>NC_046630.1:7581624-8219124 GCF_900324465.2 Anabas testudineus | reverse complement strand
TAATTCTCTGCTCTCTCGTGCCAACTTGTCCTTACAGCCAAAGGTAACGCTGCCATGATTTAATATAATAATTAACATGATGCATTTGGATGCAGCAGGAATGAAATAGAGTAGATCAGACTTGAAAAGGAGACATAATTTAAATATGATGAAAGCATAACAATTTTGAGCGGAGATCAGAAAGCGATTTCAAGTCAAAAATCATTATGGGGTAGCAGGACTGATCCCGCAGGAGGTCAACAAGGGCAGGGGAAGCTACTGTACCTTCAGGGTGCTGATGCAGCAGATTCCCTAAAGAAATGACTTAATGGTAATCTGGGATCAATACATCAGCAGCAAACAGATGGGCTCTACCTGATGAAGGTTTGTTTCCCCTGACATCAGCTCATTTATGTTCTCGCACTGCAAAAACAGCCCGTCTTACCGTTCATTCAGACTTAAAACCTCCATCTCTGCCAGGGAGGTGAGAAAATCTTATTTCAGTCCGCTACAGGTTCATACAGTCATAGCTTCAGAAAATTCCATTAATTTGTATTTGTATAGTCCTGATCGATCATGCATAGCAGGTACAAATCATTGTTGTCAACGTGTACTGTAAATGTTTGCAGGGTGGGTTTTAGAATTAAAAGTATATCATTGAGTGTGTAATAAATAAGTCATCAATATTTCATTATTCTGCTCATGAAGGCTGTTTTTCTGTTTCCATATTTCTTTTGAATATTAGGTGGTAAATGGATCTGAAAGTCTGACAATAAAAATATCCTTTGAGATGCAAATACTGCGTTTAACCATAATTTCCCACTCTGTGTAAAGTGTAAATTGATGCACAATCAAGAGCTCATTTGTGTTTCTTTTTATTATCTATTACAGGAAACATTTTCTAAATTTAGCTCATCTAGAGTTGCCTTTTTACTGTTTACTGTGTCCTCTTGCAAAAGGAAATGCAATAACCAGGAGTTTTAAAATGAAATACTGTAGTTCTAACCATAATCCAAGCCACTGAATATATAATATGTATGCACTGTATGGGTAAAATTTGAATAAGGTGTTTTCTATCCACACTGAATGTTGGTGGATTATTGGATTCCCAGTCTTGAGATTTGATTTCCCTAATAAATGTCCACTGATGCATGCTGCTGTTGTTGTTATGCTTACTTTGCACATTGAGGTGTGTCTAGTTTCTAAATGTATATGTTAAAGCCTAAATGACTTCAGCCTTGAGTTGGGGCTCTATAGCAATAAACAGTTAAACAATTGCTATAAGCCCCTTCAGACATTCATACTGCACCAGCCTGACAAGCATTTAGCACCTGATTTACATTTACATTTGAATAATGAATGACTGATGGGATCCATGAAGCATTAGGTAATCACATGAACTACATTCATTCATCATTTATGAGCATTGATGGTTATTCCATATCATGTATTTGTACATATGCTGGATTCAGACATCATATACTGATAATTTATATACTGTATAGCACCTCATTTTTTCCTTATCAAACAATATGTTTGACTTGTAGCTACACTTACCTAACCCATCTTTATTTATGCTTCTTTTACATTACAGTCTATTTTACAGAATAAAATATAAATCAGTCAAATGCAACAAAGATTTAAACTCACAAATTTGTGGATGCTTATCATCTCACATCTATGTTTGACATTTGAAGCCTCCCCCCATATCCCCACTGAGGGCCAAAAGTGGTGTATGTTCACCAAAAATACCTGAAATGCTCACTAATGCATTGCAAATATTAGAGTAGCTTACTACAGTTGAAAGACTCCATTTGCCAGGACGGCTTGACAAGAGTTTAGCCAAATTTTGAACAATTAACACTTAACGTTTGCATTTAGGTATCTAAATATGCTACCTGAATAAAAGCCCCTCTAGTCTTAAGGTGCTTTATTCTTAATAATTACTTTTGTTTCTAACAGCTGGCATATGAAAAAGGAGTTTGGTGCTGTGCCTTTCCAGTGAGAGCTGTTCAGATTCAGGCTGGTCTGGGAGCTCTCTCATGGCCTTAGGAGACACAACTGGAGACAAGCTGGTTTCTCTCCAAACAGAGATTTGGGTTCACATGACCTGAGCGAGCAGCTGTCCCCCACAGTCCTCCCCTGCAGCACCACTGCAGAATGAGAATGTCCTCTGTGAGGAAGCTCTGCTAGTGTACAAGCCATGATTTCTACAACGCTGTGCCCATAGTCACTCTCACTCACAATAAAAATGTGCCGCAGTCATGGACGCTGTGCGTGTTGAAGACTAAAAGATCTCTTCATGAATATCAAGTGCTGTTCTGTAGGTTGTCAAACTACAGCTCTGGAAAAAAATAAGAGACCACTGCATTCATTCCATACCCGTGTCTGTTAAAGTCCAACACCAGCACATCTAATTCTGCTTCATCTGAATGTTCTTTAGTCAAAATATTATCACCACTTTGTTTTCTTAGTCTAGACTGCGTCATTTCCATTATTTAGATGTGTTGTCATTTCCTTTAAATGTATTTTCTAATTAACAATTGTTTTATTCACAATTTAGGAGAAATATTATCAGAAGTTCACAATAAAATAAAACAAAGCTGCTCATGTCACCAAACCTGAGGAACCGATTTTTTTGCAGAGGTTATTTTTTTCCAGAGCTGTATTACTGAGATGGCAGAGCAAACTTTTAAAAAGCCAGAAGGCAAACAAACTTAAAGCATTCAAATTAAATAATATTTTAAATGCTGATCTGTTCTGCTTCGGTGATAATTTTCAGTGCAAACACACATCCCGAAAACCCGTATGAGGCAGATTTCTAGTCTGCATTGCGTCAAGATTGGAAAGGAATATATTACTGCAGTATACAACTGAACATATCTAATTAAACAGCAATCAAAGCTAAAACATTCCGAGTTATTAGGAGTTATACAGAACTTCAGTACCTGCCTCCGTATGTTTAGAGTGACTGTGTAATTACAAAAGATCAACTGAGTCAACGTGTCAGTGAATGCCTCTCTTTCAGAACACTTAGTAGCCAGAGAGTCTCAAAAATGCTGTATGTTTTAAATGACATCGCTCAGGGTGAGAAGGTGATTAGGAGAATTTATAGGACATTGAAGGCTTTGAAAAGCTGTTGACGTTGGACATTTTCAAAGCGGTAGTAGTGGAACAACACAGACCCTGATGAAGTTGCCACAGATGACCAATTGCAGTCCTGCAACTTCAGTTCCCATTCTCTGTGTTCACTTATTCATTACTCTTGTTGCTCTTTTGTTCTCCCCTTTTCCCCACACTGATGAAAGTGTTTATAACCTTGTGCACATACAGGATAGTGGTGGAGCATGCCACCATACCGAGTACAGCCTGCTGTATAGGAGGCAATCCTCCCTCAACACCGCCAACAGACCAACAATTGCGGTGTCTGGGAGATGAAAATCACTGCCGTCCTCTCCCCCTGAATCTCAGTAAAGAGCTGATTCATGTGACAATCAACACTTCAGCTGCCATCCTGCCTTGTGGCCTCTGCAATGCCACACAAGAAAAATCGCTGCTGTCTGCAACTGAGAAGACAGGAGCCATCAATTGTGCTCTCAGCGCTTGTGTACAGTATGTCATCTCAGCTAAAGCGTGTTGCGCATGTGTTCGAGTTGTGCGTAAGGGGAGATGGGCTGGAATCTGTTGTCCATCAAAGGTGTCCCTTCTTTATCTCACACACACACACACACACACACCCCTCTCTCTTTCTCTGTTTGATTGCCTGGGCAAGGGGGAAGGTTTTAATTATGCTTTCTTTTATTCAAACGATTAATCCTGAAGCACAGTGCACCAGGGTTCCCCCTCGGGAGACGTCACACATCTGGCAAAGGCTGTGCAATTATCATCTCTATATCTCTGGGTTACTGGAGCTCCGTTCTGTTTCTGTTTCTATCTAGAGGTGTAAAAAAATATGGACATCTATGCAGAAATATTCAGATTGGGTGCAGCAACATTTTCAATGTTATTAACAAGTGATGATTATTTGATTTATAACCTTTCAAATACAATTAATGCAAGATTGTAGCTATCTAAAGTTGTGTACAATGTAGTTTTACATCACCATACAATATTTTCTCAGATATGTAACTTTTTAAAGGATTTTGTTCTTCACTTGAGCAGAAATACAAAGCAAGACCACAAACACACACACGTTTTTTTATGAAGATGTTGTCAGTCCCTGCTTCGCACTGACCTCTCACATGACTGAAATAGAGTGTGAAATTTTTGCTCAAACATTCATGAGTTTAGACCTGTATTATCACCTCTGTACCTCATCATAGGTGCAGTGAATCAGACAAGGCCGGAACAAAGGAAATGTAAGGAAGGTTACGTGAGGAAAAAAAAAAAAGAAATCACACATCAAAGGAGGAGAGAAGCAAGTGAGAGAAAGATACAGTGGCAAGAAAACGTGTGTGAACCTTGTGGAATTTCATGGTTTTCTGCATTAATTTGTCATAAAACGTGATCTGATCTTCATCTAAGTCACTATAATAAAATTAATATAATGTGCTTAAAATAAACTATACTACTATATACAGAGAAATAGAGAAAAAGGGAAGCAGAGAAAGCTGTGCATGTATCTCTTAGACTGCTGTTTCTTCCAACTAGCCAGACATGATTTCACCACAGCATCCTTTGTTTGCAGATATGACCTCACTCACGCAGACGGAGCCTATGTCATCCAGTCTTATCTGGAAGTGACCAAATACTTCTATGCAAGTTGCTCTCCTTCCTCCTCCGCGGGAACCTGCAGCAGTCATACAAGCTGTTTCCAGCCTTTGATAAATCATGCAGTGTTTACTACTACACTGGATACAGAGGAGAAACCCAAATCCTAAAAAACATTTGGGATGATCCTGAGCTGCATAATTTATCAGAGCTGAGATTCAGCTGTGCTCTAGGATGAAGATGTCTGGTTGGAGATATCTATCTTTACACTTTGAGAGCTCAGCCTTGTATTTTTTTTATAGAACAGTGGTATGTAGGCCATTATTTTCATAGGGTGCAAGTATTTTGCTAAAAACTATTATTAAAATGTGATATACAGTACCCCATTCATTTGCTGTACTAGTCTCTTTACATCCTTTTTGTCTTTTGACTTAACAAATCGTTCCTATTTATTTAGAAAAAAAAGGAATCCAACTGTGTTGGATGTTTGCAACACACAGTTTGGGTAATAATTTAACATTTGTCTAAGTTCACAGACTCACAATTCAGACAACTTTGTTCTAGCACTTGCATTTTGTTGTACATTTCTCTGCTTCTAAATGCAAATGTTTTGGGATACAGCTCATTTTACAGTATTTTGGCCACATCACTCTAGCATCACCTCAAAAGCCCTTTTGCCCTTTTACGGATTTAATGGTGACACAGTTTGCATGACCTTGTTTGTTGTCCTCATTCTGGCACATCTTTTGCCATCCTGGCTCTTTTACCCACCTCTGGGTGCCCATGTCTGCCAGCTGAGCAAACACTCACTGTCAGTCATTTTTTCTGTCAAAAGGCTGAGAGTGCTCCCTCAGGACTGACGTCTCCAATCAGCCAACCAGTTTCCCCTCTCTTCTGCCTGGTGTCCCAATGTACATGTCCCACTTCGGTCTCCAGTGACAGGAAACGCAGGAGGACAGCGGGTTTGTGATAAAAACTGAAGTTGTTTGGGGATGTTGACTGACAACTGGTGACGCAGGATGTCCTGATGTCCACCTCTCTAGAGATGCATCAGGTAGGACTGAATGGAGGCCAATTATATAACACAAAATCAAACACGCACGCGGATACTTCAGTCTGGCCCCACAAGTGATTCATGGATGTCTTCAATCAGACACTCATGGGAAACTCCCCTGAGTCATTCCAGTGAAGCACCTGCGAGTGTCCATCTTCTCTCGGTTTGTGACATACTTTCGTTTACTTTTTATATTGGAGCCTGAGGGAAGGTCGTTAAAAAGCAGACACTTTTGCACCTCACTGCCAGGGCACAGGGACAGCAAGCTATTTTGTCTAGTTGAGAAGTCAAGCTTGACTACAGCTGTCCTGGATATGGACAATTTCATGTGTCTGGCTAAGAGACAGACATGAAATTTGCTGGGCGAACTGAACCTGTGGCTTTGTGGTTACAGAAAGCCGTGTACAGAGGCATCAGTATAAAAAGAAGAATACTGTCTTACCTGTACTGCAATATCTCGTTAGATTTCTCCCTGACATCTTTATTTAGATTGTGCTGCCTCTGTAAACAACCAGGACCTTTTCTGGTCTATTTTTATATCTGTTAATATCACATTGGTGCTGGCATAAAACATACAGTTGGCTTAAATGTCAACGTGATTTCTTTTTTTTTTTTATCTCTGATTTTCTTTTTTTAAATCCACAGTGTGTGCACCTATAGATGTCAACGGTTGTGTATCCTAGTTCACTCCAAACGCTTTTAACAACTATTTCATCATTCAGTTCCCATGTGAGTGTCAGTGTGCCACATGTCACACCTGCGTGATGGACTCCAAACTGCACCAGCCTGTTGTTTATATGAGGAGCCTATGTTATACAGTGACCAGGCTTCCAGTTACAGAAGTGAATCTTTCTCACACTTCAAGTATCTAAAAACCTTCTTTACTCCACTTTGCCACCATGTTAACACAGGACTGCTAGGTGCACATACACACTTCACACCTGACAACTGTCTAGTACAGGCATCATGTCTGTCAGCGACCACCACTGGCATCAAAAATGGGACAGGCCTACAGAACCAATGCAGTGCTGGGCAATCATCACAGACTACCCTCTTTCCATCCTTTGTTAGTTCCTTCCTATCACAAATCTGTAGCATCTCCTCTTCTTCATGTCTCTTTGATTACTCGTTTGCTTGTCAGTCCCAGAGCTCAGCTGTGGCCATTCTGCCGTCCTCATCTCCAATCTCCAGCTCTGTTTGTGAGAGCTGCCAGAGGCGATTTCGCCAAACATACTACACTACACAAACATGCAAGCATCCCGTGTACACACACAGACATACAAATGTTGTCGTGGGCACTTACGGGTGACATACAGTGGGCAGACAATCCATATTCAGTCCTGTCTTGTGCGCTGAATAAACAAATAAAAACAACACCACAATCTACTTCCTGAGAAATGACCACTGAGGTCAAGTGGTTTTTGAAATAGTTCTATACCAAAATAAAACATTGCAAGTTGAATTTATTTATTGCAATAATGCAATGCATCATGCAATCACTCAATCAACTCAAACAATTTAAATAATTCTTATCGTCTCTTCAAAACAACACATTCACATACTATTGCCTTTTAAGATGTACACATACATTTTAGCAACAGTAGCCTATTTTCACATGCTGTACTTATGAAGCAACATTAGCATTCCTTCTTTTTGGCTCTATTTTTGTCTACCCCAGTCTCTGGGGGAATATCTGTCCCTTTAGCTACTAAATGTGCCACTATACTGTATATTCAACAAGTAGTTTTTTTTTTTTTCAACAAATTGTAGAAAACAATTGATGTGGCTGTGGCCAAAAATGATGTTATGACAAAAAATAGAATTGAACTGTAAACTGCAGATTAAAATGAAGTTAAATATGTTATGAAGCTACTTTTCTCAGAGGTGATGATCATCAAGATGTGGGTGATTTACTGTACTCTATGGTAAATGTAATTCTTGTCAAAATGACAGCGAGAGGCGGCCCATGGTGACTTATGGGTAAGAAAAATGAAAATGTAGGATGACAAATGACGGCGTTATTATAAATGTGTTGACTTACGTTGAGAAAATCGAGCTACTGCTCCTTAATGGAACTGTGTGCGGCTGAGTGGTTGCCAATTTAGCTGTATTATGTAATAGGCAGAGACTTTATACTTGAATCAAGTTGCTATGGTTTCCATTTTGTAATGCATTCTTTCCACTTAACCTCTGTTTCCCCTTCCTATAGTCTATTTTCCGTCTGTGCACCTGTTGTAGATTAAAGCGTGGTTGACGGTCCAGAGTCGGCAGAACCCAGAAGCAGCCTGTTTCCATTAGCAAACATGGATGTGTGTGCTCAGGACTCTGTGGACTCTGCTCTTGTTCAGTTGAGCTTTCAACCCTTCAACTTCTCTACTGCTCTACTATGATGTTAATTGATGACACATAACTACAACCTGTCCATGGATAAATCACTTTGAATGTTGTTTGTTTCTTAAAGCTATTTTCTTTGTCTTAAATTTCATTTAGAAACTATTGTTATTATTATAACTATAATGCTTTTGTATCCGTTCCGATCAATTCTGCAGGGCCCTGATTTGTCCTTTTCTCCCCACACACCCAAATACAGTAGTTGGTATTCCACACAGCACGGCTTATATTCAGTGTAATACAGAAATGTCATTCAGCTTCACGCCTTCTTTTCACACATTACCATACAAATAAAGGCAGGAGAACAAAAGGAGGAGAATTTATGTTCTGCATAAATCTATAACAGCTTGAGTGAACTTCAAGCATTACTACCTTGGTAATGATAATAATAATAAAAATAATGAAAAGCCATTCATTACTAACATGAAAGATATGGAATGAGCTAAAATGACGCAATAAATAATTCTCTTTTGTTGTTAAGTACATTGGGTGGGAGAATTGAAGACTGTATTGCTGCATTTCACATGTTGTTTTAGGCTCTATTTTTATTAACAATTTAAGTGTTTAGTTCAGGAGTTTACCATCATACATTTTGTGAACACATCCAATGTAGCCAGGTATGTACATTACTTAATTATAATGTTTACAGTAAACATGAGGTAACACTACACCATAGAGGACTATAGTCATGGACACATATGTGCCACTGTGGCTTCAAAAAGAGCTTGTTTCCAATAATGGAATTAGGGGTCTGTATCTGAAGACAATCTGAGCATAACAGCAGCTACCTTTGGCAATTGGCCAGGGGGGTAGAGGTGTAAAAGTATATTCACATACAAACAAAGAACACCATGATGTGCAAAGAAGCTGCTTTCTCATTCATTTGAATATTCACAGCTCAGTGGATGCAGCAGGGTTGCAGCCACTGAAGGCTGCGGCGAAACAAACAAATAAAAATAAACATAAAGTGGCAACACTGTTTGAATTTAACCGGGCCCAACCCTTCTGAAAATCCACTGTGATGGTAAATCAAGCAAGCACAGAGTTGTTGAATGTGTGCAGCATATTTCTATAGTTTACCTCAAAATGCTGTGAAAAAAGAAAAAAAGCTGTTGTGATACATTTGCACAGTACTAAAATCTCTCCTAAGACTATTAGTCACTGTTTTAGTGGCTGATCTATTACTCAAACTGGGCTGTTCTCTGTTACTCCAATTGTACCTGTCACGCCAGTACCTATAGGACCACATAGGTACCGTTTGTGGTCCTGAAGTCTGTTGTATGAACAGATTTCTTTCAAGCACACTAAGACTGTATCAATGCGAGTGTTTCTTTTAATTAATTTCTATCCCTCATTACTAAAACTCATCACAAATAACATTCATGATGGGAGTGATGTGTATTTTTGATTATGACTACACACAGGCTCACATCTTGCCACCGAAGCTGCTGTGGAATCAGCTTTTGTTCTTCTTACTTGACAGTTCTGTGCATTTTCTTACCAGAGACTACCAATGTGCAGATTAAGTCAAAATACAGTATCCAGCGGTTAAGAAAAGAGCTTTGCTTCGATTTTCATTGATGTTTGAGATCAGTACCTCGTAAGGATTATTTTTGCCCAAAATGCTAAACTCCATCATGTCCAAAATAAGTCAGCACAATAAACAGAGAATCTGCAGCTGTGGAGACTTTGAAGAGCTGTAAAATTTTGGGATTCAACACAAAAATGTCTGATCCACGCTATCTCCCTCTCCTCATTTAGAGCATGGCTTAACTGAGCTGAATGAAAGGCAACACTATCGCATTGTTTCAAAAAGCAGATTATCTGTGACTTCAAAACCCCCACTTTAGGCAATGCAACACATTGCTGTGCTGTATCTGAGCCACTACTCGCTTTCATAAAAGATTCTGAAAGGAGGAGTGTTAATCTCTTTCCCGGTGCAAACCCACTGGAGGAAGGTGGAATCCGCCTGTTGTTGTTTAGCAGAACGATGCAGTAATGCAAACTCACTCTGTCTTTATCGTAACATATTTCAAATGGCTTCTATAGCTAAGTGTTTTTGTGTGCAAGCATGAGTATGTCTAAGTCCAAGGGAAGCTGCCAAAGGATTCACACATTGACTGACTGCTACCTTATCATTCACATTCAGAGAATGAGTGGGTGAAAACGTATTCCAGTGTCTTATAAGCTGTAACTGCTGTTTAAATAGGGTAAAAAACGTATTGTCGCAAGAGTGTGAATGCATGTTTGTGTTCAGGAGTGGGGATGTGTGAGCGTTGGGTGACACATGACGTGGTCACATGGACAGTTTTTTCTAACCTAATGTCTATTGAATGCACACAATATTTTATCTCAGCATCTTGTTTTCATTGCAGCCACTGTGAAAAATATGTAAGCCACGCATGATACCAACTAAAGTAGCATTATGTCCTCTAAATACTGTAAGCTCTGCTAAATAGTAAAAGCACTGCTGTAATCAAAGCTCCTGTTGATATGCTGCTATCTTTGGTAGTGATACATGTTTCCACAGTCTCAAGTTTTAGACCAAATATTTTGTACATTTTAAATAATGAAATTGAAGAAGTCTAGTATTATCTCTCAATTTGCACTCTTACCTTGAGTATATTGTATTCTAAACTTTCAGCATCTGTGCTGCACTGTCTTAAAAATGCTGCAGAGTTCTGCTGTGTCACTCCATCTCACTGCTTCAGGGCCCAGCCTCCTCCCTGTCTTAGTAACAGATATATCTTTATTCACAACTCGCCCTGAGCAGGGGCAGGACATCAATCCGTTTTGTGTCTGCAGCCTTTGCCTTTGCCGTGGTTCACTGCTATCTTGCCTCTCTGGGTGGGGGCTGGTTATTCAATTGTTTGTGGCTTTATTTTGGCTGGCAATCTCTCCTTTTTGTCTTTTGCTCCAAAATCATGGCCCATTTATTCTAACCCAATTATTATTGAAGCCTGACTGAGCAGAGTGATAGATGGTACTTTGTTAGAGCTTGGCTATTGCTGACACACATACTGCTCCTACTGCTTTTGTTATAGAGCTGCCGATTAGGCACACAGAGTCTAGAAATGATCCTATTTATGAGGGATGACAATTTTACTAATTAACGTGGGGGTGCAAGGCAATAAAAAAAAATTGGACTGACTAATTGGACAGTGTGAGTGTGAGGGAGGTTTGCGTTTTATTGTATGTGCTTTGTTTTGGCAAGGCTCATAAGTCACAACACATGGGGGACACGAGACAAGGTTTAAATGAATTAAACTGATATCATGTATATGTATAAATAAGCAGCCAACTCATGTCCCAAATCGAAGATATTTGTAAGGGAAGGCCAAATACTGAAGGGTACCTTCAAATCAGCCCATTCTGCTGAACAGCTCACTGCACACATTGCTTGGCTGTGGCTTCTAATCCCACTAGATGGTCCTGTCTGCTTGTTCCCAGACAGACTCAAACAGACTGGAATCGCACCACGATGTCCTCCTCTTTACCCACCACTAACTGCATTACTGCTATGCTGTCATTACTAATGAGGACATCACCTACATGTATGTTTGCAACTGTGCTGTTATTGGATTTTTGAGGTTTTTAGCTGTATTTCAAACAATGAATCAAGATGGCTTTGACCAGAACAAAGTGCTTTTTGTTGTACTTGACGATGTAAAGCACGAGGCTGGTAGTTTAGATTTTTATCTAAACCAACAGAAAAAAAAAAATCTCTGTATCCCAGGTTAAGCATGAACTGTCGAGCTCAATTTATGGGAGGATATGGACAAAAACTCCATAAATGTGTTATAATGAAAACTAAGCTAGCTCTATCTCCTCACGAGGACCAGTGATGTGTTTTTGAAAGCCCCTGAGAAGCAGGTAAGATGAGAGGAGACCAGAGATCAGCGTGCACTTTAAAGCTCTACATGTGCTGTTCAGGCAGGAGAAAAAACTACTAATGTTGTGTTTTCAGAAATCAAAAATATAAAACAAGATGTATTTTTCATAGTTTGCATTTGACAAATCCTTTAAAAGAGTTACATAGATTTTTTTGTAAATTCACCCTTAATTTCATGAAACTGATACCTGGATAATTACTTGACAGCTAGACTGTAAAAAAAATGATGATATGCACCCGAACAAACTCTCTTTATCAAACATCTCTGGCTCTGTAACAAGTTCTGTTACACTCGACTGTGGCATGTTAATTGTAGCCCTAATAGTATCCTCTCCAAGGGCACAGGGCGGTGATAGGAAGTCAGGGTGTAATGAACATATGGTCATAACTTGTGAGCTGTCTCCCCGCTCGCTCCAGAGTGAAGCTTGCTCCCCTGGACTGGAAGAGAAGCGCTGCCTGCATGTCAATGAGCTTGATTCCCTGTTAACTAACTCAACACACAGGGTCCCTTGTCTCACACACAGCGGCTGCCATCTGCACCCTGAATGGGCTGCTCTGAGGATCTGTGCATGTATGTGTATGTGAGCTTGGAGGTGGGGGGTGGGGGTGTAGAGACAGGGAGAACTCTTGAGAGGATGGGCTATAGTTAACCCTATGAACATGCCTGTCTTACAGCCTGCTGCTTTGAGAAGATCATTGAGAAAAAGATCTATTTTTAGACATGAAAAAAGGGGAGGGGACAAGCATGGACGATGTGCACGTGGGTGTGTGTGTATGTGTAATGCTGTTGTTGATTCTATGGGTGAGCATGATGTGTAGTGATAGTCTCTTCCAAAACACCATTGCAGAAGAGGCACAAGCTATCTCACACAATCATATAAGCCACACATGACTCCTGGAGAAAAACACACACACATACACACACACACACACACACACACAGTCTGGATATCATCCCATTGTTCCTGCAGCTAGGCCTGACAGCGGTGTTGGACTTACATCACACACACATACAGAAGCACACACAACCTCCCTAGCAACGGGACACGTGATGCTAGTGTTGTATGCCCAACCTTTTCACGTTCTCCCTCTGTCTCTAATCCTTGTCTTTCATCCTGACAGGTGCCAGCGGCTGGTAAACTAGGCTGCAGATTGATGATTAGAGTGGGCAGAATGGACACATGGACAGGCACCAATCTGAGGACATCTAGAAGTCTGTTTGCTGGGCGATAGTATTTTAGTAAACGCAACTTAAACGCAGCTCATATTCATCCAAGAGAAAATGAGTGAGGTTTGTTATAATGAGAGTTTTACTGTACAGGCTTGAGAACTGTTTTCTTACCTGGGGGCTTTGTTGGAAACTAAACTTCAGGGGTCTTGAAATAAAAATACGATAATACGAACACTACGAAACTTTCTGCTATCTCACATGTGTGTTTTTAGCATTATGCAATCCTCAAACACATGAGCATCATTAAGAAATGGCACAAAAATGGCGTTTGCCTGCTCTAACGTAATCTGCAAACCTTAGCATTCCCAGCTAACTAGTTTCTTCCATGCAAAAAATTTTAAAAAATAATAAAAAATCATATTATTACCAATGGTGACAATGTGTCACAAGTAGTTACTGCTATGTTTTAAGGAGTAACAAGCCTAGATGATCAGGACCCGTACATTATTTTGTTATACTATATGTACAGTCTCAGCCAAAAGGGCAAAATACTGGGCTTAATTATAATGTTTTGAATTAATTCATGAGAAAGTTGAGTGTGTACTATAAGTCACTGTGATGCGTGACTCTACTAATAAGAGGTCTATGGAGATTAAGAAGCATCAAAGCTAATAAAGAATCTACAGACTGCTGGTTCTTTCTTTGCAGCCAAAGTGACAACAGTGGAAACATAAGCAGCTGTACATGTGCACAGGCTTACAGTGACATGCTTGCGCAAAAGTGCTCTCTCACACGAACGCCCCTTCCAGCGATCTTTCTAGCTTTCTTTGTGTAAAGACCCATGTAAACACTAATGTATTCAAATGGAGAAATGCTTGTAATCTGATAGTGAGCCTTACACGCAGCATACCGTATATTCTCCGAGACTGAGAAAGAGACACGTGGTAATGCTACAGCAGAAAGTTAAAGTCTTTTCAATCTTCTTCAAGGTCATAATTGATTTGTCAGTCCAATCACCCAAACCGAGATATCAATCCATTTTTGTAATAACTCCAAAAACCCCTGTACCCTCTCTAAATCCATTTCATCTCATTCTCAACCCTTGTCCAGTGCTCCACAGCCCTCCCCCTTCTGTCACCCAATCTCAACACCACACCTCTCTTTCATCTTTGTACCGTGGCACCAGCTTGTTTTCATTCCCTGCCCCCTTCAAAACAATGTCCCCAGTCTCGACCTTTCCTACTGATTGTGCGCTGACCCTGCAAAAAAGCAAAGGCATTCTTTCGGTTTTAATTATTCATGTGTGATGAGAGGCTCCGGCTTCTCTTCTTTGCAGGCCAAGAAAAAAGTGCTTCTACAGTAAATGCACAGTATGTGTATGTGTGTGTGTGTGTGTGTGCATGGACTGTACCTACTACACATTTTTGTGTCATCGTGCCTGTTTTTAATTTTAAGATTAATCACATTTTTTAACTACCCTGGGTTTTATTCTCATAGGTTTTGCAATTAATCCTATCCATAATTCTAAGAATGTAATTACTGAGGCAGTTGCTGATATCTGACAATGTAGTGAGCTGGAAACATTGCTAAAAGACGTCAAACAGGAGCAGTGAGATAATCTTACTGGTTTTAAACAAACCCCCAGGCTAGCAAAGTGTAATTGAGAGAAAAAAAAAAAACACTGGTAAACATTAAACCATCACCCAAAATATATGCTGTAAATAAACAACTTCAGAGACCAAATTCTTCATCCAACCTTGACCGTACTTAGGTGTAAGTGTAAAATATTTTCTAATGTAATAGAGGATTACAGAGAGCTCCAAGGTGGCTTCACTTTCAGCTTTATCTAAAAAAAAAAGTGTAGGTGTGACTAAAATGTAGAGCGCAATCAAAACATTTGCTATAAATACATTGATTTACAGTGCGGTTTATGTTTCCTCTATCACTAATATACAATATACTGAAACATACAGCACAGAGCTTTACTGAATGCGATACCTCTATTAAACCATTAACTTGTTCATGTATAAAGTGATTACTTTTCACACCAAGCAGCAAACTCACTTCTTCCCCCACTGACACCACTGACAACTCCACATGACACCTCCAGGAGAAGTCTGAATTTAAACTCCTTACAAATTTCACCATTAGGCTGACAAATGAAATGCAGGCTTTAAGTTGGCAGAGCGAGCCTTAAAAGCTGGTATGGAGTGGATGGAAGGAGATTATAAGGGGGCCTCATCTTCACCGATACGGGTAGGAATCGCTGACAGTCAATGCGATGCAGTGTCACACTTCTGATGCATAAAGTCTAGAAGTTCATTACCCCGCATATCATCACTGAGCACACTGAGGACCCTGGAGCTCTCTGCATTCCTCTCGCCTTCTTTCCCTCTCTCTTCTTTACACCCTCTCACTCCGACTGTCTCTCACTCATTCTTCCCCTGTTGCTGAAAATGATGAAAGCATGGGGAGCACACAGTCATCATTATGCACCTCCAATCCCTAAATGTGTCATGCTTTGGCCTGTCAGGCAGAATAATGGCCACTTACTCAGACTGCTAAAATCATGTTGTGGTACAGTAATAAGGAGAAACACGTCCATGTTGGAATGTATTGACCTAATTTGGTTCAAATTGTCATTTTAATGCAACTGCAGGTTTCCTGAAACAGTAATCCGCCACTCTTTCAGCTTGCAATGTAAGCAATCTACCTATAAACATATGAGTCGTTAAAAATAAAGGTGTTTTAACCCCCCTCCAAAAACACCTGCATGACACCATGACTCAGACCCTTCGCCTCCATATCTCCATGGCGACACCACTCCTCTCGCCAGGCGCCAGGGTCACCCACTCAGGCGAGCTCATTAGAGCTGTTGTCACGTCTGCTATTCTGCCTCTGGGTGCCTTTGAAGATGACAGTGTGTGTGTCACTGCGTGCATATTGCATGGGTGCCTGTTTGACCCCGTGCGCGTGTGTTTCAGAAGGTGTGCGAGGATAAGCAGATAGAGTGGGACAGCTCAGTGCTCTCCTGCAGTAGTTTCATGCCACATCTTGATGTTTAAGCCCTCATCTTTTACAAGCAAGCAATGATACGGTAGTTGTAGAGGGTGAACTTAAATCATACTGTACGCATGCCACGCCCAATCCCTCCTCATAGGTCACACAAAGTCTCCAGGGATTGTTAGGTGAGATTGATTAGTTCAGATCATTTCAGAGCAGCACTCGCCATTTGGCAACAGTACTGAGTTGCTGACAAATGGAAAAAAAGTGACAACAAATGAGACAAATGAAAGCCAGGACTCACAAAAGCAAAAGAAAAGTTTTACTTTGGAAGATTTTTCTGTTCGCAATTTATTTCTTTGTCATTTGCTCAGGGCTCGTCTCAACCTCTGGGCTCTTGTCTTTACTTATTAATCAGCAGCGACTTTGTCAGAGCGCTCAATAATAGATTGGGAGAGAGGTCATGTGATTCTCTCACACGTGCACACACATGCGTGCGCACACACACAATGCACATGCAATCTAGCCAGCTGTTCGGAATAGAAGAGAATAAAGGGAATAGACAGTAACACCTAGTGTCTACCCTCAACAAAATTACATAAAAGCTCCTGGGAGCTGCTCTTATTCTAAACTGTCCCCAGGCTCAGTCAGCTGAGGTAATCTAGCAATCTGCCCATTGAGAATGAGTGAGCGGTGCCTCACCTTACTCTATCAATCTATCAATTATTCTTCTGTTTCTTGTAACTATTTGGGATTTTTACCAACCAGCTTGTCACGTTGCTCCGTCTATTAAATTGACTCCTAGTATGGGCGCGCCTGTTGTTGTTTTAACTAGCACTCACAAGATTAAAAATTCAAAACAACATGCCTTATATTAAAATCACCATGTTATTAAAATTATTTAATTCTTGCCAAGTGTGTAATTGGCTATTTAATCATGTACATATTTCTGAAAATACAATGAAATTGCACGATATCAGCAAACATGCTAGAAGCCTTCATTAGGCAGATTAGATTAGTGGAGTCCAATTGTTAATTAAGAGGCCGTTAGCTAAACCCTACCCCCTTTACTTGGTCTTGCTACATCGCTCAAGTGTTGCGTTTCAGTGCGACGATGGCAAATTTTCCACTCAAAATCCTGTTTATTCTTTTTAAACAGTGCATCCTTGCGAGGTAGATGAATGCAGAGTTATTGTTTGGATCTACAAGTGTTCATTATGCTGGCTGAAATAACCATCAGTAGTAGATGGGTGTAGAGTAGAGTCAGTTTTATCTGCTACACCTAGCCAGCTCATTAAGCCAAGATTAGCTCCATGTTATTAGTTGACTTACTATAATGTGACATTTTTATTTATAAAAGTTAAACCTAATGACTGTAAAACTTACGCGACACATGGATAAAAGCATATTCTTTAAAAGCATCCTACCCATATTTAAATAAAGAAAAAGAATAAGACAATGTTCAAACAGTCGCCTTTTGTCTCTTTAGAAACAGCTCATATTATTTCTCTGCCATTCAGCGCTTGTACTGTCAATATAGTGTCTATGTGTCTTTTATTTGACACATTGAAGATGCACAAACTAGAACTCTAATCCTGCGTGTTCTCTGAAAGATGCAGACTGTACTGGCCGGCCTCCAGAGTGGATTCACTGTGACACTGTCTCTTCGAGGGACTCATGAAGAGAGGCTCGGCTCCCCTCAGAATGGCCTGGGAGCTTGTCAGTGGGCTGCCTGTCAGCACACAGCCAGGCTGGGGACGTTTGATGTACTGCATGAGGATGAGAGGACAGATGGGAGGAAAGGAAGAGATGGATGGAACCGGGATAGAAAAAAAAGAGGGTAGAACAGGTGATGACAACACATTTATCAGGGGAGGGCAAATGTGGGTTTACTATTCCCTTTATACCTATTTGATGAACGACAGGTGGAGAATTCTGTTTCTCATTTGCGATGAATTAGCAAAGAAACTAATTAATATTATGACCAGTGCTGCAGCCTGATGAGCAGACAGAAGTGGGGGTTGCTAATTAGACAAGTATTGACTTGAATCGACATTCACTGAATGACCTTGGTAATTTAACGCTGAATATAGACAATACTGCAAACTTTTATAAGGTCTTCTTCCAAGCCAGCCTTAGAGTTCACAAAAAAAGCACAGTTGTCAAATCTCACCGGGTGTTGGCAAACTGTAAAACCTGTCACATTCCACTATAATGCCATTATTACTTCCATTTCAAGCCCACCTCGACAGTGACCAAAAAAAGGTGTAATTCAACACTGCCATGTAGTAAAATTACTACTTTCGCACTGTATATTTTTTTGTAAATGGGGGAATGAGGGGATGTTGCATCTCCTCTGCCGTTCTTGTCTTGACCCTTTTCAGAAAAGGCTGTTAAAATTTAATGAAGGAAGGAGAAGAATAATGGTAATTTGGCACTTTATTCTTGGTGTCCTCATTAAATGCACATGTAGTCCAAATGACACAGCTGCATTCCCCATCATCACTAACAGCACATGGAATATTACATCCATACCCTACTGCCAGTCTCTTTATAATGGGCTTTTCTCAGTTTGCTCATTAACTCAGCAAGCCGTCCATCATAGGACATAAACAAGTCAGTCACACCATACATGATAACACGGAGGACATTTTCTGGATTTTCAACCTCAAATCTGCTTAAGCTTCTTCAACTGTCACATTTTTGTCACACACACAAACACAATCATGTATGCGAATGATGTATACAGCACAAACTGATCGTACAACATGGAATAATTACCCTTGTTTGCCGCAGTCCAGCAAATAATCAGCTAACAAAGCGCGTGTAGGTTACTGGCCTCCAACCTCTGTTGCTTTGGGAGAGTTCCAGCCATACTTCAAGTACTGCACCATTTGTTGGCCTAATTAAGAATTCATTGGCCACTAACGATGAGTTCTGAGCTCCATTTCCTGCACCTTTCTCTCCCCTTTGGTGTACTAAATCAGCCTGGAGTGATAGGCCACATACACACAGACGGGATGACTGGTAAATGGTGGCATGCTGCAAAAAGAAGAACTAGGAAAGAAGGAGCAAAAAGAAAAGGCAGGAGGGAGGAGAACGGCCAGAGCAAAGAAGGAGATGAAGAACCGGTAGAATGAGGGAGGGGAGATATCAAGTGGAGTACAGAAAATGGATTAGAAGCAGCAAGAGAAGAAACAAAATGGCCAGACTCCAAATTCTGCCATATAAAGATGCAGAGTAAGACTCATATTATTATGGAGCCTTGGGGAACGCCTCTGGTGCAGATAAACACATCTAACTGTCTGTCTGTGCTCTGATATGTTTTGCACGGTGGTGTATACACCACTGTTATCCCTGTAGGAGACAGGAAGACCACTAATCTCCCCCTGAGGCGACACTTGCACCTCAACCTTGCCCAGATGTTGGACTCCCTGATGCCCGTTATTATTATTTTCTTTGTGTGGACACTGTGGTGGAACTGATAGGAGTATTTTCAGGTTCATATATTATATCTAGCTGGATATTTACTTTCTCTGTGGGTCATCTGTAACATCAATATCATGTATATGCATGTAATGCATTTGTATACCTAATAAACAGAAAGTTGCAAGAGTCAGAGACCAGCATTTGATAAGACCATAACAAATTAACAATGTTTACTCTTGAGGTGGTTTGAATTGATGGGCTCATATTTATAAATTGTGCCAAAAGTTGAAATAGAGCATTACCAGTTAACCGGAAAGTTTGGAATCTAATCTATAATGTGTACATTTTGATAAATTTCCCCTTTAACACAGGACACACTGTAAGACATTAAGATTATTATTGTGAAATATGTTATTGTGATCTGCATATTATTTTTCTTCTCTGCCTTTCTCCTTCTAGTTTGTACCTTGATCGGTGTCTATCAGGGTTACAGCTGCTGGTACTGCTGCAGATAGCGGAAAACAAACAGATCTTTCCTCGGCATAACAACTTTTTACTGCCTGAACAATGTCAACTGATTTAAGCTACCACGGCTTTCCTGTCACCACAGGCAGGGCTGTGGCCATGGCTGGATATGCTTGGCTGAATATGAGCAGGACAGATTGCTCATTCACGCAACACAACAACAAAGACAGATCCTTCAAAGTTCCTCACTTGCATGCGCATATCCAAATGCATCAGCTAGCACGCAAACAAGCACATGTGCGCGCGCACACACACACACACACGCAGACACATTTTTGTATGGCAGTCAGTGTAGGGACACTCATTGACATAATGCATTCTCTAGCCCCCTACCGTCGCATAGGCCATGCTACTACCAACTACTCTTTTTCAATTATTTATCTATCACCTGTGCTGCCTTCCCTAACCCTAACCATCATAACTAACTGCCTCACCCTAAACTTTACCGTAACCCTAAAACATATTCTTTTACTAGAAATTGCTCTTTAACCCTTTTCATTGTGAGGACCAGCTAAAATCACACAACTCCACACTGATTTACACAAGGCAGTAACAGAACCTGTTTCACAACAGATTTTGGCCAGGATAAGGATTTTCCCAACCTTGCTGTGAAACATCAGGGGTTAGAGGATGGGAGCAGAGTAGCAAGCCAACCAGAAAACAGTGTGGAGGCAACGGCCACATTTTTACATTTAAGCTGCACCAATCAATATTGTTATATTAACAAGTGAACAAACATTATGCGTAGTTAATAAAGGTGCTCTTCGTAGTGTAGAGCCCAAAGTGTTGTCACTCGTCTCTGCAGTGTACTCAGGTCTACAAATTATTTTGGGCTCATTATTTTGCCATCCTCATCTATTTTCAGCCTAAAAAGCTTAAAATCAATTGATTGCATGCCACCTACATGCACACAAACCATACACAGACAAATTACAGAGTATCTGGTGAAAATAGTAGGGAATTCTGCAGCACTTGGCGATAACCAAAATAAAGCTAAAAACTCCCAGTACTTGTTTAGGTGATCCTATTATGTTTTTCATGTTCTTATGTTACATATATACTTTTGTGAAGTGGGGTTCCCAATATTCAGAGGGCAAAAGCGGTAGGGGAAATGTGTTTGCATACAGGCTGAATTCAATTAGGCCACTGGGTTTTATTCTCAAGAGTTTTTTTTTTTTTTACCAAAATGCTGCTTCACTTGATGTCAAGCAGTGTCATTTTTGTGCTCCTACACCCACTTAGCACGCCATCCCAGTTTGCTGCCACAGCTCTGCTCATGGCTAGTGCTAGTTCAAGTGTTAGTGCAGAGGTTGACATGTCTTGCAGAAAGTGGTTTTTTTTTCCTGCTGTGAAAAAGGCAAACCCATAACACAACAACGGATACAGTTACAGGCAGTGAACAAAATTATATTTACACAAGCTTAAACATCATCAACCACAAAATTATTAAACCAAAACTATTCAAAGCAATAATTTAGTTATGTGACAAGAAGAGGAAGATGTACTACTAATACAAGAATTAGGGCAGTAATTCTGCACACGATAAGTAAGACAAATGTGTGTTGGATGAACTTGAAATAATGCCCATGGAATATGTTGTTCTACTTTATGAAAGCACATAATGAACCCATGATTAAAGCTCATGATTTGGTGACATTGTTTCAGTAAATAGATATGCCTCATGTTGATTAAATGGGCCAAGTCACAGGATTGTGGGAGTTTACCATCTGAAGAAGGGAACATAATTTGGACTCGAGATCATTTTAACAGTTGCGATTTCGTGTCTCACAAGACTTCTTCAACTTGATGCTCAATTAGCAGTGTTATGCAACATTGAAAACACATTTTGTGCGTTTAAAATAATTCACTGTATGACTATTAATGTGCTTGCTTGATTTTAGCATTGCATTGTTCACATTCCACACAGGACACTATTTCAAATCAAATCATCTATAGTATTCGCGCGACATACATGTGTGGTTAACAACAATCATGCCTTTGAGAATATTTATGTTAATGAACACAACAGATGCTTTCTTGTGATCGAGAATTTCTAAAAGCTGCGGTATGCTGCTACATACACATCCTAAGCTGGTGGTGAGTGTTCACTGAAGTGTTGTTTCCCCTGCTGTGGATTAACAAACAAGGGAACAGAGATCGTCTTGGCCATGGCTGTCACTGTGGTGAGATAGACGGTGTAATTAGCGCTTAGTGCCAGCATCCAGGGCAGATCCACTGACTGGTGGGAACCCACTGGGAGAGAGAGGAAGATGCTTGCAAAAGGGCCATAGGGTGACTGACAGAGAAGAAGACAGGAGAGGCAAGGGAGACAGTGGGAGGAAGAGAGAGAGGCCAACAATAATGAGTTGCAGCTCTGGGCTTCTCAATTTTCCTCCTCTTTCTTTTTCCTCCTGCCTTCTTTCCCAGCATTTGCATCGAGGGCCATGGGCCTCCAGTGCTCTGATGTCCCTTCTAGTGCATATAAATGTCTATTTGGACTACATGGGGAGACAGTGGGGACTGCCAGTGAGAAACATGCATTCCAATAACACCAATTTTCTCATGTATTATGCATGTCCAGCCAGCATATTCATTTGAGATAATAGGAATGCAGCAACAGCCTGCTCACATGCAAAACCTGTTCTGCATGTGCAGTCGATGCAGTTTAAGAGGTTAGGTACAACATGCATAGAAGAAGTCTAATTACAAATAATTCTTTTCAACCAAAAGAATAAAAGCTTATATGACATGATAAATATAAATATAATAATTTATATAAAACAGAAGTAATAAAAAATGATTTCACACATTCGTGTTCAGTACTTAACGCCGTGGGTAATCCCCCATGCTATATGTAAGTCCTCCAGGAGAGCAGACACTGACTGCAGTGTTAATTCAGCATAACGAAAGGTCAGGGTGACAGAGACCCTCCCTCTCCCCTGGGAACACCTTGACTAGCGGTGTAGGCTACTGTGCTGCAGTGGCAATAGTTTCACACACCTTTACTGAAAAGTGTGAGAGACGTAGTACGTTTGTGTGTGTGTGTGTGTGCTTGAATGAATGTGACCATGACCAAGTGTGCAAAGCATGGTTTATGTGTGACAGAGATGTGTGGGTGTTTTTAGATGTGTTCCTGTTGATGCTAGGCTGCTTAAACAGCACATCATGATTAACCTGCAGGTCAGTCTGGTGGTATTAAGGCCATCACTTCAATCCCCACATACCCATCATGGGCTTCAGGCCTGGATTTACAATTGTAGCCCTGACTTGACAGGTTAAGGCTGGGTTTCCACTGGGCGACAAACCCCTGTTTTTGGCTCTAACATACAGCTTGTGTTCCTATTTGGTATAAGATTTATTACCCTCCTGTCTGCAATACTTCAATACCTAGACTGATGAAAATCTGCGATCAATAAGAAAACAGGAGGTGACAGGTAGCCGGGATCTTAATTCATTAGAGTGTGAAACTGGGATGGACTGCAGTGTGACGGGACTCTGGATCTAGGTGTTCCATCTGTCCTGTGGCTGGACACGAGCTGATCTGCTCCAATTTAAACGGAAAACTAGGGCGTATAAGGTCTTTAACACCCAATCAGTGCTACAGTAAAAAAGTTAAGTGTAAGCTCCATAAAGTGGGGTGAACTCCAGATTGCAAACATTGTAAATTACATTGTACTTTTCCCAAACACACACACAAACATACACACTAAAAAAAACATTTATTTCTAGAAAAGCATTAAGATTTATAAGATTAGAGCTGCTGAAAATGTATTGAATATCAAATATGCCTTTTTGTGTATGAATGAACAAATCACAGCTTTCAGAGGACCACAGGAGTCATGGTTACTAAATCAAAGCAGATGAAGATTCATAACCTACAACCCAATCTCTCATTAGAAACGAGGGCAAACATAACAGCATGATAGATTAGGCAGAAACACTGAATTAACTCTTTCTAAAAATAAATTACAGTATACTATAATTGTTTTTTTTAAGGCTTGATACAATTCCTAAATACCTGCTTGCAAGGTAAAATAAAAATCAGTTATGTTACAAATTGACTGAGAAAAAAAAAGCTAAACTGTAGCTGCATCATAAAAATACAGTAATGAGGAATTTCATCACTTAAATGAATTTTGCATTTGACTCTCAACAGGAAAAACGATTAAGATGATGGATGGGTATTAGAATGGACCCTCGTGTCAAGTTCATATCTTTCAATGTCTGAAGCCAAAATGATTCAAAGGGCCGAATTGGGTGGAATTATGGAAATGTTCTAGCTTTTCAACACAGACAATGGTCGTGCCCACTCAATCACTTCCTATTCAAATCTTTCAGGTAAGACTGTCTTCAAGTCTGTGTCATTTCCCCAATTTGTACACTTCATTGCAATGAGACAAAGAGATACAAAAGACACAGGGGTCTTGGGGGCGATAGAGGGAGATGGCAGACTCCACATTCCAGTGTGACCATAAAGCCCTTCAATCTTCATGGTGATTTGAGAGCACGCTGTACAAATTTAAATCCTTTCATTTAAATAGTCCAGTGGAAGCAGAAAGGTGCAAACACAGCTATGCACACATCACACCCACCTTACATAACTGTCTGCATACCTGAAAAATCTTTACAAACACCCAGCACAATATTGCTAAAATAGATGTGTGAACTAAAGATATAGTGTTTTAAATTGTATTTATCTTCACAGTTGGAACACATGACAAACTAGTGAAGACTGAACAAACTGACCCCTGCACAGTGGTGACAGAATTATTCTAATGAAACATGCTTCCTTACTACAGGTTTGAGGTCCGTAATTTATGTGCTGGCTTGCAAGCCAATTCAATGTGTTTGTGTTTACTCAGGCATAGATCCACAGTTCTTTAATCCATAGTTGGGAAATTAAAAATTGGCAAAGGATAAGAACGAGGGATTTAGACTTTGGACCAAACAGAATCTTGTCTGATAATTAAAGAAGCAACTACTTTGAGTTTCTGCATGATACTGTTTATGTGTGAAAACTCAATATACATCCTCAAAAAAGGATGTATGTGGTCTAAATGTGGAGTCCCAACAACAAGAAGCTCCAGAGGGTGGGGAATTAATTACAGCTAAAATAAACAGTGACAGGATCAAGTCCCTCAACACGTGACCAATGGCTACAGGGTGAATATGTGCTCACTCTCCCTCTCTGCTCATTATGCCTATAATTAATTAACTTCTTCTGGAGATCGTCACAAATACAGTGAGTGAAATTAATCTTTCTTTGTCTCTCTCCTCAAGGATACAGAGCATCTCTCTCTCAGGTAATGGTCCTTTTTTGACCTTCTGTTTGACACACCCAACTTCAAAAGCTACAGGACATGTTGCAGATCAGCTCTCAGTAACAGTTCCTCTACTATAACGTCTACCTGGAAGCTCAGGTATCTGTCTCTTCATATGGAGTGAGGAGCCTCAGAACTACATTAAGCTCCTCACATCAAAGAACAAGAGTAAATGTTTTTTCTGACTGCTTTTCTCTGTTGAGAGGGAGGAGAACAAGCTGATAAAGCATGGCACAACTGCATTGCAGACACTGAGATTGAGATATCGACGTAATAATGTACAAAGGGCTCCTTGATATACAATCTCTCTCGGTCTGCGCATATCTTGTTCACTGTTTTGTCTCTCTTTTCACGTCCGAATTTCTTTTCCACTTGCACTCTCTCTTCTTTAAGATCTGATCTTGCACCTCTCAGGAGGCCGAAGAAACTTCTGAAAGTGCACCCATTTATCCCAATGAGTGGCTTCCTTACTCAGCTCATCCTTGAGGGACTGACACTATTCCAGAGTCCAAGGAGAAGGAGGAGATAGAGACAGATGGAGGGAGAGAAGTATACAAAAAAAAAAAAAAGAATGATAGGGTAATCAGTGGAATGAGAGAAACAGAGCAAAGATGATGTGAGAGGTAGAGAGCATAGGAAGGACGAGCAGGTGATTAATACAGCAGGATGTCATCCCAGCACCATGGAAAGCTTTCTTATGCACTTCCCCTCAATTCTGCAGAGAGAAACACACAATGCAAACAATAGACTGGGCCCAGTAGAAGCCCAGTAAATGCAAACTCATATCAAACCTGCACTTTACCCTATTGTTCACCATTATGCCGAGTTGTAAATTAAGAAAATAGGGAACATTTTTACTTGTCACAGTACAGTAAGTGCATTGTATAAGTCTGCAAGGAACTCTCACATACTTATCAAACGGAGTTGCCTTTTGTATTTATAGTGTTTATTGTATATACTGTAGCAATGTCAAGGATAATTAGCCCTATATACTTACACATATACATGAAACTATGGAAATATTAAATATCTCACTTACACATCAGAACATGGCAATCATAAGTGACCTAATGAGTAATTGGTTATTCACAGGTAATGAGCTTCCCACCCTCACACCAGAATCCATCTGGGGAAAGATCAAAGCTGTCGTACACCCCACACACCACACGACATATATATATAAAAAAAAAACGCACACAAGGATAAACACAAGGCAGCTGTGGAGAGTAGACAACAAGACGAGTGAGAAGAGGGGCAGCAATTAAAGTATGGCAGACCACCTTGAAAGATCTGGTCAGAGTCAATGTTGGGATTAAGTTATCAATATATTACAAATTAAATTGATGCGGTCTCAGAGGAAATAGAGTCTATGCACCAGGTCAAAACTGGTTGAAATTTCCTGCCTCAATGTGATTAGGACATAATGATAAATAAATCCCTGCATTGTGTTGCAGTATTAAAAAAAAACAAACAGAACCACAGCTGCATTAAATGATCATCTGTCTTTGTACTATTAGTTGTTACCTTACCACAGTCAATACAGCCACAGCCATTATTCCCTGTCTTCATTTTCAGTTTTACCGCTAATGCACTGCAGTGCCATTTTCATTAGGAGGCTATACTGGCATTTACACCTAGTTTGTTATTAAAGAGCCAGAGAGGAGGTTTGAGAACACAGGAAGGTAAAACAAAGACACAGAGTGCTGTGTGTCATAGAGTCCAGTCTCAAAATGACACTGTTTAGAGGGAAATTAATTAAACATTTGTGTTCATGGGACGTCATGTGGGATGACAGCTTATCCTGCTGATGTCTGACCTTTTTTTTTTTTTTTTTTTTTTAAGGGCTAGAGCAAGATGGGGCTGAAAAGATTCTCTGCATCCACTGTTGACATGAAATATCTGTCGTGACACCCTGTTGAGAGGGGGGAGATTCCATAAAAAATTCTGCTGACACCTGCGAATGTCGACTTCTGTTACGCAGCAGACATCAGCAAAGTCATTTTCATTGGATAGCCTTCCAGTGTCATCTCTTCTGTCTGTTTTATTTGGATTTTTATTCTCCTTTTTCCTCCTTTGCCTTTGTTTACCTAAGCTAAACCTGGATAAATTCAAATATTTATAATATATATTTATTTATAATATATATAGATACACTTCCATTGCTCAGCTTTTTATTTTTTGACTTCTTTGCAGATATTGTTATATATAGTTTCGGTTTGCTTTACCTCTCGTTTAGTTTTTTTTCTTTCCCTGTTTTTTAAGGACAATAAAACGTTCACATTTAGCTCTGTCCTCTGTGTATTGGCTGACATTGGGTGGGCATAGGTCACCAGCTACTGTACCATCAATAACATTGACAGCTAGTGTTTAGACAGCAATTCCACTTCTTTACAATAAAATACAGTGACATCAAGCGGTTTTCTACCAATAGCTCTTTTCCAGGAAGTTAAACCCAACAAATAGATAAACATAAAACCTTGCAATACCCCTGCAGCTCTAACAGCACTATTATACTCCACCCAAAGCGTTTGCGGGATGATGGAAAGCTTCTGAACTTCTCTGCCCCCTCGCTTTTAAGAAGACATAATGCAACGGGGCTCTTTTTGCTACCTCCTGTTGTTGCTTTCGTTCAATTTCAACACTTACAGTATGTGCAGAGTCACACAGCAGTTAGGAGACCATACTACATTGCATATCTCAGCCTCTAAATGGTCAGCACAGATTCATGTTTTACTTCTGACTTGATCACTTTATATTCATAGTTCTTTAATGAAGCCCTGCAATTACACGTTGTTTCTATGGAGACTGAATGTACTAAGAGTCACTTTGGACAAAACTCTCCACATGAAACATAACAATTGAATTATATAAACTACAGCAGACTCCAACAGAGTCCAGCAGCAGAACACCAATGCTACTTTTAGTGGGTTTCCTCAGTTACACATCTTACTCATTGAATACTTTCATTTATATATAAATTGCAGACAATCCCAAATGATTCACAATGAATTCACTGCCATTGCAAAAAGAAAATATATAAGAGAACAGAGAATACAGAGAACAACTATTACTGTTCTTTTCTATCAACCAGTCGTTTTTCCACTTTTTCCACTATCACTGAGGTTTTTATAGTCGTTCATAAAAGATCTGATTTTTTGTGTTATTGTTTTAGGCACGCACAAGACATCCTCACGCTTTCACTGTCTAACCTTGTACCCTTGTTTCACTCGTAAGTCGCTTCGAATAAAAGCATCTGCCAAATGATTAAATGTAAATGTTAAGATCCAAATGAAATCAGTACAGGATGGGGATATTGTTAAAAATGTTCAGATACAGAGTACATAATACCTGCAGGGACAAGTTAACAACAGTTAACTGCAACAGTCTTCATGTTTATCTAATTCCATTTTAAAATTTGACACCATAGCTTCTTTTGTCTTTTTAAAAGGTTCCTACTTCTGCTCCACAGGTCTGCAGGCTTATTTTGGTCTCTTCTTATGCAACACAAAGACGGTGAATGCCATCTCAGTAAAATTGCCATGTCTGTTTGCTGCCCCCTTTCTCTCCCCTTAAGATATGTCTAATACCAGGTCAGCTCCAGATGAGCTGAAAGATAATTTGTCCTGTTGCCACGCCACAGGGCAGAGCACGTCGTCTGCAGGAATGAATGTGACTATTCAGGACCACCACTATTAGAATTCAATGCAAATGGTTAAAATCCCACAGACATGATGGGGTTTCTTAACTAGCTGTCTGTTTTGATGCCGGTGTCAGAAGGCTGGAGGGCACAAGGTTAGTCAGGGTGACAAATACTCCCATGACAGACATCTAAAGTTCTTCAAATGCTATGTCACTTGCCTCAGACACCTGCTGTTCCCCCAGCAGATGACCTTTCCTTACTAGTTATTTTCAGATTTTCTGCTCATATATTTATAGTATAGACATTCTTACACACACTTTATAACCCGGTTTTATATATGTAGGTGATTATTTGGCTCCCAACCCCCTCGTCATTTGATATTCTCTAGTTAAGCTTTCATAACGTGTTCTGTGGTTTACATGAAACATTCTGTTTTGCTCAAATACAGATATGCACATACCAAACATGTAGTGCTACAGAATTAAAGAAGGTATTAAACACAAGGTAAGGGATTTGAGCCGCAGTAGCAGCAGGCTCTCAGCTTTGTCCAGCTCAGCTATCTCAGCACACATCATCAATAACCTCAGAGAAGAGGGGAAAAGAACAACTGTTACTCCTTTTGATTTATGGCAGGGTCTCAGTATTTAAGAGTGGATCCCGAGTTCCAGGACACAGGCACCGACCAGCAGTGAGTAAACCACAGTCTCCAATGGACAAAGGTCATGGTTTGTTTTCAGAGAGGTCATCTTGTTCTGGGTCAGTAGATGAAGAGCGACGCAACCACAGAGAAAGTGTGAGAGTGGGAAGGGGTGTGATTTCCAACAATGACAAACATTACATCCTGCTGTTTTCCATTCAGCTCCTGAAAGATATGTCTCTTCTCTACGCCTCTGTCGGTGCTATTTCAAGAGCAGGAAGGCCAGGGCTAGATCAATACATACCCGAAACAAACAGTGAGTACTGCGCATATACCTTTCCTACCCCAGAGAGGGGGATGAAAGGTGTGCTAACTCCATGGTGTTCTGAGACATGCTGTTCAAAACTGCTCTCCCTTGCTGAGAACAGGTGTGGTAAGATTGAGAGGGTTATGTCAGGTACAGGCTTTAGTGACAGACGGAGGGTAGAATTTGTTCTCCCCCTCCCTACAAACTTTAGTTAATCTCAGAAAGTAAAGGTGATAAGATAAGTGACACTGAAATATTACCAAACTTTTGGGGTAGTGCAATGAGTTTCCTGAGGTAGAACTACAAATGATGGAGACGTTTCTTTTTTTTTGACAGAACAAGCTTGCACGACCTGTTCTCAACAACAACAACAACAACGAGTAAGAGTCAGCATCGGCATGCAGACGGAGGCGAAGATAGAGAACGTCTGTCATGCTCTCACTGAGAACCTACTGTAGCCGGGCCTGTCAGCTATCTTCCTCATATCGGCTTCTGAGGCTCAGAGACTCACAAATGAGAGCGTGAGCGAGAGGGACAGAGAGGGGCAAAAAGCCAGAGAGACAGAAACACAGAGACAAAGGCAAAGATAGATTGAAGGGTATGAGCTGAGGGGAAAAAAATATAAAAATAATGCAATAAAGCTCTGACTCATGCGAGACGGGGTAGATAAAACCAGTAAATGTACAGGCATCAGCATAAGTACAAAGTTACGAATTTCTGTTGCTGCGGCAATTAATAAGTGGGATGTGGGAATGGGTGGGAGGAAAAGATAACTCCTGATCAAGTCAAGTTTTTGGTGGTTCTGGTGGATTTGAAAAACTCAAGAAAGGATCAGATTAAATCCTCTCATGAAACCTTATCATTAACTCATACATCAAACTAAAGTTTGCCTTACATTATCTCTGCACATAATGACGGTGTGCACCATTGTAGCTTGGGGAGCCTGTTTTCTATCTGCAGCAGCTTCAGACTTTCTTTCTTCATCAAATCCTGGCAGAAGTGAGCATCTGCTTAATTAGATTTTTTTCTGGGGTGGGAGGGGGGGATTCTGGAGGCATAGGGGAAAACACCTGTGAGCTAAGATGCCAGTTAATAATGGAGATATACAGATACTATAAGTGTAACAATTAACAAAAATATAATTAGTTTAGCTGAAAATAACACAAGGACTATTAAGCTACTGACACCTGATAGAGGCAGGGCACAATAACAGTATTGAACTAACAGTATTAAACAGATGCATGCTAATAGTTCATAATATGTAATATTTTTTTAGCATATTATTAATTTAAAACCAACAAAATGCACATTTTTAAATTTTTGCATTATTACTTTTTTTAACTGAAATAAGTCACTAAATAAATAAGCTTTAAACTGGACTAATGTGAACAGCTGTAAAATTATATGCAATTCTCATGACAGAAAAGAGCCTGTGGCTGGAACAATGGTGACCTTTTATCAAGTTCACCTCAAAGGCCATTGGGCTTAATATCCCTTGCTCCAAGGAATATCCCTCTAACTAGAAGACACACTTCTCGAATGCCCCTGCTGTAAACTGAATGATAGATACTTTGTCAGCACTTTTATAACATCATACTACATTACAAGGTTAGCTGAAATGTCAGCTGCTCTCCCTGTGCCATTCGGTTTTATGGCCATCTTGTAGCTTGCTCAGAAATTGACTTAACTCAGTATTTTATCTTCACACACTAAAGCAAGAAGACCACAGATCATTACCATACACGCTAGGGCAAATGTAACATCATTTAAGGTTTCTAATGAAAGCTCTCAACAAAAGCTGCTAAGTACAGCTTAGGCTAAGATTTCTTGAGGGATTCTGAGCTTTGATTCTAAATGAACAATAATTACTGTATAATTAGTGTTTGATGTATTAAGGTGTACAGTGTGGCAGGCCCTAAGCACCATCAACCCTCTATATAGATCCACAGCCCATTTTATGGGTCTTGTTGGCAGAGGGTTTTCTGCGAGAGCAATTTTTCAACGGCTCTATCAATAACCCAATGGCAGTATAAGCTCTGAAGGCAGACTGGTGAGTGATGAGCGTGCCGCTATTACAACACAGGAAAGCCTAATGTGAAAACGCTTCCAGACTGTGCATTGCAAGAATAATTACAGATATGCGATGGGATGAATGAAGTTGTGTTAAATGCTTATGTCAATGATAAGAATATCAAGATTCTTGAAGGTATCCATGCCATTTCCACAGTAATCTGCAGCCCGGTAGATTCTCTTTGGGCAGTAAAATACTAGATTGAGTTACAGTGACCTATCTGTTCTCCTGATGTGGTCTATGGTGTGTGGGGGGGGGTGCAATGGTGGTTGGAGGAAGACAAGTGTGTGTGGGGTTCAAGGAGTCAAGGTTCCCCAGAGGGAGGGCTGGATGGTAATGTGGAAACAGGCAGGCGTAATTAATCTGGGGAGGGGGGGCCACTGGGAAACCAAGTGTCTGTGTCATGTCTCTCTAAGCTGGGGTGTTTCATGATGGCCCCCACATCCACCTCACTCTGGGCCTCTGGGGCCATCCTTCATTCTTATTTATGAGCTTCAGCTCCTACTACCTCTGCATCGATCCCTCAAGGTCGACAAGGAGCTAAGCTGCTGTCGGCTGTCCTGGTCAGGAGAGGGTATACCTTCGAGCAGCAGTGCAGCAAAACCCCAGGGTGCCACACCCAGTGCTGCTGCATTACAAGGTTTCCTTGCACCAAAGAGAAGCCTATGCAGTACAGTACACAGGACTTACAAATAGGAAGAGGTACCACTATTTTAAAACCTTTTACAAACTTGTGTTACTGCTATGTGGTAAGCAACAAATATATAAAAGTACCTGACAGTCTGTTATGGATAATCTTGAATCAGAGGATGGTGGAATAGTTATGGTAGGAAATGATAGGGTGGACAGTCTAATGACCTCGCCCCTTCTGGCTCCAGCCTTTCGACTTACAACTCCATTGTCATATGTCAGATCTACTGCAGCCTTGAGCCAGTCATATCCTTCTGTAACTCAAATGACTAATCTTCCACAACTCAGTGCTTTTCAGCTTGTGCCACACATGCCTGCCTGGTACAGCACATTGTGACCTAGGTACCGATGTTTATAATTGAGCTGTGAGCAAAAGTCTGCAGCGTCATCCCTTCTCTCATAGAACGTGATGGGCTTTGTGCATAACTGAGCTGCTCAAAGTCAGAGGTTAGCATGGGAGTGGTGGTGGTGGAAGGGTTACCCACGCAGGGAGAATCAAGCTCTGGGTAAGGAACTTCCTGCTGTCCCCTGGAGGGTGGACAGGCACTGGTTGGGTGAGTGATGCAGAGCTCAAAATCTCCCTCCCCTAGTCTGAGGCACTACATTTCACTATATTACTCATGTTGCTCTGGAGCATCTACAGTGACTAGAAACGTGTGAGTCATACCTGGCTTCCGTTTTCTTGCAAACAGTGTTTCCATTTGTCTCTGGCATTGACTTTCATGAAGAGATAAACACGTTTGTTCTCATGGGACCTTCATTTGAATAGGGAAGCTATTACTGTAGTACATTGCACTAAAATAGTTTAGTGTTTGTCAGTAAAATTATGAAAAAAGGAAATACTGTATATCTTTATAGACGGCAGTAATGATTGACAGCACAGGCTAAAAATATTCTGTGTTTCTCAAACATACTTTTATCCTGCATATCCTTTTTAATATCCTGTTGAGTACTGGTTTCTTTCCTGTGTATGCTTTGGTCATTTCCTGTATTTCCATCATGTTGTCCGAGCATTTGGCACATCATAACAGGTATTGATGACTCAATAGAAAGAAAATATGTTAATATTCTTCTGTCTTATACATACATGTATGTTTACAACTAGATTGAATTTCTGTTGTAAAAAAAATACATATTTATATTAACTTCCTTCCAAAGTAACGGCATGTTGGTTTGAGCAGCTATAAAAACATCATTCCACAAAATTTCATTATTCTCCTGTTACATACAATGCAGATGAAAAATACAAGACTAAAACACATGAGGGAAATCATCAGACTCACTGCCGCCTCCATTCTTTTTCCATACACCACAGAGCCAATGGGCCATGAAGGGACCTCACTATCACTTATTAACTTCAGTGGCATACTAATGATGTGGCCCTTTAATTAATTCCATTTGCTTCTAGAAAACTATGTAGCAGGCACTAAAAAATTAATATCATTAGGATGTAACTCATGTGACAGTTCACTATAGAATGAACCTGGAAAATGTATATGCAGTTTTAAGCAGCGGTTGACCATGACTCACATTTTTGACACCTTTTTGTAGGAAAAACACATGACAACTGAATACAGTACACAGTATACATTGGACAGGTGTTTATGGAGTAAGTATTAAAGTTATATTAAGGTCATGATTAAGAATTAAGTTATTATTATTAAGTTAATTAAGTTATATTAAGAATGACTCAGTAATGCTGCTAAATTTGGACACTGCAGTGCAGAAATGCTCCATGTACCATTTTTGAATGATTACCCATGTTTTCATTTTTCACTGAATCATCACATTTTCTTTGTTGATTTTATTCACTATTATAATTACAGTGATTTCCTGCATAATTTCTCATTTATTTACTTAAGGTTGAAACGGAAGTGGATGGATTAGAAGTCAAGTATCTCTTCCCTGAAGTGCCTCCTGCATGGCCCAGCGCTCTTTGTCTATAGTCGACAAATTACAACCTTCAAGGGACATACTGTGAAATACATGACTCCATCCTGTCCATTTATACATAATACTGTCCATGCATGCATGTATTCAGTTACACCAATATCTTCCCTCAGCACTATTTGACCAGGGCACAATATGCTAGCAACCAAAATTGGCTTATGGAACCAATATGGTCGGCACACTGCATGGTGAAAAGGCCACGCAGAGTTAGAAAAAAGCTTTGTGGGGGAAATTGAAGAATGCTGAGAATAAATGTTTGCTCTATAGGATGTGCCGGCCACAGTGTGCTGTGCTGGTGAATAAATGATGAAGAGGAAGAAGGCCCTGTCCTGCTGAGCTTGTCAGCTTGGGGCAGGTTTGTGTGTGTGGGTGTGTGTGTTTATGCAAAGCTGACAAGATAGCTGGCCCAGATGGATTTGTATATTAAAGGCATGTTTCAACATTTCATGGCAAAAGAAAATAATTTTCTACATCAGATAACACATTGTCCTTTCTATTTTACAAGAAACAATTGTCTCAGTCACAAATACTTTATTGCATTTCATTGTCCCTCTCCATAAAGTGTGGCCTGTGGACTGCACACCGACAATGACATAATGATGTTTAGCATTTAAAATACTTTTATAATATTTGCTCTTACTTACCAATTACTTATAGATATAACTATGGCTGATGGGAATGTCTGAAAAAGATGAAAAAACTGGACCAACCCTATTTAAAAAAACCCACATCTCCTCGTTGCAAACTATCGTTGTCATTATTGCTGCTATAAGAAGTCATCTTCTCTACAGGAATAATTACATTAGAATGATTGAGTTGAATAAATGAGTTTTAACCAGCTGTCCATTCTCTGTCTCTGTCTATAAGTCTATTTTGCTTTGCACTAAGCATAACAAAACATCAACCGATCTCAGCCTTCTTATTTATATGTATTTCTAACAGGTTCCAAAGAAATCAATTGTTCTAGTGCTGGTGTTGGAGAGATTTTGCTGGCTAGCTGTAAATCCGAGGTCATTACAATAATGCATCAATATCTGCTGTTCCCTCCAGGATTTATTTATTGAAGGCTGCATTACACTCTGTCCAGCTGAGTGTGTGCACATGCAAGTATGAGCATGTCTATATGTTAGACACGCATGTTGGAATTGGTGGTAGTCTAGCAGCATCACTAATGCAGAATGGAAACTTCTCAAGTGCGTGTCAAGGGACTTCCCTCTGGGCTTGTACCCACTTAAGGCCTTCAATTTATACATGGAGTCTCTAGAAGCTCTTTACTGGATGCACCAGAAATGACAGACTCTCAAGAAGTATACTGAGTAAATGCGTAACAGTCACAGCAGACATACTAAATCCATGATGGTATGTCATCAATCCACACTGGATTTAGTCTCTTCCTCTCAGGAACACGTAAAGCAAAGATATCCCCATGTCTAGATATCTCTGTAGTCTAAAAGCTGATGTTGATGTCATTTTTAAAGGCACCAGTGAGATGCAACTCTTACATGCACCTACCCTAGAAAGTTCAAGGACATTCACATACTTTACTCAAAGCCTGTAGTGTATGTGTGTGTGTGTCTGTTTTCATATGTGCAGTATTGTTGTGAGCAACGGATGTGTCACCTGCCACTGCGCATGGCAGCGTTCCTCTATGGTGTTGACAGGAAGAGGGGGGTTATGGGATAGGCTTGGCGACAGCAGTCTTTTGTACTGAAGCAGGTGCTGGCAGTCCATTGTGCTCCCTCTGTATCATCTATCACCATTCTTGCTCCATATTTTTTATTTATTTTTCAACATTTTCCATTTCGGAGGCCTAGCTTGCTACTCTAAAAATGTTTAGTCTACACTCTGATTCAAATGTTGGAAATTGTACAGTGTTTAGCCCAACAGTATGTGTGGATTTTTACTTTAGTGTTTTGATAAATGTAGTGTTTGACAGAAAAACTGGTGTTGTAAATTGAATTGTACAGTATGTACATCACTAACTTTGCATTAGAAAATACAGAGTACCAAAATAGGAAAACCTAGCAAAAGTCAAACATGTCAAAAATAAAATCATGAAAGTTATAAAGTAGTAGCTACGTAATCTTATTTCAAGTGTGGCTAGACAGCTAAAAGATTTATGGCACCCAATCGAGCAGAGACATTTTCTGTAATGGCTCGCAAGCTGAATGCTCGACTATAGCATGGTTAATATTATCAGATAAATGAACAAACATAAGCCTAATTAATCTGCGCTGTCACGCATTTCAGCAAACACAACATGTACAGTAAATACACAACATTAACACAAATACATGATAATAAATACTAAATACTAAGACGACAGCTGTCAGTCACTGTTTAAAAGTCCACAAAAGGATTAGTCTGTGCAATAACAAACACCTAATTACCCATAACTGCTTTTCATTCAGATTTTATGAATAATTAATGGCTCATAGTAATGACTTTGTGTAGAGGCAAATTTATCAGCATGGGGTTAGACAACTATGGTGGGTAAAACTATACACTTATTAAACCATGCAGGCCACCACAGCATGAGGACTTTTTAATGCATACAGCAATTAAAACTTGGCAAAATGATTTACTGCGGTAACACTCAGTGACAGCAACATGATGCACATGCACTTCTAAGCATAACTTTGTTTAGACTTTACACTCCAACTTGTTACAAAGCTAATGAACACATCATATTTGGTACAGTAAAACCCTCATTAAAAACGGCTTTTTGTTAGTTAACTATGATAATTATACCTTTGCATTGAGAACAATTAAAATTCATGCCACAAAATGTGCCGAGCACAAGTCCCTAATCAGTGTTTTTTTTCTTGTGAAACCCAGAAAAGACTTCAAAGGCCTTGTTCCCTGATTTCAGCTGTGTGTTCACATGCATTGTCCTGGACACATATTGATCCACTGAGAAATGAAGAGGAAGAAAATCAATAGCTTTTACATGAATGCACAACAAGCAGTTTCAGTACGTGTGTGCAGGACCGAGGGCCGAAATGTAAAAAGCACAACAGCATCGCAAATGCACAAACCCAAACATATACTTTCAGTGTATAAATATCAGGACCACAAGCTGTGATAGATATATGAACCTGACAACAGACATACAGTATGCTTTGCTGTCATACACATTAATGCATTTAAACCAACAACAACATCAGTTGTTAGGGTCAGAATCTGGACCTTGTGCCAGTAGCCATTACCTCTGTAAGGGTAAGAAAGTTGGGAGCAAGCTTCCCCAACTCCACTCCAGAGAATTAAGAGGTCTTTGGAATAAAGCCAGGGATTTTACCTCTCTGGGGCATCAGGACTGACAGTGGATTAGGTTTGTAGGGATACACAAAACAAAACCATCAAAATGCATCTTTCATCTTCCGTCTCACACACCTCCTTACTTACCTTAGTGTCTTTTCTACCTTCCTCTCAGTAGATCTTTCTCTTCTCTTAGTAATTTGCAGAGCTGTTATAGGCCTGTGACAGATTAGGTCTAAATGACCCATCATTACATTTGACAAATAGCCAATCTGAGCACATAGAGACACAAACCGACAGACAGACCGACGCCGGTTTAGATCTAAATCTACAAGCCAATGTGCCGCCAAGGCAGAACAAACAGATCACCCACTGTACTGTATCTTGGTCTTAATAGCAATTACTCTTCATCACAGCTCTTAAACCTTATTCCTGCACCTGGCAGGGTTAGCAGCTACAACTCTGTAGGTTTACAAAGAATCCTTGCTCTTTTACAATATTGATTTACAATATTCCTAAACTAGAATTATAGCAGGAATATGGATGATAAAGGTGTATCAGAACAAGAATTATCATGCTACCTCAAGCTTAGTTTCCTTACTTCATTCTTCTCTAAATATACTGTATATATGTCCTTCTCTGATTATATTAGAAGTCATTATCTTTTTCAGACCTCCAGTATTCAGAAGAGCCAAATACTGCAGTGAAATCTATGTCCTCCGGTAGATTTGCTGTATTAGCGGATTCATTTGCAGCCGTGTGATCTTAATGTCCTGGTAGAGCTCAGAGGCTTTCGAGTTGATATTTGGTGAATGGAATAACCAACCATCATCTTGTGGAGGTAAGCTGCCCATAACAGAGAAAACATAATTAGACTAGTTTTACTTCTTAGATTGAGAACCACAGTAGTTTACCAACAAGCCCTACAAGTAGTCACTAGGATACCATATTTCAGCTGTGGCCAGACCTTAAAATCCCCTTTACAAATGTGCATAATAGTTGTATATACAGAATGTATTTTGTGATTGTTATGTTATTGTTTACTAAGAAGTTTTGCGCAAACTTGCCGCGAGGACATGTGCACAGCCAACAAAGTGACACATCAAAAGCTTCTCTGAGTTACACTAATCAGGAGGGAGCCTCAAATCTGCCAGAGTAAGGCAGTGAGTAATTAAGCCTTGCTGGCAATGCAAATGGGTGGAAATGTCTGATTTCACTAATTCCTCCTCTCTCTGTTAATGTAAACTTGCCAAAGTACACTTTGGTTATGTGCGTATGCATTCACAGGTCTTTTCTCTCCTGTACTCTTTGGCTTCATATAATTTTGTTGTGCAGAAACAACATGAAAGTCTAAATACTGTGTGTGGTTTTTGAGTATGTGCATGTTCGGGAGCTTGGTTATTTCATTTCAGTTGAATATGTATATATTCAACATACATACACATGCACATACACGCTCGGCTCTCAGTGCTGGGTGTCTTGTAGCTGGAACAGAGGCTGTCACAGGGACCCAATGTCAAAAAAGAGCTGAAGTCACACTTAAACCTGAAGGCATAACCAAGTCCGTATGAATTCTCCTTCCTTTCTGTTCTCCATCTCTTCATTCTCTCTTGAAACCTATGACCCCCTCAGCTCAGTGCTTACAGACACATTACTCACCATAGGCACACAAAGCATGTCTTGCCTCTGCTTTGTCATCTTGAGGAGTTGGATTACATCATATCTGAATCAGATTATTCTTCTCTGACCTTCATCAGAATGAAAGAAATAAGAAATGGTAAAATATTCTAAATACGTATGATAGAAAGAGACGTGTAATGGCACATACAGTACTGTATTTAGTTTGGGATTTTGAATTCCCAGTGTAGTAGAAATAATTCATTTTTTATTTCTGATACATTTTGCAGGAACATAATTATCACATCCTCATATACAGAGATAAAATAAATTACTCATATTACTGGAATCAAAATAGCTTAACCTTTCTGCATTACTTTGTGTGAAAAGGAACATGGATACAACTACAGTAATAATCCTGTGTGTATCTCACACTAAGCTATTTCAGATCAAGCTAAATGTAACATATAACAAAAGGCCTCCTGAAAGCACAAAGTGCAGCACAATAACTGCATCAAATGGTGTATCCAATACCTACATCACCAATGTAAAAAAGTAATTGCAAACATAGGTATGTTGTGTGTTTTGACTTTTGACTTATCAGTCCATAAAAAATTCTCCCAAAAAGTTTCAGTGCCATCTGGGTATGTCGTTGGGTACCCTTGGTTGTAGTAACTAAGGGGTATATATTTTTTCCGATCACACCGATTTGGTGTGTTTCTTTCAACATCTTTCTTTTGGCTTTAAAAATACTTATGTTTCTGTTTGCTCAGGTTGCCTTTTAAATTAATTTAGTTTGGCTTTCTGAAACAATTTAGTATGATACACAAAAAAAAAAAGCAAAAAGGAACAAATCAGGAGGGACGTGAATATTTCCCCGCAGCACTGGGCAAGGAAACATACACATTTACCAGCTGGAAGTGAAGACAAATTGTTCTTGTCTATTCGACAGCTCTGTTAGTTTGGCAGTAATAAATAAGTGCAACTCCCTCAAGCTCCCCAGTTTACTGAAGACCTAAAAACCTGTACTGCTACTGAAGAAAAAAAAAAACTGGGCGGATACACAGGTGTTCAGGCCACACTCATCCATTTCAGAGAAAAGCAGAAAACTGTTACAAAGCTGAACAGAAAATATTCACATTTTCAAATATCCAAAAATCCTAAAAAACGAATTAGATATGTATTCCTCACTTTGTAACGCAAAATACAGCCCCCTCTGTCTATGACCGCTCTCACGAGTGACGTCACACGTGATTATTGATGTACAGCTATGCAAGTGGCTGCAGATGAAGATTTATTGCATAAAAGATACATTGAGTCAATTAACTAGGTTAATCAGATAAATGCTTACATAGGGAAAAAAAAAGAAACCTACAAGTAGAAGGTCACAGTGTCTTTGAACAGGTTTACAACCCTGATCTAATCCACACATCTAATGAGGAACAATCAGCTTACATACTTATATACAAGAGTCCAGTATCTGGACCTATTTCAACACAACTTACGCAAGCAAACGACTGAAATGCTAGCCAAGCACTGATCACTAAACAATACAGTACGTTTATGAGTACAGTGAGTTTATTGTGCATATCCTTTAGTGCATGGACTACCAGTTAAAGATAACAGTGATTAAATGAGATTGGAAGAAAATGCAACATACTCTCTACAATAACCACTGTGATGACTGCTCTGCTCTCCAAGTTTCAATTTGGATGCCATCCAGTAGAGGCACTGATAATATCTTTGGACAAGCTCCATGATAAAGCAGTGGTCCATGACACCAACATTAGTTTACACCCAGAGATGTGTTGTTCTCTTGCAGGTCTCACCAGCCTCCTCTTTTCACTGACTCACTTATCGCTTGCACTATGATTATCAGGGGCCTCAAAAAAAACACATTACATGCCTTTTTTCATGACCATTTTCTGCACTATAAACCTCCCAAGTCCATCAAATGCCTTCTCCAATGCCTTAGCCAAAGAGCTGGATATACCACAAGTAGATGGAATGGTGCCTTTGTAGTTTAAAACATTTGAGCACAGTGACATTTAACCTGGTAGAACTGTATGTACAGTATATGCACATGTCCTGCATGTGTCAGACATTGATCACTTGAAGGCTGCGCGTTAGACTGCTCAAGGTCTCCTGAGGTGATGCATGGCCAGTTGTCTTCCGCATAACATCTTATGCATCACCCCCCCCCATGCATCTCAATGTGCATATTTCTATTGCATTTTCATATGTCTATCAGCTTTCTTAATTAGACATGCAACTCTGGTATCTTAGCATGAGGGTGTGCATGCTTCATGCATCAATGTGGTTTCAGTGAGGAAATTTCTGTTTCAGAAATAATCTTCCCACTCCCTTGAATGATGTGCTTACTTCACTCTTCTTTATTTATGCTTCTGTCTCGCCATCTGGCTTGCTACTTAATTTTCATTCCTTGCATTTCTTTTAATTTGCTCTTCTATCCCATCTTGTTTCCCCCCCCCCCCCCGTTTACTCTCTTGAATCCCTCTTCCTCATTCACCTTGAGGTCTCCTCTTGTCTCCTTCCCCCACTTCTTCCTGTGTGTGAGAGTATCTGTTTCCAAACCAGGAACCTACAGAAATGCAGCTAGTGGACATGACTGAAACACCCACTTCCATCTCCCTCCCTCTGCTTCATGGGGATCTATGCTGCGTAGATAGATATGAATGAAGGTCATCTTGTAGCTGACTAAGAGCCAAACGCATTGCTAGTCATCCCCAGCAATTCAAATACTGGAGCACTGCTCTGTTTTCTCTGTCTAAGCTATGTATACAGCTGTGTGGACTAACAGCACTGACAGTTACTGCCGTAGGTGTGCATGTGTATGTGATTGTATATATCTGTTGGTAACATACATTCATCTGTCTTGTCTGTAAACCGCAGAGCCAGAGATTATAATTAACATCTTAATGGCTGATGCAGACCAATTGAAAATCTACCAGTGGCTACAGAACAGCTTTTCCGATACTGATAATCAACACATGACAAATGAACATGACAAGCACAATTAAAGGCATGCAAAATGTGTGTTTAAATGTCTCACAAAGGTCCTGTAAGCAATAGCGTAAAGGAAATTTTCAGGGGAATGAATCTATAACAGAATCAGTGCTGCAATGCTCTAGTTTTTCTCCTGGCCATATTATGACTGAAAAAGTAAATCCCCAGGCTCTGGCAACGTGAATAATAACTGCATTTCTATGCAGGACATAGCTTTCTGTACATCCATATTCCCTCTCCACCAATGCTGTAGGACATGACTAAGAGGAATGAGAATTAACAAGGAACATCTGTCTTAATGATTCTAAATCCACTAATAAAGAAAATGAGCCTTCAATCATTCAACCAGGCAATTTTTATTTCACCCTCTCCCTCCCAAATGCTCTGAAGTAATGTAATAGAGGACCACAGGGAGGACTTAGCAGTTACAGTGCTCGCTATATGTGTTCCTTCACTGTCATACTCCCTCTCACATTTCATACGTTTCCGATAAGGATCAAATAGCATGTGTGCTCTCTGCAGGGTGTACTGTAACTGTGGCTCTGCTAGATATGCCTGCTGAAGTACATGTTTGTTGGGGTAAAATAGCCACAATATGAACACCAAATATCATGTATAAGAGAGCCATTTCTTCTGGCTTTCTTGGTTCACAAAACGGACACCTGTCAATGCAGATGAACTAAAAACATCAGATTTACTGACAGTTATAACCTTTAGACTCACATGAGCCATCAACAGTGCTTGAGGACTATGCAGAGGAACATTTCACACTTGATTAAATCATTACATGATAACAACAAAATTGTGTATCGATCTGTATTTCGTCAACAAGGTCATGCATTGATCTGGCTTTGATTATCATGTGGGTCATTTAGTGCCAACTTCCAAATGAGATCAATCTGCACCCTTTAAACGGTTCAATAGTATGTTACCTCTGTCTCAGCCTCCTGCACCTCTTCATCTTAGTTACTTTAGCATTTGAACAAATGAGTATTGGTGTTCCTGCTGACATGATTGGAAATCAATCTTCTTTGAAATATATAATTGTACCAATATCAATAGACTACCATTTATAGAGAACAATGAAAATGTGTTTCAGTGAAACAAAGACTTATTAAGTTAAAATGTGAATATTTGTCAGTTTCAGTTTATAGACCAATTTATTTCCAGTACATTAAAAAGATTCAATTCAATTCAATGCAACTTTATGTATATAGTGCCAAATCACAAAGGACGTCATCTCAAGGAACTTTACAGTGTAAGGTTTAAGACCTTACAAAATATAGGTCTTCTGTATTGAGAATTATACAGAAAACCCAACAACCCAACTCAGCAAGTACAGCACAAGTAAGTAAATGCGGTAAAAAAATACATTTACAGAAGTAATTCAGAGGAAAGTGTGTTTGTGGTTGTGTGTTCTGTATGCCTGCAGTTCAGCCTCAGCACCCAGTTGAAGTGTCCCTTATAAGATCCCTGTGGGTGTCCTCAGCAGCTTTCCACAGTGAATGTGCATGTTGCCAGTAGTCAGCACTAACAAAGCTGGAGTCTAAAATAAAGATAGGCCAAAAAGCTCTCTCTCACCCTCTCTTGTGCCATCCCTCTCCATACTCACACACAAGCTTAGTACACACAAACACACAACCATCAGTCATCAAAATGCATCTGTCAACATCCAGTGGAGTGTTTTGGAGTGTGCTGAGATGAGTCAGGCAGCCGAAATTATTGTAGCTCGCCAAAGTGTTTACACCCCCGTCTACCTTCCAGAATAATTGGACATATCTTCCTTGCTGTTTCCATGACTTTGCGCTCCAGTTGTTGTCTTATATTCCCCCTGACACAGATATGAAAAGTTTCACAATTCTGGTCTGGACTGTGTGAAAGTATAACTACTGTCAACAATAGGCAGTCACCAATTGGTGTTTGTGCACCAAATACAGCATGATACAGCAAGAGGAAAATAGATAGCACATAAATGGATAATTATTTGAATTGTCTGGATGTAGAGAATAACACAATACATGCAACCAGTTACATTAAACTACTCAATCTGTGGTCATGTCTAATATTAATTAATGCCGGGAGTGAAAGAAGTAAATGAAATAGGTCCAGACAGAGCAGTTTTTGTGGACTGTACAGGGGACCCAGGAACATCAGCTGACAAAATCACCCTCCCAGTGCAACAAAACGTATCTCAGAGCCTGAAGGACTGGCTGACAAACATTTTAAGAAGCAATTAACCAGCTCCTTTCTTTAGCTAATTGGAGATTGAAAGTGCGATAGTCATTAGCAGCTCCCTTTTGCTTGTCACTGCTGCACAGGGAGGAGAGAGAAAGCAAGATATACTTTATGGTCAACGGTTTCTCAAAATATGCAAATCAAATGGCCACATGTCGAAGTGTCCCTGGACAAGAGGCTGAACACCGAACCCTGTTCACAATGCAATTTCCCCACTGTGCGAATAATAAAGGTTTCTTTCAGTGACTAATCAGTTGGACTATTCTAGTAGCTTATAGTAAGATGAAAAAAATTATTAAGGCAGCACATGAATTCTATATTTTCCTATTCAGTCCTTGCCAGCTGTTGCTATCAGCCAGTCTGCACATCATCCTCAGTAATTCTCTAGTGGACATCTGATCAGGACCCCCAGGACAGGAAGTCCAATCTGGCAAATCAGTGTCTGTCAATAATAGACTGGGAGGAAGATAAAAGTCATGTCAACATATGTGTGACTAGGCACCAGCCAAGCTCGAGATATACATTTTCTCCTAAAGGTATTAAAGATCTAACACAAGATTAACTATTTAAAGGTCGGTTTCTAGAGAACTTAACAACACATGGTCGCAGCTCGTCTTTGTTGCATCTGTGAATCAGAAACCTTGAGAATTTTTTTGCTTTTTGTAAGCAAGAATGGTTCCTGTTGAGAAGCTTTTTATTCCTTCGCATAGTGAGTTTTCAAAACACAAGATTTACAGTTCAGAGAATCAACAGCTCCACAAGTTGAAGGACACATCATCCTATCAAAAATGACTTGGCACAAGATCAACACAGCCCAGCTAAAATAAGCTTCTGGCGTGCTTGGGATGATTTCAATATGGTGCAAATGTTCTACTCAAGGAAGACTGAAGCTGCTTGGAAGCACAGAAAAGTTACACCACACCTGCTGTTGCTGTCTTTCTTCCTCTACCCCTCTCTCTGAAGCCACCATGACAGTTTGGCTGATTACTCTTAACTATCAAAGACACAGGATGTAAGAAAGAAAACAAATCATACAATCAACACTGGAATCAATTCTGGTTACTCAAATATGCAATTCTATTGTCTTGTGATCACAATTAGAGAAACTTTGGCTTGATTAAGAAACCACTCACATCAAGTAATATAAAATGGCTAATTATAATAATTTAACTTGATTCCAATTACATGGAATTTCTTCCCCAGTTCCCCTTTATATGACAAGTAACTTATTCATAACCAAGCATGGCATCAAATAATGGTTTGAATTTACAAATGTGTATTTTTTGTCCAATAAGTATTGTTTCCAAGCATCATCAAGTATTTTAAACATCTATACAAATGGTACTCACCTAAACGCTTCTTTTATGAAGGGAAATCACAAAGTATATATGCAATGAATACATCTCCGAAATGCAGATCAGCTAATCTGTATTCAAACTTGAGCAAGACATTTTGTATTCACAATACACAGCTGTGGTGAAGAACATCTGCTAAATGCAAAAAAATATTTAATGCAGTGTTTTCAATGCAATGAAATGAGTCTGTCTGTCTGTGTCTGGCTGTTTATATCAGATGCCTCCATGATGATAGAATTACTCCTCAATATCTTCAATCTTTATTTGGTGACATCCCAAGTCCTTCACTTCTCTGACTGTGTGTTTTTGCGTGCATTCACACCCCAAGGACACCCATGCAACAAATGCACAACTTGTCATATGGATGAATGTATGTGAGTGTGTGTGTGTGTTTATGAGAGAGAGAGAGAGAGAGAGAGGGAGAGAGAGAGAGAGAGAGAGAGAGACATCCTATTGGTTGCCAGCATCAGATATATCCTCAAGGTCACAAATCAGGCCAGGTGGCCATTCGGAAAGATTAAGGACACATTCCTAAAAAAAGAGAAACCTTTGATTTATCATATCATGCCAGTAGCCTCTCTGGTACAGAAGGGCAACAGTAAGGGGATAGGGAGCAGAGACTTTCAGCAGACACCTAAGGGTTTTCACACTAGACTTACAGTCTCTCTTAAACCCTTCTATCTTACACACCAAAATGATGGTGAAAGCAGAGGGGGGATCTGACGAGGACAAGTGGAAGAAGGAAAGAGAAGGGGGAGGGAGGAAGAAGGAAAGAGGCTGAGTGTAAGCAAGACAGAGACATTAAACCCCCACTAGTCCCCCCTGACAGATGCTAGCTGAGGCGGCATGCCAGGAAGGCGCAGTCTTAAGGTGACAGGACACTGCCATAGTGAACAAAATTGATACTGCAATATGGCTAAAGAAGTGCAGCAGCGATTTTCAGTCACAAAGCCATGAATGAGAAATAATCCTCCTGACGCTATCGTGGGACCTGGCTTGACTGGATGAAGGGGGAGTGGAAAAGAAGAGGAGAGAGGAGAAAGATGGAGGAGATGGAAGGAGGAGGGGCATGCTGCAGGAAAGACCATGATGATTACTCCCCTTCCTCCTCCTTATTTGATTGCCCCCCCTTTAACTGAACAGAAACATTTTCCATCCTATCTCCTAAATAGCTGACATACTGTAACTGCTGCTTCTGCTGCTAAAATCCAATCAAAAAACATGCTTTACACAAAGTGAGGACAGGTGGGCATCCAATTTGCATAGACAGACACACACAGTGCAGAGCAGAGAGCGTGTGCGTTGTCACGGTTTGACGCAGACGGTTTACAGAGGTGGGAACTGAGCCAAATGCAGAGTCACAGTTACCTTTTCCCCCCCATGTACGTAGAGAGGCCTGGGCAGACGAGGGGAGGTGGTGGGCCTATTCTGTAGCAAGAAGCAATTAATTTGGAATGTGCAGCACCAGGAGCTGGGAGGTTAGACTTAAATGGAGCACAGCCTGCTGCACAGACTAGGCTTAATTGTTTGATTGATTGGCCGCAAGTGCAAGGCATATTTCTGAAGCCCCTCTGCGCCGATCAATGAGTCAATGAGCGCCTCGCCAAAACTCGCAGCTTCCTGCCCTCGCAATTCAATTACCATGGAGGCCTTGGTGGCCTCTGCATGCGATCGTGTTACAGCCCCGGAGACAAGACTCTACACTGCACCACTTTCCTTCTCATTTAACTGGGAGCTTATTGCGGCAGATACAGGCAAGGGGGCAGGGTGTGCAGATGAGGGGAGGGGCTGAGGAGACGCAAAAGGGGCAGAGAGGTTGACTTTATTAGATTGGTAACAAACACTACATACTGCATCAGACACAAATTGAGTTACGCTCCTAATCTGTCATTTAAACAAATTATCTTGGGTGGTGATGCATCAGCAGTATCACTCTTCTCCAGGGGATTGAGGTAAGCAGGAGGGATGGAGGAATGGGGAGGGGGGGGGCACTGATGGCAGTCTGAGGCTAACAGAGACACAAGAGAGATTGACACTTTGTCAGGAAAGCAATGGAGGGGGTAGAGATGCAATCTCAGTATACAAGCTAAGGTCATTTGGAGAATGGTGTTGAGAATGCCGCTCAAATATTTCAGAGTATGTGGGATAAGAATAGAATAAATTCCTTTATCCAGACCAGCTGGGGACAAGTGAGAAGAGAGATGCTTTGAGTGGAAACAAGGTGTGTCCTATTTTAAAATGGCAGACCATTATGACACGTTTACTGAGGGGAAGACGCACAGATAAACGGATCAGAGACACCGACTCGTGCCACTCCAGAGCATTACAGTTAATACATCACAGTGTAAACATGAATTAACATAGCAGCAGTCATTATGTATTCATGTAGTCAATGTTCTAGCTAAAACTACAGCTCCTGACCTGGAATATTATTTTAACAGCCCACACAAGGCTTTAAAATAAAATATGGACTGGAAATGTGGGAAATGATATAACTACAAGTTTGACAGCTGATATCACAGAAGCTATACTGTCTACATTAATGTTGTATTTAAATTATTTCACAGTCTGGCCTTAAATCAACATATGTGAGATTTACACGACACTAGTTTCTATCTGCAGAGAGTTTTCATTAAGTATTAATTCTAAAAGCTCATGGTGTGATTTCAAGGGCTGTAAGCTCCTCTGTGCTGTAATGTGCCTTAGAAAGCAACATGTTACATACAGTAAAACAAAAGTAAAGCAAAGGTAAAAAGTGTATTAAACGGAAATACTCTGTATCTTCAGTGTATTTTCAGCATGTAACAAGCTGCACAAGACTCTGACTATAAGTCAGTTTAAGGCATGCTGGGTCAGAGCACATCTCAACTCTGGAAAAACAAGTAGGAAAAACACATCTCTGCTGAATAAAGCGGGGGATCATTAAAACACAAGTGATCATAGACTCCAGAGTGAAATTGTTAGTGTGGTTGTTTGATTCAGAAGTTACAGCTAGTATTTATAAGTGCATGAGCGTACTGAATGTGCTCTTCTTGAAGTCAGTCTCAGTGGCTACTAAAATATGAATGCATGGTGTAACTACCCTTCTATCCCACTCTGAGTGCTTCTGTAGTCACAGTTTTATCACAAAGCTGTGACAAGGGAATTCAGGGGGAATGGGTGTGTGTTTCAAAAGTCATTTCTACAGCCACCAATTGTCACTAATCCCAAGCTGAGAGGCAGCAGGTCACAGACAGGGTTGATCACTGAGGCGGCGCGTCTGAGGCCCGTAGGTCTGAAACGAGTGAAGGTCAGAGAGGCATTAAAAAGAAAAAAGAAATGTAGTATCGGGCTGCAACATAACAAAATTTAAGAAAAAAAAGGGGATCAAAATACTTTCTGAATGCCCTGCATATCCTTTTCTTCATTGCCCAAATTGATCCCTGTGACATTAACCAATCACAGACGTGTTGACAAGTTGACGTGAGTATTTAAAGACATTGCAATTTAAGAAAAGATTCAGCAGATCATGTTTCTTCAGTAAAAGTAAAAACCCTTTAAACAATTATGATTTTAGAGCCACCAACTTCAGCAGATCCCTAAAGAAATTCTTGTATTGCCATAGCTACAATATTTAAATGCACCTTTTATATCTGTGTCACAGCACCAACATACATTCACACATTCTTTGCTCTGAGAGGAACTCGGGTCAGTATAAAGCTTTAAATCAACATATCTACACTAGTTTCTATCTGCAGAGAGTTTTCATTAAGTATTAATTCTAAAAGCTCACGGTGTGATTTTGAGTGTTGTAAGCTCCTCTGTGCTGTAATGTGCCTTAGAAAGCAACATGTTACATACAGTAAAACAAAAGTAAAGCAAAGATAAGGAAAAAAGTGTATTAAATGGAAATACTCTTGTATGTATCTTCAGTGTATTTTCAGCACGTCACAGTCCTGCACAAGACTCTGACTATAAGGCATGCTGGGTCAGAGCAAATCTCAACTCTGGAAACAATATTTTGTGAGAGGCGCTCGGGTCAGTGTAAGACAGCGGAAAACACAGGCAATGTTCTGATCTGTGAAAATTTTATTTTTGTTAAGGTGCCATCAATAGCATGACTTCTATACAGCATGAACATTGTCTAACTGCAGTGTGGGCTGAAAGCTTATTACTTTTAGGCGTGTTAATTTTCTCCCAATATATTTCCCTGTTTTTCTGCGTGTGTGTGTGTGTGTATTTGTCTTGTTTTATCTCTCTGTCTCTCTCTCTCTGTATGTGTGCCCATGCTGAGACAGGACCAATGTGTTTCTCTTCTGCACATCTTTGAGGATCTAGGCTGGGCGGCTGGCCCGCCAGCTCAGCTGACCCAGTCCAATCCAGATCTTGAAAGCACGGGGTCTTGTTAAACCTCCACATAGCCCTGGATGATAGGACACCCTCCCTTTGGTCTGATCAGCGAGACAGACCATTGCTGTTGTTTCAGCTGCATTGCAGTCATCCTGAACACGTCCATTTTTCACTGGGGAAAAGAAGATAGACCGAAGAAGAAAAGGCAGCTAAGGACAGCAGCGGAGCAGAAGACTAAGAAGAGATGTAGACAAGAGTGTATGGTATTGCACAGCCAATAAAAGGGCCACTAAAAGACACATCAGCATGCTGATCATCTCCAATCACCTCACATAAATTAATCAATTAATTCGCCACCAAGGCCTCCAACATCTTTTTCATTAGATAATGTATTTCCCGTCTCACTGTCCAGAACTCAGAGCCACACAAAATACATTCCTGCAGTCTACCAGCCCAACAGACAGCATGCAGTAACAGTTTTAAGAACTGAGCTGCAGCAAGTAACTCGTTTTCCTGACACCCACTGGGAGAGAATTAAATAAGATAGACTTGAAATTGTCAGACAGTTGACCTATAAATCCACTAGTGGACCATAGGTGGTGAGTAAATTGGAGAAAAAAACAGCTGAGGTGATGGCAAAATAGAAATGTAGGATCAAAAAAGAGAAAGCGACAGTTGTGTGGGGGGAAAAGAGACAGACACGTGAGAATATTATGTCCATTTTCCCTTCAACCATCAGGGAGGACAAACACACAAGGGTGTGTCTTGTTCGGCCCACTTACCTATAGCACATCCTGTCAATGTCTGGCTGAACTAACCCTAATCCTCTGTTTGAGCCAACGCCTTTTCTGCCAACTGGGTGTTTTTCCTCTCTTTTTTGTACTTTTACATGATAACAGGTTAAAGAAGTGCATGAAAAAAAAACAAAAAAAAAAGTTTTTTTTAACAAGCATAACATGCTTTCATTCTTTTGACACATCGCTTCAGAGACTTACTGCAGCCAGGAGCCACAGATAGATGTAGCAAAGAGAATGAATCAGGGAGACAACGTGCAGAGTGGTAGCAGAAGAGAAAGATGAAACAAGTGGTGTTTGTGATGCTGTGAGCAAGTATTAAAATGTGCAGCAAGATGCAAAGAACACTAAGCTTATCTGCAAATGTGATTAAAAAGCATAATGTTTAACCTACATACCCTATCTCTGGCAATTTCCACAGAGAAAGTCCCTCTTATCTGCTAATAGACCTTGGTAATCCCAGAAACACGCATGTACTGTAGCTTCTAATACTGACTGAGACACGGGTGACACTGCACTGGGTAATACGTGTCCTAGTCAATGTACTGTATGACTAAAACCAAATCTGAAGTGTAAACCATCTGAGCTTAAGGTTGCAGGAACTGCTTGATAAACACTAAATAAAAAGACAGCCATTAATCTCAATGTTCGCTTTTGTTTTTTTTCCTTTTTCCTATACCAAAGCATCCTGGAATCACACTGGATTGAATTTAATAACATCTCACAATATAAAATGATATTCATTCACTGCCTCAGTAATTTAAAAACATTGCATATATACCACACACACAGTATTTAATATATACTCTGTGCCGAGTATGAGATGGAAGTACCAAGGTCAAAATGGGATACAGCTCAGTTCATACGTAGCAAAGTAATTCAAATTAAATTCTGTTCCTTAAGTTATTGATATTGATGCTGTTTTATCATATTCTCACCCAATCACACTAGTGTCAATCAGTTATTTTAAGTGGTGAAGTGCCGACTCTGGGGGGATTTGGGAAGAGATCATGGGAAGAGATCACAGCGTGAAGAGAAAGATTGTAGGGGACCAGTAGTGGAGATCAGCAGTGTGACCATCTCCAGAAAATTAGATTAACTGAATTAGAGGGATTAGATTGACTATAGCAGAATTGGACTGGATGCCTCTAAGAAAACAGAAAGATACAGAAAAAAGAGATTGAACGCATGGAGCACACAGGGGCGAGGGAACAAGGAAAGCAGGATAGCCGGAAGAGAAAGATATAAAGAAGTTTCTTTGGGAGTTAGGTAGAAAAGTCATATTGCGGTAAAGAGAGGAGCGGAAGGAGGAGACAGCTCAGCAGATTTAGGTATCCTGGGTAACTTTTAGGGGCTGGCACCAAAAGGAGCAGCTGATGGTGTCGCGGCCGGTCGTTGCTGCTAAAGATTCTTCTGCTCGACAGGAGTCTGCTGAAGCAGCAGTGCCCCTCAGTGGTCAAGTGTGGACATGGATGCTGAATCTAATATGGTCTAATATGATTTAATATGGTCATAAAAAGACACGTGTCTTAATAAAAATAGCACTTGGTTGATATAATGCTTTAAAAACTACGATATGATCATTTCTCTCTTTGGACATATGTTACTTTGTACCTTATAAGTTTTTATTTCAACATCCTTCACTACATTGTTTGAGCTGTACCCTCCTCTCAACCAGCTCAGGGGCACCTGTGATAAGAAATCATTTTCAGCCCATTAAGTAAGGAAAAACCAGTGCCACATCTGAATAAGTGGTTTGGTGTGTGCCTGGGATCGTCACACTGTGTGAGAATGTGCAGCAGAGAAAGACAGAGCTCTAAGCAGGAAGGATGAGGCCTAAATCAATATGATTAATTCATGTTAATTGCCGCCCCCTGGTGTCAGTGTCACTGTTGTCGTTACTTTGCTGATACACACGGTTTTGGGCGCCGCCTCTTTGCCCAGAAGATAAATCTCCCGGGTCAATAGAGAGACAGATGCAAACTCCTGCTGCTTCACAGCTTCACACTGCAGTTACCTCCAGTCCAGACAGAGAGGAAAAAAACACTAGACTTACTATAACTCGTCTTGCTACCCGCAGTCCTCTGGTGGAATTTAGTGAATATTAACAAGCCTGCAATGATGTATCATAGACAAACACGAAGTGACAGTTTTTGGTATGAATTCTCCCTACTGCATATTAGACCGTGATTTAGAGGCTCCACACAGCCTGCACTGCAAAACTGTGTACCGGCGTCCTGCATACTAATGTCCTGCTCGCTCTGAACAGCGACTCACAGGATCAGAGGCCTCTTCATACAACAGAGATATTACAGAGAAACGTAGAAACGTGGCTGTAAAAGGCACGTTAGAGGCACGGATGACAAGCGAGGCAAGCGTTCAGACCAGGATAAAACCGAGCTTTTCGACCACATTTGAACTGATTCGTCTAAAGTCACTTCTTTCAAACACACGAGGATAATTAACGGCCTGCCACCAGTCGAGCCAAATCACAGGATTTCATGACTTCTTCAGAAACCACATTGGGTTTACGTTGGGTGACCAAAAAAAGTAAAATGGTAATTGAGCAAAGATCTGCTCATTTGACATGAAACAGAAAAACATCTTCGCTGAACCAATAAAAAAACTATATGAGATACTCTATAAGTCTTCAGCATGAGTTGATTGACTAACACTACATTATAGTGGAGAGAGGGGCACTTGGTGCTCCCAGCAGAGAAAAAGATTGCACGTCATTGCTTGTTTCAACCTGATCTGTTTCTACAGTCAAGTCAATATTGTGACAGCTGAATACACTGGAGGAGTAGCTGCTGAATCACTAATGATGCCACATCACAACATGAGCAATACGGTATAAGTGCGCACAGACACACAAGCACCTATAATTTCTATGTTTCGAGGTTTAAAAGGTGGTAGTAAAAAGAGAGACCATATTCTTGCAGCATCTATCTCAGACTAAGCAAATGTATAGAAACAGCAAGTGTCTCCATGTTTTGCACTGTACAGCAAAAGAGTAAGAACAATCATCCCGTGTATACTGTATGGTTGAACATAAATGGCATAAAAAGGTCCACAAGGAAGTGGGTCACTGCAGATGTCTTTCCTCCACCCCCCATTTGTCTTCTAAAAGTAGTCTCATTTGCAACAGAAGCTTAAGGTGGTATTTACAGTGGCAAGAAAAAGTATGTGAATTTCATGGTTTCCTGCATTAATTTGTCAAAATGTGATCTGATTATTTAAGTTAAGAGTATTAACAAATATAATGTGCCTAAAACAATAAAGCAAAAGAAAGTCTGACCTTTCATGTCTTTATTGAGAACAACCATAAAAACCTCATAGTGATAGTGGAAAAAGTATGTTGACCCCTCCTGGCAGCATTAACCTCAACCACGTTCTTCCTGCATCTGTGGATCAGACCTGCACATCCTTCAGGAGCAATTTTAGCCCATTCTTCCTGCAGAACTGCTTTAGCTCTGTCATATTCTTTGGATGTCTCAAGTGTGGCTCTCTTCAAGTCGTTCCGTAGCATCGCTATATTGTTGAGGTGCTATGAGGTCTGGGCAAATTAATGCAAAAAACATGACATTTAAAAAAGGTTTACATACTTTTTCTTGCCACTGTATACCTGGATACTAGAAGTGAAGATGCTTAAAATTCCTTTTCCTTCAGCTCCAAAATATTCCTTTGAGTTTACTAAACAAACCACATTAGGCAGCTTTTCCTGTTCCAATGCAGATTTATACATTAACAAAAGCCAAGCATAAAAACAAAGCTCATGGTATAAAACGGGTAAAGGCCACAAACCACAACTTTCTACAAAAAAAAAAAAAAAAACGACAAAAGAAACCATGAAGGAAAAGTAAATGACGTAGACACCTATCAGGATAACAAATGATCATTCAAGCATGGCTGACATTGCACTCCACAGGAACTCAAAGGCAGAGGAGAGAATGGGGAGGATGAGAAGCCCGAATTAGACCAAGCAGCTGTTGTGCACTTTGCCTCTTTACACATCCGCCAAGTTACTGGGCGGTGAGGTGACTTCCCAAGCTCTCTCCTATATTGGTTCAAATTCAATAATTTCATTTTGTTTAATATTATCAAACCTATTATATTGTATAAAACTACAGCTGTGCAGAGCCCTTACAATGCGCTTCTCTAGACCATCATACTGAACATGCTCGATGACTTGAAATGTAAATTGTGTTTCAAAAGCAAGATCAGTACAAAGTTAAGGCCACGTGGACACCTATTAATTCAGCCCTGACAGTTCTGTGCCTAATTTATCACCTTGGAATGGCTGATTATCAGTGCAGTTGGTCTCCAGTTGACAATTAATCAGCTCAGAATTGCTCAGTTGAACTTCTGGCTCATTCTGAAGATGATATCAGACACAAAGATACTGTGAAATAGTCAAGGGCATTATGAACACGACGAGAAATACAGAAATCTCTACGAATTTAATTGTTATCTTTAGTATTGATCTTTTAAAATGCACAGTATTACACTTTTTAATATGTAGATTCATTTAAAATATCAGAACATTTTCACAATTACCTTTTCTCTATGCAGATTCCATTTACCACACAGAACATACAGCCACCATGAGCCTGAAGTGCGTCTTGCCCTATGAAAAAGTTTTGTAGCACTTTCCCTTGGTTGAGTCAGTTTGTAGAACTTCTGTCCAGACATTTCTCTGAATCCCACTTTCCAGAATACCTCAGGGACCAAGGCAATATCCTGCTAAAGCTATTAAATCTCTGACTTTGGGATGAAATCCAGTTCTAACTAACAGGACTACACAGGAATCATTGCAGAGATTTGTATGCGATAATGAGAAATAGAGGTGCAGTTCCAATTCATTCAGCCCTTTCACCTCTGGGTGTAACTTGTAATTACTCCCGTGGAGCTTTAGGAGGCTGACAGATTAAAAAGGAGTTGCCCTAAAGCAAGTTAGCCGCCCAGTTAACCAGGCAGTCACCAAGCCTCTGCTGATGTGACACCAACTCCCTGGGTGACAGGAATTTTAATGCACCTCTCAAGGTGACACCTGACTAGACAAATTCTCCAGTGTCCAGGTGTCTCCAATGTGGATTCAACTGAACAACAGCGAGTGAAATAGAAAAGTCCACTTTGGCCAGACACAAGATTAAAATGTTACCCAATATAAGAGTGATAACGGCAATTCATATGCCGAGTCAAGAAAGTAATTAAAAACAAAGTCTTACATCTCTCTTACATTTACCTTGTTCCATGTTGTCTGCGTGAATGTATGGTGTGTTTACTTCAAGACGCTGGTATGTGTTGCGCTACATCTGCAGTTTAGAAAAATGGCTGATGGCTTAACTGGAGACTTCATCTGTCCCACTGTAACTCAAGCTACTGTCACAGCATTCACTGCAGTAATCACTAACACTGCCCTTAATTCATGCCTCAAGCTTGCGATCAATCTACACATTACACTGAAATTGCACACTAATAATCAGTTTTTTAATCAATACATTACTGGGCAATAAAACTAAAAGACAGACTAGGACTGTGGTAAGACTATTACACCCTCCAGTGGTAGTAAACAATGTACAAATGTGGATATGTGAAATCACTTTACTGAAAGACTCACAAATAATGACTTCCAGGTTAAGCCAGAATGTATGTGCACAAACTGAGGACAGGAGTAGACGGTGAGACCTCATTATTGTTTGGGCTGAGAGGCAAAGAGACAGAAGGATTCAAAGACTTGAGGTGGATTTAAAAAAAGATGACACGCTGTGTAATTCACGTGAGTTGGCAGTGAGTAATGGTAGCAGAGACCTGCACAGGAGGTTTTATGGGGTACTTAACTCCCTGTTTGCAGCACTAAAAGCTTTAAATCATGAATTTCAACGCTGCTTCCAAGTTTGTTGCTCTGCCGCTTATCAGATTGGTCTGCGTTGGGAGATTAAAATACTATTAGAAGGTGGCAAGAAGGAAGCAAACAGATGACTTGATAAGACTGCTTCTACACCTTTGTACTACAAGTACAACTTTTAGCCTCCACAGTTTATTACCTCCATCTGTGAAAACAGTGAATGGGCCCAAAGCTAAGGGTCCTAGAAATGCACTTCATATATATTCATATAATGATAATACATTTTTTATTCTTATATCTTTTTCTTTTTATCTTTTTCTATAGGCAAAAATGTTGACACAAATGTTCATACATGAGAGAACAATGACACTGCACCTGGTAATGATATCCATATAACGTATATTTTTTGCACATCGTACTGAAATATATTTGGTCAGGTAGACTTAAATACTGTCCTCCATACAACCAATTCCATAAACGTTCCTGAATAATGCATTAGTGTTAAATTCCTTTTTAATGTTACTCCTTGTAATTAAAATTCAGAGTACTGGCAAATTAAGTATTTGTTATAATTTCATGTGGTCACACTTATTTGTGAAAACTAGCCTTGTTGCCCACATGAGGGCAGTGTTTACTGCAACCTGAAGACTGATGCACAAGTGCATTTAGACTTATTTTTTATTTTCTTATTTTGTTTATATACAGGAATGTAGTTATGCAAAATTATTAAATAATCACAATCAGCTCAAATTTGAGAATGACAAATAAATAAATAAATAAATAAATTAATTAATTAAAAAAAATATTCTGACGCGATGTTTTTGTTTTCCTGGGTTGCTACACAAATCAAGACCATTTCAATAATGATTTGTAGAGATGAGACAACAGCAACAGGCACTAATAAAGAACAATTTTATTGTGACTGTAGATGTTCCATTGTACAGTATAACAGAGGTGAGATCAATGTGATAAGAACATTGTTGAAGCGTGAAGTGAAACTGAGCAAATCAGACAGAAAAATAACACTCTTCAAGCTTTCTGCAGCCTACTTTTCATGGGTAAGAAACATCCATGTAAGTAAAATACTCAAATACAAACTTCTGTTTCTGATTTGTGGTGGTTATAAAAAAAGGAGACTAATATAATTTTGTGTTTATTATTATAATAACAATGAACATCCAAAGTGTTAAGAGGACTAAAAGCATGTGAAGAGTTAGGCAACCAAAATGTTTCATTATCAACTCAACAGTGTTCTGCAGGATCTAGCTGTCAATAGACTTCTTAAAATTAAACATACAATAAAAAAAAAAAAAACAGACCTCTTTATTGTGTCTTGTCAGTGAGAGAGCCAAAGTTACAGTGAGTGTGAGCGCTGACACAAACTACGATAGTGCTGCTGCTGCTGCTGCTGTTTGAGACAGTAATCAGTTATCAATACACACATCATTAGAAAGACCAATGCTAATTATACAAAAAGCACAAAGTATGACTACTGAATGTTGAGATACAGTACAGCCAGGAGTAATTTCAAAACATCCCATGTTCATGGGACAAATTAGAGGTCTACTGACATTGATATAATAGTACTAGAAGAATTACACATTTTGCTTTATACAGTGCAAAAGCTGGTTTACTGAACTGTCTCTTTTGAACATAAATTACTGTAATGAATGAGCTTATTCTTAAAACATCTTCAAGTACACTGGCAGCCATATCTCGTTTTGTTTTGGTTATTGTTGAATGGCAGACAAGTTTAGGAGAGCACTAGAATATTTCACTGTTGTATCATGTCAAACCAAACCACAGCGGTCTCACTTGCCGTTTATGAAATATGTTAAATATTTCGACTCATACTGTTTTAATACAATCTGGAATGGACAAAACAAGAGACTAAAAGAAAGCAATGCCCAACAGTCAAAGAACCATGAAAATAAATACTGATTATTTATTGACCTTCAATTGTGGTGCAGTGCTCATTAATGCTAACAACAATAATAACATGTGAGACTGTCTTGGAGTGATTGCTGAGAACTTGTCAGCATGTGTATACTCACATTAGTGTCTCAGCATGCACCAAGTGAAAGGGTTTTGAGTGAGCATGGCTATCTAATACAGTCATAGCTGTGATTTGTAACTTGTCTTGACAAACAGAAGCATGAAACATTCTGAAGTACGGTAGTGTTTACCTCTCCCCCCCCCCATCTGCTTGATGTGTTACCACCAGAGGATGCATTAGAAGACAACAAACCATAACGTTACAACGTTAACATTGTTAACAAATAGTAATCATATTAAATTTTTTTAAAAAGAATAAAATCTGCAATCCTTCTTCTATACAGCGACTGGAGAGTGGTGAACCTCCCCCCTCCCAGCCCAGTTGGTTTTGGCAGTGGTCTAACACTTGTGCTTCATGGCAAGCTGTAGAAAAATTGGGGTGGGGGTTGCAGATAATACGATGAGAAACTCAAGGCAGCAGTGTCACTGATTTTTGTTTTTTTAATTTAGCCTACTAGAAAAACGGTAGGCCAGCAACAAACAAATTGATGCCAACAGTCCTCAGTACAATGCAGTCCAAACACAGTAGTGAATAAAATCAGTAAAACGTATATTGGATAGAAATCTTTCACAAAGAAGAACAAGCCAATAGGGAAATTCCTACCCTATAACAGCACGAGGCCCTGGAGTGTTTTATCCAGACAAAGACAAGGCATTTATCAAATTAACATGGGTTATAATGTCTTGGCTGGAGGCTCATTAGAGAAATGACCAGGGCCACAAATTTAATGCAAAGCTAGGGGGCGTGGAGATGTTAGGATGCTGGACACACATATGCATGCAAGCGTGTGGGCACACACACACAAACGCACAAACACATCACAGTATGGTGTGTGATGCGGGGGTGGAGCAAGGAGAACAAATCCACAGACTGAACAAATGGGGGTAGTAGAGCAGCACGCAGAAATGACTGGTCTTGCTTAATACTGAGGCGCAACTAAATCACAAAGTGAGACGTAGAAAAGGGGTTGCAGAAGTGAATGAAGAGAAAAACTGTCAAGGTGACATCTCAAAGTACAGCAGATGAGTAGCACTGCTAGCCTTTAAAGCGACACTGTGTGCAGAGGTCCTCTTATAACACATGCAGAAGCAGGACAATACAAAAAGGTTAAATCATCAGAGCCCTCCAGACAGAAACGTAAGTGCTAAAATGCAGACTGTTCTGCTGATTCTAGCAGAAATACCTTCTCTTTCCATCTGTACAGCTACCAGCTGCATTTATCAGATAGCATCATTAAGGCGACGTATGATGATGCATGAGACACATACGTTAGAATGCAGAAAAAAAACCAAACAATAATGGCAGCAAGTGAAATGAGAAACATTTGGAAATGAGTGAATCTTCACGGGGGTTCGACAGTCATTCTCTCCTGAAACCACTATAGCCATAAAGTTTTTATATGCTCATCGCAGTTTTTGTAATTCATCACAGTGGGGAAGCTCATCTATGAGCTGTAAGGCAGCAGTGCAAGACTCCTCGAATGTCTTTTGATTATGCTGCTATCAATACTATCGCATCATGCATCCTTCCGTCATTTCAGTGGGTAGTGGATGACTATTAAACTCAATCAATTGAAGTACATACTACTCTACATACTACCACATCTGTCAGTGAGGGCTTTCCACAAATACAACCACTCAGAGGTGTGTGATATACTGTGTTCTATTAGAAAGAGAGTTGTGATCATCATAATCAGATGTGCTTGCTACAAAGCAGTTTTCTTTTGTTTTGCAACAAAGAAAAATCATATAATGTTAATAGCCTCCTCATTAAACAGCTATAGTATACCTGAACACTACAAAAAACTACAAAGGAGAATGAACGAGTGAAAGATAAAAGAAATTAACTCGCCAGAGCAGAGTAGCTTCATTATGTGGAGCTCTAACAAATACCCTCAGGTTTAAGTCTAATATTTGCTCTTTTGGCTGAACTAATAATGATTTATACATTGACTTGACATACTGCAACACAGGAAGCGGGACTTAAAGGTGGAAATTCAATGCACTATTTTACAACACATAGAGTGAGCCCACCTTAATGTTATGCATTACCATGCATCTTGTAGCATATTGCCTCACCTTGTGTGCAGTGACAGCAAACTGTTCAGCACTGTTCATCATGTCAGCAGTCCTCTCCTCGGCCAAACCTAATCGCTCACCGCGCTCATTCAGAGCCTGGCTGGCCTTCTGTACGGCACTTGTCACACTGTCTGCAGCCGAGTGTAGTATACTGTTACCTGCAGATAAGAATGGGAGGGAGGAAGAGACAGAAGAAAAGTGGAGAAAAACACGACAGAATGTAGTTGACCAGTCACAACAAATGAACCTCTGACATTACGATGGATATTCTGCCATTAGTGAACCAGAGTATTAGTATTAATGACAGAGGAGACAAACACACAAGTGGTAAATGTCTTTACATCAGGTGCAACGTGGGAAGGTGGCTAATGAGTTTTCTTCAAAGCTGATTTACTTCAAGGAAAGATCAAGTGAAATTAACCTTTTCAAACTTGAAAGTGCACAACTCCAACACATGTGACACTGGATTTAATGATTTTTTTTTTTTTTTTTTGAGGAGTGCATGTAATTCCTGCTGACATGCAGCACATCTTTTCTTAAATCTTGAACATGTGGTGCCAGCTCTGTGATTAGACTCTTCTTTTCTAAACTATCGTGTAATAGAGACAGAATTTGTTATTAGCAGCATGGGCAGCCCCTGGAGACCCAGTGCTGGATAGAAGACAGAGAACACATCTTTAGATAGCTGTGGCAGCCCTGCGGATGTCTCTTCTGACAAGCCATCAATCTATCGCACATCGAGGGTGCTGCTGTTATGCACTATGTTAACAACCAGACAAGAACAGCAATGCGCCCGTTTTCTTCTCTTTGTAGGCAATACAGTAGCTCCAGAGGATATAATGTGTCAATTTAAGTGATGTATCCACAGGCAGTGGGAAAATATCTGCATTGTGTACTGCTATTACACAGACAGTGAAAACGTCAGTGGTGTTAAGGTCCTGACAATTAAAATGTCTGTCCCACAAAAAGGAGAAAAAGATTATTAGGAACGCAAATAATGTATCAAAACTTGTGTGTACAAAGGTTGATAAGTTGGAAAAAATAATTAAATGAAACACAAGAAGTGGATAAGCTAGATTAAATTTCCCTTGATCTGTATCTTCAGATATACATTACACAGGTTTGAGGAAAAGGAACAGAGAGCAAATAGTAAAGGTACTGACTGTATTAAACACCTGACAAGCTTGAATTTATCTTTTCTCCCCAGAGAAAACAGCAATATAGCAAGTATATGTCCCAAGGCACTGAGGCAGGTAGGATGAGTGATAGATAATGGGGAAAGCACTACTGCAGTGGATTCGATGACAGCCCAAAAGCAAGGCCAGCTGGTGGCGTTTCAAAATAAGTTGACTTGATAAAGTAAAAGCATGTAGACAAACCTGTGACGCAGACACACAGATGGATGTATAGGTGTTCAATCACGCATACGCACACACAAAAAATAGCATGTGTACATAGTTTTTTTCCCTCAGTTATGTAGAAGACAATAATGAATCAATCACAGGTAGCAGAGCCTACTGAACATGACAAACACACCTGGACCAAGATGGACCATAGAAAAAAAGGGAGTAAGCTGTAATATTGCAGTTCTATAAAGTGGCTGCAAAGTGAAAAGTAGTATTGTAGTATTTTCTTTCTCAACTGAAAACCATGTAGGGATTACTGACAAGAAGAAAAAGGTCCACGTGTAACAATCGTACATTATAACTGAGGATTCTGGATTACATAGGGTCAAACACAATCCTGCTCTTCTTTTGTCTGGGAGCAAAAAAAAAAAAAAAAAAAAAAAAGTCTCTTACAGTGGAGTAAGACCTTTTTACTGTCAGAACAGATTCCCCTTAATCCTCTCCTCCTCCTCCAGGGAGTAATACACCCTCTAGCCCTACCTAACTCCTCCACACCATGTACTCTGAGAACACATCCCATTATTTGTCAGCACAATATTTTCCTTTTTCTAGTGTCTTTCTTCTCCATTCTCAGAAATCAGTGGCAGAGTGCAGCGTGGGCTCCGCCGGTGGAGAATGTAATTACAGAAAAGACAGGGTGGGGACTTTCTGGAGAGCTTATGAAGGGGCTGCAGCATCAGGAGCAAAATGAAACATGTGTAGGAGTAGATTATGTTATGCGGTGCTTTTTGCTGTGAGCCATATTCTGAGCCTTAGCGTCTCTTTATTTAAAGTAGGAGTTGATTAAGAGTCATGTCATCAGTTGGGATAACAGCATTTCTTTTCTTTTGTTTTTTTTCCTTTTGGCTTCAATTTACATTCTAATAATACACACGTTTCCTGTTATGACACGATGTTATGATGTTCTACTGGTAACCATTAAAAAGGGCCTTTCTGTCAATTTTTGTCAACTTTCATTGTTGTGCGAGAGCAGCGTACAGCACAAGGCCAAACCTAGTACATCCACAACACGCCCCTCTCAACAATGCAGGAGGAATTTTGTTGCCATACCCCATGATATCAGAATAGACCATGGTTTTGTTAACAATGGAGACTGAACAAAAAGTCAAGTTGTTTTCTGGAAAAAAAATTCACAGAAAATCGAAACTATAAGAAAACACAAGCAAAAAAAAAAAAGCGGGAACATCATTCAAAGTCGACCCTCCTTTCCAGTCCTGCAGTAAACCGATTACAGATTATACTGCTGTGGTGAAAAAGAAGCACATGATTATCCCTAGCAACATGTCAGATATTCTTCACATATATGCCGACGCCAAACTGCCACATCACATTTACTAAGGAATTCAGGGTTGAATAGTTTTGATAGTTATCATCGAGAACAAACACACCCATACAAAAAGATTCATGTCAACATGACATGCTACGGTGCCTTTAATAGTTTCCATCCTGGCAGAATACATGGTCGTGTTATTAATGTGCTAGAATAGTGCTGTGGGGTACAATATGTGTGGGTGTTTGAAGGGGGAATAATCTCTTACAATAACTGCAAGTAAATACAAGTATTATCAAACACATGCTCATCTGCAATTCACAGTCTGTGATGGATTTCTGTATGTGATACCAATATTTTTTCTTCATAGATTTACTAGCATATCCAGAGCCTCTTGGCTCAACTGTACACAGTATTTGCTGTTATTTTTAACCTTTGTTTCTGCTAAAGAACATTTAAACATTTCATCAACCATTTTACTTTAGATTCACTGTACTTACAGTTCACAGAGAGGGCATAACACATGTAAATACATAGCTCATACACAATAGTGTGCATCTATGTATGGTATGTGTCACTGTGTTAAAAATTAAATAAATAATATTTTCAAACTCAGCCAACAAAATCCAATTTTCCTGCTTCTAGAAGTTATTACAAGGCAGAGGACAGAAAGTGACAAAAATAAAAAGAAGTGTGTGTGAGGAATACTAAAGGTTCTGAAACAAGATCAAAGATATTGTCATATCATAACAACATTTTTGTTCCAACCAGTTCAAAGCTGTATTTATAATTTGCAGGCTCCCAAGATAAAACACTCTTTAATTTCTTTTTTAATTTAAGCGATTAAAGTCTTTTAAGATAAAAGATGCACATATTATTCCTCATTAATAGAGGCAAATAAGAACAACCCCAGGCTGACAAAGAGTCATAACTCTGTCGAGCCTAGTATCCTCTAAATTCTCAGGAGTAATGACTTCATGAACTTCTTTACTAATAAAATCCTAACTACTAGACAAAAAATTGATCAGATCCTACCTGCAACTGGCATGGATGGTCTCGCATGTACAATTTACACATCATGGTCAAGACTGAAAAAGTCAATTTTGCCATGCTTACTATCATCTTTAGCGCACACAATCTAATCTGTTGTGCATCTGATTTACTTGTACCTGCCTACCCTCTATTATAAACAAGTTTATAATAAATAAAGCAATGTAAGATGAAGTTAACAATGCAGCTGCTTCACGTTTTTAAATTGATATGCATGAAAGAATAATGCATTAAATAAGAATACATGAAATAAAAGAGTTGAGAGTTGCCTACAGACATAGAAATGCTGCTTCTGCTGCATAATAAACCTCTACTGAGATTTAATTAATGCAAATCTTGACATTACCCACAGCAGTACAATGAAACTAAAACAGAGGTGGGTATAGTACCCCCAGCACCCGTGACACACACCTATTATTTCTCTGTAGCCTTCTCCATCTAATCACTTTAGTCCACATTCTTCCTTCAGTATTCCCAATTCAAAACCTTTCAAACTGCAGAGAGAAGCTCTCTCCCTTTCTCTGTGGTCCTCCCAAATTATTTCATCTGTACAATCATCTGTTCAATACCCCCCAATCCATCTTTCAGACTAATACAAACTGCCCTATGGTTTATTGTTTATGTAAAATATGTAAATTATTTAGTACTGAAATGTATATAAATACTATTTACATGTTATTAATGTATATTATGTTCTTACCCGTCTACATTTGATTCATTCATTCATTTTAATATGCATATTTATGCATCCTACAGATACATTTCTTTTCCCTTGTGTAGCCCCTCAATGACTCCTTCCACCTCTTGGTTAAGCACTCAAGACAAAAGCAAGCTGTTCACTCTGCCCTTGATATTTTTTCATGAGGGGAAATGCTTGACCTTGCTTGCTTAGTTGGCCTTTAGTTTAGTCACTGTCATTCTGGTTAAAAATGCAAGGCACTAAAGACACTAATGGGGACAAACATGGGACATTCTGTCACACGTGAACCACAGGGCCATGCTGACACAGAGAAAAATAGCTACTAGGTGTTCATGAGCAGCCTAGTCACAGTGGCTTTAATCAGCAGATAAATGTCAGCATCACACAAAGTATCAAACAGCTGCAATTTCCATAATTAGCACTTTCACTGAGATTAAATGTTATTTTGCAAGAAGCTCTACAGAGGTACAGAACAGTGAGGAAAACATCAGGGAAGAAGCACAGTATCATTGTCTTGCGCCTTGTACATCAAAATGTGATTTACCCCTGAACGGTATTAGTGCACGCAGTCTGACAGTGAGGGGTGAAGGCAGAGAACATAACTCACATGACCTCTGGATGCACACTTAAAATCCCGTTCAGCATGTTCTCAACCCCAACAGTGAAAACACATATTAGGGACATTTTGACCTTGTGCTCACTGGGAGCATATAGAGTAGCTCTCTGTATGCAAATGGCAATTAGTCTATAGCCCTAAAAATGAAGACACAGATCTGTTGTGTCCCTGAGCGCCAGGAGTTAGGGGATACACTTTTTAAAATCTAACTCTGACTGACCCTAATTTATTGTTTTGTTAGGCTTATCTACATGTATTATAGAGTCACATGTAACATAGTGCAAAAAACTATGTACAATGCACCATCTTGACGTCTGGAGTAATTCAACACGCTTTAGTACGATAAACGTTATTTATTCCAAATAGCTCAGTATACCATAGGCTTACCTTGTCTTAGCAGGTGACCATGCTGTGAAACTAATTCTTTCCTCACTCTGTTCAAAAACGCCTTGCAACGGAAAATGATTGAATCTACAGCTTGGTCTTCTGTGATGAGAAAATATTGAAAGTCATAGTCAGCTTTGATAGACAAAAAAAAAATCCATTTGGAAATTAGTGAAGAGGGGTTATAATTTTTGGAATGTTAAGGCACTCGGGGACTCGAGTCAGGTAACTCAACTTGTTATTGTTTTTATTACTATAATTATTTATTACTCTTAAGTAAAATTTAGCATGTACATGGAAAATCATAAAAACTGTTATGTATATAACTAGTATGACACATTAGTTAAAAGGTTTTCAAACCTAGTCTACATTTGTGCATTGAGTATTTCAAATCAACTAGAAGAAAACAAGTTTATACTGTGGGCCTAAAAGCATCCACTTTGCTCACAAGCTTAAAAGTGTTTTTAGATGCAGGTCACGAACAAATGCTGGAGAGATGGAAAAACTCAGGTTGGAATTGGGCTATAACAGGGTATAACTGTGTGGGCAGACACACAGTTCGGCATTGATAACAAGGCAATTAGCAAATTGGCCTGTTTTATTTCTAGAACAATTACATGCCCCATCAAGGATCAGGAAGACCAGCCTGTGAATCTGCCCAATATAGCTCAAGTCTAAAATTTGGCTTTATCAGTTCACCTGGTAGTTCACCAGGACTGTATTAAACATAATTAACCTGTGTTACCAGGCAGATGAATATGATAAGAGATGTGAGGACCAATATAAAAACATCTTTCCTCCTCCTTTCCTAATAAAATGTAGTTATTTTACAATTTAATTTGTTTTGCAACACACTTCACAATCCACTAAACTACAACACATATTTTGCATGATTCTTTTCTGTGTTTGACCAGATTTATGTCATTTGAGGATGTTTTATGTGTTCTTGATCATCTCAAGGCATTTCTGTAGATAGAGTCTCCCACAGTTATGGTCCCACACCTGAGCAGCGTCATGATTTTTGTTTTGCACTGGTGTGAGACTTAAACTGGAGTGGACAGAGTTGGCAGTAGCATGGCATCCTCTCGGTTTCTCCTGTCACATTGTGCGTGGTGATCTGTCAACTTTCTCATTTATCACACTCGGCTTCCTCTACACACCGAGAGTGAGCAGTCCATTATCAGATAATTGGCCAGATGGACTAACAGCATGGTATCAATAGCTCACTCAATATCTGTTTATACCAAACCACCAGCTTTGCTCTTAAAAGCTTATTTTAAATAGAATAAATTGTTTTTGTGGGTAAATCCATTCCTATTTCAAGCATTTATAACAAGGGCATTGTTAATTTCATATGGTCTTTCGATTTTGTGCTACAGGACCTTTAGTGCAATTTCCAGATCTACTGGAGGCATGTGGTTGACAAGCAACATTTCTACTTCATAATCCATCCTATTTTAATAAGTTCAGTGCTCTCTTGGACACGACTGCTTCCCGCCTACACACAGAAAGTCTATATTATACACAAGGGTCAGTTCAAGCAAGTTAAATATGGCCATGTTTTCCAGAGTAGGAGGGAGGTCGAGCCAACATAGCAGCATACTGAAGGGAGCTTTATCATTAGTGGATGTTGTGTTTCCATACACAAACATGGCAAAAAAAACAAAGATTGACAAAAATTAGTGTCTTTACACAAACACTCCACATACTGTCACCTCTCTGGAACTCGGTGCAGGTTCAATAGTAGCATTCTGTGACTTGCACACTTGTAAGATTTCATCTGTGTCAACAATTGACAACAATTGCTCTACTGTTTGTGGGGCAGATGGGCACCCTGCAGGAAGCAAGTTGGGTATGCCTTTCTATAAATAATTCCATGAATAATACATGTTCAAAGATGAGCCTTGGTGGTAAACAGATCAATATCTGATTAAGCTTCACTCTATACTGAGTTGAACTGTAGAGGAAACCTCAACTGACACCCGAAAGTCCACCTCCTTTGTAACAAAGAATGCAGGAAATTTACACATGGAAAACATTTGGGCAGTTGAAGTACTTTGTTTTGGTTTTTTAAATCAGCTTGTCCTCGCTTATTAGTTGGGCATGGAATAAGAAAGGCAGAGGATAGCTGTCAATTGACTACTCCACAGTCTCACAGATTTAATATCTCATTGACTTAACAGTTCAGGAGCTGTTACAACTCTGATGTTAAAGGTTTTTTTTAAACGAAATTCATTTAAAAGAAAATCTGATTCACACTATAGACACAATGAAATATGTCAGTATCACAAAAATTAGGGAAGATTATTGTTTAGGCTATATGCTGTTAAACCAGATGATCTGTGTCAGATGCTTTGAGTCATAGCTGACGAGTTTGGTTGGACATCCTCATTGACCTCACTTCAACAGATGCTGTGTATGAAAAATAAGAATGCATTTTCATACACACCAGGTGCTGGTTGTCATCATACATAATCAGATGCAGACTGGCTTACAGCACAGTATGACAGCAGTGAGTCTGCCATTGTAGAGTCATTGCTGCATTCTGGCCAGAAATATTAACAAAAGACAGGTGGAAGGGTTTTTTTTTTCCACATCTTACCCCCCAGCAGTTTGGACTGACAGTTGACAAACTCTGGTTTCCGCACCGAGCTGTAGCGCTGGCAGGTGTGGTGAAGTATTTGGATAAAGGTGCACTTTTCTCCTGCTGAACTAGCAACCCACTGGTCAAAGGCATTATCGAACACCAGGTCAAACTCTGGACAGTCCTTGGAGACAATAACAAGGACACAAGAGAGATGGCAAGTCAACAATGCACTTGTAACTCTAAACCAAAGTTTCAAAAGCCTATATTAGCTAAATTAAGATAAACGGAAACAATCTTTGAGACAAATTTACATACTTTGTTGGCGTCAATGCCGTTCACCTGCCGTAGCTGGTCAATTGTCCACTGTGACCTTTTGACAAAAGCAGAAGACCCTTGGAACTGTTTCACCTTAGTGATGGACACATGGGATGGTTTCTTATTTGTCACTGTGGAAACAAAAACAACATGCAGAATGAGATTATTGGAAAAGTTATAAACGCCAAAATTACATTTCACAATATATAGTTTCTGTGTAACTTTGCCCATATTTCTGAAACAGTGACAAGGTTTGGATAAGGATGCATGGACAGGTCGGGTCACAAACCAAGTCACGAGCTGCTTTAATGGGTGGCCTAAATAAGACAATAAAACAATTTCACATCATACAACTGTATGAGAATCTAACCAAGAATAGACACAGCTTGTAAATTTATTTGCCGTCAAATATTGTGTAGTTTTCATATAACATGCAGTATAGTCCATTTACATCTTTCCTTGCCACAGGTTTGAAGAACAAACAGTTGGGTATAATTATTCCTGTATGAATTTTCTATAAACTGCTGAGTATTTGTATACAGAGCTGGACATGATTCATTTCTCTTCACAAAAGGTGATTTATCTTCTCCACTACACTGCTGACTAATCTAACAAACTGCACTACAAATAGACATAATCATAACATAACAGTGGGAAAACATTGTGCTTTTGTTTAAATTGTTTTAAACAATTTAAACAAAAGCAACAAACAACAAAAAGCTGTTGCATTTTCAGTGTTCTTTGGCACATGCTGCACTCCTGTAACTGTACATGACAGGTAATATGAGTACAGTTTATGAATAACTAAACATTATGAAAAAATTTACTGACTTCACTTCATCCTCAGCTTGGTCACCGTTCCCAGCCATGAATATCTATGTCTTCCAACAGTGCACAGAGATTAACACCACCCTGTTTACAGACCACTAAGGCCCACAGCTCTATAGTACACCTGGATGTGGGTTAGAAACAGCAAGTTTTTGTCCTACTCAGGAACAGCATGCTCTATCAGCAAACCTCTCTCCTACTTTTGCTATTGTATCATCTCAGAGAGAAATCTGTTTGAAAGAGTTTGTGTGACTTGCACTGTTTTTTGCCCTTTATACAGCTGCACAGTTCTCAAAAAAACAAAAAAAGAAAAAACAAACTGGTCCATTTTGGCTTGTGTTTGGTTTGGATTTGGTTTTGGATTTGTAAAAGCCATACCACACCCTTCTCTGATTATAACTTAAAAATAGATATAGGTAGGGCTCAATGCCACGTCAGAGGGTAAACTCCCCTGGGCACAGGGATGTTTGGATGTTTTGTGTATGCACTTAGACAGCTGCAATTAATATATGACGTGCTTCCCTGAGGTTGCAGTATGGAGCAGCCACAGTAGCAAACTAGTTAACATGTCTTTCTAATCTCTTCTTTGTGGATTTATTTATTCAGGCAAACAGACAGCCACAACCAGTGAGTGATCAGATCAGTCTTGGGTCACACAGCAGGCTAATAGAAGCTCTAGAAACCAGAACATGTCATAAAGAGGATGACTGCTGAATGTAATGAACCACTGTGCTGAAGGGTAGAAGTCTAGAAACTGAGGTCATCCAATGCACAGCATGAACAGTTTGTCTCCGAGCTCCATTCATGGCAGGCAATACACTATAACACAGAACTATTATTTTCCCCCAGACTGATTAAATGGAGAACCGCTAGCCAAGAAGAGAAAAGAAAAATAAATAAATAAATAGAAAAACACAAGTACAGTATGAATTCAACTCTCTTAGATATGGGTCTTGCCTCCATCTTATCTTACCAGAGATGTCCTATACTGCTGGAACTAATGATTATATTTACTGGCAGTGAATATGACATTTGGTATAAGTAAATTGGTTTGGTTTATATCACAAAATAGAAACAAATCATGAAAGTTTGATGAGGCCAAGGTTATGTGTTGTAATCTACTGTAATCTTTTATCTGACTAGCAGTACAAAAACATCCCATTCATATTGATGTTTACATAGAAAGGCATCACAGATCGTATTTGAATAGTTACGGCACAACCACAGAATGTTAGTGACTAGTCAACAAGGTGTTCAGCACAGTCCTAGGTAAAATTCCTAGAACAAGAACAATGAATACAACATACTTTGGCAAGCACTTATTGTTGAATGTCTTGACAGTGTAGTGCAGTGTAAATGAAAATGTACAGTACAACTCAAGAGATTACAAGTGAGTGCACCCCCTCCCCTACACAATGTGTGAAAGATACTTGTTGTCTCAAGGCAATAAAACACTGTAAAATGAACACACATGAACACAGGTGTTTTAGTGATGCTGCCCTTAAAATGTATCTATTACTGAAAGTTACTAGCTCTGGCTGTACCAAAATGGTAACCAGGGAGAAAGCTGTGAGAAAATACATACTCTTAGGTTCATAGGCTTTCTACTGAAGTTACTCTCATGATAACTTGGCAGCTCTGAAACAATAAGTGAATTGTAATTAGAAAACATAACGAAAATGCCCGATATGCAACTGATGCCAAAATCATAAGGGAATAACACATCTCACATTATACAGAAACTGCACAGTGCAAAGGTGAAGGAGGTCGCAGTTTCCCTTCTTGTACATAAACTTAAGTGGATCAAAAATGGGTCCACTGTAACACACTTTTGTTATTTACTTTACATCTATAAAGCAAACATAATCATTAAAATCACACCCTGAACACAATATAACATAACATAATAAACCTTAGGAGAGTAAGCACACATCATTTGGCTACATTTCTAGGAACAAGGGAAGACCCAAAATCACTGAGAGGTTGCCAAGGCCATTGTTTCCATTGGGCTGGATGTAAAAGGAAGGCCATGCCGAGGTTCCTGTCCTGCTCCTTTCTCATGCTCTGATGGTGACATGCTCTCACTTCCTCCAGTGGATCAATCCCTTGTTATGCTTGGCTAAGTGCAAGTGCTGCAGCCTGAAGGGAAACTTGTACTGTACATCAACATTCTCAGGATCAGTTTTCCTCAAGGAAATATTATCGTAGTTGTGGTTGTTCAGAGAGAAATACAAGCACCAGGACGATTACTAGCAAAAGCAGTGAAGACTTCAATTAGCTTGCGAGGTGTGCAGGGTGTTGATTATTAATCATTCTGTGGCAATTCAAATGAAGCATTACAAAAACAAACAGGAGCCAGTACAGCCAACATCAATTATGTACTGCATGAAAAAATAACTGAGCTTCATTCAAGAATATGAAAAAGGACCAATTGTATTGGCATAACTTCCTTTCCCCTCACACAACTTAATCCTTGTATCAACACTGATGCTTATCGAAAGTATCTTTTTACAGGGCAGAGAGATGATAAGCATCAAGACTTTAAGCCATCTGAATGAATTGGAAATTGCATAACCACAGAATATTACAAAAATCACATAAGATATGGATGATAATGTGTCTGAGTTCAGGCAGGCCTTGGAAAAAAATGGCTGTTTCAAGATTCACCCACCAAAGTGAAAAAGCATGATAGATCCGATAGTGATCCATTCAGCAACATGTTTCTCTCATCGTTCATAATACAATTTCTAAGTATAGTTTAGGAATACCTTGTTCGTCGAGTTTGGTTATTTATCATTTCACTCACTTGTGTCACACTTCAAAGAAGCATTTCACAGCCTCCATCTCAACCAGGTGGGATAAGGATCTCTTGAAAAATCAGACCCCTTCAGTGAACAGTCAATTGGCTCCAAGCTCTGACATTAAGTAGACATGGTTGCCATGGCAATCTCATTAGCATGGCACAAAATGCATCTGAGAAATAAGGGCTGGTGTGTCGAGATGGCAAATTAGAATAGTTCAATACTGAAAGCAGGATCACAACGAATAGGATTTCATCAAGTCATCTGTATGTCTGGAAATGCTAATGGACAAAGTGCTGGACCATAAGAACTACTGTACTGTAGTCAATGTTAGTTTAGCTTACAGTTTTAGTCTAGGGCGTTCCCTTTCTAAAAGAATAAGAATGCTCTCAGGGGATAGATCATAGTGATCAAACAAACTTAACAAATGAAGCCAGATCAGTTATCTGTCGATTCCAATAAAATTATTCTAAACATGTTGCCAAAATATGAAAACTCAGATGTTACTGTTAAAATACCAACAGAAAAACCAAAAGGTTTCAGCAACACATTTAATTCCAGTATTTATTGTATTAATAACCAAGTATAAGTTTTGAGGTGAGTGAGGTGAGGTGAACTGTTTGAAACCACATGAAATGCCAGCCTACAATTATTTATAGAAGAGAGAAGGATTAAGTTTCTTGGCAGTAGGGACACCATCTTTAAAAAGTATATATCTAAACAGTTTGCATGTTTAATTTTCTGCATTGTTATTAGAGCTGTCGTCTGAGGGCATGTCTAACACTTTTCTCCGTCTAGGTCTATGATTACAGGTCTATTTTAAAGTTGCCCCCACTCTGCTTGAGCTGGAACACACTGTTTTCTTGAGAAAGAAGCTGTCACTGGAATGAACCATAGTACTGGCTCGACTAGCAACAACACCCCAGAACAAAGGCACACTGTGCTACAGACTATTCATGGGTTTGAAAACACAGTGACTTCTGTGTACAAGGCCTCCTAAGGCAGGACGGTGCCCATGCAGTGGCAATGTAGCAATGAAAAAGGGAGTGCATAACAGCTACAGCACAGGCACAGACACCAGTGCCTAGTAACAATGTCACAGTGCAGAGTTGCACCTTCTCATACAACAAAGCAGTTGTATTAAATCTGGGTTACTGTAAAACTCATTTGAAAACAAGTAACAGTGCATAATATATGTAAACTTTTACTTTAACCTTCAGCAAATTTGCATTATGATATACTAACATGGTAAACTGGCATGATGGGATCCTCTACTCTGAAAATGAATTGCTCCTCTTGATTTTCTGGACACTGGAAACACGCAGGTGACAACCCATGCAAAAACCTTTTGCCAATGTGGCCAAGACCATTCAACTTACTTACTTTAAATCAAGCCAAATGTCCTTTAGCAATATCTTAAAATCTTATTGTCACAGCTTGCAGGCAAGTTCACTTCGTGTGTGTGTCTGTGCTCCCATTTAGTGAGTTTTGCATTTTTAGTTCGGTGACTATTTGGTGACCTCCTCAACTACAATCACACACCACTGTAACATTAACAGTGTAATGTGGGATGCAGGTACTAATGGCTGGTAAAGTGAGGAGACTGGGAACTGGTGTTGAAGAACTGCTCTTCAGATTAAATAAAACTATTTCTGCATTTTAAATAACCTCACTAAGAACAAAATGGCTTCCCTATACCATCGTCTTAATGCCATGTCTTCATGAATCTTTTGAAAGTCACATCCTTCCCTTCATCCATCCCCCTTTAAAACAGAACTCCAAACCCAAATGAGCTTTTCAAAAACATAGCGGCCTTTTGCCTCCAGTCACATCTGTTATCCATCCAATTATAACACTCACCCAAGGACAACACATTAAAAGGATTCTGGAGGCTTGACAAATCATATGCGTCAGTCATCCAAGACGAAAAACTCTCATTTGAGGCACCAGAGCTTATTTCAGTTCAATTCAAATCAAAGCAACTCCGAAATTAATAAACTGAACATGTGGCTCAACTAAAATATTCAGCAAGTGAGATGTTTTTCTCTTATTCTGATATGTTTAATGAACAGGGTGTATATTATGCAGAATGAGTGCCTTTTTAACATGAGGTATTAACTAATTTCTCTACACTGTCAAGTCGCATAGAAAGCAATACCACAAATAAAAATTTCATAATTTATTAAAATGTGTTATTAGTTCCTCGTCTACTGTGCAGAAAGGCCACAGCCCACATAGCAGACATTCCCCTGAAGCCACAGCCCACACATACAAGAAAATGTTTAATTACATCGGGGCACTGACCTGAGGCTACACCCAAACTGTCATACTACAGAATGAATTCAATACTCATCTGCATGTTGAGGCTCCCTATTGGCCATGTAAAAACTTGGACTGATTATGTTTTGGCATGACTCCAGCAGGCTCAAAGAGGGGGGAAAAAAAACTCATGTCTTCCTGATCTAATTATGTGTTTATCGATTGTCATTTCCAAATTTGAATATTAAGCTTCTGGAATAAAGACATGACCAAGATGAAAGGCAGCGATAGCTATACACACACCAGTGAGAGAGAGGGATGCACATAAAAAGAAGCAAAACGTCACATTACATTTTGCAGTACAATCTCACAGCTTGGTGTATTAAACCCACTTAAAAAAATGCATTCATAAGTGCCAAATCTCTGGTATGCATTAATACATAAATACCTCATAACAAGCTAATCTGGATATCATCACAAAATAGCATGCACCAACATTTCAAACACATTCCTGAACACTTACTTTGTCAGGATGACCTAAACTGATGTGCCTGGAACAGAGATCCTCAAACCAAAAAAAAAAGAAACTGTGTGTCAAACCTGGGTCACGTTTATAATTTAGTCTATGACATCACTTTGTAACCCTGTCCAGCTTTATGTAAATCAACAATTCTGATCCTCTGAAAGCCTCTTTTGGTGAGGTATGGCTTCTTGTGCAGAGCAAAGCTTGAGTGTTTTCAGTCAGTAGAAGTAGCTCTAATCAACACCTCCAAACAAATTTTCTTAACTTATGCTAACACCTGGCTCCAGTTAGCTTTTGTTAAGGTCACTATTCCAAGAGTTCACATACTTTTTCCACTAGCACCATGAGGCTTTTATGGATGTTCTCAATAAAGACAGAATTTTGTTGTGTTATTATTTTAGGCACATCTTATTTGATAATATTCTTGACTAAGGATCAGATAACGTTTTATGACAAATAAATACATGGATGGTGTATTGAGATCAAGTAAAATCTGTTGTTTATCACAGAAGCTGTACACTCCCTGACTTATCATAATCCTCCTGAGACATCTCTTTAGCAACTACCTCAAAACTACCCACTCATTAGGTCATTCTCTTTTTCAAACTAAACTCAATTCTCTGTAATTTCTCCCCTAGCAATTCTTCATTCTCTTCTCCTCTGGGTGGCCTGTTTTTTATTAAGTGATGTTAGTAATATTGAAATAAAAATGCAACAGCCCATTATTATAATTATCCATTTGCCCAGTAATTTGTTGTTCATGGCTCCCACTGAAACGTCTGGTGGAGCTGGATTGAATATTGGTTTGCCATTCAGTGTGAATTCTACCTTAAGTCCCAAAAAGAGAAACCAAACGATAAATCAAAGCAATACATTTTGGGCTTCTGTCCAGATCTCATTTCCTGGTCCATCTGTTCTCTCTTAGACTAGATTTAGTGAAATTCTGTCTGTTTGTTACTCCAAAGGAGACAGATTATTATTCCACAACTCTCTCCCCATCCAAGAACATATACCTAAAACTGAGAAATTTTATTCTAATGAATGTGATGGGTAAATTCATAGAAGCTTCCCCACATACTTTCTGTTAGAAAGTATACTTTCTGTTAGAAAGTATACTTTCTGTTAGAAAGTATGTGGTGAAGCATTTTTTTAAAGAACAAAACACAAGGCTCAATTTTGTCTGCTTTTTAAAGGGACACCGATAAAGCCAAGGAGTTATAGTAATAGTTATGCTGAGTTAACTTGGCCTTTTTCCCCCCTCAACCTTAACTGTATCTATACAGAAAAAAGTACAACTATAGTATACCTACTGTATGCTGGACACTTAAAAGCATCTACAAGATAATATAGATGGCCTAACTTAGTCTCAAAGATGACACAATGGTGAGTGTGGTGAGCAGGATCTGAAAGACGAGTACTGTAGTAGTGGAAATTAACAAGTCACATAATTTACACTGTTATAAACACTCCTCAGCACAAGGACATCCGTCTCCTTTTGCCTTTTAAATTTTCAATTGATTAGCCCTGGAACATTTGGTCAAAGCAGGGACAGCCTCGATCTGTTGTATGTATTAGATTTACATACAACTGTAAATCTAATAAACCATTCTTCTGACGATAGAGAGTTAGAAGGTAGATTGATCTTATTTGGCTACTTGCTATCTATACACTGAACAAAGTGTGATGTATGGTTTTGAGATATTAATAAGAGTGTAAGAACACTGAAGACTGAGCAAAGCGGTATCAGATAACATGCATGACCTTCAATTAATTAAATATTGGAAAAGCTTGACAACGTCAACAATAACAAACCTGAAAACCAAAGTCTCCAATTAGGCCTGCTGGCTCGCTCACTCATTAGCAATACACAACGATCTAAGGCATACAGTGTAGTCAATATTACTATGACGTTGAGAAATTACAAATCATGCCTATTTAATAAAATTTATTTCAGCCAAATCTCAGGAAGAAATTATCTTATTAAGATAAATAATTTAAATGTCTAATTGACCTACACTGAAATGTCCATATACCAACTGCAACAAACATCATACATGATTGAACACAACAGTGAGAGTTAATCGTGTCAATTCTTTTTCTTATTTTGTATATTCACTTTTCACACTCATGCAAACAAATTTATTTTAGACTTGTTGAAAACCAGCTATTTACTCCTGCTCAGAGACACACAGAACCTGATCAATCTCTGTGTGACATGCACAGAAATGAAACAGATTTCAATCCATATAAATGACTGAGGGTTATAGGGCAAACAAGCATATGTTGCTGAAATTCTATTTTCCTGTAATGTCACATACTGTACACACTGAACATACACCCATCTGTGCTGGATTAGAAGGAGGAACTGTATAATGACTCTTTCACTCACGCTCCAGAGCACTCAGTGAGAATGGAAAGTGAATGTATCCCCTGGAGACCTGTCTCACACACATAAATACAGGCCCATGCACACATACACAGACTGTTACACTGACAAGATGGATCACAAGCATGCCGGAAAAGTTTCTTTTGTTTCCTCCGTCAATATTTTTCCATCTGGTCTTTCCATGAATGCCTTTCCATGGAACAGGAAAACAGCTGTAGGTTGTAAGAACAATATGAAACCATTCTTCTTTCTGTAGCATAGTGTTCACCCCAAGCATTAAAAAAAAAACACTTACTAAAAAGTTAAATGTGCAGTTTCTATCTAAACTGATAAGGAAAATGTAATACTCCCCCTCCTCCATATCCTCAGCTATTCTGACATGTTTGACTAATGCATAAATGTTCAACACATTTTCCTCTGTGCGTACTGTATGTGTGTCCTTGGCCTCCCACTAGTATGATGTGTGTATCGGTATAGCACTGTCAGGGAGCCTGCAGGGGTGCTCAGCCATGCCCTTAATATAAAATATCACAGCACAGCCCACCCAGGGCCTGACAGAGGAAGTCTCTACAGTAGACCACTCCAGTCCCTGCAGTCTGCTGTCACCGGGCCTGTTGAGCCATACAGCTGCCTGGAGAGACAGAGATGCCAAGGTGCCAGTTCACATCCCGTCTAACCTTTAGAATCTGCCTAATGTCACACGCCAGGTTGCTTGACTACCTGGTGTTGGACAGAAGACCTGCTATGGAAAAGTGATGTGTAGATGACTTAATCTTTATCTTTATGTATACCATTAGAGACGCAGATAATGAACAGATGTACTGTTGCATTGTAGGTCTCTCCTTTTGATACCATCTTATAGCATATAGTACCAGAATGTTTGCCATAGAAAATCTTTATGCGTTAGTACATCATGTACTGATCAAGTCTGAGAATGTGCTGTAGTCCAACACAGAATCACACAAAATCCATACAGAAAAGTTAAATGTTTGCTGTTTACACAATACGAATTGTGGATCTTCTACCAATTAGAGATCAGAAGGCAATGGCAATTTGAAGAGTGAGAAAAGCATCTGGTGTTTTTTTCAGTGCCAGAGATGACGCATGCATCCTAATGATATTTAAAAAAGGTAAAGTTTGAACTAAAATTAAGAATGTCTATTAAGTACTAGCAGCTATTTCCTAGCCCCAGCGAATCGAGCTACCACTAAGCTGCAAACCTGGATGTGTTACACCGAGTTTGTTTTACGAACAGAAAAAAAGAAAAAAGAAAATCTGCGACCAAATCTCGTCTACAAAAGTCAAAATAGTTCTCTCTTGATTTTGATTTGACAGCAGACCTTATATTATTTTAAATATCATGCATAGCCTGGGATCTGTGAATTCATTTCTCAGTGACAAGCTTATGAAAAGGTGTGAGGTGGTGGGTGGCGAGCATATGGTGTTTTTTGGTGTCCCAATGAGATTCAATCCAGGCAGCGGCTTCCCTACAGGGAGTGTTGTAGTTACAGAGAAAGACTCCAGCTGCTCCTCTGGGTGACCTTCATTAACACAATTAACATGCATGCCATTCACAAGCACACTACACTAGGGTGAATGTTGTAGTGTAAGCATGGGCAGAGAGAGGAGATGGGCAAGAGGCATGATGTAGCTGGCCGGTGAGGAAAAAGATAAACAGAAAAGATAAACAGAAAGAATGACTTACTAAATAGTAAGTCATACTATTGGATTATTGTGTGCTTTTAAATACTGTAAAAACTAGTTCAATATTCTATGTATTAAGGATGACAAACACAAACACACACACACTATATTGCAAAACTGTATGGGCTTCTTAAATATATCTCTATGTTAATTTCCAGACTAAAGAGATGGCAAAGGGCATTATATAACATTAACTCAATTATGAGTTATAAATTGGGGAATATTAATCTCAATTATAACCCACACAAAATCCTAGGACTGGGTAGTTATCTTTTCTTTTTCTTTAAATCAATAAATGTATCTGGTTTGCATCTGGGTCAACTCTGCCTGCAATTCTCCAAGTACGTGTTACGTACAGTAGCTGCTGCTACTACAAATTTTAAAAATTACACAACACCAACAATACAAAACCCACCAAGCATCAATAAAATACCCAGTGAGAGTGACTGATGACGTATCAAGCTGATACTGGATGGGATAGGTAGGGACACACTTGGGAGAAAGTCTGAGTAAGTGTGCTTAATGGCATGAAAGACAATAATGGACACTAAGATACAGGTTTCAGGTTCATAACTAAGTCTCTTGTTCTGATAATGTTACAAATGTTACAGTCGATGAATCTTTGGATCACTGTCGATGACAGTCTCCACAATCTTCATTTGCAAATGCTAATTGATTGAGTAACTGTGAGATCAGATGGCATTCAGCACATGCACGCACCATTCCCTACATTTATTTTCTCTCAAACCGACTCTGGGCTCTTTAGGGTATAAATACTCTCAGTACTTTGCCATGGTGACATTTGGGTCACACCCTCTTGTCATGGTTTTAGGGTGATCTATTGTAAAGAGACACCCTGGAATGCGTAGTGTGCCTGACTGATTTTTATTTATTAAGGGATAAAGTGGTTGTCCTGGAGGTTGGGTGAAGGAGGTTGGTGCTTGAAGTGTTGCAGCACATGTATCCATTTGGGCCTAAAGCAATGGTATAAATGTAGAGAGCTGCTGGATACTGTGATGATACAGAATGAAAACAGCAGACATTCTATTACTGAAGTCCAAATATAAATGAACAGTCATGACAAAACAAAAATCAATAAGGGAAAATGACCAGCTTATTATACAACAGCTAATGGGAAGTTCAGGAACTTCAGGTTGTTATTCCAAAGACAACGCAATGTGAAGACAGAGGCTATTACCCCTACCTCCACTGCTTCTCAACAAAGACCCAATTGTTTACATGCCTGATCAGATCCCTAGGTACAGAAGCAAGGCAAACCAAAATAATGCTTAATTGGTCAGTAAGGAATCTTACTTATAATGAAAGAAGAACAGTATTAGACTGCTGTGTTGGTAAGGCAGATGACCTCCCACAGTTCTTATTGACCCGTCTGTTTCATGGTTTGAAAGAAAAATAAACAAGTCTACTATCGACACTGAAAGTTGTGAGCCGAGATGTTTACACTGAATCTTCAAAACATTTGAAGAATGTAGAAATAAAACCTGTATTTTATATTTAAATATCATTACTGCATAGTGCATACATCTTCACTTATTAAACTAATTTAATTTTGCAGATCTGCAAATAGGAAAACTTGACTAACAATTATATGGTTTCGAATTATTACAATGTTGATTTGTCCATTGTACTGTAATTACAGTCTTCTGAGTTGCGCATAACACATACAGTGGGGAAAATAATTATTTGATACCCTTCTAATTTTGTACATTTGGCCAGTTACAAAGAAATTAGGGGTCTATATTTCATGGGTTTGTTCTAATGGATAGAGAAAGAATATCAACCAAATGTCCAGATCCAGAAAAAGCTCATGATAGAAATAGTTACATTTCAGTGAGTAAAATAAGTTTTTGATCCCCAATCAAATCATTACTTTCCCCGCTGTATGGAAACTACTAATGTTTTTGATTGAACACAATATTCAAGAAGTGACCTAATGATATATTACACATATTGCACAGGTGTTGTTCAGAGAGTTACATTTGTTTTTCTCATGAAACTTTTCTCAAGCCGTTGTTATAACTTAAAATGACCCTTGTAAAACTTGCCTTTGCCCTTGTTAGATAGTGCACCATACTTTTATCTTAAGGAGTCAGATGGGATGCTGCGACATGGAATTCACCTTGAGACGAGAATCAGCTGCAACGTCATAACTGCCATTGTTATGTCTACACTTTCAAACAGAATAACATCGCCCTCTCATCTGTAATCTATGAAAAGAACTGTATGTGTTAGATTCTTGGAGTTTTGCCTCTGTCCGTGCATGCTCCCTTGCACAAGAGAAATTAAACTACTGCCTTTTTAATCTCATTGGTGGTCCTGAGAAGTTTGTTCCAGAAATGTTCCTATAAACAGGGGAGGAAAAACTGAATTGCTTTTAAAACACAATCAGTTTAAGATTTTCCTGCTCCAGGTTTTATCATTGCTCTAAAACAGGCCACTATTTATCTTGCTATACATCAAATCCAGACTTGACACAATAGATAAACTAATGGAGGAAGATGGAGACCAACATATGTTGCATGTAACAAGAGTAAGGTTAAAGATATGACAGTAAAGAAAGTGAAAAGGGATGGAAAAGAGAAAGTGCTAGATAAACAGAAAAGAACACAGAAAGATGAACAGATAAACACATAAGCAGAAATAGCCACTTCAAGGTAAAGTTCAGTATATACGTAAGTATAGGGGGAAAAAAAAGAGTAATAAATAGAAACTTAATGGGCCACAGAGAAGAGTTCAATATCACACCAGCAAGGTCTGGGGTTAGGCTGGAGTAAACTCCATCTCTGGAAATGTATTACAACTATATATTAACTGAATGAGTACATACAAAAACAGAAAATGGGTTAATTTTCTAAGTAGATGTACAATAAATGCAGGCCTTTGTCAGTTTTCTGGGATACAGCATTGTTTGGATTATCTTCTCAATTTCATTTCACCATTCTGATAAGAAAAGGCCAAATTTGATTTTGGCAAGTCTTGTAGCCTGATGGTTCATTTCATGAACATCGTGAAATGCCTTGATTAAAGAACATCTTGTACCAAACGAACACAGCATAATTGATGGCATTAAACACACATGGTCACGGCTGCCAACGGTGAGGAGGAGAGTGAATAAAAGTGTGTTCCTGTTTTTATATTTAAAACAACCATCGATGACTAAAAGCAGTAAAAGTTGAGACCTGTCAAAGTTAAGCATTTATTACAGCTTCCCTACTTTTGATTGATAGACACACCAACACGTAAAAGGTGCTATACACTTTGATTAACAATAACAAAGACATTCATAAAAAAAAAAAAAAAAATGATGTTGTTGATAAGCAGTATATTCTGTTTCTAGTTGTGGTGGTATATGTTGCTCTATTTAAAGAGAGGAGTGATTTTTATCATAACTGCAACAAGTTTACGTCATATGAAAGAAGTAAGTCAGCCAAGCTGTAGAGTGTTTAGCAGTGGTGAAAGTTACTGTAGGAGTGCAAAGCTTTGCTTCCTCTTCTCTGAAAATAAAGACCACTTCAGCTTTACTGTCAGATAAGGTGGAGTTTAGCCATTTCTCTTTCAGATTATCTGTCTAGATTCTGATTTGACTGGGATACCGCTCAAGATTTGTTACTGGCGAAGAGGAAAATGTCTGCCTGAAAAGGCCATTTATTGTAATCTCACAACAGGCTGGCTTTTATTTCATAACTGCAACAAGGAGTGCTCTGATGGGAAGTAGTGGAGTGTGTATGTGTGTGAGCGTTATCACGATTGTGTGCATTTCCAGAAATGAGACTGATGTTGTCCACAAGGTCCAATTACTCAAGCTCAGTAGATCCAGTGCTGTCTGAGTGCATCAAAGATGATCTGCATCCAACGACCTGATACAACAACACACTCAAACACAGTACCACCACGAAATATAACAGCAATCTGTGAATGATCCCCATCACGTGGCTCACATATGGAACCTGTATCCAGCCTCCAGCCTGCACCCTAGAGTGGACTAAAGAAACACTTTGGCTACCAGCCCAGTATAACCCAGCAGTACACTGGATTTGTTTTCTAGCACTGCTGTGCACGTCTCCTGGTGCTGCTTGAATACTGCTGGGTGATTTCCCCCAATAGCTCTGCACTGTCACTCACTCCCTCCCTCCCTCAGTTCCTACTTTGAAGTTCTAGCTCATGCGCTTTCACTCAATAACTCTCTTGCTTGTGGCCTCTGAGTGGGAGGATTAGAAAAGGACTAAGTCGGGGATATTCACGACCGTTTTGGATCTTCTCCCAGTTGCTAGCCTAAGCAGTGCTCACTGTTAAGCACCAAAGTTTGCTCAAACCCTTATTTAATACAGACAAATAAGATGGTAAAGATGAATGTAACAGGGTACTACGTTGTATTAAATCTGACTCTCTGCACCTTGTTTTGTAGACAGCAGCTGGACTCAGATTTGCTTGGAGGGCAGAACTGTTCTGTTTTGGGGCTATAGATAAATCCACTCTCCCTTTACAGAGACAGAGTTAACTCCAGATGCACTGGCTCAGCAAATCCACGCGCCTCACTTCAAAATCAATACTAGCAGCTTCAAAAGGATATAAGAATCATCAGGCTCAGCGAGCATATAACTGTGGAATCAGATACAGCTCTGAATTCATTACATATGATGTTATCAATCCTGCCATACCTTATTAGAACCCTCACGGAGGAGTTTTTCACTATGGTCCTTTTAAATCGCCCTTGTTCTCTGGTCTGACAGTATACTGTTCTGAGCCAGAGAACATTTCTGCAGAGTCTAAAAGGAAAAAATATAAAAACATATCATAGACCTAAGGATATAATGGAGTTTCACAAAATAGAGCTGCTCCTGTCAACTCTGTAAAATCAATTTATTCAAATGTCTTTCCACCACTGACCTAAAACGATCACTATTGACAAGAGAAGAAAAGAACTTCATTAAAGAGTTATTACATTTCACCTGTTTTCAATACATGAGCTTATTAATATTAGTATAACGTGCTGAGAACATTTTCAAAACACCTCCACTCAGTACTATACCTGAACACCACCTGTTAAGACAAACAGCACACCACAGCTGCAGTTGCTCTGCTATTGTGTGGCTCAATGCTACATTATCTGTTAATACACAGCACAATACAACAGGACTACAATGAATGTTGAACTAATGTCCAGGTATAGTTGTTCTACAGAGGAGTTGACTCACTGTATGGTCTATTCGGAGGGTGCCAATATGTTACCAGGTTAATGTAAATGTTCTAGATGCATCCTAAAATTAATGACAAAGCTTAAATGTATGCATTTGTGACATAGGTTAATAGATACACTTCAGAGTAGCATACAACAATCATGAACTGAATGCATCAGCACTTCACATTATTTATTTACGAGTGTCTGAATGTTAAATGTTTGCTTTTCCAAAGTATAATTTAGCACATGCTGTCTACATTGTTCTCCAACCTCAGGGCTAATGGGAGAGAACCAAACAAATATTTACTGTGAGAGCTTCAAGGTCTTTTCAGAAAGAAAAAAAAAAGAAGTCAACTCAATAATTCTTGGTCCTAGTTAACAAGTCAGTTCCTCTCATTGGGCAATGAAAACTGTTTAGCAGTAACAGTTTAAAATGGTTGATTATCCGTTTCTCTTACACTTCACTGGATAATGACGATGCAGAAAATTGAGGGGAATATTAACTCTCGATAATGCCATTGGCAGCAGAAACACCAACTCACAGGGTAATCACCCGTAAATTGTTCCAGTTCAGGATGCATCTCGTCTTTGTAATTAGGAGACAGCAGCAAAACAGATGGACATTCTTATTAATTACAGATTAGCATTTTCTGTGCTCCTCCCCTGAATCTTGATATGTTATTCTATAAAAGTCTATTGATTTGTAGCATTTGCAGAGGTGACGTGTGTCTCACAATTAAACAGTGGGAAACCACACGCTGTAAACCTGAATAAAGTACTGTTAAATTAGGTTACATTCAGTGAATCAAAAAGGTCATCAGCTATATGCTATAGAAAAGCAACGTTCTTTATATTTGCAAAATCCTAAACTCAATCGATGAATCTGCCAGAGACAGTAGCCACACTCATTATGAAACACACATCCTCTTGCAGAACCCAACAAACAGTAAAAGATATTAACATAAGAACTATGCTAAAGCAAAGAAAACAGCATGTTGCTTCTCAAAGTTTCCAGCCTGGCAGTCATGTCAACAGGGTTAATGCATGGAGATTTCAACCATACAGATTTGTGTGGTCATGCTCTATAAAGAAACAATTACATTTTTATTTAAATATTGAGAAGGCACAGTCAACAACAACAATAGATCTTAATTGTCCTCTGAGAAACATGTATGTGTTTAATTACATGTGCAGACATGGACAAAGGAGGTGATAGCTTATGAAAAGGACAGGCATAAATTCATCAGTTCTTCAACCCAGGCACATATTTTATTTATGCAGCACGTGTTAAGACACCTTTCTGGCCTTCAAAGGAATTATAAATCAAGGCAAGACATAAATCCATACCAGGACGATGTAGAAGAAATGTTTCCCCGAACCTCCGTAAAGTTGAACGTAAAGATAGAAGTTAGTATGAGTGGAAATATATGATTAATGAAGCTTTAGTTCATTTCAAGTATTTTAACACAATGTAATTAAAAATTAAATTATTAAACAGACAATTAGACAAATACAATCATGCTGAAAGCATTGTAAAATGTAGTGCATCGGGAAAAGACAAATCTCCTAATCATATTTCACTATGATGGCTTGTATCCACTTTTTAATTAAGTAATTAGTCTAATGTCTTGGTGCAAAAGTAATTCACCGACCTGCAGCATGTGTGGAATCAAAATGTGGTGTTAGCTCCTAATCAGTAAAACGGTTTCCTCCTCAGAGGAGATGCAGTGAAACTCAAATCCATTAACATAAATTTATCTTCTTTGTGGAAGGATGATAGAGTTCAAGCTTTTGTCTGCTGTCAAATAAGTCTTACATTTTAAGGCATCAAAGGAGAGCAAATACTGTATCAACTTTGTTTAAAATTATTTAAATAAACTAGATTACAGGTCTAGTAGTGATTATCTAAGCAGGGGTATCAATAAATTGCAAGAACAGTTATTAACAGCTATTTGCCAGCATTTGTATCATACTTTATATTTATTTTCCAGATGTACCAAAGGTTTGTAAACCAAACCTATGACAAGTTTAATGGAGACACCAGTTTGACTGTTCAGTGTCAATTTCCTAGCCAGCACACCAACGTATGATTTACAGCATAAACATGTTGATTCACGTGGAATGCATCAGTGCATCATAATGTTTACATTCATCCATCATCATCAAACGTGTGAGATTCATCAAACAAAGCATCACTAAACTATTCCAAGCTCTAGAAAATAAATAAAATATTGATTGAGAGAATGGTCCAGCCCTTCTACTCTAATGATGAACTTCACTTGCTTGCAAACAAAGGAGTGACCGGGTCAAGTACAGCTAATGTCACTGCAGTCAGAAACACTACTAAGGAACTACTTAAATACTCAACACATTCTGTTTATTTCTTAGTAAGGGCTGGAAAGACAGATGGCACTTGCCACTGGGAGCGATATTACCAAGCTGCCTTTGTGTTTTCATCAGGGAGTATAGCTTGAGAGAGAAAATGTGATTCTTTTGCAGCATATTCAAGAAATATGTTGCAAACGCAGCTGGAAAACGTCAAACGCTGAACAACTCTTTGTAAGTGAACTACTGCCAGTAAGTCCTTTGACCAACTGAGCTTAATATTTCAGAAAAACTACATTACTACCCCAGGGTGCAGAGTGTAATAGTTCATTATGGTCAAAACAGCCATATGTGACTAAGTCCTGTTTGGTCAATTGCTACTTGAAGAACTGAACATTTCACAGAAAACAAAAGGTGGAAAAGGAGTAAGCTGAATGGGAAGCACTATTGTGTAGAGGGTCATATCACAACATATACAGGGTGACATAAGAGAGCTGTTAGAAAACAAGGTGTGTAGAACAACGATTCAAACTACATTTCCGAGATGGCAAGAGTGTGTTTCTCCAAGTATGAGTCAAATGCAGAGGACCAGGTGCAAATTGAGGACAGAGGGGGTGGGGGGTGGGGGAGTGTTGATGCAATCTATGAATCATTTTTCCTTACAAGCCAGATTTTAACAAAGTTTCCAGGAGGGTCCTTACTTTATTCAAACACTAATTTCATTATAAAAACAGTCATGCTGTGCTCAATAGGCCCTAATCTGCAGATGACAAAACAAAAATAATGTAACATCACATAACAATCTTCCCTTATCTTCAACAATACAAGGTTACTTTATCTGGCAAGTCTTTGACCAAAACCGTGAAAGTCTGAAAAGGTAGCTTTGCAAATTGCCAGGATTTATAATGTGCTGCAAAATGTTTCGTAATAACTAACAAATGTCCAAATATTGTGAAGTAAACATTTTCTGCTGAAGTACGCCAACCCACGGGTCATAAAATATTTCTTTATGGGTCATTTAAACATTCTATATCTTCCTAGACTGTTGGAAAGTCAACTGTATTGATATTAAATGTTTAGTTGTAAAGGCTCTCAGTTTGACAAGAACAGAGCATCAGCTAATTATATGGATGGCTGATTTTTATATGGTCAGGGTTCTTCGCTCTTTTATTAGAGCTCTCTCTTCATTCCTCCTCTCCTCCCCCTTTTCCCTTCATTTCACAGAAAACAGAAAGAGTGAGGGGGTGCAAGCTTTGTGTGCACATAACTAAGCTGAGCGCCACGTAGAATGCTCTTAGTACTGCTCTATTAGTGAGTCACTATACACTGCCCGTCCAAAAAAAAGTCACATACTAATATTTCGTTTGACCACCTTTAGCTTTGATTACGGCACACGTTCACTGTGGCATCGTTTCAATAAGCTTCTGCAATGTCACAACATTTATTCCCGTCTAGAGTGTCGTGCTCCCTGAACCACTCCTTTTACAATTTGAGTCCAAAAAATCCCGGGATTGTCATTTTGGAATATGCATGATGGGTGCATGACTTCGCCCGCCTCTCTTCTTACTCTGATGCTCCCATCACTCTGGAACAGGGTAAATCTGGACTCATCAGACCACATGACCTTCCTCCATTGGACAGTTCTTAACCCAGTTTTAGCAGTTGCATCAATCTCCTTAGATGTTTTCTTTGCCAATAATTTGACCCTTCTGAAACAGATTAACATCTTTTCCATGACCACAGGATGTGTCTTTCGACATTGTTTGAGAAATGAGAAGCTACTCATTGCATCAGTTCGGGTTAAATAACTTGTTGCCAGCTGAAAAATAACCAGCCAGGGCAGTGTACTATATATGGTCAGAAATGCGGTGTGGTGGTCTCATGAATTACCTCCTCAGGGATGCATTAAGTGGCCACATCGCCTCATCTCCCAGACAATTTCCTGCTGTAGTATGACATCAACACTTCTACAACACGTTACCAGTTAACCAAAATTAAATTCCATAAACTCAAACAGATTCTCTAAGCATGCAAGGTGCAACAGAAGACAGTATCCATTTTATTTCCATCTCCCTTCTCGTGTCTGCACATTAAGCAGGGAGCCCTCTGTTCTAAACAAAGCCCTGGAGAAGGAGTGGCGCTCCACCAAAAGCAGCCAAAAAGTGAATGAAGAATTTTAGAGGACTGTGGGGACTCTTCCAAACCTACAACCACGCACTGCCTTTACCACACAAATCATCAGATTCCTGCTGAAGAGCTAAAAGCCCCCTACTGTTCCTGCAGGACAACAAGACACAGGCAGGGGCTCCCAAACACACACACACACACACAAACACACACAAACATACAGACACACAGTCTGGAGAGAGTGCCAGCTGATTAAGTTCAACAGCAAAGGACAGAGGATGAGCTGATGGAGGCGGATGATAGAAAGTTTGGCTTCGGTATAGAAAATCACTGTGAAGAGGATTTTCAGACTAACTGGGGCCTAAACTGATTTCCCAACACACACACACACACACACAAACAAAACCACACTAATTCTCTGCAGACTGGATGAAACACAGTAGCCATCTCTACAGAAGGAGGCTTTTGTAAGCACAGCACTGCACACCCTGTACACCTGCAGAGAAACTGAGCCTTTCATCTATCCCACTCCACCTGCTGTGAGCGTGCATGTGCATGTACGCGCGCACATTTGCATGCTGTGTAAGTGACCATGTGAAAGAGACATCAGAAACCATGCAACCGTTATTATGCAACTGCCTGCTGCCGTGTCTTAAGGCACCTTTCAAACGTTTTCCTATTTCTTAAATCTAATCAGAAAATTTCTTAATCGAATGAGTGAGAAATTAGTACCTCTGAAACATACGGAAAAGGGTGGTGTTCTTACCAATGCTGAAGAATCACATACAGAAGCACAATCAGTAGACAGGTCATAAAAAGTTAGCTCTTATTAAAAATATAAATGGAACACATTATGAACATCCTCCTCTTTATCCATTTCAAATTTGACATTCTGAGCCTGGGCTAACAGGAACCTACCACCTGTTCTTGTAAGTATGAAGTGGCTAAAATAAAGGCATAAAGGTTACGTCAAATACTTAAACAATAATATAAGATGTCTGAGTTACATGCTGCATGTCTATGGGTGCACACATGCCTCAGTATCCTACTTCACTTGCACTCAACAAAAACAGAAAAAACATCACACCTTAGAATGAGGTTTTTCCCCCCCAAGCTACCAAAGAATACCATTTCATTTCTTTAATCCCCACTTCCATCTGCCACCTGTCTCAGAAGTCTTTTTTCAGGTCACTCAAGCACCACAGCCGTTCCCATAACTTCTAAGGACAACCATTGCCTCAAGTTTCCCTCTTGGCCAAAGAGGTGAGTGGGAGGACGACATGATAAGTGGGGGCAAGAGTTTCGTGTGCAGACAGTTTGTGTTTTGAACTGTAGTAGCCAGGCACACAAATGAGCTGCTGCAGGAACCTAATTATCCTGGATAAACCTCCACTGCACAGTGATAACAGTGAAGTTTGGGTTGCACAGACATGCGGATATATGCACAAACACACACACACACAGTTAAGAGAGACTGCAGTATTATTGTCACACTGATGTACCGTATCAAGTCCTGGCTGCTCTTAGTAAATACTGGGCGGCCAGCGTCACACACTGATGCTGCACTGGTTGTTTTAAAAAAAATAATAATAAAATAAAAATCCACAGAAGGCAACATTCTTCATAACAGTACACAGACCACCCACACACCCCCGCCTGGCTAATCCTCATTAACAAACATTTGTCCAGACTGAGACATTTAGAAATCTCTTCTTAGTTAGGAGCAGCACAAAAGTTCATTCTTTTTTCATTATATTTCAAGAAATGTACATACATATAAAATATAACACACACAATGACATTCAAATTAAATTAATGCATTAAAAATCTGTTAATATATTCTTGATCTCATCGCCAGCATCATCCAACTGAATGACTCATCACGTTGTAGGACTATGTTTAAAGTACTGTTCCTCTGTCCTCAGTTGTTTTTGTGGCAAAGCCTCAAACAACTTTCGACATGGGAAAAATAGCTGCTGCTTGTCCATTGATCTCATCAGCTCATCAACAGCCATGAGGACAGTGAAAATAAATGGAGTGAGGTGAAAAGTGTAATGAACAACCAGGAGTGGTAACTGTGGATGGCCTTGTACTCTAACTTTGTTACAGTATGCGTTAAGTAGAAGCTCTGTCCCTCTACCAAAGATGCCTCACTGTTAACACACGAGTGCCAGACAGAGAGGAGTGAGTGCGATATACTATACACAGTTGTCATCAATCACTGGATCCAATTTAGAGTATTAAGTAAAAAATAACTCCATGTATGTATCACAATTAGTGAGTCTTTTTGCTTTACTGAACAGCTGATTATGGAAAGAAAGAATAAATATAAAAAGTTAAGAACACAAACATAAACCCCACAAAAAGAGGCACACACCAACCCAGTCAACGGCATTATGTTCTTGGATATCATACAGTATCTGTACATAAAGCAGCCTACACATAAATTTAAATATTTAAACAAACCCACAAAATAACATTCTTGCATAAATACAGTATGAATTTATGCCATACATAAACACCCGCATGGAAATTAACCACATGTTAACCCAAAGCGTCAACGTAGCCATACACACAAGAGTGTTAGTGGGCAGCAAATGGTTCAGGGTATGTTCACATTTCATGATTTGATGATCAATGATGTTTTATTTTTGTTATGTTAAAGATCCATGTTAATGTTTAAGTGACATGTAACCTGCTCCTGTATGAACTCCATTACACTACTAAACTGACAGGCATATAACACACAAGAATGGTAAAAAGAGGTGTTGAAATTCATGAGAACATGTACAGGTCAAAGGAAAAAAAATGGGATGTGCAAGGAATGAAAATATGTTTCCCTTTGGACAAAAAAAAAAAAAAACTGAAAGTAAAACATGTAGACCAACGGACTACTCCAGTGAACTTTTACTGTCTTATCTAGCTCAACAGTTTGACATCTCTCCTGCCTAACATATTCTGTGGGCGGTCCGGTGTTTGAGCCCTGAGGTCCGGCCATAAAGGCACCGCTCGAAGTCCAGTGATCAAAGAGAAACCTCACTAACCAGCTCTTTCCATGCTGAGCTTCTGGCTTCACTCCAGCACACTCCCATGTCAACAGTACTGATATTGTTTTTAAAGAGTTAACACAGATTTCTGTGTGCACCTGAGCAAATCTGTGTGAATGTGTGTATGCACACAGAAAACCCACTGCTCATAGTGCACACACACGAATAGCCGAGACCCAATCTTGAAATAAGTTGTTAGCAAGCAAGTTATTTCTTGCTACTACCACCATGACATCTACAAAACAGCACATCAGCCAACCACATATTTATCCTGTACCGATGTATACGGGGAGACACTACAGACACTGATGATTCATTCGTTTTAAGTGTATTCACATTTGCAGGAGTTAGGTTGTACAATGCGTTGTCATTTTGCCAACTGTTCTCTCAAAATTAAGGTTGTAAGGTTGTAAGGTTAATTAACCGGTGTTTGTCAAGCCAATTTGCCACCGTTAGGGATACTGACCAACACAGAGATGAGATCTGCAGGCTCTCAGGTGAACAGTTATTTCGCACTGAAACATCACGTTACATGTTCAGAAGCTGAACACAAAATAATGCCTCTTTGTTTACATCTAGACGTTTGAACTTTGCTGTTTCTATGTCATCGAACTCCTGAGTCTCAAGCCCAGTTGTTGTTAACGAGCAGTTAATGAAAGATTGAAACAACAGAGGCGGTTCAGAGGTGATTCAGAATGACCTAGAATCATAACATTAACAGATGTGTTTTCTGGATACAAGTGCTACCATGACTGGTTTTGAATGTGGATTTTGGCAGGCAGCCTCTCTCCCCTCTTTCCAGGACTGCATGCCACCAGTGAATCTTTTAGTGATGGGCAGTACCAGATGTACTGGCCTGCCTTCACCAACTCTGTTGGTTTACTACATGGTATTAAATTTTTTTTCCCCTTAGGCTCCCATTTAACATCGTATATAAGGAGCCTAGTGAGTGAGAGTATCCACACTTTAGAAAATAACCCTGACAGTCATCAAGGTTGGCACACTGTACATTACTGGTAGTCATATGAAACACTTATGTTAGTGATTAACACTAATGTTAATCCAGAAAAATATTATAGAATACTTTCCAAAATTTAAAAGAGTTGGTCCTGATGCGTTTCAAAAACAGTCTTGACAAGAGGTTTTAGTTGCTTAAGTAGAAACTTCTGAAAAAACACAAGGGAAAGCTGAACAGATCGACCAGTGTCACGTAGCTACGATATTTTATCTATTTCCAGGCTTCAACCAGTGACAGGCAGCTGAAGCAACAACGCAGTATCAGGAAGAGATAGCTGTAGCTAAAGAAGAGAGAGAGATCTGAGAGGAGGACAGCAGCCAACACGCTGCTGTGAAAAAGCCAGCTAGTGCAGAAGTCACAGGTCATAAAGTCAGCAAACAAAGATTTAGAAGCAGAGAAGGTCAGAAAAACAGATTCCTCAGCTTCGCCGCTTTGCTATTCTTCAATGCCTTGGTATTGTTCCATTATTTAAATAACATACTTAGAAAGTATTTGGATTGGAGCACCAGCATTATTATTATTATTACTACTACTAGATCATTAAAGACATAGTAGGTGTGTGCAATCACTTACTGACACAAATACATACTGTGTGGGAAACACTGATGTGTGTTGCGCTCTGACTACAATCAAACTACAGCAGATTTCACTGATCTTTTGCTATGATCCAGACCCCAAGACAAAGCAGGTTAGAACATTAATCTAAACTTAATCATGCAACCAAAACGTCCAATAGCTCACTTTAAGCCAACTAAAATAAACACTGTATACAAAGGGCTTCTAATTAGTCCTACAGGAAATTTAAGAATAACGTTCTGTATTGCTGAGATACAAGTGGTTTCCAGGTTTTCCAGCTATCATCTTCCAGTAGTGTGTACGTCTCTACCCGAGACAGCTATGTGTTCAACAGCCAATTCAAAGAGACTTCCACACACTGAAAAGACAGCTCAAACTCACTGCGGTGGTTACGAGGTCAATTACTTACATCCCTGTGAAAGCAGTGATAAGACAGATAAGAAACTTTACAACAGTCCTTAGTTTTAAAGTGAAAGTAAGGGCATGTTCTGTGCAAGGCAGATTAGTTAGTGTTCATGAACAACAGTGATGCACTGCTGTGGTATTTCTTCCTGGTACCCATCTCAGCTTCAGAATAGAGTGCCTGCAGCTTTCTCTACAGTTCATCTTCTCATACTGTAGGCCTCCTTTAGCCACAGATTACATAACATCCCAATGTATGGCCCTCAGGCGTCTACTATCTGCTACTGTACCCATGAGATTGTCAGCAACTCCCTTCCCCCACTGTTAGATACACTCACAGTGCTTTCACAAAGCTATACATAAGCTGAAAACTCAGTCACACACCAGCCTTGTGTCTCCAGTATGCAGGGAGGCAGGCGCAGGCTGGTTTCACACTCAGCTTTGAATATACAGGAACGAACACACACACACACACACACACACACACACACACACACACACACATCTCAGAACAATGCTTGGCTGGCTTGAAGAAATGCCACATGACTAAGTACACTACATAACAGTGCCTGCCTTCACTACTGTGCTCCCACATGTAACACAAAACAGCAGCTTAGTGAGAAGACTTAATATAGAGAAGACAGCAACACACTTAATAGGTCAACTATGGCAGGAGATTAACTTTAACTATTGAGTTTCTTTAACATCATTCAATTTCCATTCACAGGTACAGAATATTGTTCTTCAAAGGAGAATGTGATATAGCTCCTTTAAAATGTTCAACAAAAGGTTTTTCAGCACAAGGACGAAACAGCAACATAAAACTCACCTATTCAGCAGGGTTGTATAAAAAGTAAATGAAGTAAGAATGCAACAGCCCACAGTCCCTTTAGTCCCTCATATAGTTTAACACAGTCCCCTGCACCATTACAGCAAGGTTGGAGTCACCAACTGTGGCCACATGTGTTTGCACCAATCGGACAATGAACAGGTCCGGAGAAGAATTCCTCCACTGATAGCAAGTCTAAAGCAGTTTATAGTCCGATGCATCCCAGCGACACATCTTCAGTAATTTGAAGATTAAATTTGAAGAATATAACTCTATGCCTCTGTCAGTCTGTCCAAGTTACACAGATGCACACATACAGTGAATGGGCAGGTGCCTGAAAGCATATACACCTAGTTATTGAAGAACTAGCAAATGTCACAGTTAACTACATGACGTACAGTATCTGACAGATTAGAGTAATTCAACGTAGTAATGAACCAATACGTTGACCAGTCAAGGGGTATAACATTTTTGTCTTGATGATATCATGAAGTCAGAGTAGGGAACGGTGGGGAATGACAACAACAGATGTCCTTGGCCAGACATTGCCATTCTTAGTCATTTAAGACAAACAAAAAAAGGTCTCAAAAGGGGCGAGGGAGGTATTTCTGAGCTGATCTTTCGACAATACGAGTAACATGGGCAAGGAAATATATACATACTGAGTTATTTGTTTTTAGGTACAAAATGAATTGGTAAAAAAATAATCATTGAACACCATGTACAGTGCTGAGTATTCTCACATTGAATACCATGTACTGTTAAGAATGTCCAGGTTTATGGTAATCATAAAAAGGGTAGCTGAAGACTATCCATATAAAGATCATAAAAGACACATGACAATGACACTAAACACAAAAAAAACTCAAATTAGAGTTCAAAAATATAAATACACTAAGGGAGGACTCACACATAAGAAAAAGCAGCTGCCATTTTGATAAATGTCCACATTTAGGACTCAAACCAGCAGCTTTTGACACAAATATAATCTCACCATATAATTTATACATTTCAATTACATTAACTAAGCAGAACATGCCGTAACTGTAAAAGATTTAGGAGCAGCAGGGCTCAGACAGGGCAAAGTAAAGGCTGCTGCTGGGGACGTGATGACACTTGCATTGCAATGAGTGAATATCAAGAAATACTCATTACCACATCAAAAGAAGAAATGATTAATCATAAACTCATTGAAAAAAAACATTGTCTGTTCTCAGAAACCTGTGACTTGCACTTGACACAATTGCTTTTATGTCTTCGTACCCAAATCTAAACACAGACTGTTTGATAGCAAGACTAACAGAAGAAGAAAATTTTTTAATTTAAAAATGAAAAAGCAGAATTAAGAAGTGTCCTTGATTTTCAAAAGCAGCAGTTAAATAAGAAGGTTATATCTATTTCAGATGAATTATAGACATGGCTAATTTAATTAACAAGCAATATCTCAGCTAATATTGAAATGGGGAAATTTTTAAATAATTTAAACCTCAATTTCTGATGAACCAATTATTAGTAATTATATGTTGAGGGTAAAATCTAATTTATTTCAAAACAACTGACCTTAGCTTAAATCAATTACAGCCCAGCAGTAATTGATTTAGAGTGTCGTTCCTGCTCACAGAGGAAACGTAAACATAATCACCCGTGTGAACATTAGAGGGAGAATTAACGGAGACATGTTCAAATGTGGTTTTGGGTGCAATAGCACAACAAATTCTGTTAAAAAAATATTAAATATTTCTGACCTGAGATGCAAATGAAAGTGTAGTAGTCCCCCTGACCACCAGTGGCCAGAAAGGGGATTTTCTTTTTGGTCCTCCGCTTCACCTGCACGGCAGCAAGCATCTTCTCATCATGGGGTGTGAAAACCTCTTTGTTGATTGCTGACTTGGCACTCATTTCAGGAGTGGGCAGGAGTCAACAGCTCACAAGCAGTTCAAGCAGAGAGAATCAGATCCACCCTTCACTGAAGCAGAAAAGAAAAGACAAATTAAATTAAGGGGAAAAAGAGACAGGCTAACAGAAAACTCTGAAATTCCAAAAGGCTTGGGTTTCTACATCCATGTTTGATATACAACTCTGTTGCCCAGTTAAATAGTCCATTAAAACTGTTGACAGCGTTTGGATTGGATTATCTAGAACAGCACAGACGCTCATTTTGGAAAGGGATTAACACTGTATTTTTCAAAGATGATACTTCAATGGTGAGTTGCTCGTAAACAAAATTGTAATTACGTAGAGTGAACTGGGTGGAGACTCCTAACTAAAAACATAGGCAAATAAAACCAAAACTATCTGCGCGGCCATACACAACTAGAGTACGGATCCCTAGTCTTTTGTCTGCAACTCATTTAAAGTGAAGTGTGCTTCCCCTTTGTCACAGGTTATACGTATAAGTTATGAGCAGGTCTCATAATATTGGTGTCTCCATCCACAGATTGGAACCACTGCAACACATATAGAGTTCATACACTCTATATTGCCCACATTAAACATATGACACATTACAGTAATAAAGAATGGAGTAAAGGTTCTAAACTGGACACTGGTTGTGTTTGAATGTCTTCCTGCTCTGTGTGTCTGAATGTTTTGAAATGTTCTGTTGAAAGCTGCCACTCAGATTAAATGACTTCATCTGAGGCTGCTAAAAGAGAAATCATGTTTCTATTGTTACAGTCAACATCTACTAGCAAATGTATTTCTTGGTGTATGGGATGATGCCACAAGAGACAGCAGTGTGTCTGACAGTGTCATGGAAAACTGTGCTTAGGTGTTCTAACTGTGCTTTAGTGCAAGATACAGTCATAAAGAAGTTAATTAGGTCCATATGCTCTCATGAGGTCTATGGAGCTTAATCATTTTCTTAGCCACAATTGAGATGTACAAGCACTCCCAACCACACACCACACAGGCCACCCTGACGAACAAATATATCTGTCAGGCTCAACCAGTGGGTGACTTATGCTCCTGGACAGCAGGAAAAGACGCTGTGAAACAATGCCTACATCAAACTGGCTTGCTAATGGGCAACCCCCCAAATCACTAAGTTGTGTACAAAGGAATACAAAGTTAACGTGAAGACTAAAATGTGCCACCGCCCCCCACCCCCTGCAAACTTGATGGCTGAAAGGCTGCCACTGTTGAATGGGGGTCAAGTGGGATTAGATTAGGACAGAAGGAACGTAAACATTTTGAATAACATCACTTCATTATAATACAACCTGAAATGCCCTTTTTTATTTCTTCCTTTTACTTCTACTTCCATGAAGCTATTGTTGTTGTGTTGAGCGTATTAGCTCTGTGGTCATTTTTTTAAACCCCATTTAGTGGCGTTTCAAGGAAGTACTTGTAATGCATACAGAGGCTGGGCAAAGTGAGTTAAATAATCACCTCCCTAAAGACAATGTGTATCACAGGTAATCAATAAATGTTCATTTTCTTAAACATGAGTTGTAGCTGTGGTAGATTAGAATTGTTAGTAGCTGTGCAAAGGGGTTTTGTAACTTTCTGTATGAGACAGTTTACAGCTTTGTTATTTTTTCTCCTCTCTATCCATCACCCTTCCTCTCTGCAAAGAAAGACTTTGCAGTAAACAAAAACTGGGGCCAGGATTTTTTTGGAAAGTAATTAGAAATCCAATACATGTGCGTTCCTTTGGAAATATTTAAATTGTGTCCAACATCTCAATTAGGAAACAGACCTAAATTTACAGATCAAAACGTGCACATCCTCTGAGCAGTGTGTGCATGTCATACAGAAACATTACTAACATTAAAAGGGTTTCCAAGATGGAGAATGCTTGCATCTCTCTGTGCTGCAGTCAGTCTCCATGCTCCATATCTCTATTTCAGCCCAGTAGAGTTTCTCACTGAGGAAAACCTAATCCGTAGCATCTCTCCCTCTACTCCACCATCCTCCACTCAGAAGGAAGACTGGTCACATCTTCTTGCAAGCTGTCACCAAGCAAGGGGGAGCACATATCCCCCCTCAGGTGTCTTATTGAAGCATGGCGGGAAGAAGACATAAGGGGATGCAGGGCATTAGGAAGAAGACAAGACAGAGCAAGAGAAGGAAGACAGGGGCCTCCAGGCAGTCAATTGTAACCAACTACAATGCATAGCTTATGGTTTGACTTTGAGCAGCTTTATGTAATGCTCACAGTGCAGGCTGAGTAGTAGCACTGGAGGGAGCCAAGGAATCACAGTGCCAGTGAAAACGACGTACATATTTTATAGCTGCTTATCACTCCATTTCCAACCAGAGCCCATTTCAACCACACTTCATTAACCGTGGCTGTGTATTGCCAAGCAGCCAAATAAGTCCCACTGTTTCTCCCGTTCCCTTACTTGACAAGTGTGTTAATGTGAAATCTGTACAGTCAGTGCTCACAACTATCCTGGGACTTCGTTGGAGTGGGGGGTTTTTTTCAGTTGACTTTCACAGCCACTTCTTTAAGCATCAACACAGAACGGCTCTGCAGGTTGTGCACACAAGCCCAAGTGAACCTGACAAAGTAACAGCAGCAGCAAAAGCAGACGAGAGGAGCCCAAGAGAGTAATGGGTGATATGAAGGCGTCTTTAATTTCCTTTGAGGACACATAACATCTTGAAACCAAACTGACAGCCGGCACAGGCCAAAAACTCATCTACGAAGGAATCATCAAGTGACGTTTATTTGCTCTGCTGCTTATGTGATTTAAATTCCTGAAGCAGGTGGAACATTTCACATGATTTTGTGAGTTACGGAACAGATACGATGGTGACGTAAGGCAAACTGAACGACCACTAACAAGACGTGTCGGTTTTGTGGGTGTGAGCTGGTCCTGTGTTTAAGGGGAATCATTTAATTCTGGAACATGAAACACTTTTGGAAATGAAGGACTTTCAGAGCAACCCTCAGGTTTGATTTTGGTTTCAGGGTTGGGTTGGAATTAGGTTTAGAATAACGTAAGGGTGGGGGCAGGAGTATAAATATGAATGTGTGCACATGCACCAAGAAAAAGACTGATAAGCAAGAGAAAACATTTTTGTGCCTTATCTTTACTCCTTTGAGAACCGTTGCATATTTAACGGCTGGTTGGACGTGGGAAAACTCGAAAATCTCTTTGTTGTCCACAGCCAGTATTGCTGAACCCATGGCAAACAATAATAGCAGCATCTAGGACTAATGTTAGGCAGGTTTACATTAGAGACCTTATTATTTTTCAAAGAAAAATGGTAGGACTGGTGTGTTGGGCAGATTTTGCTATGAAGTAGTGTCCATTAAGTTAGACACACAGATTGTAACTTCTTGCCAATACTGAGGAAAAACACAATTTATCGGCACAAGTGGCCTTGCTCCTTAATTTTAAGGTGACGCATTAGTGCTCCCTTCTCCATCTGCCAACCCTAACAAGTGCGCTGAACAATTTGACAAAATCCTACTCCAGTATGTGTGTGTGTGTGTGTGTGTGTGTGTGTGTGTGTGTGTGTGTGTGTGTGTGTGTGTGTGTACCAAGTCTCAGTAATGAGTAACCCCGGCTTTTTTGCCTGCTCCACTATCTTTACATGGCAGGTCTATTTCTATCTTCAGCCACAGCTGAATCTCATACAAAAACATAAAATTCACTTAGAACTGTACTCAGCTATGCAGACATACAATAAGTAACAGGAGATTATCAAACAATATCACTAATATAATCTATATTTTAACATTCTAAACATTTACAGTACATTACCATATCATGTGCGGTATATGTGTATGAGCGACCAGCTTAATTGCATACTTAAGATAAGCATGTTTAGAAAACTGAATCGATACGTCAACAGGTATTTCTGTTTGTGAAAAATGGGAATTACAGTCCAACAACCAGCAGAGAACAAGAGTGAAAGTAGTGGTAAAGATTTTACTAATATTGAATATCTGACACGATAACTTAACTAGATAATATAATCCTCCTCTAGAACTTATCCGCTGCATCAATTCCGCCCACAGACATTTGACTGACTTTGGAGATTTCAAAAGACAAAATAATGTCTTTCATTTCACACTTCTCTCTCAAAGAAATGTGAAAGTGAAAAACACTTCACCTCATCTGCAGCCTCTCATGCATGTCTTTCATTTCACTCACGGCTCAGTACAAGGTCTTGATTTGTTTTCATACACAACGTCCTCCCACGCTGCACACATCTTTACAGAGTACATCTTCAGAGGGTGATATCATACAACAGTGTCGCTCTGACTGAGCAGTATCCAGCGTCACCACATGCACATATGGTGAATGCTACCCCTCATAAAATAATTGCCAGATTCCACGATCTGCCCCTGCTGTTATGCGGGGTCCACGCCAGCCTGTGATATATTCAAATCAAATCTTATGTTAGTGCTGAATTGAGCTACAAATAACAGACAAACTAGTGTGTTGACATACACACTGAAATCATGATGATGATAAGACCCAAAATCTTTATGCTTCAAAAAAAAAAAAAAAACTTGAGACATAAAAAGTTAATGAAACAGAGCTAATTATTTTTGCACTATTCTACAACGTACTACTCTAAAACTGGACTCTCTCCTTTCTTGTTTGGATTGGAAAAGAAACGGTACAACAACTCACATTTTCTAATACAAGCTAAATAACAACCACAAGGTTACGAGTGTGTATTTAGCTTGGTAAGACTTCAGGATTGATGTAGCTGTGCAAGTATTAAAAGACCACATCCCTCCATCAGAGCCAACTCTATGCACGTGCCAATAAGCAAAGCAGGTTAGGACATTTTCTCTTCAAATGTGCTAGACGCACTTAAATCTCTTAGGCAGCAGAAGTAGAAACTCTACACTAATTACTAAATATTATCATCAGACTTTTTAAGTCATGTCAAACTTCTTGAGCACCTGACACTCTGTGTTTTGCTTCATGTTAAATACTGGCCTTGTCCCTGTGTTTCAAACAGCATCTGCATTCTTCGCAACCAAAGTCACATAAAACAGCAGCTCTGACAATAAAACTGCAACAAGAACTGAGGCTGTCTTTAGCTTGTGCTTTTGAAATTGACTTTAAGAAGTCACGAAAAGAAAGAAAAATTCACGTCGCCATCTATAATCAGTTATTTTGAGAGGCGCTATTGTTGTAAAATGTGCACCGCTTTATTCCTGAAATCTTCAGGGAGAGATTAACAAGCTTTTAACAAGAAGCAAGAGAGTCGAAAAGATTTATCCGAGACAATTTTCATAATTTCACTTTTTACAATGTGTGACTAAGTGTGGGACAAGAAGCAAATGACAGTGTACCCAAAAATTTATATTTCATGTCCTGCTGATGTAGATGATTTTCAACCCATGAAAATTAGAGCCTTTCTATTCTCCCTCAAAAAAGAAAGACGTGGAAGGGCCCACCCATTTTCCTGGGTGACTCAGCTTTCAGTGAAGGTTGTACAGTAATAGGAACGCATTGGCTAAGCATGCATCAATGAATGACATGGCAGGACCCTCAAACAAGCTCATTCTTTATAGCCTAGCACCTTATGGCAATAAAACATTTGAGAGGGATGTAAGTGTTGTAGGTAAATGGCAGAAAAGCAAACATAGGGCACTCACCAATAGTTATCTCAAACACATCTGCAGGCATCATTTCCACAATAGCTCAATAATATACTTGGGCAATGGCCTGAAGCTCTACTGTCCATAAGGACGGCCTAAAAACAGGAAGCACTGGGTCTGCTGTCATAGCTAGAATTATATTTATAACCTTATGAAAAAGAAATCAGTCAAATTTCTAGGTAGACAGATAAAATCATAAGACATTACTACTTCTCCATGAAATATAAAACTGCAAAACAAAGACACTTCATCATTACTATTACGCATGATGGGTAACCACAGTGATTCAGATTCCTTGCAGACTCCAAATGTGTGTGTCATTTTGTCCGAAACTGACAGGCAGGCTTGTGTTCCTCTTTTTTATTAGGTGAAGTGCTGAAGAAACTAGACTATGTCTTTATGTCTGTCTTCAAGGATATCTGTCCTTTCTGGCAACAGGACAGGCTGGGGTTGTGGACACAGGGAGGGAGCCAGCTCCACAGTTTACATTATATCGACTGTAATTAGACACTGAAGTATGAGGAAAAGTATCAACTTATCTTTTATGGCATGCCAGAGCAAATTAAGCTCTGCACCCCAGCAGAGGAAGAAGCAATATTTTAAATATAAGTGGGTTAGTTAACGCCATTGAGACGCACAGGGGTAGGATTAGAAACCTCACAGACAATCTGAATCAAGGACCCTTCCAGGTCCCAACCTGTCACAGAGATAGGGCAGTGGAGACATGTGGTAATTGCTCTTCAGAGACACTGTATTTAATTACATTTAGCTTTTTCCTATCTTTGGCTCCAGCAAAGAGCCAGCCCAATCGTTTTCGAATAGATTACATTACTTATTTAAATATAAATTACTTTTACATTGGGTCCCAGTGAAAATTCAAGCATTGAATCTCTAACTGCTGCCATGTTAATGTTGTGAAATATTCTACGTATTACATCATGCTCCGTGTTTTAATCCCTTAGGCTCGTAAAGCCTTGTCAGATCCCTTTGAAAAATATCTTAGCCAAAACAAGACAGCATCCAAAAATATTGCATTTGTTTTGTTTGTCAGTTAAGTGATTTTGACTGAAAATCATTTGTCATTTGCTCCTGGGAGGCTCCACAGTCTGCTTATAACTTGGGCCACTGTGGCTTTCATGCACATATGTACACAAACATTTATTTGAAAACACAGGTTTCCTATATATGTATTTAAAAAAAAGTTGTTACACTCGGAGAAAAGCGACAAACAATGAACCAAATATCAAACATGCTTGAAGCGCAACTATTCGAGTGGAACAACCAAACAGGTTCTGATGAGATACTGCACAACTGTAACCTTTTCAATATGATGCATTTTCAGTTTCTCTTCAACAAAACGTGACGACTACCTCAGTTTACGCAAGACAGCTCCAACACAGGGAGACGCCAACGGACTCAAAACAAAACCGTGCGTGTGCGTAAAATTCGGTTCACTTTGCCAAGAAAAGGGGCACCAACCTTAGATGACACTGACAGTTCCCAATGATGAAAAAGCACTTTTAACAACACGTAGCTCGTAAAATAAACGTTAAAACGTCACGGTAAGCACGTGCTAACGAGGGCGCACTGGAGCGCACACTTGTTCCATTCTCACCGGAAATCGATAATCGATAAGGCGAAAGCAGCTGCGCGTAACAGCCCGGTTTCAACTTTGCTGGCCCTCCTCACGCTGGCTGAAGCAACAAACCCAGCGCAGTCGTCCACTCACCGACGCGTTTCGGCGGGGCTCGACTCCTCCAGCTGCTGTCACAGCTCCTTCTTCTTCCTGAACCTCAGGTCTTTCCTCAAACCAAGCGGGGACATTGCGTGTTTGACATCGCGCACACGACACTTCCACGACGAGTTGTTGGATTCCGAGCGTTGTGAGGGGAGAGTTGGTTTTTTCCCTGCTGCCTCTGAGAGAGAGAGAGAGAGAGAGAGAGAGAGAGAGTGTGTGTGTGTGTGTGTGTGTGTGTGTGTGCGCGCCGATGGAAAACCAGTAGCAGGTTCCCCGCCCGCCAATCACGGACAGGGTGTCACTGCACGTAGGCTGCTCCTCACATCTGCAGCCTCTATCAACACCTTCCCAGGCTAAATGTTAGAAACAGGGGGATTGCTCCGATGCACAGGCGTGTTAGTCACGTTTTAGCACTCTTCACTGTCTCTGCGTTTCATTTGCGACCTGGGAAAAGTTTTAAACTCAGTGATTTTTTGTTATCAGAGGAAGCTCTGGCTACTTTCCGTTTTCTTTTCATGCAAACATCACGCCACTTTCCACATGAGCACATGATTAGAACAGGATCTGAGAAAAAAAAACATTTTTGCATGCTGACTAAGGCCTTTAAATGTGAGGCTGGTCCCAGTGGTGGCAAACATTTGGAGAATTTCATTCAGTAACTGGAACCTGTGGTATTTAAAAGGGTGTTCCCAAAGGTCACAATCAAACTGTCACACTTCACACACTTATTTTATTTATTTAACATCATTTAGTATTAGTTGATAACATTGTGCACTACCTAGCTGCTCAGACTCATTCAAAGGTTGGCATGAGCTTTCCCATTTCGATTATAGTTGGCTTTCCACATCATGGCTGATGGAAAAATGTCTTGGACATTCTCCTGGGTCCTATAAAAAAAAAAAGTAGCTTTCATGAATTACAGGTTCACACAGGCCTACACTCCTACTGGAGTCATAACTGTGAGTTTAATTCAGGGATATTGTGGAAACCACAGTGTTGGGGAAAAGAACTCACAGTCTATAGTTGCTATAACTTGTATTACCCTGTGTTAAACCTTAAATATCTCTGATTTGTACAGCTACATAACTTAATGAAACAGAAACCTTTTTTTACCCTCACGATAACAACAGAAAGCAAAACGGAGCCTAACTTTCTTTTTTAATTGTTCAGCCATTCTTGCAATAGCCTACTTTGATTACCAGACATTAAGTCCTTATCAGAATCTCACTATAACGGTGGCAAAAACAATATTTATCTCCATTTATCTCCATTTATCTGTGACTCAGCTCTTACTTATGTCGAGCTTCTCTCACAGCGACTGAAACGAACGTAAACAAAGGTCACGTAACAACTTTGAATCATTTTTTTAGACAGGTTTGACAACCCAACATGCAGGACTCGTTACAGTGACACAACCAGTCTTTAACAGAAGAGGTCCAGCGTTCTGTAGCTCAATCCACGATCAGGTGAATGATCACTAGGGCGTTCCCGAAGTTTACTATTTAAAAAAAAGGGCTTTAAATTTTGAATGACTTCTCTGCTCCAACCTGAACATTGTTCACCAGCGTATCCCTGGATATGTGCGAGCTGTTAATGTTTAACACGATCCTAAACTGCCAGCAGATGTAGACCACCATGTTGACTTTTGTTTCTACAGCCATGCAAACAGAAATCTGTCCCCCGGGCATTCACACACAAAGAGGCAGATGAACTGTGCGCGTCTGTGAATTTGTCTGTCTGATGTTTCATTCTGATTGTGATTCATCCAAAGTCCCCACACAGCTTTAATTCCTCATTTTATAGATTTGGCTTCTGTCTTCATCTTGAACGCACTTGGACACCACTGCCTCATCTGAAATAGTTTGAGTTTTATGTGCTTCTGTTTTTTGACCCTTTGGTTTTTGCATTCAATCCATCAATACTTGTCATGATAAGCAGAGAACCGGTTGTTCTGCAGCAGATGCCAGTGGCAAATCGGAGAGAGCCACAAAGTTAAATGCAGGATAAAAGCTTAAACAATTCCACTTGACACTGACACACAGCAGTCGCATAATCAAATCTGAATGTGTGTGTGATTTCTCTGGCCTGCACAATGTCATTGAAAACAGGAGTTACTGAAGTTTGTTTGAACGTCTGTGCTACAGTGATGTGGTCCTCGAAAGGCGCCGTGGTAAGCGAAGCTGTATTAGTGGCAGATGTCATTCAGTTTTTCACTGATGGGAATCATTTATTTACCATCACACAGACAAAAGGAGAAAATGCAAACTTTTAAAAAATCTAATATAAATGTTCTTTATTGCTAAGCCGTCGGAGCTTCACTGGGATCATATTACAGTTTGTCTAGCTTTTTGAGTCTATGCTACAGCAAGCTGCTCAACCATCTGGTGCGGCATGTGGAAATAGTTCCTTTCAAGAACACAGAAGTGAAAAAAAATGTTTGCTGAATCTCCTGGGACTATTTTTTATGTCTACCTTCAGACGATACATTTGGATTTACACAGGCTCCTATACTGAGTGTAAATTTCTGTGGCTGTGAGGCCACTGGGACAGCAGCTACATGCACCGTAGAAGTTGTTGGACACTGCACTCTCTGGAAATCTGCACTGCATGGCTGCGCTCCCCCTTCACGAGCAAACAGCTTCACAGTAGAATGAGTCACTTTTCCCAGGTGGAGGGAAACAGAGACAGTGGCCAAAGTGGGGGAAATGATGCATAAGCAAACATAAAACACACACTCGTGAACGCAGACAGAGAGGGTTAAAAGGGTATCAGCTGTTTCCTGCTGGTGAATTGAGTTTTCAGGCAGTTGAGTCTCTCTAGGGAAGGACTGACTGTTGATTTGCCCTGATGAAGGAGACAAAACATCGGAGTGAGACAGGTTTTTGAGGCACTACCATGCTCAGCAAGAGTCTGAAGAGTAGAAGAGGGATTGCCCAACAGATACTGTATATTGAAAGCTCGACACTGCTCGTTGCTCAATACAGTGCTGAGGTTGACTTTTGGATGCATGACACACCACAGAGGCTCAAACATCCTCCAGGTTTTGCTCATGTGGCTTGAAGTTTCCGAGATGTGTTAGAGGATTGGAATCTTCGGAAAAGGAGAAAGTAAGGACTCACAAAATCTGGTGAATTCTCTCGGACAGTTTATACAGTAGTCAAATAGCAGTATGAACAGAGCAGTACTCTTGTTTATTAGCGAGCCATAATTTGGACATGACAATGTTACGTCTCCTTGAGGACAATCTGTATCCTATAGGACGCAGGAACTACTGCCAGATTTCTACCTAGCATTCCTTCTCCATTGGATCTGTCCTTTTCCCCTCTCTAACCCCCTCCCAAAATCCTGCAAAACATAAACATCCTTCCAGCCGCTGACGTTACTCAAGGAGCTGTGCAGGCTGTCTCGATTAGGAAGAACAAGATGCCTCAGTCCCCGTGGTGAGCAGGGTAAACATGGAGAACTAATGATAGAGGAATGGGAAACCCTTTGCTCCAGTCGCCGGCTGCCTCTCATCCTCTCACATGTCCAGATGGCTGCCATACACTCGCACTCTCCCCAATACAGTGTCCATTTCCATTTTCCCCTCCCCTCCGTCTCTCCACTGCACTAATCAAATGCCGAATTCATGCGGTTTGCTGTTTACTCTTCACAGTGTGAGGAATCAAACACACATCAGACTCTGGTTTTAGAGCTGTTCGAGAGCTCAGTAGTGAGGAAAAGCGTGTTTTACGTGGTCAGTCAGGCATGCACACGTCACTCGTGCACAGCATGTGAGCAAACTTTCTTTGCCTGAGTGCATTTTAGTTTAAATCCAATTGTCATCAGCAACAATTTTTGTATACCTGGCTTCCTTAACCGCCTTTGCTGCATGCAGGGTTCAATTTGCAAAGTACAACTGTGTCTAGTGTAGCATGAAAATACAAAGAAAGTCTCACTGAGAGCTCTGGAAAGACTATTCTACACTTTCGAAGGCGTCATTCTAGGACAATATTTGTAAAAAATGATTCATCTGATTAATCCAGAAGATCTGTCAGATTATAGGAATTATCCAGATGACAGTGCTGGGACAGACACATCTGTCACACCTTTAAAGTGATCCCAGAACTCATCACGCTGACTTCATTCTTGACAACAGTGTGGCTTTTTTTAAAGTGTGAATTTTGGGACAAGCCAATAAAGTGGCTGTCTTTGGCCAAGGCATTGAATATTCCTTGGCCAAAGACAGTCACTTTAATGAGATTTGAAGCAGATATTAACCATCCATCATCTGAATGCCCAGACAGCAGTAATGACTTTCATATTCACATCAATCATAGCTGCTTTGTCGCCTGATAAAATGAGGCACAGAAATTAGTCCCTGTTTTGAATCCCGCATTACTAATAAAAGATGGTTGTTCAATCAATGGCACATTTAGTTTTAGCATTTAAAAAATCAATATTTAATTAAACTCACACTGCTGGTTTATGAGGGAAAGAGGAGAGTGTAAGTTATTTTATTTACCTTCAGTGGAATTTACTGTACAAGTCACTTGTTAGCTAGTGTGTAGAGCTGTAGACACGTGCTGCATCACTTCACCCATGAAGCTGTTGAAAATGAGAGGAACAGAGTCGCTGTGCAGGAAAAAAAACTAGAACATATGTCAGAGGTGGGTTCTGCATTTTAGCCTGGCACTGAGAGCAATGTCAGCGCAAGTAACATCACATCAAGTTTCAGTACATGGAAAAGTCAGCAGCCTCTTACTCTGAGTCCATAGTATGTCTGTTCTAAAGAATACAAGAGCAATGCAATGTGAGATGCAAATATTTTATAATTACAAGATGCGTTGTGCTCAGTCTTCTCTATTTTACTTGTTGTGCCAACACTGCAGGAGCGTTTAATCTCACTCTGACCTCAGGCAGCTCCTTAACTCAGCTGGAGAACCCGTTCTGAATCAAAAAGTTATTTCTCTGAGGTGTGCTGAATCCAGATTTCAGAGCGACTCGCTGGGCAAAGGATCATTAAACACAGCAAACTAAATCTATCCTTCAGTTTACTTACATCATTTCTTGTGAATCATGTCTTCTCTGTCCTGCCTGACAGTAAAACACTCACTCTCCACCTTCTTATTGTTTTGTTAAGATGTACTTTAACAGTGAAAAGCAGCAAACTTAGCAACGTAGAGCCCTCAGGCGACTTTATTCTGCAACTTTAATTTTCTCTTTATTGTCAACTGATCTCTGTATAATGGTCGTAACTTCATTAGTAGATAATGTGATGATCCAGAAATGGACATGGGGGGAGCAGTGAGAGTTTGGGATTGACACAGACATGTTTCTTATCATGCTTTGACATTTGGGAACAATCTGGGGTATAAAACTATAAGAAGGCATAAAACAGAAGATGAATGAAGTCCCAATAGATGATGACTTTTTGATGATATTGATGCCAAGGGATCCATTTACAAGCACTTCAATTATCTTAATATGTTGCATTCAGGTGCATGAAGTGCCGTTATTGAAAATGTGGCTCTGGCGTCCCATTTGAGTCCTTTTTAGAACCTCTTTGATTTCTTATTTCAAAGTAGGGCTTCTCTCGAATCCAACACTATTATCAGTTTGACCAAATATTTCCCAGGATTCTTTTCCACCTTTTCTAACAAATCACCTGACGTCTTTTTCCCATCATGCCCCAGGCAAAAACAGGTTTCTGCACCACCGTAAAAAGAACAAAATAAAAGGCTCTGAATGCATTTTCTAACAATAGCGGCTCTTTAAATGGCATCAACTTAGCTGAAAAACTAGATTTGCCCAAACAAAACAGGTTCTAGTGAGTGTAGTGATGTAAATTACCAAATCTTGTGTAACAGTGCTTAAAGGCAAGTGGTCCCTGAGGGAGAAGTCGATTACATTAGAAAAGACTCCCACTGAGTGGTGGTTCAACTTGAAATGCTAGAATTCACAACATTAAGCATTAACTGTAATTTATTACACACACAAAAACCTACTTGTTTATACTTGTGTATGTATACTTGTGCAATTCTTTTGTGCTCCAGAAAGTGATGATGCAAGCATCTTGGCTCGCCACAAGGCGATTTCATGTCTTTAAACACCATGTGACATGACCTCATCAGCTGACAGGACACCCTCTGGATCAGCCCTGAGACTTTAATGGCATGCTTATAATTTCTGCAGCTGCATGCGTGATGCTGTGGACGTCAAGGCATGGAGAACAAGGTGCACGAGTGACTAACAGACGCACCAGCAGATGAGAGCCACTGGTGTAAAATGTTTGTGGGTGAGACTTTTTCAGGCCTCCACTAAAACAAGAGCAAGTAAAAAATGGTCTTCTGTAGCGATAACTGAGACGGCGAGCATATGATTCAACTTGTGTAAACTTTAAAAGTAGGATACACCAATACCACTCTGATGGTAAGATCCTTAAAACTAATTGATGACTTCAAGATACGAATCTTGGCAGTCACTTGTGTTTAGCCGTAACTGAACCTTTTCCATGGAAACATATCTAGACTGAACCGTCCTAGATGAAGAGAATATGTGAAAACATATGTGGCTTGCCGTTAAGGTGGACATGTTATGCTTAAATATTGTATGTGAATACAGAAGGTGTGACACAGATAGTAAGTGATTAGATTATGGGTTATGTTGGTTTCACAACAATCGGGACATTTCACACAAAATGTAATGGTAGCACTAGAGGAGAAGTCAGGAGTTCATCAACGCTTCACCATCTGTGGAACATGAATTCATGTACAAAATTTAGTTTCAATCCAATGACTGGACACGTTTCAACCTGGATCAAAGTGGTGGGCCGCCTGACATCGCCTCACCAGAGTCACACTGCCCTCATCATATCAGCTCTGTGAATTGTATTTTGAATTCCCTTTTATTTCTGAATGACCTTTTTCATAGGAAATTTCAAGGCTCACCTGAAACCAGCGTATCAACACGTCCGCTGTCGTGGCTGACATTATCGACAGCACTTTATTCACTGCAGGCAAAAGGGGGAATGTCAGAATCCCTTTGCTGGAGAGACATCTTCGTGACACTAACAATGACGTTAACAGGCTGTGAAGTCTAGGAATGAGGAAAGCACAGCAAAGTTTCTATGAATCAGAACTATGCCCTCAGTTCAACCAGGAGGCTGCTGTGTTGAATGGTAACAGGTGCTGCTTTGCTATCTGTACTCTCAGAGTCTCTTCCATTTTTTACTTCCTGCTTTTCATGTTCGTGAGCAGCACAGTCTATAAATGTCACCCTCAAATCATGTTTTCTTCTGTCAGATTAAGGCTGTCACCCACCCCGTGTTCCCAAGGGGTCTGATAGAATTGTGTGTCACTAGGTGGAGCCACAGCTGAGACGTCTTTACTTCCCAAACACCCTGCAAACACAATGGGCCAGATCCAGCTGGGGCTGCACAGGGAACATCAAAAGCCTCAAAGAAAGAAGAAAGAATAGTTGCATAAACGTGAGCTTCCACATCTACACTCCAGATTCTACAAAAGAGTGGTGTTTGGGGGTATTTCAGAAGAACGCTACTTTGAAGTTATTGTCTTGCACATTATTGTCTATGCACTGTTGAAATGCAGTGATGCTGATTAATGATGGGATACTTTCAGGTTGATCACAAGAGTCTACTGTTAAAGCTAATTATTACAGTATGCAGTAGAGCAGGATAGATCCATCAATACAGAACTGCAAACACTTCCTCAACGATGTGTCCTCAAAACAAGACCAAAGATTTAATTCATTGCAATAACATGATTAATCCAGTATATGAGATCAACAATAAAGTAGTGTTAGTTACACTTGATGGACTTGATGAACGTCCTCCTTCCGTCACCTGTGCTCACAATCATCCTGCAGAAAACACGTGTCTTCAAAGCTAAAGTCATCATTTTTCACCCATGCTGCATGTGTTGTCATTCTCACAATATGATGGTGGTGGGGCGGCATGAGCAGCTTTCCAGTTATCATAGCTGCTAACACCTCCATATCCCAGCTGCTCAGCAGGTGACAGACGGCCGGTGTGCTGTGTCCACTGAAGGGGAATGGGCAAAAGCCTGTAAATAGACAGACTGTCTGCAGGCGTTCTTTGATCTAATCTCCTCCTCAATCTGGCACTTGGTTTATGCTTGGATGCCAGGTAAACATGTCCGGATTGGACAAAGAAACCTTCGAAGAAGTTTGAAACACAGCAGTGCAATGATGGGGAGTACAGATGGTTGTGCACTGCTCTCTAGTGGAGAAACACAACCAGCACACGTGGTACATGGGCAGCGTGCATCATAAATACATGGCAGAAAATACTTCACAAGCAGTTCTTACCACCTGACACCACAGGTTCAACTCCAGGCATTCAAGTTAGAGTTGTTTTTTTTCTGTTCACTTGGTGGTTGCACAAGTTTTACTTACTTTCTAATAAAATACAGAATTTTGCCAGTTGTACCTCTTTCTACTTTAGGCAACGAAAGACAGAGAACACTTCATTAAATAAAAATTACTTTATTTTTAAAATAAATGCATTTTTTTACAGTCAAACAGCAGCAGGACATGCACTGCTGCTCATGACACTGGAGGCAAACAAAAACAACACCAGAGGAGAGAAAAAACACAAACAAACAAACAAACAAACAAAAAACAGACTAGGTTTAGTTTTCTTATATCTGTATTCATTTTTGTTGGTTTGTCTCAAACTCCAGGGTCTAGACAATGTGGATCTCCTTCATATGGACATTATTAAATGTACTCACACTCCAATTGTGACAAATCTAAATAAGCAAAGTTGTTTAAAAAGGCAGTGAGCAAACACAATTTGCATCAAAAATGCAAAAAGAGACCGACTGTCAGGCTAAAATACAACTCAGGGCCACAAATGCACTTGATCGACCATGAGCAGCAGAAACGAAAAGAGAAAATCTATACAATTAAGCAGAAATACAACATTGAGAAGGCATACATATTGGAAATTTGGAAAGAAACAAACAAAAAAAAAACTTAAAACCTGGAGTTTGAGACTAGTGTTATACTCATATATATTCATATATATCTTCATCTGAAGGACCACAACATAGGCAGACACAATTCTGAATACTACATATGTTGAGAGATGGCTTCCCCCTTTTCTTCTCAAAGGACAAATTCCAAAACCCCCGAAAGCAGAAAAAAAAAAACTGTACAAATCTATAAAATGTTTGTGTTTTTACATTAGTTACAAAATAATACTTCATTTACTGATCCTTCATACTGAGGACAGAAGAAAAACAGTTTGCATATTAATTCTTCAAACTCAGTGACCTTTTGCTGGTGTGTAATAATAAAAAATAAAATGATAATACTATATGGTGTAAGAAACAGAAGAGCAACGGTGGTGCGAGGGCGTAATGATCCCTGCTACTGTGAACGGTTCATGCACTAAGCAATGAGATGTCACGGGATTCATCCCTAGATGCAATCAGATTGTGCTGCTGTGAGTGCACAACTCGTTTCTGTGGTCAAAATGTCAGACGCACAGTCGGATAAAATGTTGTGAATGTGCACTTCCAGGCCAGACTTTTAAAATAATTTTTAAAATAATGGGGGAAAACATAACAAGTAGTTATTAAATCAGTTGAAAAAGCAGAGTTTTTAGCCCACAGGACACTCTGAACTGTAGTGTGTTATTAGACATGCTCATAATTAGCAGTCTATTAAATACAAAACTCAAGCTCTCAATTTCACACTGGTCAGTTAGTACAATGAAAATTCAATGGAGAAACTAGACTCAAGTTCTGAAACAAAAACAACAGACACCTAAAGCAAAAAAGGAAATTTAACATCAGCTTATTCATAAACGGGACTGTATAATATCGAAGTGCTTACATGTGACTTCAAAGAGAATAAACCCTTCATAGAGTGGACAGGATGGACAAGTAGTGCTGCAATCAGTGGCCACTGCTGTTTACAGATACAGGATAAATAATAAGACAGAACTGTGGCACTTGATGTTTCAGAGACAGATTCATGTCAGCTTATGAGTCCAGTTCTAAAAAGACATTGAGAGACAGTGAAGAGGAACGAAAGGATCTCTGGGACTACATGTGGGGCTTGGTTTTAAAGGGTTTTCATGGACGTAAGCTGATAGTGATCAGTCCAGGAGGAGAGGAGGCAGGTGGTCGGAGGAAAACAGAGATAATTTATAGTTCAGGTACATATAAGGCTTCTGCTCAACCACAAGAGTTCATTTAGACTGAATATTAGTGTTGTAGCAAATTACTTTGTTGGCATTGAGGCAAAAGAAAAAAAACCTACAACAATAAAAACGGTGTTAGCCATGGCAATAGCTGTGCCGCTCTGGACTCATCAGCACAGCTTCAAACAATTAAAAAGACTGAGACGCAGAATAAAATCAACCCATACAATATGGTTCCACACCCCACCCCCAGCCACTCTCCTTCTGGGCCCCTGACTGACGGCTGTTGGCCCCTTGTGGTTCGGGCAGCTCAAACCCAGCCGCTGGTCAGCTTATAGAACATCTCCTCGTCTAGAGACTCGTTCTGGTCCTTGGCACGTGTCGACAGGAAGATGTAGCCGCCGATGAACTCGTGGACCACCTTACAGTCCACCTCGGCACAGATGAAAGACAGACTGGGTTCATCTGCAAATTCAACTGTCACCTGAGGACACAGAGTTACACATACATTTAGTTTTGTTAGTAACTGCCTAAAAATCAACTATCAAGTAGAATGGCTTAATAATTTAACTGTCTCAGCTTTTGAAACATCATTAACTTCAAACATTTTACTAAAGCATGAGGCTAAATTTAAAAGCTATTAGATCAGACTGTCATTTTCTAGATCTTCCCTACCATCTTGATCTCCCAGTTGACATTCCACTGTTTCATGTTGCTGAAGCGCCAGGTCTTGATAGCATCTCCAGTGCTGGCATCCATCCGGATCAAACGGTTGTAAGTGATGCCGATCAGCTCCTCCCGCTTTCCACCTTGGAACCTGCAGAAAAAGTGTGTGGAGCAAATGACTGTCACTGTCAGCACATCAAACTGAAAGAGTAAGTGGTGCACGTGTAGGAATAAAGACAGTATTTATTGAACTGACTTGGCAAGAAAATGAGTGACTCCAAACTCAGGCAGGGACTGCCACGCCTGGATGAAACGCATCTTGGCTTCAATGAGACTCATCTGGGCCACATTCTGGTGGGCTTCAAGGATCCGGGCTGAAATCTGACAAATACACAAAAACACGCATTACATACATAATATTTCAGTAAGCACCCTGTATTTGAATTATCACTAAAACTATAAACACAGTAAACAAATGCATCCCGTCACCACACTTAAACCACCCAAAACAACCAGATCCGCACATAATCGGTGAGTAAACAATCTGTGGCCAGCGCCATAAAACCATCAGAACACACAGTGTCAGCAAATAAACACAGAGCTGTCACAGCAGAAGTCACACAGCTAGTAAACAGACAGAAATATAAACCTACGAGCCCCCTGAGGAGCCAGACTACAGTTAATAAACCAAAGGAAGCAGACAAACTGTGTGAGTGTGCATGCATGTGTCTATTTGTCTACTGCCACTAAATAGTTTTCACTATCAAGCTCAACATTTGATCAACTAATTCAATTGTTAGAGCATCTATCAGAGACAGATTAACAAAACCATTTCAAAAACCTCTACTTTCTGCTGAGCACTTTCTAAAGCATGTTATGAATCAGGGTTATTAATATGGATTTCCTGGCTTCACTTCATGTAGTGCAGTATGAAAATGAATGAGTCTTCTTTCGCCAGCCTCTAACCTGTTGCAGGCAAGATTGCCATTACTGTAAATTAATTAGCTATTACACTGGTAAAATTAATCAACCACAAACTGGTTTGTGCTGGTTCAGAAGTAAGACTCTCAAAATAAAATAATTTCTTCATTCAAAAACTCACCAATCGAAAAACCTATGGTGTGTTTTTTTTAAAAGGTCAGCAGTAATGTTACAGTATAAACACAATATAAATACCTCAATGTTGCATCAAGAGAATGGTGTCACTTTCTTGTCTTATGCCCTCCTGAAAATGCATTAGTTTCTCTAAGTTGCTTGTTATTAGCGCTGATGAGAAAAATGCTCAATGCTCTACAGTGACTATCAGCCCCTAATATTAATATCTTTTACAGCTACTTGTGGTTAAATAGGGCAACTCATGCACACATAGTGTTCAGAGTTGACACGATCATGCACAAATCTACGGCTTAAAGTCAGCCAGTGGACACACAACGGAACTTACCAAGTCCCTGATATAGCCTGGCTGAAGAGGGTAGGTGGGGATTGGAGGAGGACACGGAGAAATGAAGGAGATGCATACATAGAGGGAGAGAGGAAATATTTGATACAGAAAACAAGCGAGTGAGATCAATGTTGAGGGCAGAAAGAGACAAATTAATAAAATAGAAGGCCATCATATAATCACAAGTTGGATGAGGGTCATGCAGTATTCAGCCACAAGATGGAGAGAACAGCAATCACACAGTGTATAAATTATAAGAGTAAATAGAGAGGGTTAGACAATGTATGCAGTTTCACATTAAGAAAGTAGGCATTGGGACTGCACATTTGAGCTCTAGATAATGTCTGTTTATTCTCTACAGGCTTTCACAATGGGCCATTAAAGGAATCAAACAGCTTCCCTGTAAATCCCCATTCATCCACAAGATGGTGATAGGTACCAAGCAGCACAATTCTGAAACCCCAACATGTAGCAGTGTCATGTATGCAGATCCAGCAGTTTTCTTATTGTGCCTTTATTATTCATTTGCTCTTACGTAGAGGAGTCTACTTAACAGGAGACGGCAGAGTTACACGTAATCTAAAAAGTCCTGTGAGTGTGTGTACATCCGCAGTGAAATAGCAGCACGGAAATCTCCTCAGACAAATTTTGCAACAGGAAGTCCACTTTCAGAGAGGTGGGGAGGGGGTCGCAGCTGACTGAGTACTAACGGGCTTTTCCCAGACAGTTTTCCCGCTCAACATTCCTAGGCACGGTTCATTTCCTGACGGCCCACGCCCACTACACGAGTACACATGGGTGAGTACATGGACACATAAACATGCTGTACATAGGCCACTACTCTTTCATATTGTGCCTGGGGACACCCCCCCCCCCCCTTATCTGACTGGTCTTGAGAGTCAGACAAAGTCACAGAGTCACAGTGTTTTAGTATATGTAAACTATCTAACCTAACCCTGACGAAGAGGTCTATATGGCTTTACTTGAATTAATTATTTTCATGTTATTTATTCTATTATGTATATATATATATATATATAAATAAAAGAAAGTGAAACTTCATTCATTTGGTACTTCTGTAAATCTAGGTAATTCTACTACTTCTACTACTACTACAACTATTACTACTACAACTATTACTACTACTCACTCAATTTCCTATACAACACACACACTAATCCTTTTGCACAGTGTTTGAGTGCTGTGGTCCTAACAATGTCTGAGTCATCACTTATTGAAGCTACATCTGCCCAACTCCCTCGCACAATTCAGGTTCTGCTACAACTTAAACAAAACCAGAGTGAGTAAGTACACTATGGGGCAGCCGTCCTCTTCCTTCCATCACCCATCCCCACCTAACGCACGCCATGGTGGTTGTGTATTCAGCTGTTGTAGTGCACACACACACACTAGTCTATTGCTTACAAGCAAATCCACTGTACAATAACGTTTCTAAAATTGTTAACTGAATCTTAGTCCTTGAATGTCGCACTTGGTTATTAAGATGTTCGCTGCTGGCTTTCTGCAATCACTCAGTTGTGACCATTCACAATTTGTTGTGCTTACAATTCTCAGGTTTTAAGCACTCAGACGGAGCTCCCTGCCCCTTCAGCCCTTTTGTCTACAAGCACAAAGACTCATAGCTGAGGTGGAGTATCTGTTACAGTCTCACATGAGCAGTTCTACTGTAAATGTAAGCACGCAGTGGTTTGGACGTCTGCTGTCCTGGTTTCCCCTTGGACAGTTGGGGGTGGAGAGATGGAACAGAGAGAGGAGGAGAAGGAAAAGTGAAGGAGGGGGAGTGCAGGGAGGCTACATTCCAATGCAAGACAAACCTGAGGACAGGAGGCGCCCATCTGGGAAGCATCAGAGTTTGCTCCATCTGATTCCACAACCAACTCAAAGAGGTAAACAACCTCCCACACAAAGAACATTGGACTAGATAGTTACAGTTCATTTGTCTCCTTGTTACTACACACTTTACCTTCCACACTGCTGTAAATGCACCTTAAGGTGCAAAGCTAAGTGCAGCAAAACGGCCGGTGTGTGGTTTACCTGCTTGTTCTTATACTTCTTCAGATAGCGTGGAGACACAAGGCATTCAGGATTGATATCAGTGGTGATGGGCTCAATGAACTGTGGGTCAGGGTTCATGTGCTGCATCTTGAGGAAGGACAGAATGTTCTGGACCTCCAGGTTGTAGGAGCTGTCAGCCATGGTCTTCCCTTTGGAGGCCAAGCGGCATGCAGCCATCCAGTGGGCATACTGTTTCTCCTGGAGATTAAGGACAAACACTGACGATTATAACATATAAATCCTGCAAAGCACAAAAAGTGGTAGTAAATGTCTCATTAGTCTGAAGACAAATAACTTAGTCTTGCCGTGTCACACCGAAGCCAGATCTCATTCATGCCATCGGCCACAGGGATTAGCAACTTGATGTTGAATTTCTGACCGGAGATGTTAACATCTGGAGTTACCTCACAACCTACCCATGTGAAGATGCAGCGCAGGAAGGAAGCAGAGGTCAAAAGTCACACTCACTCTTCAGACACCCCACCAAAGATAATGTTTAGGCAGCAGAGAAACAAAGCAAACTTGTATAGGCTTGAATTAACATTTTGTGTGTTTGCATGTAAATGTGCATTTACCTCTGAGATTCATTTGGTTCGCAGGTGTCCCATGAGCCTCCTCTTTACTCTTGTAACATGAAATTGTGATATCCTTGAATGTGCACCAGTACTGCTTATAACCTTTCAGTGTCAGTTTCTTGGGCCTGAAAAGAGACAGATCATGCTTCAGATGGATTTCTTTCTTTATACGTGAACAAGAAGAACAGGGTCAGGGAGTGATTAGAAAGTAGAGAGGCAGAGGTGAAAAAGACAGAGAGCGTTTCAAGTGCAAAGTCAGCGAAGTGAATAGGAAAGAAGCCAACACTGGACATGCTTAATGGAAAACTATTAAAGACTAAATGTCTCCTGATATTATATCCCCCCAGTGGTTTATATATTTTATGAGACAACCACCCCAGGGAGCACCTGTGTGTCAGCAAAAGTTTAAAGCCAAAAATGAATCTGGTTTAGAATATGCTTGGTGCGAATGCAAACACTTCAAATGCCAACCTCAAAGCTCAGTCCACTAATGTCCTTTGGCAAACACAGTATATTACACTGATGCAGTGAAAGTGTATGTGGCCTTGTAGGTTCAGGTAATTGTGGATGTGGACTTACTTGAAGACTTTGACATAGTCAGCTAGCTCTGGAATAGATGTTATGTCACCCTGGTAGGAAAGTAAAAACCCACTGTTAGCATAAACCTAGAAGAATTTTCATATAAAAGAAGAAGAACATGTTAAACATGACTGAAACAAACACTTCCGGCTCTGCTTTGTGCGTTTTCAATGTCATTGCTGAGGAGAGAATGCTTAAGACAGCACTTGTTGTGCAATATCTCAAAGCTCAGTTTCCTCAGATAAGCTGTGCAAACTTTACAACTTTTCAAGGTGGGGCAGCGATAACATTAGAGACATATATTTTCTATATGGCTATCCCACTTTTGTGGAGTTTGTTGAGGAACCAAATATCTCACACCGAGGTCCTTTGTCACATACATGTCTTATAAATAACAGCGTGAAATTTAGCACTCATTGTGTTTCCCCTCCCCTGAGTCAGCATGCAGTATCTACGTAGGTTTCTGCTCCTGCTTAATACAGCTGATGAAAGTAGACTTCATCATAAAACAAAGAAACAAAAGGATCACAAAACCAATGCCAAGTTTTCACAACTGGGAAAACAATCACATAATGAGCATGGATTGAAAAAATATGGCCCAGCAGTTGCAACAAAGGGTATTTCCTACAGTGAATGCGATAGTGTGGTGGTGTTGTCATACCAGTGTGTTGGATGTCTTTCCTCCCTCCAAAGTAATCTCCAGGTCTGACAGGGCTGCATCCACCTCATCCACTTCCTTCTCGCTGTTATTCATGTGGTTGTCTGAAGACATGATTGACAGCTTGTTGATGTGGTACTGAGGAAAAGAAAGAGATATTCCCACTTAAGAATATTTGAACACTTTACATTTTTATATATTTTCTTCTTTTTTTTTTTTTTATTCTATTACACTTCAACACAGTTAATATCAGCACCACGCAGCCATTAAATATCACAGTATATTAAATGTGAACATGAACTATTCGCATACAAGGGAAATATAATGTTTGCATGTTCTTTTTAGACAAACACGTATGTACATGGGGAGGTTTTTTGAGAACAGGAGCTAATTGTAGCAAAGTGTGTGGCGTTGTGGTTTCAAACTCTTCCTCACAAAAACAGTTAAAACCTACAATTTTCCAGTTGCAGAATGTAACAATTCACCACATTCACTGAAGCCTTGATGGTGAAAAACAACCAGCCCCAGAGATCGAATTAACAAAGAAAAGGAAGAGGGAGTTGCAGACGTTGCTACAAACTGTGAGCTACTGCAACACCTTCATCAACAGAAAAGGGAATGAAAGGGGGGGACTGATCTGTGATAATTAACATATCAATGCTTTAAGACTTGCTAGCATTTACGTTTGCAAGTGATGCCAATTCGTGCATTTGAGGATGAGGAGACTTGTCAGGATGAGTGGTGAACGAAGTGATTATTTCAGTACCACTTCTTTCTCCCAGTGACTCAATGATGATTCACTGGGAGAAATAAGTGGTACAGTCTGGACAATGTGGTCTCAGCATGTCTTTGAACTGCAACAGCCTATAAATTTTTTGGGTTTTTCTTTTTTACTGGAAACATGTGTGCAACTAGGCCAATAGGGTGTGATAAGAGACTGTACACTCTAGTAACAATGGAAAAACCAATTCATCACAATGGGTTCATTACTGAAAACCTGACCATGCTTCTTTTGTAGCATGGTCACAGAGTCACAGACACTAAATACTACTTGTTGACAAATGGTATTTATAATGTCAACCAATCAGCAACCCACCCCCACCCCCCACCCAATACATGAATGAACAGCTGTTGAGAGAGAGCTACAGAAGTAGAGCTCGACAGAGCGGTGTGAGGCTTCAGGCAGCTACAGTTACAATATGTGGGACAAAGGGCTCTCCGTGATACCCCATGTTCCTCTGCCTCTTCTGCATCTTTTTAAACTGTTGGGCTTGTTTGCTGTTTGCGCATTTGTATTAGTGGCTGAGTGCATATGTTAGCTGCTGAGGTACAAAGTACAACATGTGCCACCAGTCTGTCCTCTGGGCAGCAGCACTGCGAGGTTGATTACTGTTCCTGACTCCTGGTTACCTCACTTCTATGTTCTGCCAGAGAGTGACACCCAGGTGATAGCATGCTAACACAAGCCAGCAACATACTGATGGAAGACAATCACTGTTCTTTATTTAGACCCTGTGTATCCACTCTCTCCAGCCAAACTTCAGCCAAAAGCCCTGAGCTCATACTGAAACGCAGTAGTAGCTCCCAAAGGGGTAACAGTCAGGTAGTGACAGAGCATGCACCAGTCTAAACACTTGGATTACGATCTCTCTTAGCAAGAGTAACGAGAAACCAGCTAAGTATAATTATAACTGGTCTGATGAAACACAAGTAACACCTCAGAGTGTAAGAGGGCTTTCAGAGGAATGTTAGCAGGTCCATTAAACTGTTCTTGATTGGGTGGGTGGTCTAGGCCAAAGCACTGGGTCCTGTGACCTATGATGCTCTATAATTACCCCAGGGTGAGGACAGCGTGGCGTCCTCAGGTCTTGGCACCCACATTTTAAGAGGGTCAGAAATAGCCAGGACACCACCCATAGACTGCAGCGGGCAACCTGAGGAGGCTAAAAGGGGCTCACATCTGTATGTCGCACCTTCTGTTCCCTTTTAAATAATTTTCTCTTCTATTCTTCCTTTTGAACAGTGTCTAAGCTGCAGCAAGGTGCCACAAGATTTGCAGTTTGTAGTTGTGTAGAAATAGCCAAGTCACATAAAGCAGAAAGTTTTGGTCTAAGTAGAATGAACACAGTGTTGTGATTTTAAGAAGTATCTAAATAATAAGTAGTTTATCAACTTGATCATTTATGAAAATTAGACTATACTACAATAGCATCATCTTTATTTATTTCCTTCACATCATGATTCATTAGGCCAGGTTTCCATACAAAGTGCCACTTCACTTCCCAGTCAACTCAGGTTAAGTCCTTTAAAACTAATGATGAATGAAATATTCATAAAGGACTTTTAAGAGCATAAAAGGATAAAGTGAATTTCTTAATATTATTGCATTCTGAGAAGCCCAGTAAGGATATTTGTGATAATTTCCCCATTAGCTTTATCTGCAACCACCTACAACAGCCAGGTTTTAGTGTGCATACCGCAGCAAAACTGGCAACTAGTTGGCTCAGCTGTTGGCTGCAAGCCCATCCAATTAATTACCGTGTGGTTAAGCAAGCTTGCTCAATGAAAAGAGGACTGTAGGTCTTGAAATTTAAGAGGCTGACAAAACAATGCTGAAACAGGAAAATTAACATCAGGCACGCAGACAAAAAAGTCAGTTTACCTGCAGGGCAGCAAACATCATCATTTCCTCTTCCGTACACTCAATTTCCTCGAGCAGAATGGCCCACTTGGCCTGTTCATAGAGCTGGTTCACTCGAATGGCATCATACTGAGGATGCATACAAATAAAGAAACTGTGAATAAACAAAAGCTCTCTCACAGTCAAATACACACAAAACAGAACCAGATTTGATGAAGCATTAGTTAAAGGTTTTATGTGGCTATGGTTTCATGTGTCATCACAAAAATATACATCGAGTTGAATTTCAGATGGGGAACACATGGCTCAGAGGATACAACTTGGTAAAGAGATCATTATTAGGCAATTCTGTCAAATTGGATACACCATCTGGTGGGAACATGTTCTCAACAAGATAAAGCTGTACTTCTTTGTCTATTGGACGCACCTTAGGGTTGAGGTCAAAGAAACTGTGGTATTTAAACCTCAGCAGCAGCACCTCATTCTCCTTTACATCCTGCTCCATGAGAGACCTGGATGAGTCCAACCACCTGTACAGAAAATAATTATGACTAGTTAAAATGTCTCTTAAAACAATCTCTCACTGGAAGAAAAGCAGCCTCTTGTAACAGTTTTGATCAGCTGCACAGCCCTAAAAAATCTACAATCCACCACAGTGTTTCAGACTACAAGCAGTTTAACCAAACCACCAAACCACTAAGCAAAGTTCATCTCACCCCTGGTTGATTTTGGCTTTGTCCAACAGGGACTGGGGCTTGTAGAGTTTGACAAGGATGTCTGGTGAGGAGATTGGCTGGCTGACAGCGAGGATGCTGGGATTGCCCTCAGACAAGGGGCTGTCCCCAAACCAGGCAGAAGTAGGCGAGAGTGGGCTGCCATCCCTGGAGTCATAGGTGGGGGTCATGGTCTTACTGTACAAGCCTGGACTGGAGTAGATGCTCCCTAAAAACACATGGATGTCTGTTAGTCTCCTACAGTGCAAAAACTCCAAGGAGAAAGGCTGCACACATCATATTTACATAGATGATAAACATTATTTATATAATATTTTACAAATATTCTGTTTCAATTCAATTAATTGAACATTCATATACATCATTAAAAACCAGCATCAGAAAAAAAAGATAAACACTTTAATAAAGCACACACACTTGCAGCCTAGCCAGGCCAGCTAGCGGTCAACAACACCATGTGACTACCAGCCCACACTGCAGATAAGTGGCTTCAACAATGTCCTGCTGCTGATAGTGGAATTGATGTGGATCAGCATGCAGATGATGCACATGACCAGGGTCACCCACTTACTCGCAGTCAAAAAACCCGCAGGAATGCACTGCACACAGCAAACTACTGCACAACTTGCAACAGATAGGAGAGGTGGAGGGTATAGATGTTGGAGGAGGATATATGGATTAAAACAGAAACTTACAAAGTTGGAAAGTAAATTGATAATGTAATTATATAAGTAAAATTTCAATTAATAACTCATGATCATTTGTTTATATTGTTTTTTCCATTTGTTTTTTAATTATGGAATTTGGCTCCAAACAAACAACTGAAGTGCGCCATTTGCACTTCCTGTTGGCTGGGTTTGTGGAGTAGTTTGGCCCCATTACCCCTCCATTCCCTCTCTCCATCTGTAGGGCCTAGGTCAAGAAGCAACACTGGCTAAAACCACTAAATCCCCTCTGAAATCAGGAAGTGGGCTTGGTTTGTGTTTGTGAGTGTGTGTGTGTGTGTGTTTGTGTTTGCAAGCTGAGGTCATGAGAACAGGGTGCAAGCTATGGCCACCCATTCCTTATGTGTGTGTGTGTGTGTGTGTGTGGGGGGGGTGTTATTCAGTGTTTTTTTTTTTTTTTCAAGGTCTTCCAGCTTTCAAGGTCCCAAATGCTGAGTCTGTCAGTTCAGTGAGAATACTCCCATTTCCCATAGGGTCTCTTGAGGAATCCCAAATACCCAGAGACCCTGTAGAAGATGAGTTCATTAAAAATACAACTAGGTCTTCTCCATCCTGTTTACCGTCTTTGCAATACAGGCAAAAAGGTACAAAGAATGTTACAATGACTTGACTCCCTAATGCTCCCACTCTGGGATTTACAGAGGGCTTAGACCACCATGGGCTGTTAGGATTAGAAGTAAACCATTGTCAATAAATAAGTGTCTCTCATGGGTTTGATTTTCACACAAAGCCTCTGTTTGGTTGTAATATTATGGACCAATAATTCACTGCTCTTACTTTTGAATGTCTAGAAGTGGCATAATACAAACACAAAAATGATTAATTTTAAAATAATAATTCTTTTTGACCATCTCACTATCCACCACTTTCAAGGAACAAAATGAAATGAGCTGCTGTCAGCAGGGATAGTAAGCAGGCCTCAGGTAGCTGGAAGAAAAAGTGAGCTTTGGGCTAATTTCTAATGGCAAAATCATGTGACCACCCAAATCACCTGGCTTACTCTGGAGGAGCTGTCAGGTGACTCGGCTGCTTGTCCCAAAGGTTACAATTGTCATGTGACCTCAACACTCCAGCTGTGGGGGTAGGTGGATGGCAGGAAGTAAGGGGAGGCGAGGGTGAGAAAGCAGTGCTGAAGAGTAAAGGACAGGGGAAGAGTAAAACTTACCTTTCACAGGTCCGATGTATATTACCTCAGAGGCTAGGATGAAAGCAGAAGGATTAGGAGAAAGAAAGACAGGAAAGGAAAAGAGGAAAGAAGTGGAATGGGAACAAAGAACATCAAAATGGTTTCAGATACTGATGCTACAAGAACAGGAGGAAGAACAGAGGAGAAAAAAAAATAGAGAAATACAAGAATGAGAGGATCCAAGGCATTTCCACAGGCAATGCCAACTGCCAGCCTCAGAGATGATGACTCAGTTTACCCTCTGTGCAGCGGGAGATCACCATGGTATGGCTAGTGAGGTTCTGTCATATCCATCCACCTATTCATAGCCATCCAACACAGCATGACTGATTGAAAACCCAGGCAAGGCGTTGGTCAACGTGACCCAGCCCTGCATATATAAACTGCAGCATAAATTAATAAAAACTGGCTGCCAGAGGTATTCACTCTCCACACTGGCAGAAAAGATAATTGGATTCAACAGGCACATCAGATGTGGTTGGCCACACAGACTGGTATTATGGGCAACATCATGGCTCTCAGTTTGAGTCACAACCACAGCTGAGGATTAGTATTATGGTTTTTCTACTAAAATGACCAATTCTGTGGGGCACTTGACATGAGTGTGCAGACAGACAGGGGACATGGAGTTTCCTAAATGGTTCATTTACAGCTGGAGATGGAGGTTTTAGAGAAGGATTGCTAGTCTCATTGGAAATAACTAGTAATGTACTCCTTATCCTGTATACTGTACCGGACTATAAGTTAAGAAACAAAATGTTATACTTTTTATTAAGTTAAGTTCAAAGCAAACTAAAAAGTCAACCAGGCAAATGCACTTTAAAGCCAAGACGACAGAAACTAAATATTATTAGGATGGCAATTAGTGACTTTTTCTATTATAAATAATATAATTGATATCTTTGAACATATTTCTACTGCCCATTTGCTGCAACTGAATATTATGAATTTCAGTATTCTGTGAAGTTAGATCATGAGGAGCTGTAGTGAGGCCTCCTCTCATTATCTCCAAGCATCTGGCTGCACAGGAGAAGGCTGTGGTTCTGCCTTCACTGCCGACTCTATGAAAAAGCCTTGTGATTCCTATCAAATGACCTGGGCTGAGAGGCCTGCCCTGCCGCACAAGGGACAAAATAACGCTTTATAACCCTGACATACAGTCTGCGACTGCAGTAGATGATCTGGTAGGGTGGGATGCAAGCAGTGTGTTTGTCTGTGTGCGTCTGTGTGCGAGCGTGTTTGTGTGAGACAGACCGAGTGGTGACAGTGAACTGATTCTGCACATTCCTGTTGAAACACTGTTTTTCCTGCACCAGCTAATAGTGTGACCACAGTTGCCCACGGGGAACAAAATGTATCAATCCAAGTGGCATCATGGTGTAGCACACCCATAAAATGTAATGATGCAACCTTGGGTGTGATCACAAAAATAGCTATAATGTAAAAATAACTATAATAAGACAGCAGCTTTTTTCCCCATTTCTATAACACTGATTCAAATTTGTATGTTAGTAGAATTTGGTTTTAGTTCACAAAAACCTCTTTCCACTTAAATGAGCATTTATCTGCATGTCTAAGGAGCCAGGGAACTCGAGTCCAGAGCAGAAGAGACCAAAAGCGCACAAAAGGTCCGTGTCATTGTATTAGCAGTTTTGCTTAACGTTAACTCTGTGACAGGAGTACAGCCTGTTTTGTTCTGCTGCTCCCTACTCACATGGTTGTAACTCTCTCATCACTGGTGGGGGGAGGGAGGATGGGAGCAGTGCTAGTATAACTACAGTCGTGTAGCCTGGTTTGGGTTTAAAATGGCAGCGTGACCAACTATGTGTGGAATCTCAACCATTCTTCATCCTCCCTGCCAAGGAACTGTAGACCAGGGCTGTAGATCCCATGCAGGCCTCAAACTCTCACATTCATATTTGGTCACTACATGTAGCGTTCAGCAATCTGGAGTTATCTTAGTGGTTTTCAAACCACAAGCATAATCAGACACAAAAGAGAGTGGAAGACGCTTCATCACAGCCAGTGGATTTTGTTTTTTAACCTGCTACATGAGGGAAACAAGATTATTTCTCTTCACAGGAAAATCTAATGAATTACGTGGATCTGAGCCTAAAAATTTACCCATTCTTTTTATATGAGTCAAGTGCAGCACTTAACTCATTTTTAGTTCAAGGAAGGTTGTTTCCAAATTAGTCAGAAATTTCATTTAATCTTACTCATATGAATCATCATTGAGTTGTTGGAGTAAACACTGTAACAAGTGCTTTGGATTCACAATTTCTTCATCTTGAATAACACATTAAGTGTGATTAGATTCACCTGATCCAGGGGTTAACAGTGGACCCTCCAGTTCCAGGTCATCCTCCTCCACCTCCTCCAATTTTTTCTTCTTTTTCTTGGGATCACGGGGCTTACGCAGTAGAGATAACTCTTCTGGGTGGCGGATATCTGAAGGGAGAAAGAGGAAGAAAGTTCATTTGTTATCATATAAACATAACCTTGGCTTGCGCCATCATGGACAGGCTTTGATAACTCTAAGTTTATGTGCACGTAAGCAACAAAGTCTCTCAAATAATAAGTTCAGATGCACTTGGTTAAGGGAAATCCACATATGCATGCAGCTGAAAACTGATCTGATTTCTCTGCCTTGCACAGTCAAGACATCAGCTTAGTGATTGTCTTACTTACTTGTATTACATGCATAAGACCACATAAATACACTGACAGAGTTAGTAAAAACATACAATTTGTACCGATTCATCAACACACTTTGAATAAACCACAAGTGCATTATTGTAATGCTAAGACAACTTCAAGGTAGAAAAGGCAAAGGAGTAAGAGAAAGCAAATCGAGAAGATGCGTAGGAATTGTAGACAGCTGTGCACATGGGGAGTGGAAAATTGCAAATCCCTTTTCTCAGGGCTCCGACATATCTTGCTTTAACTGTAATCCTCAACTGAGACAGGACAGACCTAACCTCTATCTCCCTCTTACCCCTTTCACACACATAAAACCAGGATTCAGTTGCTGCTGGTGAGTAGCAGATAGTCTACATATACAGATAGTATATATGTGTTAAAGAACTACATTTGTGAGTTAATGGAAGAGCTGTGTGCAAGATTCCAATCAGACAGTGAGACACCACACTAAAACTAAAACTTAATGACTAAAACAGAGCAGCCTTCCTCCCCCAGCTTCTCTCCCCTCTCTTCCCTCCTTCCAGTGGGGTTGGAGACCGGGGAACCATCACTCAGTAGCAGCAATGATGATTTAAGACAGGCTCGAGATAGTTCTGATGTAGGGAGTGAGACAGCCAGAATGTGTCAGGCCTTGAATAGATGGAGTTAGTCTAGAAGCACACCTGGATCCTTAGCTGGATTCGATTTTCTCAAAGTCTTCACATAAATTAAGTGGTGAGGTCATATTTGAAGTCTTATTTTTATGTATTGTAACAAAGATCTGTAACAATTCTCTTTTTTTTTCCACAATCGTCTGAATGTGTGTTGCATATTGACTGAATTGGATGATGAGAGTGCTGCAGAAAGCACGAGCATAAGAGGATAGAGAACTTCTTGGCTTGGTGAGAAAGCTTGTTTGGTTTGTGTAACTAAAGCAAAAGCATTCCAGGAGTTTTAAGAACTACCAGATGGGAGCTCACCCTCTCTTTCTTGCTGCCTCCCTCCCTTCTCGTTCTTGCTCTGCTGCAGTGGTGGAGCACAGTCCCTGTGCCCTTATACAGCCATGTGAGGTGCTGAGCTTTAGCCCCACTGAGCTGTGCAAGGAGGCCAATACACACAGTGAAGTGTGTATCAAACGGTGTACATGGATAGGCTGTCTCTTTGTGAGGCATGTGGCATTTTACTACGATGTCACTGTTAATGTTTATGACCTCTGTCATTATCAATACTGGAAACATACGCAGAGACACATGCAGACCTGCAGAGATATTTAATGGATTTCAATGAGTCAACGCTTCTTAGCATGCTATGACCCTTCTGACCCATAGACCAAACGGGTTGCTCAAAAGAAAATATTTTGATCACAAAATATTTCTAAAGTCATTACTCACTGGGCTAAAAATATTTATCTTCAATGTCATCTTTTCTGTGATTGTGAGATTTGGGATCCAGTGGATCCAAAATTAAAATACATATGTTCATGTGAAGCTAGTATGTTCAGCTCCTCTTGCTGTGCAGAAGTGCAAAAGGGTAAATAAATTGACAGATATGCTTTTTTCATCACTCCCATGAAGGGAGTGGAGGTGTTGTAGACATGATGGGAGAGTTCGTGTCTGCTAAAGTAAAAATGCTTTTAAAAATACAGAGACAGAGAGGTGATGAAAGCAGGCTAAAAGGAAAAATATATATAAAAACTCTTCTAGTAGTTTTCACATGGACCATTTCTGCTGACATACTCGGTTGAGTGTTGAATTGTATGTTTATAGTGACAATTTAAGATTCATGATCTGGTAGGAAAGACTGCTCCTACACTCACCGCATACTTGTGGCCAGTCTCGAACGAAGAAGGAAGGGTGAGCGATGGCTACTGTGCTTACAAATGCTTGGTTGATTTGCATTAGCAAAAATGACACTTTAGACAATAAGATCCCAATCTTGCATCCAGCAGACTTGTGGCAATAATCAGGCTTAGGGCCAAAGGAGAGTTCTTGACTGAGGGCCAGCTGGGCTCAAGAGTTAAAGCTACTCCTTGGAACACATGATTCATTGCAGTGAGTAAGGCCAACCACAGAGGAATCACAAACACCGTCACAGCCTAATTTTACAGCACTAACGTTTGCTGTACAAACAGATGGAGACCCTACATGGGCAAAAAAATGAAAGAGGAGTGATTTAATCTTTGTTTTCCTCATGCATACTTCTCTTTGGTAAAGAGAAGCAATGCTGACTAATCAATGCTTAGCTATAATAAATAAAGCATTTATTCTAGAGGAGACTAAATAAAACAAGAAGACGACTACCTTGTGCCTTTTGTCCTTCTTTATCATGAGAGGAGGATGAATGTTCCAGCCTCCACTTGCTGAGCTGCTGGCATTCTTCCTAATTCTGCCATTTACAATTACACTTAGTTATTTGGCAGACGCTTTATCCATAGCGACTTTCAAGTGAGGTACACCTCTCTCTGAGTTTATAAGGTTCATTTCCCTATTTTGTGAAGAGGCTTGAGACAATTCTGTTATGATTTGGCGCTATATAAATAAACCTGAATTGAACTGAATTGAATTGAACTACTGACATACATTCTTCATCTACCAAACAGGAGGCGGGAAAGGTGATAAAAGGCCACTCAAAAAGGATAATAATGTGTTTAAATTCAAGAGTTGGAGATGAGACCAAACCACACTCCTCCTATGTTATGACAACAGTGGCCAGCACACTCAGGCCATTCTTGCAGACCACAGGTTGATGGGCCATAAATCTAAAGAACCAAAATGATGAAGCAACAGTCCTACACAAATTCAGAAAGCTTTCTGAAGGACAAAATGCCCTGACCAAACATTACAACACCCCTCCTCTTATGCCTTTTGTTTTCCATGATACTGATTCTCTAAATAACTTTCCTTTCCTGCTTTGTAGTATTTTATTTTACTTATTGTAATGTTCGTGAGCAGCACTGACACATGACACAAGTTAAAGTATTAGTGTTGCCTCTCATATTTAGCACAGAATGCTACTAGAAATGCTACTAGAAAAGGAGAGCTTAAAAAAAAACACACACAGCACTAATGTGCAGCAGCCTCTAAATCATGAAGTGGTGCTTTGCTGACTGCAGTAGCCTCATTATAGAACACCTCAGGCTCCGAGGTCCACAGTCATGTGTTAGTCAGTTGTGAAGGAAACATTTTGTGTCCTGTTCACAGGAAAAAGCAGCTCCCTCTAACACTCTTCTGTTAGAGGGGGTAGGTACATGTTTAATTTGTTGAAAAAGTAGGCCCAAGTTGTCTAGACAGGACAAGCTTATGACTCTTTGCTAGAGAAAGTAAACTTTACAAAAAAAATATGTAGAGCTAAAAATAATTGAAGTAAGTAAAGTGAATTGATTAGTTGAAACTTAAAAAGTTGGGTTTTACAACTGTTAAGGCGGGTACAGTGATAAAAGACGACTAAACGTGGCATACACCTTACTGTCACAGCCATTGTCAAGATCTAGCAATCAAACATAAATATTGACAGCGATGAAAATGTAAAATGCACATTAACCAATGAAAGATACCTATGTCTACAAATCAACCAGTCAACCAACCAATCAATTATTGTACAGTATTACATACATCAAAGCTGATAACTTGATTGAAATCACAATTATTATTATATTATTATTTTTATATTTGATTAACGATGTAAATCAATAATGAAATGAAGCCTACAGCATGTCTAGATGATTGAAACCCTGAAATAAAAAAACTCCTTTATCTGTAAATTCTTCAGAAAAAGCACACAATTTCTTAAAATCTTCGACAGAGTTCAAACAAGCTATCTTGCAGCTAAAAGTGGAAAATCCCTCATGCCTTCACTGTCAAGTAAGCAGCGTAGCACAGGATGTAAGGGCTGCCAAATGAAATCAGAGGTCAAAATGGAGTGGAACTGAGTGATTTTCATGTATTACAGTAAATCAACCTTTTGTCGAGTCGTCTTATTTCGCAGACAGTCCAGATGGACTGTGTCTTTGTCGGGGCACAGCTGCCACGTTATGCTCTTAACGTGGAGTGTTATGTTGATTTTCTATGCTTTGCACCCTGTATGGGATGTTCATTGTCAGAATGTAAGTTGTGCTAAAGAAACAGATAAAGCAGAAAAAACAGAAGGTTTGTGGTAAAATATACTATAGCTTAACATTACACAATAAGTGTTTATTTACAGCCTAATAACATTAGAAAATTGTGGAGCGCAGTAAAGCAAAATAAACTATGTGTGAGCAAGGACAAAAACAGCGTAATCCTACACTAAAGACTAAACTTGGAACTTGTTTTGGAAAAGGAAATTGCTTCTGTGTGACCAACTGACTGGACGTGCTAGAGCAAGAATGTCTTCCAGACAAATTAGTTTGAGAAGAAGAACTGGAGCCAATGATAATTTGCTAATCATTAAAAAAAAAACCTCCACTGTCCCTCTCTCTTCAGTATCACTGCCCTTTCTGAATGCTGTCTGGAGTCAAGGCCAGTTGGACAGGCCTCGTCTCTTCCTGTTGCCTCTGATTCTCGATGCTGTGCAGCTCACAGGCCTGCAGCAGAAAATATTTACAGGAAATTGTATCTTGCAATTGCACAGATAACATAAAATGAAATGCTTCCAGGCCTGACCATCTATAAGTTAGTCATGTCAGCATGACATGTCATATCCTCTGTTACAGTTATTGAAGTTCTACTTTTTCTAAGCACTAATACACAGTGAAACTAAATCAACAGTGGAAGCACATCACACCAAGGGGCTTTTAGAACTATGGTACAACTTGCAACATCCTGTCACGTGCTAAGTCAGCCAAAAGCAATGTGTCCTGAATTTCTCTGAAGCTGTAATAAATTTTGTTACAGAAGCAGCAGACACTTCCCCTTCTCCGGGTCAAGTCCTGGCCCAGAAAAAGTTTACTGGCTTTCTCCCGCCTCCCTCCCTTCAAAAACAGCCTCTTTGTATATTTACACCCAATAAAATATACTATTTGTTCTTGTTCACTTTATAGAACTTCACTGTGAACCTGAGCCTTTGGGGAATAAAAAATTCCTTCCAAATTTAAAACAAGGTTGAGTGCTACCTGAAGAATCCAATAAAAACATATGAGCCGCCAGTAGAACCCCTGATCCTGTCTGCTGTACACAATCGAGTGACAGAGACAACAGGTGTGACCTTCCTTATGAGGTATTTATATGGGTGGGGGCTCTCCAAACCTGCACCTCCTCCTCTCCAAACCAGCCTAGAAAAAGAGGATGTTAGCAGGTTAGGGGTCACTGACATCCAGTGTGTGACCTCTGACATATTTCTGAAAAGAGTGGTGTGGTGCCAGTGATAGCAGATATGGATAGTGTGCGAGACTTTTGGTTACTACTAGGCTGACCTGGGGGGGGCTAGTTAAATTTGGATCTGATATTAGTAGAAGTGATGCTGGGTAAGACAGAATGTGAGCAAGACAATGAGTTATGTACATAAATTTGTACATTGGTGTATGCCTGTGTTTTAAGCCTGAGACAGATTGATAATCTCTGTTTACTAAACATTAGTTGGAGACTGATGGAGCCCAGGTTCCAAGGACACAACTCCAACAGCGGACTACCAGTCAGCAGACACCGCTCCGGCATGCAGGGCTCATTGTGTTTAATAAACAAAACAAATTGCCAGGGATAAAAACAGAAGTGAGAGGAAGGACATGATTAGTTAAGTTTGATGTCGAACATTTCCAGCACATTTCCAAAAACAGCATTACAAAAGGGAAGTTTTTGGTTGAGCAGGATGGAGTTCATCAGCAAGACTGGACCCACCATCCACTATTTATTCCCATAGGTCTTTGCCACTCACACCTCATCACCCATTTTCGTCATGACTGCTTTCAACGTCACTTCTAAAAATAAGTTGGCAGCTCTGCCTGCCCTCCTGTAAACGACTTCACTTACTGAAAGTTTTGCAGATGTCAGACACAGCCTTGAAGACGCGGTCCGAGAAGTTGACTTTGACCTTCATGTGCTTCATGTTGGGCAGCTGGAGGCGCAGGAGCTTGTGCTGTGGTGTGAAGAGCAGCCTGGCGTCGGCCTGGATGCCGTACTTGTCCAACGTCCAGTGGGTCTTCAACAGCCATGTCTTCTTCTTCTCCCACCACAGAGCATGGTCTGACCAATCTTTCTTTACATCTATGAAGGGAGAAAAGGAGTAGAGTGAAGCTAGTTATAACTACAGCACTATCATAGAAAACACAGCAAAACAATATTTAGGTGTATTTTTTTAATGGCACCGAATATAATATATATATATATATATATATAAAACTAAAGAGCTGCACACTACAATACACATGTGCCTAAAGAATGAGGTCAGCTGACTACATGAATATACTGAATGACCAGGTAATTCCATCAATGGATTTATTCTTATTCTTCCCTGATGGCACTTTAGGTTCTGCTGGATAAGACTTTGCACAGTGGACCAACTCTCCCATCACTGATACAAGATCTTGGCAAAAAATTAATGCAACTTTGGACGGTAATAAATGCTGAGACATCGCAGAAGCTTATCGAAACGATGCCACGGTGAACTTGTGCAGTAATTAAAGCTAAAGGCAATGAAATATGAAAGTTCGTGACTTTTTTTTTATTGGACGGACAGTGTATATTGTTGGCAAAGAAAAAGTGTTAGGGGAGCAAATCTGTATCCATAATACTGTACTAACATGAGCTCACCATACATATCCCTCGAGGGTCCAGGGTCACATTTAAGGTTAAAGGGAAGGGTTTTGGGATGATGCAGTCAATGCATCAGTGAGTGGGAAGGAGGCGAGCGAGTGTGTGAAAGACGTGACTGTTTGTGTGACACAGTGGGGATATCAGGTTCATACCTCCCTCTTTGTTCCCAGGTCACACTGTGATCTCTCTAAAGCAGACACAAGCCACCCAAAACCCAACATAGCTCCCAGGCTTTTGCTCTGCAGGGGCTCAGCACAATGAGGACAGACCTGTGGATCTCATGGTGTGTGTCTGACTTCAAGGGGAAGGTGAAAACCGCAGGGATTTGAAGGAACTCAGAGCAGCTATTTTGCAGGTCGCCTTGCTCTGGAGTTATGGGCTAAAGTTGTTTATGAGCTGCTCATCGCTTCAAAGTGAAATAGGAAAATGAAAAAGCAAAAGCAACAGCTCTAAAACTCAAAGAGGGGGTCAAGAGCAACAGTTCCTCAACTTCCAGGTCACATCTATTTATCTTCAGTGGGATACATTCACAAAATATCTGAGTATGTTAAGCTGCAAGTCAAAATAAACAACAGGCCAGCTGGCAGGATGCTAACATGTACCCCATGCTGTGCACATGTTGCCTTATGGCCAAGTGTAAAATGTAAATGCCTCATTAGCAGAATATAACCATTTCATCGACATGGAGTGAACTAGCCTGTAGTTTATAGCATCTTATCATTTCAGATGACCCCCAAGTAGTGATGTCATTACTTTGGCATTTGTCCAAGAAGGCACTTCCCTGAGCAGTGTCTCATTTCCTCCACCCACATACCTCTTCATTGCTTCTGTAGCTTATCCCGTGTCTCACTCTTGGTCTCTCTCTTTCCTCTCACTGAGTCACTGGGTTCAGACAGAGACATTGGTTTGCTCAGTCATCCTGAATCAAAGTGTTCTACTGAAACTGTTAAAAATTCTTATTCAGCAGTATCAGCAGTTTGTTTAAAGGTTTAAATGGACTGTACTTATTTAAAATGTTTCTCTTTTAATGGACAAAGCACTGTACAAGTGTCCTCTCATCACCATTCACACACTCACACCAACAGGTTGCTCCAATCATTCATACTGTGAAGACTGATTAAAGCAAAAATAGTGGGAAAAAAATCCTCTCTTCCATCCACTCTTTACATTTTACATGACATCTACTTTTACATGAGAGACCACACAGCCAGTAATGGACAAACTAAGGCTGATACAAGGTAAGCAAACAGCAGAACAAACCAACATGGCGGTTTGGGAAATCCAACACCGCCTGCTGCTCATTGCTTCTGCTAACTCTGAAAAGAAGATGGCAACAATACTGAGTATTACCCTATGTTGGCCTCCTTCATCTGTCAAACTGCTTGCCATCATGGTAACCTAAACCTCGATTGTCCTTCTGTATCCATGTGCTGCTATTGTTTTCCCTGACCTTAACTTCACACCGGGGCAAACATGTGCACTGTCAACACTCTCCTGCTGATCACATCTGAAAGCTGAATGAATGAGATTAGTGGCCGAGTTGGTGAAACAACACATTGGCTCCTTAGAACCAAGAAAACCAAGTGGCATGAGGAGGAGATTACACTGGTGAATAAGATGCAAAGGAAAGAATGAGAAGAAGAGTGACCACCAGCATCTCAATGCAGATGTCATTGTGAAACACTAGGACAGCGGGAATGGAAGCGGGGATGAGTTGTTTGTCAAGCTGTTGGGTTTTATACTGTTTACTCCGTCAGGCAAACACTTGGTACTTCAGTGAAAACATTCCAAGCTCTCTTTCTGAGACCCTGTGTGAGTTACTCTAGCAGCAGGGGGTCTGGCTGTCATCGCTCTATTCTGATGCCTCAGCTGTGCAGAATACAACTTCATTGCTTAAACATCAGAGCAATTGCTCCCTTAAGCACACTGCAGCTATTAAAGGCTGCAAAAATGAGAGGGAGTAAGAAAAGAAAAACTGAAAATAAACCTGAATATATTTTCATAACTCTGCTCACAGTTTTTCCTCTTAGAAACATGTAATTTCTACAGTCTGGGAGCAACGCTGAACTGCTAGCATTAACATTTGGCTCGCAGGTCTACACCACAGGCCACATTCTATACAAATGTCCTCATACTCAGCATGTATGACCACCATACAGTCTGTGGCAAGGTATGAATGGCCTTGAATCTTGGCTGGTCTCAGTTACCCTTAACACATTCTCAGTGCCTCCTGCTACACTGTTTGCTTGTCGTGTCCCATTGGCAAAACATTACTAGACACTTTCGTTCAGCCTTGTTTGTATTATTAAGCAGTGGTTCAATGTGTTGCGAGTGGTCAAGGGCAGCTCGGTTAGGCATCCACTGGGTTCTTTCAGTAACAAGGTTGTAACTCAGTCTACAGAGAGAGAGAGGGAGAGGAGGCCAATAGCATCTCTTAGCTAAAAATATAAAAAATACAGATTGCCAAGTCTGACGTAATGCAGGAGCCGGGGGGGGGGCTAAGTAATTGGGTGCATTTAATGTAGACACACAGCCTCTTACAGGAGAGATGAGTTTGAGTGTGTGTGTGTTTACAAGGAGGGTTTGAAAGACAGGGGAGACAGAATGGGAAAACCATGTTTTATGACCTCTGCAGGACGTGAAAGATGATACAGAAATTGTGTGTGTGCAGGCAGGGGCAGGGTTTTCTTCTTCATCCTTTAAATAGATTAGCTCTTTGTGTGTGCACTTAAACAAGGTAAATGAATCCATAAATTCTGTCATACACAGTCTTTTTCATTTACCACCATCACCACCACAGGTCTTGACAAAAACCACTTCCTTTTTTTTGTGCACATACTACGTTGGAAGTTAAAACAATAGTGCAATACTCTAGAAGAAATAAAACCACAACAAAAAACTGTTAAAATGTGGCATTGTTTGCGAGTTTTCATTAGGAAAATACAGGAAGCTGAACTGTCCCTCCTTCCGCCTCCTCCCCATCAGTCTGTGGTGTTTACATTAGGTGGCAGATATGTTTATGGATGTCTGTCAGTGAGGGGGAGGGGATGGGACAACAGATGAGAAGATGGGAAGCAAGCAGTGAGAAAAGGGGCATGAAACAGGAAAGCAGGATGAGCAGGGGACAGGGGAGGAGCACGGGCAATATGAGAGGGAGTCACAAGAAAGTCAACATAAAAAAAAAAAATTACATCTGATCACCAAGTCCAATTCGATCCTCTTTCAAACATTCTCCATCACAGGAGATTTCTGTGTCTACACCCATTTGTTGCCAACATAGATTTGAAAACACACACACACGCAGATTTGGCAGCGGACACCCCATGTCTCAACAATACAGGTTTATTGTTTTGTGAACATTATTTTTTTTTACATCAAAGAGCTTTTTCTGCCTCATTGTTTTCAATTTCATTTTGCTCGTTTCTAAGTTTCCCCCTGTGGCTGACTTGGAGATCCTGCAGTCATACCAAGATGTGACACAAAGGTACAACACTAGGAGTAAAGAAATATCTGCTGTTCTGTGTTTAACTGATGAGTCATTAACTCCTCTCTAGCCTTTAACCAGCATGGTAATGACAGTCAGCTGATGGCTCAAGCAAAATCCAGGGTCATCTGTAGCATCACCGACAGAGGTGATTTAGAAAAGCATGCGCTTACAGGTCAGGACATTTTCACCATGTTAGAAACAGTGAGCCTCTTCTCTAAAACGTTTTTTCATTACCTGTCAGAGCCAAGCTTTTGGCCATCAGTAATAAGCACCGGCCATTCTGTGCAAGGCTTTGTCATTTTCAACCATCAGCTGATAAAAAAATCACAGTCGGGTGAAGCTAGTCACGCTGTTTCCTTGGTGACCCGTGGCTGGCGCCTTATGAGCAGCGGTGCAAGGTGGCAACTTGTTTTCATACACAACAAAGACACAGAGCTGCAGGTTTGTCAGTCTTATTCTCTCTCTCACTCTCTCTCTTACTGTCACTAGCTCTCTCACTCACTCTCACACACGCAGTTTAATCCCCCCTTTAACATGAAAGTCTGTTACTATTTATATTCCTTGTATGGTGCAAGGTGAAGGTTGGTATTGACAAATAGGAATAGAGAAATTATATTTACTGTATAGCCTTTAGGCACTTACGTCCTCATGTAACAAAGCTAGATGTTATCAGTGTCAGATATGCAACATGTATATAACAGGTTTCGATACAGACAGGTGATGACAATGTCTGTATGGCAGACATAAGATAATCATATGCAGGTTCACAGTAAAAGATTCAAGCGATATAGTGAAGTCAACAGCCTTTGTCTTGTGCTCAAAACAATGCACAGAGCTCAAAATATCCATAATCATATGCGACCCAGACATAAGCAGCATTCAAACAGCAGACAAAAATGTTTCTGAGCTCAGCTTGGCAAATTATCAACAGATAATAATCCAGAAGTCATATTTCTATTGCATCTGTTCTGTTGGATACACAAGTAAGAGTGTTCTAGCAGCACTTCACGTTGCCTGACTTTCAGGTCTTCTCTAACCAATACCATAAAAACTCAAATGCTCTCTATTGACAGACAGAGTTGAAAGATGTTAGGAACCAGCTTATTTCAGTCTGTCATTATAAAACAGCTCAGCCTCCTGCCAATATTCAAGGCCATTTTTCACAGCCATTAAATATGCAAGACAATTCTTTTAGAACTGCATTTTGCCAATAGGCAAATTCAGAAACATATCATCTTTACCAGGCAAAGCATGAAGACAAAATGACACATGCTGTCATTAAGTTTTTAGGCCGGTGAAATAAGAAACAGGAGGTTAGCTGAGGTTGTGTAATGTGTTACTGGTACACAGTTCATGTGAAAGAAGGTTACGGCTGGTTTAAAAGGAGACGGGGGACAATGTGACGTGTTATTGATTTTATAGTGTATTGCCACCACTTCTCACACACAAACACACCCCAGTGTAAATCTAGATGACTTTTATTTTTCAGAACATAAGGTGCTATCACTCACACACACACACACACATCACACACACACACACACACACACACACACACACACACACACACACACAAGCCCTACCAAATTACCTACAAATAAAACATAAGGAACATGGGATGAGCTGTGGTTGTGCTCTTTGATAAGACCTGCCACGCGCTACTAACATTCAGGCTTCAGTTCAGAGCTTTGATGAATCATGATTCACATGTCAGATCAGCTGAGTGCTCCAAAAGATTAGATGGGCCTGCTTTGCTGGGGTGGACAAGCTGAGAGCTGGAGGAAAATTTATGAAGGCTTACAGGGCGGGTGTGGCTGAACAGGTTCTGCATCAGTGAATGGAAAATACAGAAAGTAAATCAAGAGAATTCACTTGTGATGTACTGAATCTATAATCTAAACAGGATATTTAGAAGCTTAGAGCCTGTTAGTGTAAGAGGAGAGTGCAACTGTGCTGGCTTTGATGCATTAGGAGAGGCCAGGAGGGCTATTAGAGAAAACCTCCTTAGAGACAGATAGTTTGTATCCATTTGTGTCATAATCCAAACACACCAAAACAGTGGGGGCACTCCCCCTCCAACCTGACACAGCTTTATGCAATTTAGTGTTCAGGGACCCGGTGGAATAATGACATTACTAAGTAACTCTGAGACTTAGATCAATGACAGACAATATCTGTGCATGCATTATGCCGGACCTACCCTTAGGACTGTGTTTTATCATCTCAGTGATTCAACTGCAAGTTAAATTCTTAGCTGAGTTGCTCCTCAACTTTTAGCTGTATTTCTCTAGAAAACCCTGAGAAGAACTTAATAGAGCACATCTGAACACATGATGATGTGCATGTGTGCTTCCAGGTTAAATATTTGAAATATCTAGAGCGCTGGTGGAACTACTTGATCAATTAATAAATAAACAGACTAATCAGATAATCAATTCATCATTTTCAAGAAAAAGAAAAAGACACAAATTTTTCTAGTTACAGCCTTTTGTCTGTAAACTAAACTGTAAACATTTGATTATTATTTTTCTATTTTTCTAAATATATATAAATTATATATTTAGTGTTTTGTTTCACTGCTGGCTAAACTAAATAAACAATCTGAATACACCGTGTTCAAAATATTGCTAAACCATAAAATTCAATCAAAACAAGCAATTCATTAGTAGAATTATTTCTGCAATCTATGTTCTGTCACAACTGCCTTAAAGAGTACTTTTGCTTTTCTGCACCATATACTCCATCGGTATGTCTCGGTGAGGAGGGAACAGGTTTAAATGAGTGAAATATGGGCTGAGTACCTAAACAAAAACTCCAGATCAGTTTACTCCATTGACCCGCCGGTGTGTTTTGTTACAACAACAATGTGCTGCTATAACATTTCCTTCCACTGGATTCACTGCCCTGCCTGCCGCTACAGCAAGGCGAGAGGTGCAAACAGATTCCCAAAGAAGCCATAAAAGATTGTTCCAGTGCATTTTTAAGATGCCAAATACAATTGTTTAAACAACAACAACAACACAGTTAGCACAGATCACACAACGATTCCTCATAAACAGAAGAGTGAACCTCCAACCTGTAGCAAATAATGTATAATGTGATATTTGGAGCCTTCAGCAGCTGAGTATCAAAGGACTGTATGAAAACCAAGTCAAAGTCACGTTTAGTTCTGTTTCAACATTAACTCTTTCTTGTACAATGCGTAAGTAATTAACTAACAGGTCAGGGGTGTAGATGTGCCAGAACGAATGCAGAACAGCACAATCACTGCAGCATCTTGTCAGTGAAACAGGAAAGCTCTGGCCTGGGCAGGACCCCTACTTAGGCTAACTACTTCCTGTCAAAGAGATTAGAGAGCAGGATAATCACACAGGCTGGCAGGCTATTTCTCCCGTCTTAATGCCAGACGTAAGGAAGGCTCCACTGTCACTATCAATGAGTCTCATTAGAGACAGAGATATATCTGAACTTTGTGTCATAGCAAGATGACGAGAGGAAGGGAGAGTTGCCATAGCCACCTGTCAGGGAAATGCAGCACTGACGTGTGATATTAAAGATACAGATGCGAGAGGTGTTCACAGATATCTTAGCTCTTCATCTCGCTGCCTGCAGGAACTGATCCATCTTCTCCCAAAAGAATCATACTCATAAAAAAAATAAAAAAACACAGAGGGGGCAGGAAGGCGGGAACGCAAGGAAGGCAGAAGGAGAAGGTGTATAAAAAAAGCCCAGAGGAAGCTCAACATCCTGTGTTAAATCGCATCTGTTTCCTAATGAAATCTGCACTACATTGTCAAACGGAGGCCATCTCTTTCTTTGGTCTAGCAACTAGCCATTCAGTAAAAAGGACACAGAATTCAAATAGTTAAATAGTTAAACCGAAATTACTCAGAGGAAAGTTTAAGGTCTCCTTTATGTTCAAATTGAACCTCATGTGGCTTACAGATGGTTTGTTATAGATGTCCCTCAACAGAACCTTCAGTTAACTTTAAATACATTTCCTACTTGATGTTTTACTCTGATAAAACTGAAATGAATTTGGGATGATGACATTCACCAAATGTTTGAGTATATAGGTCATTGCAAATACAAATCAGAAGGTTTTTATGACACGCAGGGAAAGTTCTCTGTGGTCGGCTGGTAGTATGGCAGCCAAAAACGGCCGGCCCCACAATGGAAACAACCACCTGAACGATCACGCTAGACCAATTAGTTTGCTCAAGTTCTATTTATGGAACACTGAACAGTCAGCACATGAACCCGAATCAGAAAGCCGGGAGAAAATGAACAGTACGCGTTGTCTTTTTTTTTTGGATCGACTTCTTTTTCCCCTCTTGCTAAAGGGACTGGGTTGTGTCAAATATGAAAACATGGCTGCTAATCCCCCAAAAAGAGACAACAATATAAAAATAGTTTCCACAAAGTACATTTAGATGGGAAGAGAGTAGGAGAAGAGGGTGAAAACAGAGAACGAGGGAGAATGGAAAAGAAGGAAGGTTTGACAGGCGGAGAGAGAGAGAGAGGGGGGGGGGGGGGGGGGGGTGGATGAAGCAGGCAGCAGAGAATCCAGCAATGACGGCAATGACCAGAGAACAACATGCCAAACCCTGGAAGTCATTTCCTGTTTCATCGAAGACTTTTATGGAATTCTAGTAGCATGGCTAACGTCACAACAAGCAGGGAGACAGAGGGAAGAGAGAGCGCTCAGGCCTTCCTCGGTCCACACACACATCCCTCCCCCCTCCCCGACTCCATTTCCCTCCCATTTTCATGTGTCTCTACCCCTCAGCTGTCTTTGTGAAGCTAAGCAGAGCCAACACCCCCACGGTACATCCAGCAGTGTAAGTGCAACAGCATTCCTACCCATCATTTATTTCTGCTAGCATATGCTACTTATTTCAAGCCTCTACTATGGTTTTCACAATCAGCTAAGGGCCTTGACATGTAGCCCAGACTCCATTTACACACCAAGTAAAGTCGGCCTTTCCACCTTTTCCACATGCAAAGCAACAACGTATGTGTGTGAAACACCGATAACACAAGCACTTACTGTAAGCTGCACTTTGTCGGACCTAAAAGCCACGTAACATCTGAACAATCCCTTTAAATCTAATAAAATTCCCACCAGCTAATGTTGTTTGTGCAATATTTGTTTTCCCCCCTAAATGGCCCAATGCTTGCTTTTAAAGAGGAGAGTGCCACTTTTCGAAAAACATCAACAAAGTCAGTGAAAACAGCAATGATGGAAAGAAAGAGAGGGATGAAAGGATTACAGAAGCAGGGAACCAGGAGGTGGTCAATCAGCTGGCTTTAAATACTGTCCTACTGACGGGCTGTAGGGGAAATGGAAGCAGTGTTGGTTGCTGGGATCAATAACGAAGTGCCTTCCTGGCATGTGTCTATTTAATCCATTATCAAAGGTCATCTTAGCCTGCAATGTGGATAGAAGACCCGAAACCCACAGGAAGAGGTTAACGATGGGAGCAGGGTACATGTGGACGAGACACACCCACCAGCCTACACAACCCCGCTCACGTGTGGAAACACATGCACAAGTACTACTAATGAGAACACTGGCCGTCCTGCAGAAGACGGCTGACTACAACACGTACAGTGTTTATACAAACATACGTTCACGGTAATACAACAGCACAAAGCCGCAAATGTTCAGGATATTAGAAAACAGCAGTGCCAGACTTGTGGAAAGCAATTACTGAATCACAAGAGGTCCTTCATTTTGGAGTGTGTGTGTGTGTGGAGGGGGGGGTCCCCCTCTCAGAGAACCATAAATATGTTCATGTACATTTATGTATGTACAGTGTCTATGTATAACCACCACTTCCAAGACAGCACTTAGGAGGTGTTTAGTGACAGCTACACAGGCACAGTATGTGGGACGTACGGTAGCAGGTTACTGACAAGAAAAGAGTTGATTTACTCCACACAGCAGTGTCACATAATAATTGATTAGTGTTCTCCCTAATTTAAGTAAGTACCTCATTCATTTGCACAGACTGTATACCAAACCATTATGTGTCCATGTGACACAAAACAGAGGGTCAGGGCTAAGTGGTAGGAAGAAGGTGGAGAATTGCCATTGGGCCATAATGTGGTGTGGTGTTGAGAAGCTCTGCAGTGAAACAAACATGTTTCATTTGTTACTTCTTTTTTACTTTAAAGGGTTTTGTGAGCTTGGTCTAGACACAAAATGAACACGAAAAATTCTCAACTATCAAAAAGCATATCTGTGCCGAGTCTTCCTAGCGGACTTTATTGTGTTTATTGTGAACGCTGTAGTCTCCTGCAGTGGGAGGCCATGTGGAAAACCTATGTCGTGGGCAGGTTAATGATTAAAATGTAAAAACAACCTGTTGACTCAGGACAGGAGGGACATGGCAGCCAAATGCCCCCACGCTCACTTTGTAAAACCAGTCAAGAGGAAAAAATACTCTCAAACACTCGCATAGCAGTTTAATGCAACTGACAGAACTGCTCCATAGTAAGAAGTTAGTAAGAGGGTCTATTACTATTGGATCAATCGAGGCATACGTATGCTAAATTAAGTACAGTAATAGTTTTAGTAGCATGACAAGAAGGAGATTTAAACATATTTAACAGTAAAAGCAGTGATACAAATGATGCACGTCTATATCCTGTTAATATACTAACAAAAGCCAACAAACACCTCAATATATCCAATCTAGACCACATGCCACCTCACCGCTATCTTCTTCAAGAAAGAAAGCTTTTCCTCACACTGCCCCACAGCAAAGGTGTCATGTTAAGAAAAGGCACAACCTTCAACCAAACCTTAACAAAAAGCATGAACACAACTCAAACAATGGATAAAGCCGGGAACTTGAGCGGAGTGACGTGGGAGGACCAACGAGTCCATGTCGTCCCACATGCGGCAGCAACACTGCGTTTGCCTAGCAAAGACGCTGCTCAGCACAGACAACCACAGAGTACAAAGACTTCAATTATGTGGAGCTCTAACAGAGGAGCTAAAAACAGGAGCATGGGCAGGGAATAAAACCTTGGAGTGCTGCAGGAATGCTGAGCATTTAGGCACCACCAACACACAACACACTGTCACTCCCAAATCACACTGCCACCACCGCTGACCTTTCCCCAGCCTATATGAAACAGTGCAGTGTTCAAGTGGCTGGAACAGAGGACTCTTATGCTTACTGGCACACAAGCTTGTCAAGTGCATAACTGTAGTTACAGAAAAGTGCATGATATAGTGGCGTGAGGGAATCTGTGTATGGTTTCTCTATACTGCTGGGAATATTTTCCAAGGGTACATGTGCTCTTTGTCTGATCACAGCATAACTACATATATTATAGCAAAGTAAAGGATAAAATCCAAAAGTAATTCACTCAGCAGTAACTTCGTACTAATATAACCAGTTTTTGCTAGTCTGTCGTGCATATAAAAGATCATCCTGATGATGTCATCAAGGCTTTTTAAAAACTTATTTTACACTATGGTGGTTACCTGCTAAAAACATACAGTGACAGATGTCAAGAACAGCACAACCACAGCACCACAATAAATGTAACCTTGGGTTGCTGATGCAAGTTAAAAGAGTGGAGCGCTAACCCCTGTCTGTGATGGTACCAAGCAACATCAGACAGTTTTACGCTCATTTGAAAAACAGGAAAAGCAGCAAACAAACATTTCTTCTCCAAATACAGTAATATGGCATATCGTTAAACAGACCCCGAACCTCCAGTGTCATACAGCGTCTCACACCACTTGTGAGACAGACATACTTTAACCATGACAAAGTTGGAGATGTCTGCTCTTAACTTTGGCCAGCATTCATATTATCCACAGATGAGTTCACTTAGAGGAATCTCACTTCTCAGAGGAATATCTTTAATAACCTATCTTGTATTTGTAGACTCACCGCAGATGGGTAACATTGATATCATATGTTAAAATGTGTCACGTCAAGTCTGTTTATTACACTTTAGATAAGCCACCATAAGCTGTTCTGACCCTGTGTGACAGCAGCATGTGCACATACCAAGTTTCTCCACTAGTTTGAGCATCACTCCGCCAATGTGGATTTCCCCAGTGACCCTCAGTGACACATCCCTGTGGAGGTCAGTGACATGCATCTTCAGTTCCCATGTCCCGTCGGCGTAGCAGCCATCGGGCATCCGGATCCCGTCCAGCGCCATCCTGCGAAACAGACCCACAGTCAGAAGGGGGAAAGGGTCTAGATACACATTCTCATCCTTTAGAAAAGAAGAATAAATGCAAAACGCCCATTCAAACATTCAAAGAAAAGTCTATTATTAAATGTATCCTTCTCATTTACCCTCCATATGCACACACTCCATTGCCTTTACTGTATCTGACAGATATACTTGCTTTTTACATTACAGATGAAGATTTTCCATTCAAAATGTTTTTATTACTTCATCAAACTGTTGTGCTGATCCATGAACAAGCCAAACGAATTAAATAAAGTGCACTAGGCACCAACGTGCTGTGCTAATTATAATAGCGTTTATACAAAACGGGGCTGATATTTCCCCCAACACTGTGACAAGAAAGACTTTTATGTGATACCTCAGCTACCCTCGTTAAAGGAGCACTGCGGTGATTTTGCATTTTCAAGTTGATATACAAACAACGATGGATACCACTCATCCTGAGGAAACATCTGTGCGATGTGGAGAAGCAGCTTCTAGAGTGGAGGCTGTGTTCTTGAAAAACATTTAAAGATGCCACTGACTTGAATTATGCCTATGGGAAATGTAAGATCCGGTCTTCCTGAGTTATAGCTCTTATGCAAGTCCTCCATCTTTAGAGTAGTACAACACAAGATCCTGTAGAGGGTCACTTTAATGTGACCATGTGGAGTAGTTACTGCTACGGAAAGACTGAAGGACACGGAAATGTAATGATTTGCAGCAATTTCTGAGTCATTCAGTCCACTGGATTGGAGAAAAGGCATTTTTGACATAGTTCTCTTATCCATAAATAGTTTTTCTTTACACATCAGTGACTTTAAATGCTGAACTGTGTAGAGTACAATGGATGAGAATGATCAGTAATGCTGCCCAGGGTTCATCCTCCCTTCTGATACTTTTCTGATGCATTTTGCTACAGTACAGTTACCTTTAGGCTGACATTGGAGTATTTTCCCATCCTAGCATTGACAGTAGTCATACTACCAATAAGAGGTACTTGTACCCAACAGTATGGCACACCACTATGGAAGTATTACAGCTGAGGTAACCAGCGCTGATTCAGGAACATCTGATCCTCTAGGATGATTTATGAATGGATTAACAGACCCAAATACCAGATAAACTCTCCTGTTTGTCCATCACCATGCCTCTGTCCTCATCTTTAGTGGGAATAAGTGGAATAATGTGCCACAAAGTTACATTACATCCCGTCTGTCATTCTCTGATTTGAGGCTGTCCAGTGGAGACTTGGCCTGTAATCAATAAGCAAGGCAGAACAAAGGCTATAGGCCCGCGGCCACAAGTTCAACACGGATCTTCTGCAGCTTATGATCCTAAATGTGCCGGTCCACCTGTTAAAAGTAACGGTAAAGGCTCCAGTGCAAATAGGCGGAGGGCTTCATTATCTGAGCGGAGCCCGCACTGCTGCTCCCCGGCTGCACGCACACTCACGCAGTCGGTCGTTAAACAACTAAGTTCACCAAGAAGCTGCGCAGAAAAGCGAACAACGGGGCCCATTTTACCATAAAGTTACTCCAAGCCGCGTTGGTGAAGCGTAAGAGAAGCGCTACGGGAACAAATACGTGTTTCACAGCGGCGAGCGAGCAACGCTGCGAGGACGAACATTAGAAATCTGTGGACTCACCTTCACAAAGACGAAAGAAAAACAACAAGAAGACGCTAAAACAGCCGACTACACGATTCGAAACGAGTCCCCCCGTGTTTAAATCATGAATAAAGTCTTTCTGCGGTGCTGAAAACAGAAAGAAATCCCCCCGAAGAACTCGCTGAAGAAGTGAAGTATCCCAGTTTTCCCGCAGGCTTGGTCTTAATGGAGTCCGGCCGTCCCTCTTCCTCCCTCCCCTCCCTCCCTCCAGCAGCGGATCACGTCACTGCTCCAGCAGCACTTTTCCTTTTCTCGCCTCCCGGTCCCCAACGTCACCTCAGAGGATCACCGAGCTGGAGAAGAGTCGTCGTATCTTTGAAAGATCACCATTAGTCGGTTCGGAGACTTTGTGGTTTTACGCGCAGCCATATTTTCCATTTTAGAACAGCAGCGCGCAAAGCCGTGCGCTCCAGGGTGGAGGAGGCCCTCAGGTTTTTACTCGAGTGAAAGAAAGAAACAAACAAAAAAAAAAAAATCAGTAGAAAAATACTTATTAGGAAGAGACAGAGCTCCACGTAGGGCTTCCTCATCCTCATTGTGCAGGATGACCCATTTCACATGAACAGTCTGGGTCTGTATTGAATTACTGGATTGTCTTTTTTTTTTTTTTTTTTAGTGTTGCAGCTAAACTTTGTGCAACTTTTTAAATTGTTATACAATGATGTAGGCTGTTTATTGATTATATGTTGGATTACCAATCTAAATCAGCAAAGCCACAGTAAAGCTACTTCACACATAGGCCCACTATGTTGTCATTTGATCTGATATTAAATCTTCCTCTGCAGCTTAAGCTGCTAAAACAAACCACAACACTCACACTGACATGACAGTACAAACCATCTGCCTCATTTTCCACTTCTGTCATGTACTAAACTATCAGTTTGGTATTTGTCAGACTTACAGAATGAATTGATTGATTGACTGACACCTGATAAAAGACTAATAGCTATATGAAAATATGACCAAATTCAGATATTTGTATGTGTTTTATTATAGACACCACAACGCCCCACGGTCCAAAAGTCAGCAGATTGCTGCAGGGATAATGGACATGAAGTTAAGATCTGAAGATGCCTTTTATGGCAATAGTACTGCTGAGCTTTGCAGCAGCACCATCCAGGGACCTTTGGGTCTTTAGCCGCGGGAGTAAAAGCACAAAATAACGAGGAATTTCGGTTTTGTCACTTTTACAGTTTTAATAACTAAAGTGTGTCTTCAAAAGTATTTCTCAATGCTTGTCTGTCAGCGTAGAGTAATTCATTTAGACTAAAAGCCCCTGTGGAAGACTGTGAAGAGTAGAAATTAGCCAAGGTATACAAATATCTACTTTCATTTCTGAAGATTCACAAATGTAATAGTCAGGGAGAATTTTATGGTTATGTTGTTGTTGGTCCAGGTGAAGGAAAGTCAGACTACTTTACATACTCTAGGGTTTTTACAGTGAATTAATACTTTATTTTTAATCATTTTCTTTCCTATATTAAATTATTTTCTGCAGTTTGAGTGCAAACAGCTGCAGTTTAGTGATAAAAGGAAAAATATATTTACCTGACAGCTCAGAAAATGGAAAGACAAAAAAAGGGGAAAGCGTTTTTAACTATAGCAAATAATAAATATACGTTTTACCTAATTTACCATACAAAGCCCACATTCTCATTGTCTTCTAAGTGTACAAACTATGTTTAACTCACACTCAAGGTCAGTCATTATGCTGAAATTCAGTTCAGTCAAATTAAATTTGAATCTGCTGAAGTTTCCCAGTATAGCTCTGTAACCAGAGCAGCATTAGGTTTAATGTTTTCCTTACTGCACCAAATTTAAGGCAGAATGGGCCATTTGCTAATAAAGTCTCAGAGTCTGTGGGGAGAGCGCGGGGATCACAAGAAACAAAAGATAATATTGTCTGCAAGTTGTTGCGTCTTCACATCTGTATGTGAAAAATAGCATTTTATATACATGTACTCAATCAAGTGACCACATAAATGACATGTTTGGATTGAAAAGAGGAGAGAAAAGCTGCTGTCTTCTTTCTTTCCAGAGCAACAACACAATACACACTCTCCAAGTGGTCTGCTATAAAGACCCATGAATCATCAGTGTTTCTGGCTCAGTCCCCTGGTGAACTCACTCAGTTCCAGTCCTCCAGCTCAGGAATCTGAGCCTTCAGTCTATGGTCGGCATCAAAGCGATTTATAACCTCTCTCCCTGCAGCTCTGACCCCCTCGTCAGTGTCTGGCAGCTGATCCATTGCCTTTTATAGGCTGTGTTTTAATTGCAGAGTAAACAGTTGAGTCAGTCAGATGCAGCACAGGAGAGTCAGATAGAGAGCTGGCTTGGCTGCTGCTGATGTGGATGAGGAGTGAGTAGTGAAGGGAGCGGGAGGCAGCAGAGACATGGAGGATGTGAGGGCAGGCCTGCCTGCATGAGTAACCTTTAGAAAAAAAAAGTTTTTTTTTGCCATTTGGATTGAAGATCGTATTTTATTGGTTACACAAGAAGCATCTTTCATGTTTTATGCCAATAGAACATAATTTATTAGCAACATAAAATATAATAATATAATAATATAATAATTGACCAACTCACACAATTATAAATAAAAAAATTAACAACTGTCAAAACGCTGCGATTAGTTAAGAGGAATAGGAAAAGACTGAAGACCAGATGGTCACTGGAGCTTTGTTCCAGTATTACATATAAATGACTGACCTCTTCTGGCCACAAACAGAACAGCAGGTTCAAATCCATTATTAATTACAACCACTGCTGTGATAACTGGTCCCATCTGTGAGCCCTGCCTTTGCAGATGCTGCTAAACTGCATCAAAAACCCCAGTAACTCATGTGGAAGCTATAACTGCTTGTGGATCACAATGCAGCCTATTCATGATGTATAAGTCAGCTTTGTTGCTCACAGCAGGGGGTGCCTCAGAAGGAATCTGATCGGAGTTTCAGACAAAACAAATGGCTCCATTTTCCTCCAAAAACAGTGTGGAAATGAGCTGTGGGACTGTCTTTCTCCACTGAGTTCAACATTAACCTACCAGAGAGAACTTCCAAATGTAACATTCTTACTTGATTATTCCCCCTTGAATCATGACAAGAGTAAAAAGTTGTTGATGCTGTATTAAAAAAAGAAATGCTTTAATAAAATGAAATAAATACATTGCTTTGGATGGCAGTTAGAATCCATTACAGGCATGGGTTATTGCACAGCTCTAATGATAGACAAAGAAACACTTTCCCAGACCTCAGTTGAAAGTTAGAGCAACAGTTGTGTCTGACGCAAATCTTACACATTTGATTCAGTACATCCAAAAAAAAGTTTCAATAAATAATTTCTTATTTTTATTGTGGTAACATATTTCTGTGGGCCATTCTGCTGTAAACTGTGACAACACCTGAACCTTTCACTAAATAACGGCTTGAAATGCCTTTTTGTTGCTGCAGTGTAACACATGCTCAAAAATGAATAAATAAAATCAATAGTGGGAAGTTTTCTCTATGTCTGTGGAATGCATGGCTGGTCAATGAGTGATGTCCAACAGGTCGAATGTAGAAACACTTCTTCATATGACATGCTCTTATTTGTGTGGTCATCTTAAAGGCAGCCTGGTTTTAGTTACACACCCAACACAGACAACAGAGACCAATAAACTGATTCCATTCAGCGGTTGACCACTCAACAACAGCCCCTTTGTTGTGTGGATCAGTAAAGCAGCAGCTTGCACAATAGCAAATTAAAATAAGCTCTTTTATAACTACAATATTATGACAAGTAGGAAACAAAGGAACTTTGAAATCAACAATAATCAACTCTGTCACATGTAACATCATGAACAGTCATTTAGGGGTAGTTCCATTTCCTCATCCAAATGTCTTAAACTCATTTCATTAGAAATCCATAAACAATCACGAATGATTTTCTACTTAGTAACGACCACAAAGTTGCTTGTGTGTTGGCACTCTGCGCTGTCTTGCTCAAACATCCATTTACTACTAACATGTTAACATGCAAAGTGAGTAAACCTTCTACAATCACATCAGGATTTTTTTTTTTCCCCGACCCAACAAACCTAAGGCAGGACAAGCTGGCGAGCATGTCCACTGCTCCAAAAGAGAAAGTGTGAATTAATCACCAATTCCCCCCCAAAAAAGGCAAACAATATAGAATACAAATTTTGTGTGCAATGCATCACAGAAGCCTCACAATATAAAATAATCTAGTTTTCTCTAGATTATTGGACTATTACATTCCCTTGAAGTAAGAATTAGCCTTAGCATTACTAAAGCTGTGCAGCTAACAAGCCAGACGCAAATGTTTTTTGACCAGGTAGAATTTTCCTGGGCTGAGATCCAGGTTTAATCCCACAACAACGTGAAAATATCTAAGAAAAATATTTTTATTTTTTAAGAAAAAATACATCTAATGCCACTGATTCAATCTGGATATTAATATAAAGGTACGGAATGGTAAATTATCTCCATAACTCTATATACAAGCATGGAATTTACATTAAATTATTGAGATTGCTTTGGGGAAAACTGTTGTCTAGTATGTAAATTATAAACTGACTTTAGATTATGATTTGGATTCATAAACTGTAAGAAAATAACTATGTCCAGCCTTGAAGATAGTTGTGTGTAGATAGACCTGTCGTGACACAACCCCCATGGTTGTAAACCTCTGTACATAAATGCCATAAAGAAACTAAAGTTATCCTGTAGGGTGTTCAGCTGTTACTGTTGTTAGTGAGACACATTTTGTCCCTGTTAGTAAAACAAAAATGATCATTAATTTGTTCCTGAAAACTGAACTTAAAAGGGAAGTCTATTTTTGAGTAGAATATAAAACTGGTGCTTTGCTCATGTTTTATTTGGTGCCCATTTGTCAAGATACTACACTAACAAACACTAAAACTTGTTTGTTATGTCTTTCTTCATACTTCAAAATGCCAAAAGATAATGCCCCACATTTAAAAAACAAAACAAATTTTCCACATAAGTAACATTGTTGACTAATTTTAAAAGGCATCGCATTTGCTTGCCAGCAATGCAGCATGCATGCAGTATTTATCTTAAAGGAATTGTTGTTTCTGACAATCCTATTTCTCTTTTCTTCATTAAAAAAAAAAGGTAAAGATCCAACACAGAACTTGAGGCCTCAGTGACCAAGGGTGGAGCATGTGTGTCACAGAGCTCCAGTCTTGGAGTCTTTGGGAGAGATCTGAAGCAATAACTAAAAGGAAACACACTGACACTTTATCAACAGGCGGCAAATTTTTGAGATAAGGTTAACGACTTGGGGATGTTGAAGTTACCTCTCTATACATCTAAATTCCTATGCAAATAACTCATTAGAATAATATTTCATGTTAATATGGGTTTTGTGGTCCTACTCACAAACGGTGCACCTCCTTAGGGGTTCCTGGTCCAATAGGGTCACCCTTAGGGTGAGTGATTATGTACAAACAGCAAAAAAAGAGACAAAAATGCACATCTTGTAATGACGGCAGTTTGTCAGTTATGATTTGAAGTTGCAAAAGGATTGGATCATAAGGAGATGAAGCAAAGAATTAGTGTATTTGAGAGGTTTGTGCGCATGAAAAATAAGCAAAGTCTTTCTTTGTATCTCGTCAAGAAGATGACACCAATCAGATGTGTGTGCTATAATGAACATGCTTCTTCAGTCTGGCTCTGGGGTATCTTCTGCTGGGTCAGAGGGCGTCACCTTCTGCTTGTATATGAAGGTTAACAAGAAGAGTGCTATGTCATGTGAGCACCAATATGCTGTGTGTGAGGTCACTGCTGACCAATAGCGGCTCTCCACCAGACCCTCTCTGAGCTCAAAGTCGATCCGTCGCACCAACTCCACTATGAGACATAAATAGAGTGTGTGAGTTAATAACCAATTCCCTCATAATAAACTTCCACTATGAATTTATAAAATCAAAAGAGAGACCGTCTATAAAAGTTTAACAAGTAGGTGAACGTACGTGATGTATCTGTGGTGGGTGAGGTGGGTCGAGCCATGGTGGAGAGACCGTATGCTGACTGGCTTTCTGTTTTCTTCTGCTCCTCTTCCTCAGTGTTTGCAGTTCCCTCAAGTCCTAAAGACACAGAGGGCTGGCTGTTGGAGCGTGAGAATCTTGAAAAGAGGATGCCTCCAATGCCCTTCCCTATGCTCGCTGCTCCTATAATGAGAATGTGTGGAAGGGAGAGAGTGTGCTTCAGATTTCAGCTTTAGGAGAAATAAAGTGTATGGATCTATGCACCATTTCTCCACATGATGGCACTGTTGACATTAAACTGTACTCCAACTGAGCCTCTCATTACTTTAAATATCAAATCTGAGAACCTTGAAAGAATGGATTTTACCTTGGGGATTAGCACCATCTTCTGAGTGAATTGAATTTTTCTTTTAATTTGCTCAGCTCATTCTCTGTATTTCCCTCTGCTGTCAGAACTCATATTCCCCAATGCCGGTTTTACAAAATGTAAAACTTTTTTAAGTATACTACAGAGAATCATTTTTTTTAAGTTTAACATATTTTGGCTTTATTCAACAATTTTAAGACTTTTTATCAAATCATACACAAAATGCAGTTTTACTGTATCTAATTCATCACTATCATGTCTAGTTCTAATCATTTCCACCATCAAAGTTTGATAAGGAGCACAATTTGACAAATATGAGTAATTCATTACCCAGTATGCTGGCCTTGCCCAGATTAGTGATGGATTCTCCATAATGCCTGCGAGGAAGAACAGGAGAAGTGCTCGGGCTGGGGATGCTCTCACTGTCTGATGTTGGGTCTTTGACCAGATTCAGAAAGGTCAGCCGGATCTCATCATAGGGCGTGGGGTTAATGGCACTACACCTGATCAAGAATACAAATCCAAATATTCAGGAGATACATACTTTGAAAACATTCAGTGTGCACATAAAGTGTCATACAATTTAGGTTCTTACCAATGTATCTGGACAGGTGCAATATTGCTATAATGTTTGAGAATGAGGGGCTCCAGTCTGTAGGCCTGAAAAAAAGCAAACAAGTTTCAGCTTACTTACAGTACAGAAACATTACTTACAGTACTCTATAATTGAGAGAGAGCATCTGTAGTGACACTAACCACAGGGTCTGTAGGGTGAAAGACATTAAAGAGCCTGCTACAAATGGAGGTGGGCAGGATGTGGTCCTGGTGGCAGCTGCTACCAGGACGAATTCCTCTCAGGGCCAAGAACACTGCCAGAGGAGAACCCATGCAGAAGAAGTTCTCCACCTGAAAGACAAAAGATGAAAAGAAGGTATAAATGTAAGGGAGTGTTTATACATGTAGTACTGTGATCTACCCTTTTGATTAAACAGTCACATTTCTTTCAGTTTCATACAACGTGCAACAGTTTCATTTGAAAATACTTGTTATTTCATAAAAAATAAATAATATGTTGACATTGTCACATTAAAATTTTTTTTAATTATTATATTAGTATAGGAAACATCAATGAGCAAAAGTTAATTCATGGTGCTTATCTTCTTCATCTATTCAGAGTAATGTCATATTGTAATAACACAAGTGATTCTTACCTTAAATTTGAGAGCTGGGGGTGCAGAGGGTTTAGAAGCCTCCAGTGTAAGGAGCTGATTTTCCAGTTCTCGTAACCTGTTAGAAGCAAAATCAATGCCCATAAAGTACCATATGAAAACCCTAGGTTGACAATCAATTGTAATCTAATTAAATTTTATTACAACTAGACACACACACACTCTCATTCCTATCATCTGTAGAGACCATTTGTTTCAAGACAGTTTTCAATTTCTGTATTGCTTAAAATAAATTAACAACCCTTTTCCTGCGGCTTCTTGTTTCAATAAGGTAATGATGCACACAATAAATGACACAGAAACATGTGAAAAGAATCTTTCTGATTTTTATAAAAATATCTTGAGAGCACAGCTATACATGCAATCCTTGCTGACAATGTAAACCCAGAAGCCATTTGTACCTATTTCTTGTAACTCGTTGCTGCTCTAAAAGGTGCCGCTCTTCATAGGACATCCAGTGCAGGTCCAGCTCCTCTTCTACAGTGTGATGCTCCTGCAGACAGAATCGCACAGGATCCCATCCTGTCATGATGTCATAGGCAATAACGCAGCCAAGGGAGTGAGCCACTATAGACACTTTGCCTCCGTTCTCCTCAAACTCAGGATTCCGAGAGCAGAAGAGTGTATACAGTCTGTTTAGCTCCTGTGTGAGCCCCTTGGTAATCTAGAGAGCCAGGAAGTGGAGATGTTTAATGGGAGATTCATCAAACCAACAGACATTATAGTAATATAATTGATATAAATAAATATTGTCATATATTCTTCTATAGTAAGAAGAATGTGATTCCCACCTCATCTCTGTAAAGGGGGCTGTTGTAGTACATGATGTCCATAGCACTGCTGTTGAGGAGATCCCTCAGTCCTCTTACTTTGTCTGGTGTGATTGAGTCTACCGTATCTACACAAATATCAAAATACACAGAGATGTTATGCCATATGATGGGTTCTGTATTCATTCTGTATATACAATAAACTTTTCTAAAACCAAATGCTTTAATGTCACAATTTCACTGCCTCTTCAGCCAACCAACTATTTAAATAAGACAAATAAAAAAAATAACATTGGGGAAAAATAACATTTTAGGAAGATCCCAGAGCCCAAGGTGAAACATTCTGTTTTAACACTAGAACCTTAATTTAATAGTATATTTAGTAGTTTAGTATTTATTTATAACAGGTGTTTTTTATTACCAGAGAGAACAAGATGACGTACATTGCTCACAAAGGCACAAACCAAACAATAACAATAAATACATATGTATACACACTTTAAAAAACACACACAAACCTCCATCCAGTGTCAGCTTGGAGCGCCACTCGACAGGCAGGAACTCAACATGCTCATCATTGTGCTCTGAAAAGTGCTTCTCCTCCATCTTCCTCACCCCCTCCCTCAGCCTGATCAGACACATCACAATACAGAACAGAGAGTACATGAGGACAACATTGTACATTTTATTCATTTGTGCATTTTGGCACAAGTTGGCTGGTGTGCTATAACATTCAGACAGGCAACAAAAGTGCTTGGAAACAATGTCATCATCACATTGTCAGGACAGCAGACAATGCAGCAGCAGATAATGACAGGTTCTCAGTGGATGAATAACATCATCTATGTATATCCAGCTCCGGCACAGACAGACTAGGGAGGCTGGGTTTGAACTCATTCTTTCACAGACTTTAATGATTGACTAGAAGAGAAGAATGAAGTCCATTTTACTGTTCACTCATGTAGCAACACATACACAATAGTTATACTGCTGCGAGTTGCATTATGGAGCATTATTGGCTTGCTGGATGCACCAAATACACAATGTTGACTTGGGTAAATGGAGGTTGAGAGAGGCTTTAGGTCCTTGAATGGAGCTCTAATGCACCCACGCGTATTTCCTAGTTCTTACATTTAAAATACTAGGTTTAGCTAAATACATTTTAAAGAGACAATCCTTGATTTTTTTAGAGCTTAATAATAAACCTCCACAGTTTTCTTTTTGACTTCTGCTGACCAAACTCTGATGACCAAGATCTTAACTCTTAAACAAGAAAAAAGGGGCTAGACATGCCAGGTCGATCTCTCCTCTTGGCTGAGGAAAGTGTATATGCTGGGAGAGAGGCTAAAGAGCTCTGCAGTTTGACTTGATCTACTTTACCTGCTTACCTGGACTAAGCTGTGGCCTGACGTTGACTTTGTGACACAGAGACACAGATGGCTCTAGTCCACAAATTCTGTACTACTGCCTGCAGTGGTATTGTAAGCTTTGGTGAACAAGGCCAACACACTGGTTCCATGTAGGGCAGGTTATGTCTTCAAACAAAGACACATTTTTAGAAAGCTAGCTTACATAACAATTTATCAATAGTTTGTCACTGACAAGCTGCAGTAAGAATTTGCTACAGCATCATTCTTAAAAAGGTTCGAAACCTGTTTTTTAGTGCTCCTTCACTGTAACTTTCTAGTTCTACACACTAATCCTGCTTCTGCTTTTATGCACTAAACTTCTGAGACATACATTTAACTGTCTGAAGTCTTGTTTGCGGTGCTCAGTGCAATTAAGACAATCAGGAGTTATGTTTAAGTGGTTGGTTAGTTGTTTACAGTTTCAACACTGAAACACTGGGTCTGAAAACAATATTTTCTAGTATTTTTCTAAAAACTATTGTGTTATATTTTTTCTCCAGTTTTTGATGCGTAGTGCGTTTTTGGCCACCAGAGTGTAGGCACATTAACGATACAAAGAATACTGTACAAGAACAGCAGAACACAAAGAGTGTGATAAATCTGGGGAGAGGAGTGAAGGAGAACAAAATACAAAGGCTGTAAGTTCAATGTTATCAAGAGAAATACTTGAAATAACTTCTTTTGCTGTAACTATGCATGCATTCACAGAATACCTCAATCAAATCAAATAGCAACTCACATTCCAGTGTTTTTAATAATGCGTCCCTGATCCATCTTCTGTCCAATCCCATGGACCACAAAGACAATGTGAGTAGTCTGAGGGGGTCTATCCTCAGGTGAGGCTTCTTCAACAAAACCACGATGGAGCCGTGTCCCACTGCTGGAGGCTGGAAGAGCAAAAACAACAGGGATATAACATTACTGTATTTATTGTACAACTGTGTACTACACTATACTGCATTGATAAACATGGACTCAACCTACTCCTTAGAGGGCTATAAATATCTGAGTCATGCTGTTCTACGTCCAACGAGGCCAGTAGGTGAGACACAGTCTTTCTATGTCTGTGACCCAAAACTTTGTGGCCAGCATGTGCTCAGGTGTATGCTGTGTCTATATTTAAAATCTGTAGTTTAGTCCAGTCAAGTGCTGTATGTTGAGGTGTTAAGATGGAATGTGCTGCTGCCTGGATAGAACTAAAAAGATTCTCCCTCACTGGGCATTTTGTGTCAGGGGAAAGATAGCCAATGTCAGCTCCTCCTTTCATAATCTGTGATGGATGTGAACATAAACCATAGAGCTTGGATACTGTAACAGATTAGAGTTCTCTATGCAAATCAAACTCCATATCACACTCCAATTTAGTCCCTGAACACAGCAGATGGACACTGTGTGATTTCCAGGACTAATCCTGTTAAGAGACCAAACTCAAACTGGCCATGTTTAAATAATTGTGTGCTAGTACTGGTTGCCAGTAGTAGCAAATGAATGCTCACTGCAAATACAGTATTAAGCATGATTTGTGCAGTAGATGGACAGATAAGTTGGCAAAGGTGTCAACCTATTGGGTTAGGGTTAAGGGATTACAAACTATTTCAGAACCTCCAGTTATGCTAAATCTGTGGAAGACTGAATTGTACAGTGGTATCTGAGCTAGGCATTAAAATGCTAACATGCTTAGCAGATGTAATGTTCAACATGTCCATCATCATAGTTATTCACAGTTGAACTACTGATGAAATAAAAGCACACAAGAGCACTATGATTAGGATACTGTTTATCTACCATATTACCTGGATAGATGATGACAGTGTGTGATTACAGACCTTTGGAGAATCCCAGTTTCTGGGTGACGGTGCGTGCAATTTTGGAAGTGGTGGCATCACTGTATAGGTAGACCTCATCCACGCTGTGCCAATCCACATGTGTCCGGCTCAGCTTTAGACTGTGGATAGCTGTAGGGGACCAGTCAGAGAGGAGTGAGTAAATGTAAGTAAAGGAAACAGAGAGGAAGATACTGGCAGATGGTGTGGAAATTTGGATAAAGAAAAGGCAAAATTAGGAAACAGAAAAGGCAAACAGTTCACCTTAAAGTGTTGTGTTTACCAATTATAAGGGGAAGTACAGAGAGGAGAGATATGACCACACCAAGTAATGATGATCTTAAATGCTGTACAAAAACTACAAGTTCAAACAGCTCAATCAAATGCAGTCCGTAGCATTGATCTGCAGTAGGAAAGAAAAATACTTTAAAGTATCACACACCATGATTGCTAAATTTCTGCTCTTGCTTGTCTTTCCTGCTTGTGTATCACCATTCTGAGATGGAATGAGAATGAGATAACTATATAATGCGAAATATGCCATTTCATTTTCACTTTAAGGCTGTTGCTTCAAAGTGTAATGCTGTGACTAGAGCAAGTAAGAGCAGAGGTAAAGCAAGAGATAGGGCAATATTTGCTACAAACGCTTAAGAGAGACAAATGAAACTGGTTGGCTTGAGTTATTTATGTCTCTGCAGTATGTCCTTAAAATGGCCTGTGAAGTCAAGTTCATCTGGATGAGACTAGTGGAAGACTTTGGCATGGGTCCAGCACACAGTTAGGGCCCATTCCATTGCAAACACAAGGTAAAGGGAGAGATGCAATGCTCGAGATAACATTCTTTGCTAGCTTGAGAGTATACTGTCCGACAAACAATGTAAAAGAAAATGGTGGAAGTCTAGAGCAAACATTATCATTGTATTATTGTTGTATCATTGGTGTTTTATTATGCACACTGACAACACTTACTGAATGTCTTTTGTACATACCATATGTACCATTATTAAGTAGTTGAAATACAAACAGAAATGTTTTGGCATTACTTGGCAATACTCTGGCCAGGTCTACAGGACAGGAGTTAAAATACATTTAAAACATTTAGGCACACTTTCTACGTTCAATGCAAATTAATCTAATAAGCCACACTATATCATGACTATGTGTTTTACATAGTCACATTGTGGAGTTGAGCTAGGCAGGTCAGCAATTTCTTCATTTACCAAGCATGACTCGTGAGTAATAAGGCTTAGCAGTCATTGCTCTGCAGCTGAGTACTGTTCACTCTGAGCTCAACCAGTCTGAAAATGAGTGACCACTGAAGGAAGGAGGACAATCAGGTCCAAAAGAAGAGTAGTTGGTCACAAGGAGCACAGGTTCTGGACTAAAAGGCACCAGTCAAATATAGAATGACAAGGGCATGGCAGTGTTTTCCTAGTCATATAAAACAGACAGGTTCATGACCAGGGGGAACTTGACGTAAGACATTTGGCCTTCTTGTCACGCATTTCAATTTATCTTCAGATCCTCAGCAAAGCAACATATACTTCTACCTCTACCACCATACAGAAGATCACTAAACTACTCCATGACAGCAGCAGTGAAATGGTCCAATCTCTACTGAGAAGAGCACCTTTCACCACCCAGTTTGGCTTAACAGCTTAAAGTGGCCTCCTTTTCTTTTTGGATTAAAATGTAAGACAACAGTTCCATGTAGCATGAGAGCTACACACAGTTAAAAACAGAAGACCACATTAGACTGTTGGGCTGCATTGGTAACTTCACTGTAAAACAGGAGGTCTTAAAGATCAGCTAAAAGATGAAGAACTTCTCCAGTTAGCTGGCCTTTTCAGTGTCAAATGTTAGTTTGATACAAGTTGCAAGTGAAAATAAAGCAGTGGATTGGAGTGAGGGGTTGTACTTGGACACTTCCTGTTTTACAATCAAAGGCAACCAGTTGTAAACGAAAGAGAGAGAAAGAGGGGATTGAAGTGTACAGAGGAGCAGAAAGGAGAGGGAGTTTACTGAGCTAGTTCTCTAATGGAAAATGAGATTTGTGGAACACAGGGTGAGGCAGGGAGTTATAAAGTAAGGGACAACAGCTGAATAATGTGACAAAACATAAAAAAAAACAAGTAAATTTTTAAAGTAGAAAAAAAGCAACACAAAACAAATGTATGGGAGTTTGGAAAAATGAAATACGTACAGAACAGAGAATAAAAGGAGAAGGGCTCCTAAAGCCAATGGCATGTGCAATATGCTATACTACTCATCCGAGGCAGCGAGATTTGTTTTCTAAAGCAAGATACCAGCTACAACCATTTCTATTTATATCTATTTTTGTCCATGTCATGACAAACATAGCAGCTGCATATACTTCCTAAGGTTTTCCTACCTCTTGTTAGGCAGAAAAAAACAGAATATTAGGGCAATGTTGGTGTAATATTTAAAAAAAATCCCATTTTGGAAATTTGAATTACTATACTTGAATGACCATCTGCGATTTACTATGAGAGGACAAACACTCTCTTCAGCAACTTTGATAAGGGTCAGTACACCCAGAAACTAGGTCAGTGATGAACCTCAAAGAGGACTCTACACTACTTATTTGGGGGCTATAGTAAAGGGCCACAATGGCTCCTCTGTTCAGCTCATCATTTGTGCTTGGTGATTCATTAATGCCATAGGGGATGTGAGAAAGACAGCAGTGAGAGAGAAGATGGGAGTTGGGGGTTGGAGAGGTAGGTAGTACAGCAGTAAAGTAGATGGCTTTTTTGAGGACCAGCTCATTTATTTTAGATCTATATTATTTTCTGGGGGCATGCTCTAGTAGTTGAGTGAACCATGCCAAATGACTTTCCTATTAAGGACATGAGAGATTGACAGGTTTCTTCAAAAACCAGCCATAGCAGTACTAAACTCTGGGTCACAGCAACAGCACAAAAGGAGAAGTTCTAGCTACCAGGCCCATAGAGACCAAGGACCTAAAAGAAGAGAGGATGTAAGCTAGCAGATCTAATACAGCAGAAGTACAAAAAAGAGGTGTTTTTACAGTACCTTGACAGCGTTTGCGCTTGTGACATGTAGTTTTAGCACTCGTCTGATATCCACTCCATTTGAACAGAAAAGGTAGATAGAAAGGGGGCAGGTGGGAGAGAACTAACAACCAACAGAGAGTGAGTAATGGGCATTAGCCTGGTGTCCATCACACAGGCTACCGCTGTCATCACTTGTGAACAGGCCAATCTATCAAGCTGCACTGCTACCAGGTTACCACTGCAAGGCTCTGGATACAGAGCCTGAACTGGTTACTGATACAGCCTGGTGAATGCAGGTACATGTCATTGAAATTAGCCAAATAAACAAGTAATACTGTAGACCGGCAGCCAAAAATGCAGCACTGTTTGACATGCGCCCAAGATGACTGAGGTAGCATCTGATTTAATCATTACACAAATATACTGTCTTTGCTGTGAAAACTATACATGTCATAAACTTAACCACCTTTTCTTTAAAATGTGTTATGTCATACACTGGTAAGCTCCTGAAAAATGCAACGGTATTTATTTATTTAGCATCTAACATTTATGTTTCCATTTGGGTTTATGAATTATTTATACTTTGCATATTAGAATCATTTTAGGTTTATTGATTTGGAAGCCCACTCAAAAAAAAAAAAAAAACAGTAGTTTACGTATCTCTGAGATTACACACAAATAAGAAAATAATGCACTGCAGGGCTCATTGTGACATCGTTCTGTAGAGAAAATGATTATAGCATTTTTTTGTAAATAAGTTACAATGATATCAAGCCATGTACCTCGCTGATATTTTTTATATTAGTAAAGTTCTTGGAATTGGAGTCTGAATTTTAGCATTGATCTAAAGGTGAAACAATGCCCAGTAAAACAAAATTACTTGATATAAGTGAAACATAGCAGATTCCTATAATAATTAAAAAACTATATATTTAAAATCCTCATTGAAAGAATGTGATTGTTTTTGCAATATAAGTTATGATCACTACTAATAGAATATTATTGTCTTTTGCAAAAAAAGGACATCAACACACGTGTGATACACACATTAAAAAAAACACTCGTAGACAGAAACCTTGCACTGATATAACTACAAAAAGTCATGTATCTGTATTCAATCTTTAACCAAATGGTTAAATACAACCTAAAATATACATCAAACTAGTTCAATTAAATCACAACACTCACAAAGGTCTCCTCAGCATTTGTTAATCAAATCAGTCTCAGTCTCAGATGTGACTAAATCATTCATTCTGTGATAACACAGACATCAGACTTGCAAATGTCAGCAGCGTCTCCCTCAGCAGTGGTGAAAAGCTAAGGAGGAGAAACTTGCTGAGTGCACAGAAGTTTGCTTGCTTTAAAAGCTATCAGCAAAGTGTATTTGGCCATTACAGCACTGATGAATCCCCTAATGAATGTAGTTTTTAGAATGCACAGAATCCTCCCTGTGGTAATCATAAGGAACACAAAACCTTGTGCGGTAAATTTATATATATATAGTTGATAGATATATCTATCTATCAACTGAGGGCACAGCAATGAGGATCAGATCAAACAAGACTGGCTAATGTCGTCACTGAGCTGTACTGTAGGCTAGCACATACTTACAGGATTAGATCTTTCCCTCCTGATACCTAAAGATTTTAAACAATTTCAAGAACTACCTATTAGTTGAGTAATTAACTTGTGGATCTGATAAGCATGTGTTAAGCAAGTCTTAAGTCAAAAATAAAAGTGTTATAAGGACAGCTGACATTGGAGGCTCTAAGTAGTATAATGGAAGTTTCCGGACACACCCTATAGTTACCATAATACTGGTCTATACTGCAGTACACACAAATGAGAGAAGTGGATGGACAGGATGCTCTCATAATTAAATGTTTTCTGTATCCTCTCTTTCCATTTCATAAATGTTTATCTGGAAAAAATTATCATCAATGAGTCATAACTAAATATTTAATTTTATCAAAGTTGTCCAAATCAAAATATTAAAAGCCATTTATAAAATCTGACAACTGCAATGGCTTTTTTTTTTTGCTATTTTCAGCTTCACCAAATGAGAGCTATAACTTCTGATGTCATGAGTTCCCAGTCTGGGATCGCTGTTAATTTACCTCTGTGCTTGTACTGCAGAAGTCACTCTTCAAAGAAAATTACCAACAGCAACACAGAAAATTAATAAAGGATGGTGAATTAAATAACGAATAATTCAATCGTGAATGACAATCCATCGCTTCCGGTTCACAAAAGCTATTAACTAAATAATTTCACATTTTCAGAGAGTCAATTTACAATTGTAACACCAAAACTGACTTAATTTTCTTTATAGAATTCACTATATCATGCCTTTTAATTCTTATGTAGCCTTCTTTATTTAAAATTCATAAAACATCGGCAGAAAAGTACATTTGTATCATTACAGAACAGCACACTTGTGCCCTTTTTGTAGCAGTGGCCCTTCTCACATTGTGATGTTATGCTTGCATAGCACACCGGTACGCCTACCATATGTCTTCTGCTTCACTAATCTTTCATCTCAGCAAGCTACTGAAGCACAAACAGGGGGTGGAAAGGAGACAGCAGAGATAGGGAGGTAGAGAGAGAACAAGATAGCAAGGGGAATGTATGTACTGCAGTAATGTCAGAGTGCAGCTTGCTCTTTCACTTTATGATACATTTATAACGGTAGCCTTCTCACAGCTCCAAGTGCTTCAGATTATTAGTTCCAAGGTAAAAACACTCTACTGTAAATGTTCCCTGTAACAACAGGCCTAGAGGATGCCCTTGCAGTGTTTTTCACGCACATTGCACATAAGTTGCCTGTGTTACCACTGTTTTCTGTGGCTGTTTATGTCCGATCATGTCGAGATCATTCAGTATCTATGTGTACATGTACACTAATGTTTCCAGTTCAGGAGTGACCTTCTAGTTATTCCTCTCACTACTACTACAATTCCTCCGCCCAGAATACTGACCATGACTCAGTACATGACACATAATAATGATGCATGTGAGATGGCACAGCCTACTGTAACTGCTTTCCTCTGTTCTGTTGACAGCTTTATTTATGAGCCATCATTTGTTTACAAAGGGTTATATATATCGGCCACTTTGCAGTGAAAGAAGATTAAGACTAGCAAAACAACTGGATTAATTTGCAATATACATTAATAAGCTGTTTAAGGTCTCATTGAGGCTTTGCTTTATTTAGAATAATTTTTGTCCTTATGCAGCAATTATTCAAATATAACCAACCAGAAGAAATATGGACAATTTTAACTTCCATTTGTTGATTTTATATTTTGTTCCAGTTTACATTGGTGATGCTCTGATGCATGTTTCCGTTTCAGTTCTTATAATGCATACTAAAACCTTTCTCACTCTCTTTAACAGTTGTTCTATCTTTTTCTCTGTGCGTCTCTTTATTTATCTGCCACATTCACACACCGACACATAAAACCAGTGAAGGTCCTTTAGATCTGGCTGCCTTAAGGAGACTGCTGAATCAAAGAACTTCTTTCTTATTGTCTTTCACAGCTTAAGTCTGCTACATTTGGCATGAACCAGCCCTGTGAGAGGGACGTGCAAGAATGTTTTAGCTGCACCTGCTTTACACTGGAAGGATGACATAATAAAACCTACTCACACATGAATGGAAGCACCTGTTCCATTTATTTGTCCTAACTATGCAGTGAGCAGCGCTGCCACAAGGCTTTACTTCAGTCATTTAAATGTCATTTATAACTAGTAACACCTCACCCTCACACAGCATCATATCTGTGTTGTTTACCTGACAAGATGAGAAATACTGCACATTGAATTTACCATTAAAGAAATGTACAATTTCCTGTTATAGACTGACAATAAGGTGTTTTGTTCTAAATTATATGATATTATCTTTTTTCTTCTACCCACGTCCTTCCCATTCTCTCACCATCTTTGCTGTCGACAGTCCTGACCACCAAATCCGTCTCAAATGTGTCCTGCATCTGTTGCCCACGGAAATGGTTCAGGTGCTCCTGCTCTATGAGGTCACTCTCCTCTTCTTCTAATGGGAGCCAGCTCCCATCAATAAACCACTGGCCTCTCATCACTGGAATGTGGTCTTGTTCTGACAGTAAACATGGCACAGATTTAGTCACAGATACAAGACAACGAATGTATGGCTAGACATCGTATAGCAAGACCTGTGGTTCAGGAGCTCAAAGAGTTTTGAGTGTTAGGGGTTAAAGGCATTAATAAATGCCATTTTTTATTTTATTTTGCTCTGTATTCTGTATGTCTCTGTATATGTGAAGCAAAAATCCAAAAAAAACTTTCTAGGAAACTGTCTCCTTCCCAGATTGTGTTTTAGAGGACATAAACTAATTTTCATTTTACTCAACAAGTCTGGCAAATCCAGGAGGACCAGGTCTCAGTGGCTTATAGAGCGAGGCCAGTTTTGATTACCTTCTGGAGTGACATTATTAACTGATTTTGTGGTGGTGAATGAGAGTAGAGTATGTAGAATGAGTAAAAGCAGCCTTTTTGAACAGAGTGACACTGCTTGTGTGAGCTCATGTCAAAAACACATGAGCATACTCTTATTCACAAAGAGTGACGCCCACCACAATGCTAAGGCTGACATAGACATACAAGAAAGAAACATTACTGATAGGGGCCTATGGTAGATACAGGGGGTTTGCATCTGGTCAAAATAGATAAGAGTCATATATGTTACATATATGTTTCAAGTTCCCACTAAAAACGGTGACCTTTTCACCTTGTTGTCTCCATTTCTATAACATATCTGTCTGTCAAATATGCTTCTGATTGCTTCCATGTTTATATATTCATCTCAAGTGCAGTGTATCGGGGTCATAAATGCTAACATAACACTGTGTTGAACTTACATCTACAGCATCAACATTCAGAAAAAAAAAATGCTTCTCTAAATGTCACTTAGCCTTAAACTTCAAAAGCACCAGCTACCCATGAACCCTTTCATCAAGGTCAGGTTTTCTAAGACTCTATAGTAACCGCCTTCGTTTGTTCCCTGTTTTTTCCTGGAAAGACCCATGAATTAGTTAGCAGGATCAGCTTCCTTGGCTGTTTAGATGTTCCCAAATAAAACTAGACTAACTCTGCCAGTGAAAGAAAAACTGTAAAATAGTGCAGGACTCAGCATTTAACTTCACAAAATGAATAATTAGGTGCTGGTTCGTAGGTTTTTATGGGATCAGGGATGGGTTTTGCTCACAATGAGTCTCCAAATAGGACTTGAGTCATTAATCATTATGCTGTCAGCCACTAACCTGCAGAATATAAAGTGGTGATGCTCTGTGGCTACATGACATTTGAATGATGCTGCACAGATATAACTGTCAGGAATTATATTTATGATACTCACGTTTCCAGTAAACAGGATAGCATTCCCTCTCTTTGATATCCACCTCATAAAGCCCCCCCCGGACGCAAACAGGCTCAACGTTGATTTCAATGCTGTCGGGGTCCCTCTCATCCGAAGACACGGTGGATGTGTCCAAGGACCCGGAGCCTCCGTGCACACTGCTGGTCCTCGTCTCCACCGGTACTGCACCGTTCAGTCCTCTGCTCTGCACAGAGTCACTGTCGCACTCTCCCTCCCTGCTGCTCACCTTGGACCCTGTAGCCCCAGGGTTCAGCTCGTAGTATTTCCGAAACATATGCTCAACTTTCAGTGAGTCATGCCCGACAAAGGGCTTCCAAGTTTTCTTGTCCTCCTTGTAAAACCACCTCACCTCCTCGGGACCGAGCTCGGTGACCACGTCGTTGAAGCGGTGTCTGGAGCTGTTGGACCTCGACCTCTTTCTCCTTTCGAACAACGGACCAGCGCCGTTTGCACCGTGGTCACCGAACTCCAGAGAGCCGCTGTCGAGGTAAGCCTCCGGGGAGCCCAGGTCCAACAGCAACCCAGCTTGGGCGCTGGGGTGCAGGAGCGGCAGGTGTCCGTCCAGCCCCGACTGGACTGAGGACATACCTGCTTGCATCGTTTCGTCCATGGGACAGTAAGAAAACACATCGGCATTTGGTAAATCCCACTCCTTGTTGTTGTTAGCAGCGTCGATGCTGACCGCTGCACGTTTACTGTCGCCGCTCAACGACGAGCTTTTAGTTGAAATGTTGAAACTGCTCATAACTATCTGAGCAGCCCAGTCCCGCTGCTACCTCTTCAGCTCCCACGTCCACTTCCACTTCCTTCCTTCAAACACACCTCGCTGCTTCACACGATGTCATACTAGCCAGCGCTAACATGAACATCTCGACAAAATGAGACACATTAAGACACATTCCCCGTGATTACACCGCAGCTACATCAGCTCGTTAGCTTGCTAACTAGCTAAACGAATGAAGCCGGTAGAACTCCGCGGCTAACCCTCTAAGCTAACGCTAACTCTGTAGCGTTACAACCAGAACACCTTTTTAACCCCGAACCTTTAACTACTATAAACATATGTAAAACCACCTTCCTGTCAGAGTCGCTCGGGTCCGGCTTGACGGGAACAATACTACAGTGTCCACACTTTACCAGCTCGGACTCTCTGAGGAATAGCAGCTTCATTCGTTGTCCAAACAAATCTCGCACAGAGACGCTACCGGAGTTTGCGTGTTTGTCTTGACAGCAGCTGACGCACAGATCACGGGACTATCATCGCGAACGCGCACGCAGGAATTACGTAAAGCAACCTGTGACTTCAGCCTGCCCCCCCCCCCCCCCCCCCCCCCCCCACACACCCCCCCCTCTCTGTTTTATTCTCATTGTGCACTAGATGGAGGCAAACACCTACTAATGTTTAGCCACCTTGCCTCCATTATTTTCCACATGCGATCACTTCGCCGGCCACAAGAGGGAAGAAGATGCACATTCATTTTAAAGCCCCATGCTCGTCTGCTACTTTTGTTAGTGCTGGAAGAGTGAGTAGACTTTCTAAAAAAACAAAACACACACACACGGCTGCAAAGTTTCTAGTCATGAGCGTCAACAGAATAACATCAGCCACAACCTTTAAAATAGCTCAAAAACACACAAGGTTTCAACACATCTTTCTTATAATAAACTAGTTTCCATAATAATATTAATAATATAGATGTATGTGTGACTTGTAGAGTTGTACAGTGAGGTACAACAACTAACTAAGAAGCCACAAAGTAATTGCCGGTCAGTGTATGTTCAATCCAGGAGTCATTGAACTCCAAAATCTCCTTGTAATGGATCTGTTCCAGTGCACAGCCGGTGTGTTTGAGTGTGTTTGTGTGAGCATATGCATGCGTACATGCATGTGCCCATTTGGTTTGTTTATGCAAGCACGTGTTTGCATAATGTGTGTTTTGTGTACTGTTATTTGTGTGTATACTGCTGGTCCAGGTGATGCTGGGGCCACGGTGTGGTCTGTGGGGAGAGAACGAGAGGGATAGGAGAGAGGCCCAGGCAGCTGTATTTGGAATAAACATACATTACCCCGCTGTGTTCTAATTTACTGCAGAGTGGGAATTAAACTTTAAACTTGTCCCGCCCCTCTGCAGTCTAACGCTCCACACTTCTGGCCATCAACAGCCACTTGCACAATGTGCGTTATTAAAGTGTGACGCCGCCCAAAATCTGCCTTTTTAGTATCAAATTCACACCCCCTGCAGGCCTGAAAGGTGGATATAAAAATGTCTTTCATACGGACAAAGATTCCAGTGGAGATTTGAAAATGTTGAGGGTAATAGTAGAATGTGGAAGCAGCATATCCAACTCTATTTTGTTGAACTGTTTAGGACACGTTGAGCTTATGAATAGACATCTGAGAAGTAGATTATTCTGCACAAGTGGTTTGAGACGCTTCTGTGGATATTTAGATTTTTGTTTTTGCTCTCTCTGACAACCTACTCCCCAAACCAATGTAACTGCTGCTCACTGTCAACAAAAATAATTTTTACAGGCACCTTTTGGCTACTGGGGATACTTCATATTCAAATTATAGACTAAAAGCAGGACAATTTAACAATCAACCATTATTCAGAATAACATATTTAACATTACTCAAATCACTTTAACATACTGTAACCAGAAATGTATAAAGTACACAAACTTAATGCTTAAGCAAAAGTGCAAGTACGTGCTCATAAGAATTTGTACCCTTTAAGTTTTCTAAAGTACAACATCTAAATGTTACTTGCTATTGATAGCGTAAATGTAGAAGTTTAGTTTATGACTAAACTGTGTCAAAAATGTGTTTCCTCTGGTTTAAGTTAACATAAAAGTAACATAAGATGGAAATACTCCAGTAAAGTACCTCAAAGTATAACTGCTAATTTGCATTTCATTAATATTTAATGTATGTATATTACCTAAATAATTAGAGAGTTAAATTTAAGAGCTATAGACTCTACACGTGACTTTTATGTAAGAACCAGTCAAATTGCTCAGTTGTGGGAGTCAGACTCAAACAGGTTGGTTTCTCTCTTTCTCTCGTTCTCTCTCCTCTCTTCTCTTCTCTCTCTCTCTCTTCTGATGTTTTGCAACCATCAGGCCCACCACCTGGATGAGTGAATGACAAACAAACTACAAATTTTCCTTCCAGTAACTGAACAAATAGATATTTATAACCAGCTGGTCACCTCCCCAACCCACTGTTCCCCCCTCTCTTCACCCACAGCTTTGAGAGCTCCCTTTAAAGACCAGTTGTGTCACTTTTGGCTTTGTTCTTAAACAAAGAGAACTGCCCCTCATCTGCCCATAATTGGGCCGCTCTTGGAATGTGCTTGATGTCTCCGCATAGGCCACTGCGGCTTCAACGGATGGGTTGTTGGGACATGGAGATTATTGAATGGAAATCCATCCAGCCATCCCTATTTTGGTCCTCACTGTTTTCTTTAGCTTTCCTTGTTTCTTCATTACTTTCTATTTCTTTCTATTCTAGCTCTGTTTCACCCTCTCTTAGCAACCTCCAGTATTTTCTCAGCATTGAAGATCTCTCTGTTAAACTAAAGAAACCCCACACTCATACTTGGTAACTAAAACAGTATGCAGATGGACTTCAATAGGCCTTTTTTTGCCAATCTGAGCTCCGCCACCTTGCTAAGGTGGGGTGGTTGGACGCAATACAAGGCCGATCTGCCGCACATGTCACTAGCAGTTACTGAGGTGATGCTGACCATGGGCAGATGGTTGGGAGGGGATTGGATGGTGTTTAGTGTGTTATTACTAAAGGGAAGCAATTTAGAGAGTTCATATTCCACTTGCAAGGAAGGAAAGAATGTTGAAACAGTAGTTGGCAGGCTACCAAAATCCTGAGCCCCTAATTGTTTTCATTAATAGCAAATAATCTCAAAGTTCTTTCTCTGTATTCTGGGAAACATTATCGTGTTATGTTCAAGACGTGTACATCTGGGGAGTCTCAGAGGATTAGTTTAGAAATTTGTCTGGAACAATCACACAAACCTCAGGTGAGAAGGTCTTGGCTCTTACAATTCAACCACAGACATGTTAGTGTCTTTGTGGAGGTGTTGTGTACCTTTTGGTGCTTAAGCAACCTTGTCCTCAGGATCCAATCCTTTGGTTTTGGTCATGACTCATTTACTCCTGAATCCTTCACCTTTCACCCCCAGCTAGCTACCCTGGATAAGTAAATACATGATGTAATGTGTGGTTTTTGCCTCCCACCTGCCTCCACCCACATCTAGAGGTGATTAGACTGGAGCACAGCAATTTTAGGTGGATGTGGGTGTGGTCAACAGGGTCTTGAACAAGAGGAGGAGCCAGCAATAGATGAGCGCAAATGGAAGGGAATTTAACAAGACTGGTTTTGGGCAAATAAGATAGAAAAAGGGGGCACATGCAGGTCACCAACAGGGCGGGAGACAACACAGCCCTGGTTGATCTGTCTGGGATGGGACTCCTCAGTCCCTGCAGTCGAAGTCAGGCCAGCGGCTCCACCTCCCCCCCCCCAACTGTCTGGGCTCCAGGTTCCAAGTGGGTGATTGGGTGATTGTTGACTCCAGCACACGGCAGCCGCTGCCTGGCCCTGCTGCCCATAACGACCTCCTCCAGGGCTACCAGACTCATTGTCATTCAGACTCCTCACTACAATTCACAAGTCTATCCCTCCCCAGTGGAGCCTGGTTTGGGTTGGGCTGCTTGACTACTGTTGCTGTATTTGTTTGTGAGAATGCAAGCTTGTCAAGAATAATAAGCCTCTATATGTGGCGGTATTTTAATTACAATGTGTCTATATGGAAGAAACGTCTTAATAATCAATTCTATTGTTTGTACTTGTGTCTGCGTTGCTGGCTCTTTTGTTATCTGAATTGGGAAACAAACATAAAAAAAGACTTAGTGAAGACATTAACAGTAGCACTGAAGCAAATTGTTTTCATCCTGAGATTTAAATAGGAAGATCAATATCATTCTGACGTCTGTATTTTCAGTTTGAAGCCTTGACCTTAGCTTAGCATAAACACTGGAAAACAGGATGCCTCTAAAGCTCTTTATGTAACATGATGTATCTTGTTTTTTCAAACAGTTATAAATGAAAATGTCTGCTGCTTCCCTTTTTTGTCAGCACAAACATACAAGCTGCACCTTTCTATAAAGTCGACAGGTGTGTCCTCCTGGTTAGCGTCTGCAGATAGATCCCTTTCACTTGATGTTAATGAGACAGAGCATTCATAAGGGCTATCTTAAGCCTGCAAAACTTGTCAAGAAAACACAGTAACTGTACATGTAAGTTTTGATGTGTTCTCTTCAGCATGTCATAATACACTGGCCCCCACTTCTTAACATGCCAGCCGGGAGAAGAAGTATGTGTCCAAACATATTGGGAGTTCCATTTTAAGAGACAAGAGCAATGCAGAGGGCAAGAAATAAGATGGCGTGTTAATTACAAACTGTGTAAATTATTACTTGTGGGTGATGTTGAACATTTTGCATTTTAAGGCGGCCGTTTGAGTATCTGTCACTTTCACCTCCGTGTAAAAGTAAACTTGCTGGTAAAACAGACAGCCATGGAGTGGAAAGCACCAGGAAGACTAATGAGGTGTGTCTTACCTCTCTTTCACACTATCTTTCTCGTTATCCTTCTGTTTGCCTGTCCAGGCTATGTTTTGATGTGTGTGGGGGTCCATTGTAGGGTGGCCTGACGTGCAAACATACTGAAGTAAACAACTAGAGAGACAGCAGGGTGATGTTCCTCTCACTCAGCTTTATACACATCAAACAGGGAACTAGTGTTACCTTGTTTAGACAAACACCTTTTACATCTCACGTTTTTCCACTTAAATCCACACTCTATCACTCTTTTGTCACTAAACTAGTTGTCTTGCCAAATGTGAAGGAACAAAGAGTCCTGTGGAAACACATAAACTTTAATTTTCACACTTCAGCTTTCATATGGACTAAAAAAAAAACAAAATATACCATGTAAGGAAGTATCAGACATTCTTGTAGGTTGATTTCCATTATCGTCACGTTCTCTTTTAGCTCTGTTGTTTACAAAGTGATGGTTCTGCCCTAAAGACCTCTGTGGCCCTGCATAGAGGCCTACATGGGTTTGGCCAGTCTTCAGTGTTTTCAGATGATGTTTCACACTATCAGGGTTGACGTATCCGAGTGGTGAAACGTTCCCAGTGAATAGACATATGCTGCACACAGCTTTGGAATGTTTTTGCAGATTGGACTGAGTACCCTCAAAAATAAGTATGCTCCAAACTGAGGCTAGAAAGTGCCCACCAAAAATTTAGTAAATTAGCTTAGTTTAAAAAAAAAAAGAAATCCGTAGTTGAGTTTTAGTTGCCCTGCTAGAAGAGAAAAAGCATGCATTGTTGCCCCAGTTATATCTTCTCTTTTCAATCTTGTCCTCCCCCTTCTTTTCTTTTATAGGAGAGGAGCTAAGAGATGAGACCGCAAGTCCCCTCAGAGGCTTGGTCCTCCATCGGTATCTTTAATGGATGTCAGATGTGTGTGAGGAGGCCGTAGCGTGAGTGTGTTTCATGTTAGTTCTCAGCATGATGAGCAGGGAACCAGCTGGAGATGAACAGAAACCTCTCCGGCCCCCATTACAATACCTCAATTTTTTATTCCCACTTCTGTCCTTCGAAGTAATGGTCCCCTGCTTTTCCCAGTGTAATATATTGGTATTAATAAAGGCAAACAAAGGCAAACATTCTGTAATAGGAGAGGGGAGGAAGGACATTTTGGTTTCCTTGAGAACCAGAGAGCAACCTCTTTACTTCTTCTCACTATAAATCTTGTGGCAGTTTCAATGGTTGGATGGCAATGCTCAGTGTTTTCCTGAGTTGATTACAAAGGAGTTCAAGGCAAACTGCTCTGTTATTGCTTACAGCCACAGCACCTAATAGTATGCTACAATGGAACACTTCAATCGCACACTCTGTCATACAATATCAATTTGGACCCCTGAAGGAATTTGTTATTCATCAAAGCAAAACTGCTGCATAGAAATAGTGCCATCTGAGTGAACACAACTGAAGGCCTGTCCCCCTCTGGGAACTCATATCCCAATTGCTTAATAGGAAGTCAAGTTTCTAACAGACATCTTTGTTGGAACAGCATCCTTTTACCACAAGCACTAAACACTGCAGCTCACATTTCTTGTGCTTTCTCTGAAACATTTTATTTGCCTCATTTGAGGGTTTCACGTTGCAATATTGGTCTTTGGGGAGCACTGGGGATGAGGAGAGAGCCTAATGAGTGAATAATACAGCGTGATGGTGTACAGTATGATGTTGGCAACATTTTTAAGGTGATGGAAAATAAACAAGTCCAGGTGTTTAGCGAGGGGGAGAACCAATCTAATGCGTGACTCAATATGAGTATTTCCCACTTACCAACAAACAGAACTGATTAGTGAGCAAGACTGGGGGGCTGATGTGTGGGCCAGGCCACTAAGTGGAGCAAGGGGAGTTGAAAAGTGTTTCTATTTATCTGTGAGAGAGATTATGACTACATGTGAAAACAATGTGTATCCACACTAGTGTTTTCTGTTCAACATGAGTGTGTTTCCTATTAGTATTCCAAAACAATAGTAAAATGGTAAAATAATGGAAAAATGACTCTACGTCTTTATTCTAATTCTGCTATCACATGTGTTTTAATACAAAGGAACAATTCAGATGACACAAACATAAAGTTGAGTCTATTAATGTACATGGCAATTAACAGAAATGACATATTGCAAATATGTTGATAACATATCAAAGAAATGTACAGATAGAACATATTTGTATCTGGCAAAATATTCAGTCTACAACGTCCTGTTTTCTGTTCTGTGAAAATATCAGATCCTGCAGGTTGTTAGGGAATTTAAGTGGGCAGCCGGTTGGTAGACTTCCCTTCGCGCTGCAATATGGGGAAGGAGGGCCTCATTATATCTCTCTCCATGTCGGGCCTTTTAGTCCATGTCCTTAGCACCCGTGTTTGTTTAGAGAGCCAGAGCCTTTTAAAGCTACGTTTGGCCTAATGAGCCCATTATCTGCCAATGATCCACTAAGAGACCCTCCCCTGTATCGCTCCCTCTCCCTCTACCTCCCTGTGTAGTCATTTGCCCTTGCCTCTCTTGCTCTCCCCTTTCATTCCTCTCCCCCTATTTTTCTGCCACTTTCCCCCCTTTTTTATGCACAACTCACTTCTATCCTGTTTAGCTCATTTTCTCCTTCCTGCTGCTCCGCTCTTTTCCCAAACCTGTCACACACTGTGCTCATTTCTTTCCATTAGGACACCAGTGGAGCCTCCTTCCTTTTAAAACGCCCGCCTCCATCTCCTTTGCGGCTGTGCAGTTTATGTCGTTGTTGAGAACTACTTTGGACTGGTTTTAACTGCCTCACACCTGCAGATGTTGTTGCCTCTCTTCAGCACAGCTGACAGTATGAGTTAACAGTAGCAACAGAGGGCAGTTGTCTTCAGGGGAGTACTGCGGAAGATTTGCAAGGACCCCATCAGGAGTGTGATACCTACAGGATGCTGACCTTCACTTTGGGAATAAAAACTCTATATCTGGCTACATTTTCATGTGGAGAAACATGTTTTCATCCATGTAGGCCATATGCCCATAAGTCTTATTACAGGTGTTACAGGTGTGCATTTGGGACTAGATTCTCAGACTCCCCTTTTCCTCCTTTACTGAATTTGTGGGGCCCTCCCCATTTCTACCAGTAGCCACAGGAAGCTGGTGTGGATCAGCTCTCTGTTCGAGCCTGGTTGCTCCGTTAACACTGAGGACTTAATTATGGTGATCTTGTAATAGTCTAGAAAATGGAAGGAATGCTGGCCTCATGGCCGTACTCACAGCAGGATTAACTGCACGAGTTGCACTCCCCAACCTCCACAAGCTCGATGGCCCCTCTCACAGCTGCTTTTGTCTTGTGCTCCAATAAAGGAGGGTGTGAGGAGGAGGGAAGAGAGGAAGAAAAGAGAAGAAAAAGACAAAGAAAATTAATCTGCGGGGTGCAGGATCTTAATTCGATTTAATGAAGGGAGCTTGAAGTCTGAGAGGCTTTGCTCTAGCACACCTCCACAGACACGTACACATGAACACGCACTCAGCACTCACTCATGTAGGTCCTATTGATCTGTTGGAACAAACCCTATTACAGACAATTATGTTATTCACCAGCCATGGCAAATCCATTTCTTTGCTTTCATTACTTGCTAGTACATGGAGAGGAACTCTATTAATCTCAAACGTGATGCTTCCTGTTTGAGTGTGAGATCGGAAATCTTTGTTTCCGTTATGTTGTAATGCTTTTGTCTCATGTCACTTTGAAGCTAATCTTAAGAAGAAAAAAGAAAAACTTCAAAAGACATCTTTTTTCCTAAAAATGAACCCAGAAAGGATTAGACTCCTAAAATTAATAAAGCACCTACACAAAATGTGAGTTCAATGTCAATCTCATTTTTGTGAATGTCTTTTAGCTGCTTGGGTTAAATGTGCAAAACTTAGAATCAAGTGCACCAGACCAAAGCAAAGTAAAATAATCACAAAAGGAGGCCTCCCTTTGCACCCACTTATTGCCCCTTTTTGCCTCCCTTAAAAAAAGCACAAGCAAAACCAGTTTCTCCATCTCTCTGCCAATGCAAGAGAAGCCCATTACTATGTTCATCTTCTCAACATTTGACAGGTGGAAGTAGAACTTTGGGGTTTATGTTTTAATTATAAAGAATTCCAGATGTGGAGGGGGACTCATAAATTAGAAGCAGAGCTACTCAAATGTCTTTTTTCAAAGGGACCAAGCGGGTCAGCATCTGCTTCTCATTGTAGCCAATGTTATTAAGGGCCCTGGCTACAGAAAGACCCAAGTCCCCTGTCTGGCCTCACAATAATTGACACTATTAAATGTGCCTAAACAGATTTAGAGCGTCCAGAAAAGTTACATTTGTCTTTCAGAGTGACTCTAATCATCTATTTTAGATGGCAGGGAACAAACCAACCACCAAATCTGGTACATGATAGAGAGGGAGCAAGTGAAGAAAAGAGGCAAAGCAGAAGCAAGGAGAGCTGAAAAATGCACAAATACAAACAAATTAGGTCAGAATAGCTCTGTGTAGGAATGTCAGGGAGGGTGGGAAGGAACAACAGAGAGGAGGAGAGAGGATGGGCAGGTCTGAGCCGTATTACCATACTCCAGACCATGCTGCTCAGGCTGGAGTGGGTTGAGCTGAATGCACATGGATGCGTTTACAAAAGCACCAGTCATGAAAGACCATCTGCTCCACTCCTCTGGTGATCTTTTAAACTCACATTAATGCAGTTTCTTCTCTTACTGGAAAGATGTGATACATGAGTGATGTTCTCTCTTTTCTCTGGGGCTCGAATTTGTTGGCCCGTGTTGGGGAAAGGATGTATTTAACAACGTATGAGTTTGATTTCTGAGTCATGATGATTTTGGTTAGATGGATGGATCTTTGAAGCGATTCCGCTGCTGCAAAATCAGGAGTAGAAGCAGGAGGGGGGTGGGATACACAGGGAGGGGTGTAGAGGGTCATAAGGTTGTGCCTGGGTTGGTGTGAGGGTGCAATGTTTCTCTACAGTGCGTGGCCAAAAACAAAAAAAAAAGAAAAAAGAAACAACTCTTTCATCCAAAAAGTGGAGCCAGATCTGCAGAAGTGAAGTGGGGCAGGAACTCTCAGGGGTGTGATTGAAAGGGTGAGAAGTTAATTTGGCAGCTTTTCCTCCTTGCTTTGCTAATGTTTCCTCTCAGGACTAAACACCCTCAGCACCCCCTCTGCCACCTCACCTCTCCAAACTATCCAAACCCCAGACACCCTGCTTAACCCACCACCCACCCGCCCAACTTCCACTTTCAAGCCCCCTCCGAACACTCACGCACTCCTGCCACTCCAACCATTCCATGATTTGCCTCTTCAAACATCTACAGGCCTTGTTTCCATTTCTCACTACCCCTCCTCTTCTTCAGTTTGCCTCTCATCCTCTCACCATAAGCTGACCACCCCCTTACCACAGCCTCGTGAAAGAGCACCTCCATCACAGCAGTGCACGCTGACCCGAGACGAAACCTTTTCTCCCCAGGAAACATCCTGCTCTGAAACACTTTGGCTCAAGTGTGTTTTCTCCTGGGACATGGAGAGGAGGGTGAGTAGGGGTGTCTGAGGTGCTAGTGGTGTGGTACTTGAGCTAAATGGAGACCATGTTGGTGTATCTTCACGGCCTGTCAATCAGAAGCCTGCTGATGTGTAGGGCAGCTCTGTGGCTCAGTAGAGGATGAAGGGTCATGCGGGGCAGTTGCAGAGATGGTTTGGGGTAATGGGGTTGGTGTGTACATAAATGTGTGTGCGCGTCTATGTGGTGTGTGTTTTTCACATGAGAGAACCACATGGTGTCCTTGCTCTCCTCACTCACCACATGCAAGATCACTCCCATCAACAGAAGAGTGTTGCTGGGAGGGGTTTTCTAGATGGTGAGGAAAGGGTGAAATAAAATGGTATAGGGAGTTATCCCTTATTTGCTAGTTATTTTTTCTCTATTCATTCACAGTCTAAAGCTATGCTTTTAGAAATCATAGAACAGAGAGGATATGTTTGAAATGTGTAATTAATATTTACTCACACGGTTGAATCCTGAATTCCACATTCTGTTTAAAAAATACACAGAAATATAAAATATATGACATGCTAAAAATGTACATCATCAAGAGATCAAGAGAAGAAAGAGGCAACAAAAAAGTAATCATAAGCAGCACGTCCTCTTTAGTAAAGGCCACATACAGGTCATAGCCTTCAGCTCAAAACAAATATTCGGTCATCAGACTGAGGTAAAGAAGAGGGCTTTTGATTATCAAGATAAACGACAATGAATTAAAATATAAATTATAATTCCATGTCATTTTCATTGTCTTTATGAGTCATACACAACATAAAAGTTATTCCATGGGAATCTGGCAGGGCACCTTAAACCATTTCAGGACTGGGTTATACTTCAGAAACCTAAGTGTCCACATCATTGGGGTACACTGTATATAATTATACATATAGAAATTTAAAGGGTCCTAGGGCCCACCTTCCAAAGCTTGGAAGGGTTGTACCATTGTGTTTCAACAGGACTGACATCACCTCGTAGCTATAACTCATTTTGCTACAGCGCACCCCATCGCATGTAGTGCAAGACTAATTAAACATACTTGGCTCGCACATACACCCATGATGTCAGACATGTACCTATAGTCACACATGTGCACATTTACACACAATCTCAAACATCGCAAGTCATGATCTCACACATTCACATACACACGCAATTTCCAAAGGTTACTAGTCGTCTCCATGCCCATAAGTACCACTGGGATCCCCATTGCGTGAGCCTTCCATTACTATTTGCATTATTTCTTGACATTCCCACACAAAGTCTATGGAGGGATCACAGGAATGTCACCATGATGTAATCACATGTGACAGACTGGCTCTGAGCTTGAGAGTGTTATTATCCTAATGTGATACTGACGCTAATATTAAAGTATGTTGTGTCTTTATACTGTTAATGTAAGTTTGTCACATGTGTACCTACTTTCTCTGTATTCCTGCATGAATGCCTGTATTTCTATTATTTAATTCATGTACAGTATGTGTTGAACATGGTTTCACTTGTTAACATTGACGCATCTACGCTAACAGGAGTAAGTAACAATGAGATTATACAACCGCATGCTTGTCAAAATTTTTTTGTTTGTGCCTTTCCACTTTTGTTTATGTGTAAGCACATGGATTTTCTCTACCCAAGGCCAGCCGTGGATGCCGGGATAGCAGCACACGTGGCTAACACACTGCAGGTTGCAGTGTGAGACAGGCCAGGTTGACTGGTGACAGTGTGCAGCCCCTCTCCTGCCTCATTTATCTGCTATAGCAGTGGACAGAATGCAATTTCCTGCAAGGGGGAGGCTAAGGGGGGTGGAGCAGTGAGGGGGCCAGGGATGCAAAGAACATCAAAGGCCTCTGAAAGCTATCAGGAACTTGAGTACTGCCAGCGCTGCATGCCAACTCGCCAGTCCTTGCTTACCCTGTGGTGCACCCGGACGTCGGCTATAGCTATACAAACCATTCATAGTGTTTGTTAATATGTAAGTGTGTGTGTGTGTGTGTGTGTGAGTGAGGATAAAAATACCCCTCCATTTAGAGGCTTAGACACCTTGAGCTGGAGCACTCAGGGCAGTCATTAGACATGTTGCAGTGTGAGGAGAAGGTCACAGTTTATCGCTGCTGCCACCCTACCTCTCCAACACAAACACTCGCTTGCTCGTCTTTTTGTCCCTCCCTGCACCTCTTTCCCTTGGTCCAGCATGCTGGCTGAGTGTCCTCCAGTTCCTATCAGTAGAAGCGAGTGGACAGGGTTCGATTAGGACCATTTGGTGGTGTGTGTGTGTGTGTGTGAGTGCTTTGTAATGGAACCTCTAAATGAGAAGCAGCTTGGCTCAGTATATGTTGTGGTTTAGCTGCATACTGCATCTCATCTCTCATGAGAGGACTCTGTATGACTTTGTGTAGGTTTTATGTGCACTTGAATTCATAATAATGCACATTTGTATATATTTTTAAAATGTTTTTTCCATGTTGTTCCTGATTGAGCACTGATAATAGGGTATATGACAGGAAGTAGCAAGGCAGTCCCTGGTACATTTCATCTCTGCCTTCCATATTCGGGCTCCTCTTAACTTCTATTCTATGTGGCATTGAACGGTCTCTCCCTACAGAGCCAAGGAAATCATGCAGCCATGTTATCATAAATGGGCTCACATACCACATATGGAAGTCTTTCAAAAGCTAAATGTTTTAACTTCCTGTTAACACGCCTTTGAAATCACTACATAGTTCTACTGAACAAACCTTGCATTACGAGGGCATGTTTGTTACCATTTCTGTTCAATACATACAAAATACACATTGATTGAATTGTAGTAGTTTAATAGCAGCTGCCAGCTGGTTAAACAGTCAACAGCTCTGACCTCTATACATCCAGAATGTTTGCATCCATATGACTGTGGCTGGGCCTCAGATAAACGCGACATTCTCTGCATACACCAGCCAGCTGCATGGAGTAGAGTCCCATATAGACCCTATCTAAGGCCTATCTCAAACAGGATGGCTAGTATTGCCTATGGAATGCTTTTGTCTTGGTTTGTGCATTACTGTGTGTGGGGGGTCACATAAGTGACCTCCACTCGTTGCCTTCCGCTTTCACTCTGTCTGCTACATTTGTGCATTTCAGCATGAGACCACCTTACCTTGTCTTTCAGTACCAGCTCTTGGAGGGATGGCTAACCTGGTTACTTAAAAAGGCTGGAGCTGGAGGTCTGGCTGGGGCTAGAGGGCTTGGACACCAGGGGTGGGATACCTTATCACAGGCATCAGAAATGCCTTGTCGGCAGCCATTCAATGGGCTTGGGGAAAATAAACCAAACTTGCCCCCCACCCTCCTCCCTGCAAATGACTGAGTTAGACAGATAACAGCAGACCACAGGGGGTCCCCTCTCTCCTTTCCCCATCCGTCTATCATTCTTGCTCCAGATCTTTTTCCAGTTCTCCATGCCGGTTTTATTGGAGAGGAAACAAAAAACAGAAAGCCTCAGTGTGGGAAGCTACTTGTTATCTGAGAGTCTTGGGAATCGAGGCCTCAGCAGAGGCTTCACTCAGCGCACTAATGAAAGCAGGACAATTTGGCCGCTTTCGTTCCCAACATAGTTAGACTCCCCATCCTAGTCTCAGTGCAGGTACTCCTGCTTCCATTTACCTGCCATTGCCAGCATCCTTCTTCCTCTTCAACTGCTCTACACCTTGACCTCTGGCTCCATTTTAGGGCAGAGCAAACCAGAGATCCTGCAAATTTCACTTGTTTGATAAATCTTTTGGAAATTCTCTCTTGTTTTTATACAACTTAAAAGGCACTAGGAGCCTTTTATAATTTAGACTTCATAATAAGTGAGTGAAGGATCTGTTCATAATGAACAGTTCATAATCAGATCAATTAAATTAGCAGTCTACACGATTATTGTTTTCTTTGTTTTAATATTAATTCGTATGACAACAGATATAATAATTTAGTAATATTGCACTTTTAGTTCAGTTGTCGTAAATAAACTTTCCTGTGCCAGAACAGATCCTAGGATATATTGTGTGCAGGCTGTCTGTCCTTATAGAAGGCATGATGGACAGGTTTTTAGAAGTCACACATGGCCCCTTGAAAATCCTCCCTATTCAACAGTTCATTAAGGCTAGAAGATTTAAGTTTCCACAACTAAACAATGCAGCAGAGATCCACTAAGTTCACCTTTGTTTGCCACATAGCTGAGGTTTACCATCCCCAGGTGAGCGACTAAGAGCTCCTCTCTGTTCTGATTCCCTCCATGCTTTGGATCTCCCAGTGGAGCCAGGGCAGAGAGGCAGCAAGGCCATGTGAACGCTGTATAGTAAGCTAAGACTTGGCCGCCGGGCATCCGGAGAGAGGGCTCAGCTCCCTTTGTGGTGGATCCCTGACAGGTTGGGGCGATGCAAAGACCAACCCCTCCCATCCACTTTCACCTGTGAAATTGTCCCAGGTGGAGGGGTGGAGGACAAGACAGAGGGATAGGTGGAGGGGTTGCAGAGGAAGCACTGAGATGTCCCCATAGGGCATGGCTTCTGTGTAGCTCGATATCCCAGCGGGCTTCGCCGGCCTCCAGAGAGAGGTTAAATGAAGCCAGGGCTGTCTGACGGACAAAGGCCGCAGGTCAGCACCCAGCCCTTTGATCCATTCCTGCCCTCTTCAGACCACAGAGCCAGACCTTTTTGTTTCACCTTGCTTTTCTATCCCTACGGCTATCCCCCTTTTTTCCTCTCAATCTGCCCCCAACAATGGAGTCACTTACAAAGCTCTGAGCGTTGTATGGTCTGCCAGTCACCAGAAGGGAGAGGTTTCAAAGGGAAGGTAGTGGGGCTCAGTGTGTCCCAGGTCCCCAGTGAGGAGACAGATACTGACTTTCAGTCACCAGCACTGGGCCACAACCTCACAGCTGCACCCAGCACTTTAGAGGCCTTCTCCAACAAAGACACAATGAAGGAAGTTTATGTGTAGGGGTAAACAGTGGAAGGGAGCAGGGAAATTCATTGACATGTTTAACTCGACCTTAGCAAGTGTGTGATAATGACAAGCAGACCAAAGTATTTAGATGGTTGTAACTTTGTAATCTCAGTGCAAGAAAACAGCACGCTGAAATATGACTTACAGTTTTGTGGTGTTTTTTTTCCATTTCTCTGTAATAGTCGAAAGGGGGAGGAAAGGATTTATTTTGGAGCTGCATACGCTCTTCAGCAGATGTAGAGAGACAGGGTAGAGCTAACATGTTTCAAGTTCGTCTCCAGCCTTTTTTCCAGCCAAAACATTCAGGTGTAGCCCTGCTCGGAGAAGACAGACATATAAAAGCCTAGAAGTAGCTGACACTTTCCACCTCCTCTGCCTATCCCCCTGTGCTTAAAGACCTTGAAGTGTCAGGACTTCTCTACCTTCATGTTGGCCACATTCCACCAGAAACACAAAGTGATTTCTTCCTGAATGTCTGTCTTTAATAGAACCAATATTACTTCAGAAAAACTACTGCCAAGTTACTGCTCTTCAAATTAGGATGAACTGATTGTTAAGAGAAAAGTGTTAACAGATACCTGACTTCAGCATTTACTGTAAATCAAGAAGTTCAAAATATTTTTTTAAAAGAACATGATGTATGGAAAATCAAACCTGAAAAGCAATTTTAATGGAATGGTTCATATTAAAAATGATCATTTGATTTTTTATTTATTTAATACTAATAAAGCAATGAAAGAAGCTTGAGATTGTTCTTCATCTTGAGGCATGGGACTGGACATGGATTACGTTTCTTTGATGTTTGTGGGGCTGCTTATATCTCTGGTTCATTATTTCAATGTCTCCCATTAAAATGGGTATAGGTGTTGGTGACTGTGTGCTTGTGTGTGGCAGGGGCCCTGAGTGAGGGCCACAGGGGCAGGAATGTAAAGGCTGCACTGAGCCTCTGTGGTGCTAATGGATTAACAGGCCAGCTTGGCATGCTAATGGAGATTGTCTGTGATGTAATGAGCTTCTAATTAGATCACCTCTGAGCTTGACCCTCTTGTAATGAGGGGGGCAGAAGAGAGAGGAGGGGCAGAGGCTGGTGATAGCACCCTGACCTGCAGGTGTGAACCGGCCCAGGCTGTAAACAGGGCTGGACATTCCTGACATTCTCAGCTCAGCATCAACTCCCCTCCTCCTGCCTGCCAATAACCCTTCTCTAGCGCTATGGGTGGATACACACACAGAGAAACAATTGGAGCCACATTTCATGCTCCAAGGTGCTTCCCAGTTAGTCTGAAAGAGAAAAAAGTTCTCTTGGGTTCAGCTATTCTTTGATTGTCGGACACAGTTTTTCTATATGATATCCTTTCACATTGGGGTGCTGCAGCATTATTCTGTGACCTGGATTCAAATGCTAAAGGGATCTACAGGAGGGGAACTATCTAATTAAAAGTCTAAGATTCTAATCATCATACCCTATTCTTGGGGCATCTCACCCCTGTCTGGATAGCCTCTGCTTGCAGAACCATTATTAATCGTTCGATCCTTGAAACCTCTTCCTCAAATTGTCTTGTTGCTCTCTCCCTTTTTTTTTCTTTGCTTTGGCACAAAGTGGCGCACTGATACCACCCTACAGCCCTCCTCTGACAGAACAAAACACTTCTTTATTTGTAAAGGGGAGAATAACACCCAGTATGCCACCAAGCAAGTGAAGCGGTTGAGAGACCAATTCATTTGCAGTCATTTGAAGTGACCTCTGAAAGGATTCCAGGACTACTGCCAGTACTTTTATTGCCCTATTTATGGGCAATGCATTATTATAAGTGTTTCATGATTAGTCTCACAGTGATTTTACAATGTGGTCTAAAATATGGTGTTGGATAGTGGTAGTGTGGGAAGTGTAAATGAGAAAGACTTCATACATCACAAGTCATTTCTACTTGAAATAATAAAATGTTGAAATATTCTCACTAACATTTCACTATAAAACATTTGGTTCTAATTAGGATTTCTAGTAATATGTGGCATTTTGAAATTGTGTATATGTGCCTTGAAAGAATTTGCTCACACTTACCATAGGTGAGAATGCATATGCACATGCATGTGTGTGTGTGTGTGACTTAAAAAGAGCTGGTGTCAAGATGTAGGTTTGTTGTTTTCAGGGGAACAGATAGGATCAGTGTGGGTTATCAGCCGTGGAGGGCGGTGACCAGGATGCATAGTGCTTGAGGGGGAGCGGTATGACGAATGACCTTTAGGAGCTTAATGCTCTGTTTGTACTGTAGACTTATCAGATGCTAAGAGCCCATCCAGTCATTTGGTTTAAGTTCAGTTTTTGCCTCTGAGGCAAAAAAGTGTGAGTTGCTGTGCATGCTCTTTCTAGATGTATTAATTAAAAATATATGAACAAAGACTTAACCTGTTGCACAAGTTAGGATAGCAATCGCTGGATTGAATGTTCATTTGTGATCAGACCCCAGTGTTAACCAAGTAAAACTAAGATGAACTGTGGACAGGTCTTCACAGTCCCACATCTATATTCACACCTGTGGCATATAATACTTGCTTTTTAGAGATAAGGAGCCTCCATTACAGGATAAGCAATGTTCATGAAAAAAGTTAAAGTTGTTAACAGTCGTCTCCAAATCCCAGGGTTCATGGTTTGGCTCCCTCCATTCCTGGACACATGTTGAAGACTTGTCCCTGGACAAGACAGTGAACCCTGAACCATTGGCACCTTAAATGCAGCTGTCTGCCCACAAGAATTTCACCAAGAGGTTTAATAAGGTATCAATTATTATTAAAGACAAGAGTATATACAGTAGTAGAAGCAAAAAGTTGACTTTTGACATTTGGATGTATTACTTTTTTTTTTTTTTTAAAGATTCCAAGACCCTTGGATTTGTCCCTTTGACTGTTTGTGATGTTCACCTACAGAAGTGACTAGACCTCTGAAGACAGGGAGGTGCAGAGACAAGAACCCCAAAGTAGTAAGTGGACACTCTCTTTATCAGTCCCTTGTTCCCTCTTGTCTTTTAGTGGCCTAGACTCATTAAGCCATCTATAAATGGTCTGGTCTTAATGAGGAGGCTTTTATATGGCTCCCCCCCATGGGCCTCCAGGGGATAATCAGACTCCAGTATAGGAAGTCGTCTGTCTTGATAGCCTTCCCCTTTTCTCAGCGGTGGTCTCGCCTGGTCCAGCATACAATCACATCACCCATCTACCTCTATTTCAGTGTCTTTCTCTCTTTTCCCAGCTCTGTTTTTGCCATTGGCCCTATCTATTTATTTCATGACATGATAAAAGTCAGCTGGTGCCCAACTCCCAGGCCACTTGAGGCACTTTTAATTGCTTTCTTCCTCCCCCTCGGCCTAGCCGGCTGCGGCTTTTTACGAGGCCCAGGCCCCGGGCCCACCAGCTGCTGTTCACCCTTTCAAGGGTCTTCCTTCTCTCCTGAGGCATGTCCTCCTGTCTCCTGAGGCAACTAGGCTTCTATTGTCTCCATTTTAGATTATACCAATAAAAATGTACCAACATGCAAACTGATTTTGTTGGCAATGTGGAGGACTGAAAGAAGGCTTGGTGATTCTTGAGGTGGTCAGAAGTGACGCAGATGAGTTAGTTCTGAAATAAATTAAAGTTTGACTCTTTACCCCAAAGTGATTTGATATTTAAGACTCATAGTTTGAAAACTTTGTCTAAACATTAATGGATTAGAAACCTCACAGTAAACTAATGACAAGCCTGAAAGCTCTGTTCTGTTTGTGTCAATAAAGCCTGCTTGTGCAGCTTTACTTGTAGCACTGGGACTCACAAGACAGCAATGTTTACTTAGTTGCTTAAGAAGATAATGAAGATTCATTTTATGTGTTGCTTTTGGTGATTAAAAGCATATTCATCAATGTCATGTCAAGCGGTGCTCGAACGAGGGTGAAAGCCTATCCCTGAACAGATGTTTACCACAAAGGTCAGAGAGCATGCTGTGTTTACATCAGTGGGTTTAGGACGGACATGTTTAGAATTGGAAATGCTGCTGTAGGCAATGACTTTAATCAAATTACTTTCCTCATCCTCTCTCCTTCACTCTTTCGTTGCTTGCGAGAGCTTTCTTTTTGTGTTATAAGATTCAAAACAACTGCTGCCTAGTGTCATTGAGTGTATGTCATTTCCTGCCTTAGGGTGAGTGTGGCCTCTCCACTTCCTCCGTTATTCATTCCAGAGGAGGAGTCTGAAACGCTGCTCCATCTGAGCGAGAAGAGGGCCTTGTTTCAGCCTTGGAGCTCTTTAAAAGGCATGCAGTTTGCGATTTGGAATAAGATATGTAAATCTGGAATGGCCTTTAGTATGTTTCTAGGAGGAAAGTTATTCAGCAGCTGCTTTTTGTAACTATGTCTAAAGTCATGCCTTTTAATTCTTGGCAAGAGATACAAAGAGGGGCTGAGAGGAGAGAAGGGAGAGGCATGGCTTATGGGAAATGGAATGATAGCTCAGACCAAAACAAATTGTTTCTGGTTTCACTTGGGCCCGACCCTATTATCAGGCTGAGTGTCACATCAGACAACTGCTGGAGCAGAGACAGTCCAGATGGAAGGGGAAAAAAATGACCACTTTAAGACAGTTTGCACTTGTTTAAATGCTAATGTTGTTTGAATTATTAAATGCAGAAATGGGTCTGTGTGAGTTTGTGTATCTCTACTGGGGAAAACCAGTAGGTTGAAGGTCAGGTCTAAGGCCACGGTCCTTGCAAGGGGGGGTGGGGGTGGCCACTACCTCTGAGTTGCAGACATGAGGGAAAAGTGAAATCCACTCTCAGATCCTAATGATGTTTTCTTTTGGAGTGAAAAATCTAAACATGTCCATTGCTCAGTAATGTGACCCAGTGTGGGGGTCGCAGTCTGGTCACTGCAGGAAAAGCTTGTGTTTCAATTAGTGCGTTTGCTAAGCTAAACTAAGGAGAGTGTGCATATGTGTGTGTGTGTGTGTGTGTGGCCAAAGTGAAGACAACTTTAGAGGACCCTTTAAGGTGTAAACTAACAAATAATTGTTAGAGCAAAGGTCATAGAGATACAAACAAAGAAAGTATAATAGTAGTAACTAGTAAGTTCAGTGACATTCAATTCCTGCATGTTATATGGGTGAAAAGAGTATCTGTGTTTATGGGGATGGGTGGGGCATACAAGCAATAAGTCATGTCAGACACCAGCCAATGATGATAATTTATAGCGTTTTCATTGAGGGGTGAGCGGGTGTGTGGGCTCCCCCTCCAAAAAACCCAGTGGTTGTAATTAAGTGATACTTATGTGAGAAAAGGAACCACTTGAGACTTGTTTTTTTCTGTCTTACTCTCCCCTCTCCTGTTCTACTCCTATAATTGCATCATCACACCATGTCTTCACTTCATTCTTCTTAGTTCTCTAGTGATACATCTGCCTGAGTCACAGTGATACCTGTGTGGTGTTATTATGACCACTGAGCTGAGTATTTGGGTGAGGCTCACTCTTTGTTGTTGACAGGATAGCAGTGATTAACATGCCTTCTCCTGACCCCAGCTGCAGCCTTCTCCCTCAGCCCTCCCTTTTCGGTCCCTTCTGCTCCTGATGCCTGAACCTACAGCCCAGGAGACAGCTTCTCTGCGCTTCCAGCGTGTTTGCGCACACTTGTGCGCTGCTTTGCATCTGTAGGAGGCAGTAATGATGTGTGAGAATAGTAGGGGGGTTTGTTTAGGCTCCTTAATTATCAGCTAATCACTTCCTATAACTTTATAGTGTTTCCACTGTTTTATACAGAATACCTCCAATTGTTGTTTTTTTTGTTTCATATGGAATTAGCCTAAATCCTGTGATGTCACCTTTCCCCACACCCATCCAACCCGCCTCAGGACACCATGGACAAGGAAAATTATAGGGGAAATTTCACATAAAAGACATAGGCTTGGCTGGTTTCTGAGTCAGGTGATCCAAAGAAAAACAGGTATTCACCAGCCAGGTTCATTTCTGTTGCTCAGTAGTGACAAATTCAATTTTAATTACAGGAAAAACATCCTGGAAGTCATTTGATTTTCCAGCCAGGCGCTGTAATCAATTTCTCTTCAGCACGGTCTGCTGGAATGGTAGTTGACCACAAAGCCTGCTAGTTAGTTAACCGCATTAAAGTTGCCCTGTTGAGAGATGTTGAATTAAAGAACAGGCCTTGGGGGAGCTCCCTGTTCTGGCCCTGAAATCACCCACTGTTTCTTGTGTGGTTCAACTGTATGTGGGTGGAGATTATCATGCAAGGTGTGTGTGCCTGTGTGTATATATATGGACGCAGATGTGTCTTAACATTGAACGTCTATATCAGCATATGCACACCCACTCAAAAAACTGCCACTGTCCAGAACAAAACTTTGAACTCGCCTCAACTGGCTGTGATCTGACTTTGCTTTTGTATCGAACCCTCTCCTCACTGTTTGCCTAAACCCATCTCCAGTTTTATTTCATGGCAGTAAACAAATATTAAGTGCACAGAATTCTTCTTTACCTCTGCTACTGTGTATCTGCCTGGCTCTCGCTTGATTCTGTTCTTTCACGTCCCAGATATAATTATAGCTGTCCAAAGGATGATTACATGTTTACTCTGGAAGCTGGCCGACTGCCTGTCCCCAGTCCCAGAGGAGCTGCCTCTCGAAGGGGTTCCTCTTGAAAAGCACCACAAATGTGGCTTCAGCAGTGCTCAAACCCATAAGGGAGCAGATAGAATGATTCAAGACATAGAGGAAGATCCAGCAAGTGAAGCAGGGAGAGAAAGTGAAAGTGGCAGTTGCTATATGTTATAACATTTATTTATACGGCTCTGCCCATCACGCTGGTTGAGCCGGCCGGTTAGCAGAGTCTAACCAACAAGCAGCAGACAAAAGATTGGAAAGGAGGTTTTGGGAGTCACAAAATGAATGCCTTTAGAAGACGACAATACATTTATATTTATACAGACATCAATTCAACATGGCTTCTACTTTGGAGATATATGTTATTGCTGGTGTCAGGCTGCAAGAGAGAACAATGAACAGAACGTTTTGACTATACCGCTCATTCCTTGTTTGCACAAATAAACTATGCTATCTTTGCATTGCTAACATGTAGTTACAGTTCTTTCAGCAAATTGCTCACCAGGAGTACAAACTATCACAAATGGAGCTGTGTATTCTTCGTTATTTCTTTTAGCATTTGTGTAGGTAAGGTATGCGAGTTAAATCATAGCTTTACAGTTCACGACCAAACACTACATGTACTTTTGGTGTCGTCGTGGCCAAATGAAGTGTTTTAAATGACTTTAGACAGAATTTGTAGACCACTTGTTCACGTTGCCTAGCAATAGCTATTAATCTCTCCATGGCTGCTATGCATAAAGGTCTCTTTATGGCATAGGTCATCATTCCACACCTAATTAACACTCCACACATACACACACACAGACACACGTTGACACCTCATTTAGACCACGTGACTTTTCTTTAAACAAAATCATACTGCATTTTGTTGGAGGTTACAGTAGAATGCAGGTTTGCAGCAAAGCCGGACCAAAACATGTGCTTATGTCATGCTTTGACTTGTTTACACTATGGTATTTCTGCAGGCAGGCAAGCAGGACTGACCTGAAACTGTTAGCTGACTCGTAATCCTTGGGAATTTGCTACAGCTAATCACCTCCACTTTCATGCATGCTCAGAACTGTGGGACAGTTTGACAGGAATGAGAGAAAAAGTTGCACACAAAGAAGCGAAAGCGGGAAATCCAGTGTCCGCTATCAAATCTTTTCCAACAATGTATAAACATATGAATAGTTTGTTGCTGGGCACTGGGAGAACGGAAGGACAAGCCAATAGCTGACATTGTAACATTATTTTTGTTGAACTGTGATCGTCAACATAGTGTTTGCCTGAGGGGTCCATAGAGTACACTTTGGCCCCAGTTAGGTTAAAAGTTGGATGTGCACAGCTTGTATATTTGTGGATGTTTGGTTGTAAACTGCTCTTGGTTTCCAGTTACCTAATTTCCTGGATGAGAACAAATAAATAAATACATACTTGCATAAAGAGACTTTAGATGGCTACACTCACTCACTCACTCACTTTTATAGTCATAATTTTCTCTCTCCATTTTTTTTTTTTTTGGTGAACAGAGTGCATAGACGTGCACATGCACACATCAGATACACAGATGCTCCTTTTAGCTGCAGACATACTGAAGCCCACGCATCCAGGCTCGCCTGAGTGCTGTCCTTGTAATGGGTGGTATCAGTACTCCTTGAGCTCGGGAAGGACGATAAAAGCCAGGATAGCTGGGTTTTATCTGCTCTGCTGAAAGTCAGCCATTGACACTATGCACTTTAGAGGAAGTATCACTCAGTAGAAGGACCCATCTATCCTCTCATCTCCTCAGTGACAGCTAGTTCCCCTTTCTGGGACAACATTAGAATCACATTCACAAAGTATACATGAAAGAGACCGATTGGTATTCACTCAGTGTCATAATAAAATTTGGACTCATGCAGTTAGTCAGTAACTCTACTTACGTGTCTCTGTTTAAATAATATTAAAAGCAAAAGTGATTTGCTAATATCTGGAGAATCATGCAGGTTATAGGCAACTATCAAGTTAGTCAACTTTCTTTGGACGAAAAAAGAAGACTTTGACTTTGAAATTTGACTTTGTCTACTGACAGTAGCTGTTAATGCACATTCTCACAGTGCACTGACAGATATATACCAACAGTTTAGGGTTACTTACTTTGATGGCCAAAACTAATACTAAAGCTGTAATAAATTAAACTTGTTGACAGGGAAGTGTGTGAAGTCAGAACACCCATTCTTATCTATGGTGTCCACACTTGCTCAATTATAGCTGACAATGGCTCAGTGTCTTCCATTCGGGCTCTTTATCCAAGCAAACTGGTTGTTTTCTTTTGGCATTATGGTGAATTTAATTCTTTCACAATCTCCCACTTCACCAATGGCAACCCCAACAAAAAGTCAATCATGGGCAGCGCCTATTTTTACCAACAGACAAAGGGAACAAAACCAGAGTCTGTGGGTTTGTCCACCATAATTTGATTGCTGACAGGTGAGGGGAAAAGGGTCTGTCAGCTTAACAACGATACCCAACAAAGGGCAATCTCATTGTAAACGTTGTAGCACTCAATTGCAGGATGATGGGGCGCTGGACAATGGAACAGCAGGCTGCACTGGGCATGGCGAGGGCCCTCCCTACGGCTCTCTACAGCAGTAATGACAGCCTAAGTGCCAACAGCAGGTGTCTTCCATTCAAGGCTGGGCAGGTTAATAAAGTTTCCCCCTGAAAGTCAATAAACAGGAGCTTGTTCACACACTGGCTAATTGTACTCGTTCCTGTCCTTGTGCCCTCTCTCTCTTTCTCTCTCTGTCCTGCACTGCTGTCAGCCTCTGTATCTGTATGTCGTCCTCTCTCCACATATCTACAGTTGGTATGAAGAGCGCAAAGACTAAAATCAAAATAAAATAAATAAAAATAAAATTGCAACACAAGCTTGCTTCACAGTATGTGTGGCTCATGTAATTTATCTAAACCTGCACAATGTATTTTCCAAAACAGTGTTTTTTATTATCTTTTTAAAATACTTTTTTACTTTCAGCATCATCCTTTCATCAGATATGGTGCAAAAATAAAGGAAATATATGTGTCACGTTTCCTGTGGCCACTGTGCCGTTCCTTCATGGGTTTTCTGATGTTGAGAAATCAGATCAACTGACCATGTTTAATTATTCAATATGTTGAGGATAAATAAGTTTAAGCACAAGGGAAGTTCAGAGTAAGGTTTCTGAAAATCCCCAGATACTTTCACTGATGTGGAACTGCTGTTGAATCACACGCAGTGTCTTTGCCATTTCTTGTCGGGATTTTTCAACTAACTCAAATTTCTACGGCTTGTGTTCCATCTTTAACAAGGGCGAAGTAAACAACTCCTTATGTTAAAGGAAAAAAAAACACACAGCAGTGCAGCTGGTAAAGTTTTCACAGAGGAAGAAATAGAGAAAGGAGGGATGGAAGAAAACTCCCACAGCACAACCATGCAGCAAATTGGTTCGGTGCAGTGAACCTGTGTTCTGTGTTTGGGCAGGCAATAAGCAAAACGGGGGAACATGAAATGATATCTCAGCACATTTATCTTGATAAGAGAGGATGTTGAGGCGTAATAGGAACAACATGGCTGGTAATGAGAGGAACAAGGCAATGATGGAGGAGTAGACATGGATTACCAGCATTCCTCTTTATGGGGTTTTATGGAGGAAAAAAAAAAGAATAGAGCTCCCTCGTTTATTTGATTTTCGAGGTTGTGGTTGGGGAGAAAAAAACCTAGATAAATGCATGTTTCATCAGGGCTAAATATTTCCACCCTGTAAAAATGCTGGAAAGCAAACACAAGCCAGATTGTGGACTAGTGGTAGGACGGTTGTGGGTATTTGTTTACTTGTTACTGTGTGTGTGTGTGTGTGCAAGCATGTGTGTATGTGTATGTGTGTGTGTCTTCACAAATAAAGACCGAGTCTAACCGCGCTCCATGGCATAACAGGTGCTTCTAAAACAATGGTAGCTTAATGTCACTGTTTACCAAAGCTGCTTCCCTCTGCTTTTACTGTGAAGTGTTTAACAAATAAAAGAGAAGAGGGATGAAGCAGAGGGGAAGATTGATTAGTTGTGAAGCCTTGGGGTGGATTGTTTTAGCCTAAAGAGAACACGTTCGCTGCTAAAAGGCTTCCATCAAAGTGAAATATTTCTGTGTAATCTTCCCTGTTTTTTTCACACGTCAAAAAAAACCTGGAACTCCCTCCGTTCTTTTTTACTCTTTGTTGTGTAAATGTGGATCGTCAAAGTCACCCCCTTTATAGTTTCCAGTGTCCAAATCTCTTACTTTTCTTTCATCTTTGCATCAGATATGTTTTGTAAAAGACAATTTATGAGCGTGAGTGTGTGTGAGGTCAGACAGATACAATGATGCAGCTCAGTGGTGTGTTCAAAGTTCCCGGTGTTAGGTTTAGTCAGTCTCCTGTTGTATCCACAAAGCCAAGCAGCTCCCTCGCATTTCTGGAATGACTCACATTTCTCTCTCCTCTCTCTTTCTCCGTCCTCTTTTTAGAAAAAAAAAATATATTGCAGATCTACTTACCGGTTCCAAAATCCGAGCCAAGATGTTCTCCCCCTCCTTCTCGTTCTCTATCCTGATTCGTTGTTTCTGCCGTATCACTGTCAGAAACTGAGGTGAGATCAAGAGAAAGCAAATCCACTGAGCTGCGTGAAGAATACTCCGTCCTTGGTCATCTGGACTCTGGACATTTTGTTTCCTTTAGATGTTATCTTTTTTGTCATACTGCTTTGCAATCAAACAATAAAGTCAAAAGATTAAGGAAAAGAAATACTGTCATGTGAGTGGATTAAAGTACTTAAAATAAACAGGACTTGTAAGATGAGAACAGTTCATTTTCTCAATGCTACATCATTGTGCCAAGACTTTATTTCATAAACAAGATTAAATACAGCTTGATGTCATCACTGAAACATGTTTTTCCCATGCCCTCTGATGGCAGTGCTGGTATACAAAAACAGAAAGTGGAGAGATGAGATTTTATCCCACTGCTAGTCTGAGAACAGAAGCATTTAGTTAATTGCAATACATACAGTAGATTAAGATGAATAAGAGTGATGACAAGAAGAAATGTGGATACAACACATGAAAGCGTGTTATTAAAGCTTTTTATTTTTACCAAAAAAGTCACAGAGTTCATGAAATAATATCAGTTTTCCATCAGTGCATGCTGTAAAGTGGAACTGAATGAAATTATTTATGGTTTTGCACAATTTGAAACACAGAAGGCTCCCATTCAAATATTATTATACAATTTTCTTTCTGTAAAGCTGCAATATGCAACCTTCGGGCATCAAGCTAGCCGTAGCATAAGACTTGAAATCAATCCATTCAGGGCATCAAATTGTGACACCTGTGTCAAAACCGTGCATTCATTCATTAGAAACCTGAGGTGTGGGTCAGGACGTGGTGCTCGGGGTTTGTCTCACTCAAAAACCTTTAGGATGTGTATGAAATGAAAGCCCCAAATCTTTTTCCAACCTTAACCAAGTGCTGTGAGTACCAAACTACAACCATTCAGAAGCTTATTAATCCTGATTCAACACGAATGCGAAGTCCTTGAGATTCTCACAACGAATGCATTGATTTGAATTGTTGCTACACTTTTAGTCACAGTGAAACTCTGCTACTGTGACGTGTCATGCACAATTACTCACGATCGGATGAAGCAGTAAGATTAGCTGGAATCTCACCTGCACATTTATCTCCTGGGAGCTGAAAGTGGGGTGACGGAAAGTAACTCAATACCTTTGCACATTATCCTTATCACCTCAGACACAGTTAAATCACCACTGTAATGGCTGCCATGTTTTCCTATTCGCGACAGTCATCAGTTATCCGGCTCACGCTTTCTATCCTGTCCTTTGCCCCCTCTCTCTCTCTCTCTCTCTCTGTGGCTCCCAGTTATTGCTTTTTTTTTTTTTCCTCTCCTCTTTTCCCTCGATTTCCTCCACTCTGCCCCCACGGAGACTGAGCCAGAGCACCTGCAAGTGCTCACTTTGAAAGATGTTGCAGGCCCAAGAATGCACACAGTAAACACACGAGAGCCGTATTTATAATAAATCAGCTTTATGGCCCTCTGATGGAGGTGATATCAGTGAAATTTATGCTGAGAGACCTCGTCGTCCACAGCAAAACAGCTGCGAGATAGCACAACACCCCCTGAACCACCACCATCAACCACCTTCACCCCACCTCCTCACCACCACCACTCCACCCCACCCCAGCGAATAGCCTGGTCTGACTGGGGTTAGAGAGCCTAACACAGTCCTCTCTATGTGGTGGGGCCTGCGGTCTTTGGAACGGTAAAGGCCGGACTGAAATAGAGTGTGGGCAGGATGGTAGTAGTGGGTAGCAGTGTGTGTGTGTGTGTGTGTCTGTGGTTGTGTGTGTACAATGATATATGTATTTAATGCAGACATGGTTGCACAAATAGCATAAGCTTAGTGGAAGAGGCTGGAAAAGTGTCAGAGAGTTTCTAAACACTCAGTGACTTCGGACACGTGTTATCTCCGTGTTTCTGGGTGAACTCGACATTCGCCCAGCAAACCTCACATTCCTTACAATCTTTCACATCATTCTCCTGCAAGCACCTCGGCGCTCCAGTTAAAAGTGGTCGAAGCAGCCCTGTCACAGAGAGATCATCTGAAAAAGAAACCTAGAACCCAAAAATACAAATGTTTAGAAAACAGCGGATTAACAAATTCACACATTCGCATGCTCTGCTCCGCCCGTGATCAACCAGCCTTTTCCAGTTAGTCCAGATGGTTCTTGTCACTGCTACTGAAAGGACACACAACCAATGTAAAAGCAATGATGTCATAACCACGCCTCTATTGTACAGTTTTACCTTACACAATCCATTCCCCAAATTCCACGATGAAAGGTGACCATCCGCCATTATTTGGTTATCAGCACACGTGGGCATTAATGACAGCGACATAAAGGTTAGAGGCTCTAAAACACTGAGGAGTCGCACATAATCGAGCCTCAAAATAAACCACGTAAACAGTGAATTACTGTGTTTTCCTCTGATGTCATCTCCTGCTCATCTTGCCAAGAAGGGTGCAGCAGCTTCTGTAAATGTTTGGTGTCTTTTTGTCAACAAGCCTGCCCGAAGAAGCCTTCAGTCAAATGTCCGCTAATTTGGTATCACTCTGGGAGTGAGTCACCTCACAGCCAAGTGTATCCTTTGGAGAATGCTGTTGAAGTAGCCTACCTATAAGCATGGCACTAAATACATTTCTCAGTGGCTAGTAGTTGTACACAAACCGCCTCCAGCAGAGTGCAAACATGCAAACTCAGGCAAAAGGTCACACATTTTAGGTACCTCAAAATCCTCCTTCAGGCCGAAGATTTTACAATATGTAAAACACTCCGTGGATCTGTGGGTGTGTGTTTAAATGATATATAATCCATGAAGCCTAGTTTGATTAATGTGTCCAAAAGTTTGGAGGCTTATCAGTTGCAAGGCTGATGGCATGAAGAAGAGTTTGCATTGTCCAAATACATACCTGTAACATTGTTCTGTTTTACTCTAAGAATAATGTATTCTGGCAGTGTTGGTGCTGTAGAGGTGTTTGGCTTTTCTCCATTAGATGGACTTAAAAGTATATGAAGTGTAGAGTAGGCTTGAAACGGCCTGAGAAAGGTAGGAGACAGGCAGTGACCAGTTAACATATCTGCATGTTTTTGGACAGTGGGACTTAACCCACACAGGCACGATGACAGCGTGCACGCAGCTCCACACAGATCCCAGCGGGTCCCAGCTGATTTCGTTGAATAAATCAAAGGTGACATTTGGGATTTTTTTTTAAATACCCAGAAAATTTTGGTGATTATTTTGGTTGGTGGTTGGCCAAATACGTCTTTGGGTGGAGGCGGTTCTGCTGGAGGAATTTGAGCTCATTACCTCAGCATTTCCAAAATCCTGGCTTCAGACCTACTACCAGGAACATCTGCTTGGATATATTTGATTGGCCACTACAGAGGAGGTTGTATTTTCTGCCATGCTTAACTTTGTTTAATCATTGAAATTTACGAGGAGGCTGCTTTCTGAACATAGCTTTAAAGTTTATTAAAATGCAACATGGATGTGACTACATGGTGCAAATCACAGCAAAACCTTGATGTTTGTGCCACGAGATTTTGTTTGCACATGTTCTCGTTGTCTTTACAGTTTACTGCCTGTGTATCGCATGTGATAAATAAATAACAGCTGCCTAGAACTCTTGTGATGGGAGGGGGAGAAAAAGACCCAAGGAAAACCATGTTGTGATTTTACCCAGAGTAGCACGAGGAAGGACTGGGAAACTGGTTTGCTGTCTTTTCCGGCTTCTTTTCCTCTTCCTTCCACTTCTTCTCCACTCTTTTCACTCTGTGTTCTCACCTCCTCTCCCCTGCTGCAACCCAGGCTCCCTGTGGGTGGGGTGAAGTACTAGAAGGGAAACTGGTGGAGTAACACAACAAATTTGGCAGCAAACCTGAAACACCAACCACTGCCATGTTTGAGTGGTTGTCATGGTGACTCGCAAGCTCCCGCAGCGAGAACTGGGCTTCCCGTTTTCACACCTAAAGCTCCCGTGGAGAGGAAGCAGCTTGGGATGGAAAGGTGTCGGTTACAAGAACAAAAGGGATGGAGCAAGCGAATGAGGTGTGTGCCTACAGACGTTTATGCACATGCACAGTTTTGGGGATTTTTTTAGTTGTGTGTTCTGGTTAAGATCAAATTCTGGATAATATGTTTATACATTTTCGTTTTTTATATCCTGCTGCCGGATATCCCCGCTCATATAAATAAACAAAACATTTCAAATGAGCCCTCAGATACAATTAGAAGTGAGCCAAGCCACAAAGACAACAATAACTGGAATAACACGGACACATGCATCATTATCCTGGCTAATATCACTTAAACTGTGGTACTTCTATTTAACATTTTTTTCCCAGTAAGCTTTTATGCCATGACTTGGATGAGAGCTTATTTAGGTTTTTGTGAAAAGGATACCATGTTTGCATCCGTCAACACAGAAATGGTATATTTGTGTTTCCTAAATGATAAAGACACACTGATGTGTGTATAAACATGCAATCATAATAAATTAAATTTTCTGATGGGGAGAATGGCTCCGAGTGCATGACTTTTTACTGTGAGACACTGGAAAAGAAAGTTCAAATGCTTACTTTCAGCAGTATCATTTGGTGCCTCTCGAGGGCCCGGGCCCCCGTCTTTGCTTGAATCCGTGTGTATGTGTGTGTTCTCGCATACTGTAGCCCTCAAATATGCTATTACAGTTACAAGAAGAAAAAAAGAAGCACAGCCAGTCTTAATGCCCCTGACTCATTTCACCAGGCCTTTGATTATTTATTTATTTATTTTATTGTTAGCGGAAAATTTGTGTCATGTCCACCAGCCCTGGGGACGAATGATGAAGCGCAGAGAGAAGAAAAATATGGCTTCAGTTAGCTGGATCCATTACAATGTCTGTGAAACTACAGCAGATAAATCTCACTTTCCCGCCCCCCCTTTAACTTTATTCGTGAATAAACCGTGTTTTTATTTAGTTTTTTATTTAATATGTAGAATTATCTTTCACGATACAAACAAACCCCATCTTGTATTACGCGGCGCTGGCATTTCAGACTCTCTTCTCTGATGCAGACTTTGACCAGGAAGCTCGATTTGACGTGGAATTACAGGTAATATGACTAAGCATGCTTTTAAGAGCTTCCCAGCAGTCAACAACTTGAGTTACATCCGGCCTCGTAACTATCTGATTTAGGATCTGGAGTAGCCCACTACAGGGGCAGACCATTACTTTAACTAGAGAAAATTAAAATACACTTTGAAGCTTAATTTAAAATCCTGAAAAAACAAAAATCTAAACTAACAATGATCTAATGCACCATAGACCTCCATTAATTGAAAAACCATTAAAACCACATCTGTGTTGTAGTGGGTAACATGCTACTGCCCTCTAACTCTACAGGGCAAAATCGGAAACTACAAATAGTTTTTAACAAATGCTCCACAACCTTCTTTCCAGTTGCTTTGGGAAATTATGAAGCTTTATTAAAAATTAAAAGCATATTTGTGACCTGTTTTTAAACATTTACATATCCATATGGGCGTGTGCTGAGAGACAGTTTGTTGGTACTGATATTTTACTGAAATATTTGTTGACAGTAATAAAAATATATAATTTAATGTATACAACAGCTTTGACAGGACGACCTTTGGGCGAGGCACACATGAATGTCTGGATGTGCTCATATGTATGTTGTGTTAGCACATTTGTGTGAGTGGATGCGGGGTAAACTGTATCCCACCCTTGAGCTTCAGGTCTCAAATCAAGGTCCTGAAAGTAAACAGTGCACTGCCAGAGGACCTTGTATATCAAATCTGCAATTGCACTCATATAGCAAAATTACCTACAATTACAAGCCCAGTTAGAAATTAAGTTTTCACTCAGCCATTCAGAAAAAAAGATCATAAGATACTCTGCAAAAGGAAATTCTTTAGTGGTCCTCCCCTTCTCCAAGTATCTTAATTCAAAAACGTCATATGTACCAAAGCAAATTACCTAAATATGTTGCTCTGTTTTGGTGAAAGGATTTATATAGCTTTCATCCTCATGGACACAGGTGGTTGAATGTGTATAAGTCACATCATATTTGTAGAATTTCCTCCCAAAACAACCACAACAGTCTCACACTTCCAAGCATGAGAGCTTTGTTGCTACCAACTTTGCCAAAATACTCCGACCGCTCCTAAAACGTCAACCGTTCCAGCAAAAGCAATTACATTCTGCTGCCCTAAAAGCAAAGTGGAGTGGTTTGCTCTTTAAAGTGTGTAAAATTCCCTCCTAGGTTAATTATGTGGTGCTGGGTGGAACCTGGAGGCTACTCTCTCCATGCTGCTGCAAACTTAAGTGCATTTTCCATGGCACAAGCATGCAACATATTGGTTCCCACAGAGAGATCGGAAGCACGGCAGATCCCGAAACCTGGGTTACAGCATTCCAGGATCTCTGAGTAGTGTGGTGACCTAATCGCCTGACCACCTACTGCTCTGTGCCAAATCCCAAGCAGCAGGCCAGACACCCTTGAGAGCAACATCCGTCTGCACCATGAAATATTACGTCAGGAATGAGTCATCGGACACTGAGCCTTGCTTAGAACAGCTTTACATACTCACAAACACAGGAGCTTTGCTCAGACTGGACTAAGCCAATTAATAAACCATATCACAGAAAGGAAACTCGTCATTTCTGGCAGCCATATAATTCTGTTTATACAGTTACAGTGCATTTTATGGACACAGTTAAAAGCCATAAAACAACCTTAGAAATAGTGTTTCTCACATGAGGAAAAAAGTCTGCTAGCAAAAGGTAAATATGTGTTTGTGCACTTTTACATCAAACCTATTTTAGTCTTAAAACTAGATAAATTAAACACTCACTATATTTCTACTATGACAAAGGTCTCCTCTATTGTGCTCCAGCTGTTGTGCATGTGTTGACATTACAAACAAATTCACTTTGTCAAATATCCAAGATGAAGACCCCAAGTTCGATAAACACATCTTTCTCTCCTAATAAATCAATTCACATTGCTTTTATTAGTGTTTTGACATATCAGTCAAGCACATAATCAGTCAGCACAGCATGTGTAGATTACTCACAAAGTAAGCCAGACCATGGCAACTGACCAGTAGTGCTGACCACCACTAAATGAATCTATAAAATATTGTGTCAGAATCATGCTTCATTTGTGCAGTAACCACATTATTAACTGGTGCTAACATCAACTCAATACAGCTGACAATATAAAGTTTTAGTAATTCAACTCAATTTAATTTTCATTTATTGGTATAGTGCCAAATCACAACAGAAGTCATCTCAAGTATTTAAGGTTAGGACCTTACAAAACATAACTATATACAGTATTATTTGGAAAACACAACAATCCAGCTTGAGCACTAGGTGACAGTGGAGAGGAAAAACTCCCATTAAGAAACCACGAGCAGAACCAGGCTCAGGATGGGCGGCCGTCTGCCTCGACTGGTTAGGGTGAGTGGAAAGAGGAGAGATATCCAGCTCTGGGGCTGAGGATACCTTCAGAGGAGTACAGAGAGAGGGAGACAGAGAGGAGGAAGCACAACTAGAGGAGAGAGAAAAGTTAATGAGATGCAATGGTAGCATTTGAATGGATGGATGAGAGAAGAGGAGGGGAGAAGAGAGAAGAGGAGCATCAGTATCAGTAAAGTTTCCCCAACGGACTAACCTTTAGCAGCATAACTAAGAGATGGTCCAGAGTCACTGTCTCTCTTGCTAATTTCAGTCAGAACTCTGGCTGCAGCTTTTTGGATTAACTGGAGGTTTTTTAAGGAGCTACTGGGACATTCTATTAATAGTGAATTACGATAGTCCAATCTAAAAATAACAAATGCATGGACTAGTTTTTCAGCATCATTTTGCGACAGGATGCTCCTGATTTTAACAATATTCCTCAGGTGGAAGAAGGCAGTTCTAGGCATTTCTTTTATGTATGGTGTATAGGAGATATCCTGGTCAAGGATAACTCTGAGATTCCTCACAGTATTACTTGAGGCCAATGTTATGTCATCTATGGTAATAATATGATTAGACATCATGTGTCTGAGGGTCTTATTTGAATTTAGAACTATAAAAATAGAGGACATCCAGGCCTTTATATTTTATTTATATTACTATTTACTATCTGGAGTTAGCCATTTTATATTTACATACCTTATACTGTATTATACAGTTTATAACTGTAGCACTTGGATGTGGCTATTGTTGTTTTAAAAATGACAGAATGAAACTATTTAGGTTTTACCCAGATTGAAAATAATGTATTAAGTTTCATTATTTTATTGCCTAAAGTGTTTACTCTTTTTTTCAACCCTGTCCTCTCCTCTTGCCCATGATTCGCCCACACAGGGATGTTAGCATATTCCAACTGCTTGGAATTCCTTCCTGCTGTCTTGGGAGCACACACTGCATTTTAAAACTTGTTGGGCCCTTTTAAGTTTTATTTGAAAGTATGTAATCACATTCTTGAAGGAATAACAGGTCACTGCAGTGATTTATGCGCTGCATTAAATGTCCTGGTGGGAAACGATGCTCACCCATTTAAGTTCTTTGTCATAGATTAAAATGCTGATCCAGAATTGGCCAATAGGGCTGTAGTGCCACCTCTGTAAAGTGTCTTGTTGATGTCTTACTTCACAGTGGTTTTTTGAGATGACTGTGGCGTCTGGTCCAGTTGTGATTTATGAGGTTAGACCATGATAAGATTAGAAACTTTACATGCAGTATCAACACAGTCATTTCAGCACATTTGGCTTTATATAATCAGGGTCAGGGTCAGTTTGGATGATTCACGACTCTGAAAATCACATTAGGAACAGCTTGGAAATCATATGCATTGCTTCTATTGTTGCTACTGCAAGTATAAAATGGAAACAGCATCTTGGTGAATAGTTACTTTGTACAACCAGATAACCAGATTTTGAGAATATTACATCAATTGACCCTCAAGGAATTCCAGATATTCAACTTGAGACACAGGACCTCTCAGGGCTCTGCTACTCTATTGCATTGCATGTTATTAAATTATGTTCTATTCTTGTAGATTTCCATCTTTTAATGTCTTATCTATTTTTCACTTGAGTTCCAGGACATAACACTTATAAAGTTCTCTATCACCAAGACCATTGAAGAATTTATCTCTTTGCTTGGCCTCTAGGGACTCCAGTGTGGGCAAAGTCAGATTAAAGGAGTGTCTTCAAGTGCCAATCCAAATGGCGATAAAAAAGCTTTTTAATCCATTGAGAAAGTTTCCCAGTGTAACCCCCCCCCCAGAGTCCCTGCATCAGGCGTTGCCCCACTCAAGCTGTGTCTGGACAGTGTTGAAGCCTGAGTGTGTCTCCCTGTACACTGACAGAAGGGGAGAAAGGCCTAAAAAAGCCTCACTCTGCCGCTCACTTGAGCAGCTCCCTTTGATAACATCTGGCAGGAGCAGGTTTGCAGCAGCGACAGCAGGAGATGGAGGGACATTAAAATCCTGTCACTCACTTGGCAGGAACTCCAGCCAGCCAGCATCTCCACATCATTTGGCAGGCTGAACCTCAATCGCATATGCTGGAGTGTCACTGATGATCTCTCTGTCTAATGGGTTAGCAAGAGTGTTATGTGAGATGATCGGCCACTTTTTATTCTGAACACAAATCCCTTATCACTGAAAGAACGTAGGCTGCTGATACACTATTCAGGCCAAAGCGCTTCTGGTCTTTTGACTACATGACTTTAAGAGAATCTACAACTGTGCATTATTATGTACATAGTCGATATACATATTTATATAGTGTGTCTAACTAAACAATGATACCTTTTGAAGGAGATGAGCCAGGAAAAGACTTTGACCTATCTGTATTCTGGTGAAGGGGAGTTGCAAGCAGTTTGGTGGGGGTAAGATGTGTGTTTCAACAAAGCTCCCCTGGAAAGACTCAGACCAATTCAACATCCATTCCTCTCCATTTTCTTTCTGTTTACTTCTAGGTTCATGAGTTTACATACCATTTCCATTACAGGGATTTAAATAGTTTGTCCAATCCATCCTCAAACGCTGTTTCTCTTGTCCTTCATCTTTCCTTAACCCCTCACACCACTTACAGGCTTTCAGGTCCCAGGACTGTGTTAGGGGATTACAGCACGGTGCAGCCTAAGCACCCAAAGAAACATAAGGCGGCTGTGTTAAAGAATGTCCCAATGAGAAGTCCAAGCATTAGTGAAAGCTGAGGTTTGATCAATGGCTATGGCGCGTGTCTGCACTAGTGAACACTTTGTGGAGCGTCTGAAAGAGAAGAAAGAGAAAATGAAGGTGTGTTATGACATCAGGCTTGGGGTTTAGGTGGTCGGGTCACCTTTGAGCTGCTGCTGATTAAGTGCTGGTGTTCACAGGTGAGCGGCTCCGAGCAGGATTTAGTGACACAGGCACAGAGGTGAAATCAGCCCACTCTCAGCTGATGTCAAAACAGCAATGCACTGCTAACCTCTCCCCAAAATGGCCAAAGGCAAATGTCAGGAGATAAGTGAGCTCTGAGACTGTGTGTAACTCACTCAGAAAAGAAAGAAAAGAAAAGCCAACAGACATTTTTCAAGTCACTTTTCAAACATTTTAAAAGGGAAAGTGACTTGATAAATTAACTATTTGCCTTTTTGCTGTATTAAGTCGAATGCTTGTGGATTAATTTCTTTTCCATACATATAAAAACAGTGGGATCAGAGGTACATATCATGAAATACATAAGTCAGTCAGTAACTGCCTGCGGGTCTAAGCCACCCACAGTTGGTAATCTCCTTCGGAACTGGAGGGGCTCAAAGGGGCTAAGCCTGGTCAACACTTAGGAAGGGACATCCACAGCATATCGCTAAGTGCAGCTCAGGCCAGTAGCCTACTTTGTTAAACACAGCTCTGGCTTCTCGTGTGAAGGAACTTCAGTGAGGCTATCAAGCCATTACAGGCCTTAATGTGATGTTCAGCATAAAGAAAAATAGTTTTTAAAAAGTATTCTGAAAACCACCTCAACCTCTTACACTGAAGAGCTGCAAACAAATGGTTACATAGCTTTTACCTGACCTTATGCATGAGCCCACATGACCTCATGTTTATGCACAGAATATAATTCTTTTTCAATTTTATGCCAACTTATACCAGCAATTCAAGTGGATTTTTACATGAACTTGTTATGATAGGAGCATAAATATACAAAGTAATCAAAATAGATGTATTACAGAGTAATAATATACAAAATAATATGAGTTATTCTAATTGAAGTGTCTCTATTCAATTGTTGAAGAAATCCTCATCAGTATATACTTCCACCAAACACACATCAGCCACAAAATGGAATAGTGCTGCCATCAGCAGGGAGGGACATCCTCAGCCACCGCAAGCGCCCCAGATCAACAGGCCCCAGAAAGAGATAATGACAAAGAAACACACAAGAAAATATCGAAGCATTTAAAACTTGTGTTGCAAAATATACCATTTGTGAACAGCAATGTGTTAGTAAAAATAAATAAATGAACAGAGTTGGTGTATGCTGTCACAATCTTATAGCCTCTTTCATATTAGTTTAAGACCAAATGTCCATCGCCCCGTTACATACTGGATTATATTTTGTGCGTGACACAAATATAATCTGCATAAACCGACACTAACTACTATTTATATTCTTGATTATACAATGTTTTAATTACACGTTTGCATTACATCATCTCCACATGACCTCCCACATATTTTTGTCACATTTGTTCCTACTAATCTTTTTTCCATAACTGGTACATGCAGCACAGGTTGATCTCTATCTACTCTTTCCATAACAAATGAATCTATAACACTATTGTTTGTCTGTATTCATTTTGTTACGTAACAGCTTTTTAGGCTTATCTACAGTTTGCATCTTGCGGTCGAAGGTAATGCTGGTGTGCTCTTGTCTGGTTGTCTTAAAAAAAAATCTGCAGATTATTTTCATTTCATTCTTTTGAGACAGACAGTGAGCTGCTGTTCTTCAGCTGTGTTTAATATAAAATTGTTGCTCTGATAGTCTCAAAATACCAACTCATGCATTGCAGCTGACAAAAAAGAATGTCTGATCCATTTTTATTATTGTGGTGCAAGATCAGGTCATCAGAGTGATTAAACCCAGTCATTTGAACTTGAAAGTGAAAACATGAAATATGGAACCCACAAGAAAGTCTGCAAATCTGACCAAAAATAAATTGTATATGACACCGCCCCCACCAAAGACACAGAACACAAATGGTTTTTGTAATGGTGTCAAACAGCTTGAGATCCAGCACCAAGTCATGTTGAAGATATGTGCTGGAAGGTGAGGAATACTAAGTGGTCTGAGTCACAAAGCACATCCCATAAGCCACACGTAGAACCACACAACATGCCAATGATGTGCAGTTTTTGCATAACTTTTTGTGCTGGACTTAAGGTCCAGCAGTGTAGAGCCCCTTAAATGGAGCAAATGACTTCCCAATCTGTCAGGGTGAATAGGGAGATCAGTAATGATTAACAAAATACATTCTCTGGTTTAAAGTGCAATCAATAGATGTAAGCAGGACCACAAATGTAAAAGCAGCGACAAGTAAACTAATAGATTATTTTCTTCCCAGATGTCAGTTATAAGTCTGAGTCTATGACGATGACACATTACTGAGTTATGCAGCTTAGTTAATCCAATTGAGTAGTGGTAGTTACTGTGAGTATGGGCACGGGAAGCTTGGCAATGTTGTTTAGACATATAAACTGTTTATGTTCAAATAATATCAAGCTAAATCTGTTACCAGCAGGTAAACTAAAGATTCATGTAATATAACATTATATGGTTAAATCAAAAACTTCAAATCACTTATTTGCAGATGATTTGATTCTGTTGGTTTCATTACTGTGACCTTCAACGTGCTGTGGGGTGGTTTGTAGACCAGTGTGAAGCAGCTCCCATGGTTCTTTCTCTCTATGTTGTTGCCCTAAGTGAATGGGTTTAAATATCTCTGGAGATTGTTCACAAGTGAGGGTAAAATGAAGCGTACAATCTATAGGTGTATTAGTGCAGTGTCCACATTTACCCATGAGAACCCAGACACATTATGTGGGATATGAAACAAATTTCTTACAGTGTTGTGACACCCAATTAAAAAGAAGTATACTACACCCTAATTACACCTGGATAAAAACACATACTCCACTTGGAAATAGCTAAACTTTACAGCATAACAAGGTCTTCAGTACTCCATGCTGCATGCTACACTGTTTGATAGGACACGGTTAAAATAAAAAATAAAAATATAAAAATGTTGGTGACACCTGTGTCACTTATGGGTTAACGTGGACATTGTCCACTGACTCCAAGCTGTTGTGGTGAAAAGGGAGCTAAGTCAGAGGGCAAAACTCTCATTTGCTAGTTGATCTATGTTCCCAGTAGAGCTGCTGTTACCTTCATGTCCAAAGTGAGCTTCTGATTAAAGGCATCTGATTAAGACTGGCTTCCAATTGGAGATCATCTGGGCTTGTCCTACTGGTAGAAGGCTCTGGGGTGACCTGAGTTTGCTAGATGTCATCTGGAAGTAAAACAAATGACATATTGCAAACTCTACACAGTCGCTGATAACCACAACCACACAGAGTCACATTATATTTGTCATGCCACAATGCCTTTGGCTGGTAATAAGAAATAATAAATAGGAGCAGACAGTTCCAGAAAGTGGCTCCATTTTACAGACATTTAAGGGAAAACAGCGATTTTCTCTTTTGGGCAACAGTAATTGAATGAAACAGGAAATTATTTGGTATGGATAATATTTTGGGTGCAATTGGGACTCAAATACAGCTAAGTAAATTTGAAGGTTTCACAGTATGAGTGGTTGAGATTTTATGTACTGCATTTTCCATAAATGGCACAACATAAAAAAATGAATGGATCTCATTTCAGGAACCTCCAGGGGTCCCCGAAGAAAGTCTATTGGACCCTTCTTAATCTTTTATTTTGAAATCTAATGAGTACAATGAGGGGTTGTGTAAGTATTTTTTTTTTTATTAATTAAAAGCCTACATATTCATTTAGGTCTGTACTAGATTAAGTCATAACAACAAAAATATTCTCAAATGGGGTTCCCATGGAAAATTGCTAATCTAAAGATCTTTCAACCAATATGCATCTGTAGTTGGGTCAGGAGCTCATAAAATTAACCTTAACCATATGAGAATAAGAGTCTTAAAGGGCAAGAAATCTTCAATTTCTCTCTCTATAAATGTTAATGACTGGGAGTGACGAAATATCAAGAGCTTGTTGACACTCAGGATGGTCTCTTTATGAGCCAAATCTCGGAATAATTGCCCCCACATCTGTTTTTGGACAAACGAAAAGACCATAAAGTTATTCATATAATCCTATAGCCTCAAAAAAAAAAAAAAAAAAAAAGGAATGTGAACCTCACTTCACAGAATAAAATACTGACTTTTATTTTGTTTGTTTGTTTTTTGGCAGGTGTGACTACAGGTCAAAAAATGTCCGTGCTTCACCCCACAGTGAACATGATTTTATATTTTATTGATGCTGTTTTAAATTTTGGAGTAAGTTGCATAAGAAGGCCTAAAGTAATTTCTTTTATTTTTTTTTTATATATATTACCACCCAGATCTGATAAGACTACTTGTTTACATCTTCAGGTAAATCGGGCTTTTATATAGATTAACACGACGTTACCTTGCAACTAGTTTGCTGTCTGGATCGGTCTGAAGTATTTAAATGCACATTCAGACTGAAGAGCTTTTGACTCCTCGGCTGATATTCACAGTCAAATTACAGCGTTTCACATCATAAAAATAGTTCGCGCAATGAGCTCTCTTTATTTAAAGTGGTGGAGGAGGGAAAGGGGGGTTATCCAAGGTGTTTGAGGCAGACCAGGGAGGTGGGGGTCGGGGCGGAGGAGGCAGGGAGGGTAAATTGGGCGGACACATAAAAACTGCAAGGGACCATAGATGCTGGATCATTTGGAAAGTCTACCCGTCCTGCTCCACCGCCCGCCCTCACCAACTATCCTGGACACGGATAGGAAACCCCGCTGCAGAGCCCGAGCGCCGGCCTTCACTCCGGCCCCCGTCTCCTGTCTTGTCCGTGTAGAGACATCGCCACAGGATTAATGAGCCAAAAAGGCACCGAACGTCTCCTTTAAGGCTCATTTTGGCATTTATTTACCGCTTTACGCCTGGACTTCCACATTAACTCCACTCGAGGATACCTGTACCTCTACTGATGGTAAGCGCTCATTTACTGACGCATTCACACGTAACAGAGATTCAGCACCAGAGCTTTTTAGAAACCTGTTGAATCGCAACACAAGTTCGTAACTTTTGGTTTGGTCGTTGGTGTCTGTGCGCCTTTAACCGACTTCACCGATGGCTGCACGACATGTCCCGCAGAAATTTAGAAGCACACAAGCCAATAAAATCTTACACTGTAACTTATCGACAGAAGAACACAGATAGGGAGATAAAAGTGTATTTGGGGACGAGCTGTGATCATGGTGAAGCTCGCAACAGAGCTTTTTTTTTGTGCCTGAGAGCTGAGCAGTGACAAACCAATATAGTGAGGTAATTTCCAAAGCGAGCGTCCAGTTCTCTGCTTCTCTTTCTTCAGTACAACTAAAATGTTCCCATCAGGCTGATTATTGACTTTTTTCGTACGTCTCCCAGAGATTTGGGCTGACTGAACACCTGTGTCTGTGTCGTGTCATCCCGGTGTGCGTAAAGTCAGAGATGGAGATGCCACAGCGCAACCCAGGATATATATATATATATATTAAAAAAACAACACACTGCTTATTATTTAAGTTCATTTTTAAAAATACATTTAATCATCCCTTCCCATGTGGGTCAAGAATAATTCGTGCGTCTTTCAGGCTGTTAAAAAACGACCCACATCTGTCCAAAAACAGCAAAGTCTGCGAAAACCTCAAGTTTCATCACGTGAAGTCGCATTAGATCGTGCATCGTGTATAATTGTTCAACTCCAACCTAATACCGTGACTCACGTGTTTCACGTGCTTCCACCTGTTTTGTAATAAACGATTACAAAGTGAAATTGTCATTTAATCCACACATGCAGCAGCAGAGAAAACATTTTGCGGCCTGCGGGCGCATGGCGTCCCTTGGCACACACACCTTTACTTTTCATCTCGAAAGTTTCTCCGCCGTTTTGCAGCGACACGGACTCGCCAAGTTTGATTTGTTTATTTGTTATTATAATTTGAATCTAAATGCATTTTGCGTTTGCATAACAATTGCTTCATTTAAAAAAAAAATTGCATGCGTCTGGCAAAGAGTTCGCTTTTCTTGTTTCAGGCAAATATTGTCCCAGGTGTTGGGCGCTACCTGATATTTTGGTTTTTCGGGTTTTACATTTGTATTGTTTACCACTCTTCAGCCTGTTATGTAGATCGACTGGGAACACTAAAATCAGCATCAGATATCCCAAATGCAGCAATGCATTTCTTTAGATCAGCGTTTGTCTTCCAGGATATATTGCAGCTAACAAAACAATTGACCTGATTTCAATGATCTCACTGACTGTGAATGTTCTTACTACTGAACTGCTCAGAAAACAGATAAAATCCCAACAACAACACACATTGCAGATGTCTGTTTTATTTCTTTCACGACACATGAGGCTATTCTGTTGTGAGTTCTAATTATTATTTACATGTCTTTAAACTTTAGTTACTAGTTGTTATCAGCAAGTTAAACAAACCATTAAAATTATCTTAAAAGGGATGCTGTTTAAATTATGTTATTTTTTCCATTCAGCTATGACTCACTCAATGGTGTAACCATCATAATCATAATATACAGTATCATAATTGTATACAATCAAAAAGTGAACTAACAAACCAGAAAAGCTTCCCCATGATATATAGCAGTTGATCACACCATCACATCACTATAACCATGTGGGTAAACTGATTTTTGGCATCTAGTATAAGATCAGGCCATAGATTTGGCTGTTCCCGTGCTAACCTGCTGCCCTCTTTCTCATCTTCCCTCTCACCATCACTGTCAGATTCCTCAGGAAACACATCTGAAGAGCCATGAGCATAGTCTGTTCACATTATCTCTGGTCAGGTAGACAGAGAGGCCAAAGGGGATCAAGCAAAGCCAAGGGCAGTTGACTGCTTTGCTCTGGTCTGCAATTGTTGTTGCAAAATGTGTTTCTGTCTGTTGCCTAGCTCAAGTGTCTTCAGAGTTTGAGACATAAGATATCGTATAATCATGCAGTTCTGCTTCTTTCTCACTGTTTGGGCAAGTTGACATTACTTTAAAAGAATTGAAAAGTCAGGGGTAAAAGTTGACTTTGTAGTTATAATCGCCACAGTTGAAAATGAGCCAGAATACGTGAACACAAAGAATTTTTCTAGAGCTTTTTTAGAGTTGAAAGTTCCTCCCTGTCTGCCTTACATCTTCTTTCATCATCATCACACCGCTTTGAGTGTCTGTCTGTCTTAGCCTGCAGCTTTGTCAGTGGCTGGTTACAGTTACAAGATGTTCTGTATGGTCAGTGTTTTTGAGTGCTATGAATCCCTGTAATCATGGGAGAGGCCCTCTCTGTACAATGAACGTTTGTTGTCAGAGATGTGCACACACACACACTCACACACTCAGTCACATACACACAAGTTATCCCCCCACCCCATGGGTAATAGAGCTGATCATGTTCTGAGCCCTCCTCTCTCTTTGCCACAGTTCTCACGAACATGCAAGCAGTGGCACACACTCGTGCACGTGTCTCGTGCACACTATTTAGCTCATGCTCGCACACACTGTGTATCACCCTTTAATCGCACACACCAGATATGGTGTCATGACCGAGAAACGGGGGTCAATCGCGGGTCAAAGTCTAACGCTGTTAGCAAAAAGAGCCTTGATTGCATGTACAGCGAGCCATGCAAGAGCCGAGATAATTGTGCAGATATGAGATTTACACATACAAAACTGCATATTACACACTCACATATTGTTCCTGTTAATGTGCATCCTCACTATGTAGTAATACTTGGGTGCATTTCAGCAGAAAAGCCTCCAAGGGATGACCAAAGGCCGACATCGCTCCAGAGTTGCAATGTCTGTTCCGTGGTGCTGTTTCTGTTGTTGTCGCCCAAATATTCAGTGATTTTATTAGTGTGATTCAGCATTTAACACATTTAAATGATGTGTAAAAGATTTAAATTGTTACAGCCACTCTGCTGTGCTTGTTAATCCTGACTGTTAAAGCTGTGAATAATTTTTATTTACACAGCATTAATCTGTGAATAAAACCAAGTACACCCTGCAAATCTCCAAGCCTAATTCTCAGTGCATGAGCTCCCTTTTGATGATAGTGATGCCAAAGAGCAGAAGACCCGACATCCGCGCCACTACAACCTGTGCGACACATTATAATGGAGAAGTTCAAGCCTTTTTGAGATGGATGTATCTAGTCCTTTGTTTGAAAGTTGTAGTAGTATTAGTTGCATGGAGGGATAAAGACAGAGCTCCCTTGGAGACAGTTTCTGTAAGCAAACAGCCGTCTTGCTTTAGATGTGGATTTTACCACCCCAGATCAAAGTGATGTTATCAGAGCGCAGACCTTTTTCAGTTAAAGCAGATAGTTTTCTAATGTTTTTTTTTTTTACACATCGAATGTTTCTTGTTCTAATAAGGTGTCTTTTCCATGTGAGGTGAGTGTAAGGCATTAGGGAACTGCTGTCTGTGTTGTGGCACATACCTTCTTACATTCCAGTTACAGTAAATAACTAGCTTACCCATGAGCCAAAATGATAAGCCTTAAAGAGACACCAGGTCTCTCTCTTACCCACTTAAACACACACACAGGCAAATATATACACACATTCCCTGTACACCCCTTTAGGTAAATACCATGTAACAGCCTGAAGGGTTTGCAACTGCATTCAGTTTATAATTTTCCTGTGTTTTTATCTGTATCTTCCAGGAACAGGGTCACTCCAACGTTCTCCTGCAGCCGCCCAACACCACCTGACATTTCCTGGAAGAACGTGTCCATTGCCTGCTCCCAACAAACATGGACTGTTTTCCCATGCTTTATTTTCTGTCGGTAAGCAAATGGACCCCGTGACACCATGCTGCATCTCAATTTTTTTCCCTTTGCTCTCTGTCTTCTGACTGAATTGCTGATTTATGTGGCATTCAACCAAATTTGAACTGAAAGTCCCTGTGGGGTGTTGGGCAAGGCATTGGAATGAGGAAGAGCTTTTTCAGTTAAATATGTGGCACATAGTCCATGGTTTACCCCATGGCTTGTTGGCCACTTGTTGGCAAGACTGCGAGGGAGCATGGCTCCTTATCGAGTTAAGAATTTGCTCTGACCCCAGGGCTGCCTCTTTTATTTGTCTAATCATAGTGGAGCGGGGAGGAGATACGGGGGGAGGGATGGAGGGAGAAGGACTGACTCTCAGATTCCATTCAAAAAAGTTGGGTTGCTTGAACCAGCTGTTTACCGTTGGAGGATGTCACCAAAGATAAACTGTAAGTGGTCTGTCTGATTGGGGACTGCTTTACTGTAAACATGGCAGACTGGACTATTAAAGCCAATTAGAGTCTTCTCTCAGTGGGAACAGTTAGAGAAGAGAGTGAAGAGGGTGTTTGGAGCTGGTGAAGACAGAATGGAAACAAATCTTTTATGTCAGTTAACATGGAGGCCCTTCTCTCCTCTTCTTTTTTGTGCTTTTTTTCTCCTCCGCTCTTTTCAGTTCTCCCCTAATCTTTTCTGCCATATGCTGCTTCCTCCAGAGACATCATGATTCCTGGTAATCGAATGCTGATGGTCATTTTAATATGCCAAGTCCTGCTGGGAGAGAGCAACCATGCTAGTCTGATACCTGAAGAAGGGAAAAAGAAAGTACCGGGCCTGCAGGGTCGTTCGGCCGCTCAGAGCCATGAACTGCTGCGGGACTTCGAGGCCACGCTGCTGCACATGTTTGGCCTGAAAAGGCGGCCGCGGCCCAGCCGCTCAACCACTGTGCCTCGCTACCTGTTGGACCTCTATCGGCTGCAGTCGGGAGAGGCTGAGGAGGCGGGAGGGCATGACATTGCATTTGAGTACCCAGAAAGGTCAGCCAGCCGGGCCAACACTGTGAGAGGCTTCCATCATGAAGGTAAGGAAAATTCGAGGATGTTGATGTCACATTGAGAAATATACTAAGGAGAAAATCTTATAATGGGTAGAAATAGGGATGATAAACGCATCGTGTCTGCACAGACACATTACACCATAATCATTGTCATTGTTGCCAAGCATTCCAATAATTTTGGTAGTAGTATATTTCATTAGCATGGGCGAGGACTGCTAACAATTCACTAAAAAAACATTTCCTAAATCCCCTGAAGCATGATTGTAAGGCAGCTCCACCCATCTCACCATAACCAAGGAATCTAAGGATGTGGTCACCAAACACTGTCTACAGAGGGGCAAAAATATTCTGCTAGACAAGCTCTCAAGAGCCTCATTTGACAAAACTCTGTGTGTCTGGTTAGCAGCTGAAGAAAAAGCATACCTTCATATTACTGACTTACACTTCTCACCCCACCCAGCAGAACATGTCTTAAAAAAGCTCTGTCTTGGCCTGGAATTGGAGTCTGTTCTTCTCTCATGCCTCCAGTTTATATGGAGAGCTCTTTTAGAAGGACCTTCCTGAACGTGCAATTATCTTTAATGCTACTCTGCAGCCTTCTAAATAAAGCCCCTACTGCCAACACTGTGGGTGCTGAGCAGACGCTGCAGCTCTCTAGAGAGGTGGAAAAACAGCCTCAGCAGCCGGTGTGATAGAACTGCTTCTGTTCATTGTGATTTTAGCGTTTTAGTGACGAGTTCAGGTCGACTGTGTCAGGTAAATGCTTAAAACAGCAGAAAGGCAAGTGAGGCTGCAGTGAAATGAAGAAAACGGGGAGCTTTAGGGCTACACAACATGTTCACCCTTAGGGGCAGGAGCGAGGAAGGAGGGATGAGTCAGCCTTAATGAGGCTTGTCAAACACATTGCTAGTGGTAACGAATCCCAACACACACTAACAGGACAACGCACCAAGGCTAGTGAGGAAAAAAGAGCACTGCCACTGGAATAGCTCCTGCCTGTGATGCAGTGTAAATGGGTTTCTAGTGCTCTCTACAGGCATTTACCCTCCTTCCCCTTTGCTAAACTATGTTAATAATATGCTTTGAGGTCTTTTGAGTGGGAGTACTCGCTTTCATGGAAGCACCATTGTGTGATAGTGTGATTCAGTTCAGTGATCTGTCCAAAGCATGACCAAGGTATTATAGTATGCAGCAGATGGACAGTTAGGTGAGGAGACGTGTTTACATCATGTAACTATTCATTTTGGACTGCTGCCTTTAATCATTTCAAATGACTTTGTGATTTCAACTATAAAGTAGACATCACATGAGAAGGTGCATGCGTGCATACTTCAACTTTTCTGTAAGCTTTGATTGAAGATTCAAATACGCCGTATTCTCTCACAAGATGTCCTTTCCCATGGGTTTTGGACAAATGGGAATCTACTCCTTAATGATTATTCATGATGAAAATGATAAATGTCTTAAGTGAACAAACTGCAGAGCTAATCAAAAACACAGCAGGTTTTAATAATGAGAACCACCTGGGCAAGATTAGGGCCTGGGTGTGAAATAACAGGGGTGGATTGAGCAGGAAAATAGTAGACACAACATTCCTTTCCCCAACAATGGTGATCTTGCCAGAAATCTGCAGACTGAGCATGGAACAGGGAGCCTCCACTGTGTTTATACTGTAGCTGTGGTACGTTAATCACCACCCTCCTTGTAATGCATGTTTCAGCAAAGTGCTCCAGAGAAAGGCACTGAGAGAAGGGCTGGATAATCCTTATAGATAGATAAGGAAGTGTGGACAATGTATATTTATATTCTTGAATACCCAGGAGACTGTTAGTGTGCATGTGGATTCTTTAGTGTCAATTAAACCGTGACAGAGCTTCGGAGGGCAAAGAAATTAATTGGATGTACAGCAGTATTTTCAACTTCAATATCTGAATATTGTTTAATTTAAAACATGAACATATGAAGAAAATGTGGGTTTACTCTCTACACGTTGCAGTAGATTATATAACCCACAGTGACCTTTATGGAATTATGCACTCGAGTAAATGTGCTGCATTTTCCTCTTGCTGATTTTCAGAGCACATGGAAAGGATACATGAGCTGGATGATGGTGAGAACAAGCCCCTCCGCTTCCTGTTCAACCTCAGCAGCATTCCAGAGGACGAGCTTCTCTCATCAGCTGAACTGAGGCTCTACCGTCATCAGATTGATGAGGCCATCCCTGACACTGTCTCAGATAGGCAGGGCCTTCACCGGATAAACGTGTACGAGGTCCTGAAGCCGCCACGGCCCGGGCAGCTGATCACGCAGCTTCTGGATACACGGCTTGTGCACCATAACATATCACGCTGGGAGAGCTTTGATGTCAGCCCCGCCATACTGCGCTGGACTCGTGAGCGCCTCCCAAATTACGGGTTGGCTGTGGAGGTTCTGCACCTCAACCAGACGCCGCGCCACCAGGGCCGACACGTCCGTATCAGCCGCTCGCTACACCAGGAGCCTGGTGAGGACTGGGAACAGCTGCGCCCCCTCCTGGTTACCTTTGGCCATGATGGAAAGGGTCACCCACTGACCCGCCGGACCAAGCGCAGCCCCAAGCAACGGGGCCGTAAGCGTAACCGCAACTGCCGGCGCCACGCACTGTATGTGGACTTCAGTGACGTAGGCTGGAATGACTGGATAGTGGCACCTCCTGGTTACCAGGCTTATTACTGCCACGGGGAATGCCCCTTTCCTCTGGCAGATCACCTGAACTCAACCAACCACGCCATTGTTCAGACACTGGTGAACTCTGTGAACAACAATATTCCCAAGGCTTGCTGCGTGCCAACAGAGCTCAGCGCCATCTCCATGCTCTACCTAGATGAACACGACAAGGTGGTTCTAAAAAACTACCAGGAAATGGTAGTGGAGGGCTGTGGCTGCCGCTAACACACAAACTTAAGTAGAACTTGGACTGGCAACTTGAAAAAGCAACATTGATGCTAAAACAAATCAGAAGGTCTTTACTCCCAAAAATGTTCACTTGGACCCTTATTTATAACTTTTATGTTGAGGTGTATGTTTGTCTCACTTTTTTTGTTTCTTTGGCAATATGATCATATATTTTGACAAAATATATATATTTATATCTACATATTAAAATTAAATTGAGTCCTTATTTTAAAGCTGTACAACTTTTCATAATGTACATTAGATTGTATACGTTTTTTTATTGAGAAAATAGTAAAAACAATCTTAAAAGTAAAGTTTATTTACTGGTAATATTTATTGCTTTCGTATGATATACTTTTTGGAGAAAAAAAATAAACATCAATTGCTTTGAAGATTACATACAAGGATATTACAAGACACACCCTTTGTGTATTTTGCATAAATTAGAGCACTGTGTGAATTTATCACAACACTATTGTTTTAAGAAATTGGTTGAAATAATCAGAAATGTACACTGAATTCAATTATCCTCTTTACATTAATAATAAGCTGATGATTTAAAACAAAACACAAACTAAAAGCAAACGGAATGACCTTCTATTGGGATATATAACTATCCTCTATAAGGGGCTTGTAAAGAAAACTTGACGGTACATTTCCATTATAGTTTCCGTTGTATTTACCAGGTGGCTTGTTCACGTGTTCAAATTACTTTTTAGCAAAAAGAAACCTAAAAGCAGTGAAATTCTTCCTGACCCTCTTTCCCAAATAAAATAATGTTTGGCTTATCATCTGGCCTCTCATCAGCTTTGAATGATTCACACTACATCAAATAGTGGAAATGATCAACTCGTGGTTCTGTTTTTTTATCCCCACATTTTTCCATCGCAGAAGCTGTTACAGAAAGGATATGCTATTTCAAAGCTAGGAGGCCTTTTGGGGTTGGGGTCTTATTGTTCTCAAATTTCACTTTTACGTCAATTAGGCAAACGTGGTGGTTGGACACTCACTAATCCAGTTGCAGTCGGGACGGGTTGTTGAGCCTGACTGTGTGAGAGTGATTCTATTGTTCTTGACGTCCCCACATTGGGGGCATGATTGTGGCCGATGCGTCCTGCCCTGACACAAAGCGGCTGAGTCTTCTGAAGAATCAAAGGTTAGACGCTCTGTCTCCTGCTTTTGTCTTCAGCGGCTCATGCCGGCAGAGCAAAGACGCCTGTCTCCAACCTGTGCCCCATCACACAATAGGCTTCTACATCACTTATTTACAAGCTGACGGCTGGCCCAAATTATATGATAATGTTTAGAGAGAGCGACTCCTTTGAACTGCTGGAGGACGTTGGCTGTGCATTGTTTCACACACAGAGTGCCCTGTACATTATCATGTCTCAGGGCTAAACCACTTTAAGTTATTTAAGAATAAAACTGATAGTGTAATCTATAATAGTTTTTTTTCTTAACATATAAAAATGAAGGTTTTTTTGTTGTCAGCTTTAAAGATTTTTAAGCTGTACACTGTGTCAAATAAATAATGCATGACAGGTCATTTATTTTAATGACAAGTCAGGTTTGTTAGTTTTTCTTACTGCAGCATGTGCAGCCCCTCAGGCCATCTAATGGCTCCTGGGTTTCTCTTTGATGCCTGCATATCAGCGACAAAAATGAAGGAGACAACTAAAGGGAAGAGAAGAGAAGAATTTCATTTTGAAATGGCTGAAGGCAGAAGGGAAGGAGCTGCAGGAGGGCGGGATGTACATGTATGTGTGTGTTTGGAAAGAAAGGAGAACTATGTTTTCAGCAGCTTGACAGTGCAATTACAACATTTCAACTGATCTCCCCCTGAAGTTGAGATAACATCAGCCAGTTATGGTAATTGTCTTGCCTGTTCATTATCCCACTAACCTACACAAAGAGAGGTTGCATGTTTATTAAAAGGCCCAGAGAGGGACATTTATATAAGCTCAGCACACCCAGCGAGCCTGCCATTTAAGTTTACCACCAGCCTGCTTCAAGTCAAGCCCTTAAAGTTTATGTTTGGAGGAGGAGAACTTGAGCCTTCAGCAGCATCTGGCCTCAAGTCCCATATTCTCCACTGTCATCAGCCGCGTGATTGTCAAGACCTGTAGGAAATCAAGAAATGTGATGGGCCTGTGTGTGTGCGTGTGTGAAAAGATGTAGTGGAGTGTGGGGGTCAATTACAGAAGAGTGCTTAAAAACAGATTGAGGGCTTTGTCATGCCTATGTGACATGCCACTCAGTCTCCGGTAAGTGCTCGTTCTCACGCAATTACAGGTGAGTCATTATGCAGCAGGTCTATTCACACTACGCGACTAATTGACTGGGTGAAGTCTTCAAAAAGCTTTTTATTTGGACGTTCCACCGTAAAAGCAGAGTGTTTATAGACAGTAAACCTCCCTGCAGGAACAAAGGAAGATGATCCTCACTTACATTACTCTATTTGAGTGGGTGCACTCTATACAGTACCTCTATCTCTAAAGTCTTCCATTTGACTTCAGAGTTAACAGATGTTAGAGATCTGAATGTGTGTTTGTGTCATTTCACACCAAAAAAACAAAAAAGAAACAAAATCTCCACATATAAAAATAGTATTGGGTGTTTCAGTGAAGTTAAAGGTATAGTTCTCAATTTCTGAATGAGTTCAAGATGGGTATTGAGTCTGGTGTTGTGGCTGCACAACAATCCCTTTCAAACAACTTCTTGGCATGCTATACAACTTTGGGCACAAATAACTTAAGAGGCCTAACACTAGTGTTAAACAGCTGAAAGAAAAGAAAGTATTTTTGCTGCATCATTTGTGCTGCAGCTTAAAATATTTTCTAATTTGTGTTATTGTGAACTGTGGTTTATTTTTGTACGGCATCTTGCTGTCTGGCTGCAAAATCTTTGGTGAGTAGTAATGATCTTTCTCCAAAGATCCAGACTGACCCTTTTACATTTCATTCAGACAAAAAGTCCAAGTTGAATGATTTGCTTGTTTTGTTCATGCAACAATCCAAAACCCCAAATATTAATATTAAATTCCATGAAAGCATCATATTATCATATTTGATATACTGGAAAAGCAAGCATTTGACATTTTTGCTTGATATAATTAATAAGTAATCATGTGCTTGCACTGGAGTTGATGTTCTTTTTGTTGTTAGTTTGCACCTACAATCTTGCTATAATCTGATTATTAACATTTTGTTTCCAATAACAAAAGGCTTTAAACTATTAAAAAAAGTAGCTGGTTCAACACAAGGACTAACTAAATTAACTAATTATTTTATTTTCGGAAACAACAGAACATTTTAATCTGCAGAGAGCAGCTGGACATTAGCAGATAATGGTAGTATTTCACAGTTTTCTCTGTTGCTCTGTCTTGGTATCGAAGGCATTGTTTACTGCTCTTGAATTTGTCAAGTGTCACTTTTAAATGTCTTGAACGCCACAAATAAAATTCCATTCACCTACACTGAGTTGGGGTCACAGCAGAAATTTGAATGGTGAAAAATAGGTGAGATAAAGATGATTGATGTGATGATTAATGTGAAATGACCCAAGCGAAACACCAGTGATAGTTAGAGGTAACCATGTACACATATAATATAATAAGTGTTTAAAAAGTAGAAGTGTCATTAGAAATGATTCACTCAAGTTAAAGTACAGATAATTTAACTTTTACAAAAGTAAAGTACTCCACTAAGAAATGTTTTTTGTGGGCATCAATGTGACTGAGTTACTGATACAAAGGGATCTATTTTATGTACTATTAAGCTGATGCTGTCAATAACACGATTGTACAAATCTGGTCCAGATTTGTTCCACGTGTGCCTCATAAATAAGGTTTCTGCAGAAACCTATGTAGATGTTGATTCATGTGCAGATTCACTGAGAGAGAGCAACTTCAAGAAACCCCTATTTCTGAGAACATAATTTGAAACATTATGCAACCTTTAATGAAATCTCTTCTATTCAGAAATTGACCTTTTAGTAAAAGCGCAGCACAACACAGCACAGCAGACACAACAGTGAAACAAAACGGAAAATATATTTATAAAAACTAATTTCACATTTGTGTTTTAAACTGCAAACAAACTATCAACAACAACAGTAACAAACTAAGTAACTAAAATGACCAGATACTATGCAGATATTTATACTTATTACCCCTGGTGAAAGTCTAATATACAAGAATAAGTATTTACGGCTCGAGTGTTGAGGACAGGATGTGTTACACTGTGCTGTACAATCATAAACTGAAGAGCTAGTTGATGCTCTCGCACTCTCTCACTCTTTTTGGTAGAGAATCTAGAGGGGCCATCATGATGATAGCTCATGTCAGTTGCTCGAGGTCACGGCCTCGTGTCACTCTCCCACTCACACATCCAAACTCACTCACACACTCTTTTTTTAATGCACTTTTTTCCGGGTATATCATTTTTACACAAAGACATGCACACGCATTCACTCACAAGTCTGAAACCTTAGACCCTTCCCCCTGTCCATCTGTAGGGGTTATCTGTGTGACACCTTCTCTCACCCCTGAGTCTGTGACTCATCTCCACTCATCACACACAGCCCCGCACTGGCACATGGCAGCTGGGACGCTCAGCGGTGCATTTAAGGGGATAAGGCTGTCATCGATGGAATACTTTAACCTCGGGGTCACTGGCTCAAAACACATACACGTAGACACATGCTGTGTTTAGTGCAGGTAGCACAAACAGTAGAGGAGGTAACAGTAGAGGACAACGATGATCCTAAGGGTTCAGACACAGGTGAATTCACCATGAAAGTAAGTGCATTGCTTTTGTGTTGAACCAATTAGTCGATTAACTGATCGACAGATGTAATTTTAATGTGTAATTCAAACCCTTGGGTGTGTTGATCTAATATTTGTTAGATCAATATCAGACTAATAGCTGAAACCATTATATTTTTCACTATGATTAATTAAAATATATTGAAAGTAACTGTTAGTTGCAGCCCTGCTTTGCTTCCTCAGGTGTCTCTGGTCATGTTAAGGGCTTTGACTGTATAATTGACACCCGAAAGAGTCTCACACTAAAGCCAGTGTGATTTTGAGTGACAGTTGTTAGGAATTTCTCACCCCCGTCCAGCGTCCTTTAACTTACAGTTTGTATGTGTGCGCGTGCTCGCCTTCACGTGCACATTTAAGTATGCCTGTGGTGTCTGTCAGCAGTGTTAGAAGAAAAACAATGATGGCTTGTCAAAGAAGGCTTAATAACAGTAATTGTTGCCTCTGTGATTAGAAAGAGTATCAGATATTTCCATCTTGACAACTGTTCCCAAATAATGTGTACAGGAATGAAGGATTGGGGGCATGGATTGTGTGTGTGAGTGGAGCAAGGGGGGGCTTCACAATGACTGTGTGATTAAACCCCCTCGACAGTCATTTCTCTCACCAAGCCTCCCCAACTGGGAAGGCATCGCAGTGGAAATTTCCACTTGTCGAAGAAACAACCTGCAGGTTTAAAGTTTGGTGTCAAGTGCCAGTGTCGCTGTGCGGACGGAATGCTTCTTTTGTGGGCGAGTCTCTGGTGTAATTTTGGGCAGGGCAGGGTGTCCCGGCAGTAGGCCTTTCTTCTTCAGGCCCTGTGCAGTTTCATTAGATACGGCTAATGAAAAGATGGCTGCTGGACAGCCCGGCCCCCCGATGCTCCACTGGCCTGTATTTAGAGCTCCCGACCTCGCATCTCCCACTAAACAGGTGTGCTAGCTGGGCCCTGCTGCACCACACCAAGTGAAAAACACGGAAAAAATCCTCATCTTTTCCTCGACAGACCACAGAGAGTTCGTTTCACAACATTATTTTCATCTAAAGCAACTTGTTGACTTCTATTTTTAAAACTTTGGTTTGCATCGTCTAAACACAAAGCAGATGGCTCTGTCTCTGTCCTGTTAGAGTCAATTAACTTGTTTACTCTCCACACTTACGCCAGCAGGACTGAGCCATGAATATGGAATAAAGCGTGTTTAGTGAATTGATAAATAGATGTATTTCTGGTATAGCTTGTGTTGGATGACTCCTAATACTGTATTGTTCCTTGTAATACTTTTATTTATACACTGATTTGTGTTTTATCTTGTATAACGTTAATTAAATTTAGGTTAATAACTTTAAATGAGATTTCACTGTGTTCTAGTGCAGCGATTATCATTTTAAGGTGTTTATCACTCAGGGCTGCAGGTGGGACGGTTAACCACAGCAACCTGATGATAAATAAAAGTGATTTAACTCTTTCAAAACATTTTGACACAACTGAGATACAGCTGGGATCACATCCAGTTAAATAAATTTATGGTCCTGGATTCCGCCTTTCATCGAGAGCATATGCACTTTTCCAGAAGGCACGGTTCAAAATATCCAAATACACAAGTAAAAAAAAAAAGTTGTTTTCTTGCTTCTAGTATAAACAAGTGGCAACATTAAGCGACACATACTCTTCTCACATGCTCGCCTTTATTTACACACATGGCAGGAAATTAAAGACAGTGAGTAAAGCGAGTATCACTCAGTTCACTTGACAATCTCCACTGCTCCGAAGCCTCTGGCAAACTGAGATGTTGTAAAAAGCCTCCTGTAATTAGACAAAGCTGTTTATGCACAACTGCTCCATTTCGTTCTCCCATTCCCTCCCCTATGAAACACTAATTTGCCTTTCAGCGTGATAATAGTTGATATACAGTATGGTGTCATCTGGTGACAGCTCATTGTTTTCCTCTGGTTAGTTGCAGAAGCCTAATTCAGCTACTGGCAGTATCCCCATTTCAGGTGCATAAATATCTTAAAACCAAACTGGTGTTTGGCGGGAGCACGGCCGGAGTTAGATCGCAGTGTTTATTTGCTAACAGACTCCCTCTGTGTTCATACGCTGACCCTTTGTGTGGCTCTCTGAGAGGCAGGTGGATTGTGCCCTGGGCTTGCGGGCTACAGTTTGAAAGCAACAACGTGAAACCGGAGATGTAACACGACCTCAAGGCAATTAGGCCCACAATGAGGACGTTTTTTCACATTCGCTCCTTTTGTGTTGCTAAATACGATTTAAGAGCAAATAAAATGAGGAACCTTGTGTGCTCTGGCGGAGAGGATGAGCAAAAATGGAAAAGCAGGCAGCAAATAAGCAGCAGTGTGAGTTTCGGTGTCTCAGCGACGGCAGTTTGTGGCACATAAGATGAGGGAGTGTCTGTAGGGTACAGCTCTCCTTTGAAGTCGCCCTACCTTGTTACCCTGTGTTTTTTGAAGTGTGCGTATGAGCAGGGAGGGGATTTGGGTGGAGTGGAGAGGACTGGAAAATGCAAAGCCAGTAGGGTCCACTTTGGGGGAGTTTTAGCCGTACAGAACTTTTCCCATGTTCGCAGACAGAAAGGTGCAAGAAGGGCTGGAAGAGAGAGACTCTGCAGCACCTTCCCTCCTCCTTCTCTCCCTCCTCCCTTCCGTTGCTATATACTCTTCCCTGAATGGAGTGTGTCTACCGGATCTTCCCAGGATGAAATGTCATATCTTAGACTGATCCTTATCTCTTAATCGCTTCCTTTGTCTCCCATGATTCCCCAGACCCTCCCTGACTTCCCTCTTTGGGCATAGCCCTTTGATGTGTCAGCCACAGTTAGGAACGCTGGGGGTGGGATATTTCTGGTGGGTGCATGCATGTTTGTGTGTGTGTGTGTGAGGGGTTATCAGCACTCGATGGTAGGGGAGACCACTGGAAAGGGCTGGTGTTGTTGTCTCAGGCCGACAGTTAGCATTTCTTGTGACTTTATAAAGGTAACTGTCAGTGTGTATGTGCTGGAGGGCACGAGTAATTGTGTAACAGCAAGGCATTCTTGTGTCTGTCTAATGATGCATGTGTGTGTATTTATGTGTTTGTATGACTCTGCTTAGGGTAAAATCCTGGGCTGATGACACACCAGCCTCAGAAACTTTCTCTTGGGCTACACACAGATGTTCGCATGGGTCACAGACAGTCAAATGTGAAACAAATGTGGGAAAGGCCACAGAAAGTGTATACAGAGTATGAAAACCATCAAAAGAGTAACATGGGGTAAACTGAAAAAGGTACCACAGACTAGTTAGTGGAACTGAGTGTCGGAAAATTGGGAAGTTTACATCCCATCTAAAATGGACATTAACAGACATTATAATTTAGAGATGACGTGAATGAAGGCCGTGAACATTTCCACAAGAGACAAACTTTTCATCACAGCCTCTCAGCTAAACAGTAGAAAAATATACAAAAACGTTACCATGATCTAATTTCAACACTCTATTCAGACGGGGTTAGCGTTATTCTATTAGCCTCAGCCTTGAGCGAGTGCCACTGCTACTCTTGCTGTAATGTCAAACCTGTTGGCTAGGACTCCTTAACTTTCTGTACAGCATATTTTCTTTCACAGAGAGAGCAAGAATTTAAACTTTAGGAAAAAAAAAAAAGACAAAATAAGGTTTAGTTTCCAAAACTGAAATCAGCTGCTGATCTACCAGATACAGCTGGTTTAATATTTTTGTCCTCCCGCAGGTTGACCGTGAATATGCAACTGCAGTGATGGAGTTTCCACATTTATATGAGGGTTTAAATAATTCAACAAAAGCAAAGACTGTGGCTTGTAGTCTGATCTAACACATAGTGTGTGTAGAGTGGAATATCTTTGACCTCCCTAAATCTAGTTGACCGTGCAGCCACTGTAACAATGCTTTTTTTATGTGTATCTGCTGCGTTAAATACATAAAGATATATATTATATGTTAGTCTGCATGTATATTTTGCTGTGATCACATTAATAAATGCGGTTTCTCCAAGCTTCTATTGAGCTTTATAGATAATTTAAAGTGGACAAGCCTGTGTTATAGATAGATGACTCAATGGGTACAGGCCCAGAGAGGAAGTGAGTGTGATGTTTGTGTGAGTGTGTGTGAAAAAAAAGAGATGGGTTGTGAGAAAGAGAGAAAGACAACATTGTCATGCAGAGGTTATTTGAAATGCTTTGTATCTCCCATTGCATCATCAAACACATGATGTAGTCATATCTTTGAACATATGATTGTGTAAATAAGTGGAAAATGTATGTGTTCATCCTATCACAGCTTATTGTCGTCTCGTCCGCTTATTTTGCTGAACATCCGGACGGCTTATTCTTTGGTCCCTAAAAGAATTTTGAGCCAAAGCCAGGGGTGATAGGGGCACATTGTCTGCACCCTCTGGTGGCAGGATGCAACACCACAACCTGCCCTTTGTGTGTGTATCTGCGTGCACAAAAAGGGTATTTATGCATCTATGTGTTAACCTGGAGACAGCAAAACGACAGGTTTCCTCAGGTGAGAGCACAAAGCTGTATGTTTGTGTGTGAGGAGGCCACCTAGCATCAGCTGCACATCCGGACAAAGATAGGAGAACTGGCTTACAATTAGAGGGTTTTGCATCAGCCAAAAGCAACATTCTTCATTTTGGTGAAAGAGCGGGGCCCTCACTGGGTGCTGAACCACCTGGAGATGAGTGAGGGCAGAGGCAAGTGGAAAGTAAAGATAGAAATGGCAGCATTAGTGTTAGAAAGAAAATGTCACCTTGTAATGGTGAGGCAGTTATTACCGCCTTGTGTGCAGCCTGGCATTTTCAAACCCTGGGTGGATTTTTAAATAACGGAGCCGCATTGTTTCAGCCACTGGTGTATCTGTGTTTATTTGCACATCCAAGCTAGTGTAGAGAGAAAATAAGCCAGCACTTTCCCCCAGATTTAGGTCTAAGCTTGAATAAACTTTGATACTCCCTCCTTTGCGAGTGATTGTAAGAAGGCTGTTTATTGCTCTTGGCATGTACATACATAAGTGTATACATTTAGCTGTGGACGTTGGGGCATTCAAGGGTGAGATCATTAACATATGGGCAGAACAGTTAAGGCCTGCAGCCATGAGCCCTGAGGGACAGCAAGGCTGTGTAAGTGAATACTGATCATATACTTCAGATATTATTACCTCTCCCTGTGTGGAAAAACCTTGTTCACTAAGTACTTAAACCAGAAACTGAGCTGGTGATAGACAGGCAAACAAATCAGGCCAATGCACGTTTGTATTATTAGGAGTTTGTCTTGAGAAACGAGAACAAATGCTCTATTTGAAGGGCCAAAACTTTTTAGTTGACCGATTAGATTTCACTGACTGGTTTGTGCTGCTAACTTTATTAATAACTTCTATTCAAACTCTCTTTCGATGTGTATCTGTCTTTCACTTAGGACTTTTGGGTCATGCATCCATTTTATAGTCTTCCACAGATCTTCTTTTATAGCATTTTGTCACTTTATGAGTGACTGACTGAAGAAATGGAAAGGGTGAAAAAGTGTGAAAAGGTTTAATTAAACAGTTCAGCTGGCAATAAAAAAAAAGGAGAGGAAGAGTCACACCAAACAAACAGACTTGTTGCCTCGGTAACGAACAAAGCCCTCGCACAAACGGTCGATTCTCTGCACTGTTAGAAGAAGGTATCGTAAAGAGCTATATATCTAGTAGATGTATTAGTAGATAACAGAGGACAACCTTGGGAATGAGTTGGAATAGTTGACATGCAACTTCAGCATCCTCATAAAATCTGAGAATAAGGCAGAAGAAGAGCATCCTAAAGAAGAGCAGGCAGTTCCAGAGGATGGCTTGTTCTATTGGATACAAGAAAATTGCTTCTAAAACACTTGCTTAAATTTGTCCTTTACATTTGGGAGAGGATGTGCACACTACACGTGTTCCCTGAGGATCACTTGAGGCCTTCTTCCTGGCTGCCTCCTATCCAAACTATTTTAGTAATATGTATATGCAGAAGTAAAACAGTAGTAGTTTGTGGTATCTGATGAGTTTGTTCTAAAGGGCACAGGTAAAAAACATAGGGATAGACTAACAACAGTATAAAGACAGACACATGACTAACACACTCCGCTTGACTGGTCAACACATGGTGCATGTGTGTGCTTCTCTGTGTGTTTGTGTGAGGCTCGCGGCCACGGCCATGCCCGGAAAGGCTTGGAGCACAACCAGTCATTAGGAAGTCAGGCCGTCTGGAGTGCATTATGGGCTGGGTACTGTAACTCTTACAAGCAAAGGCTGCTATCAAATCAGTGATGAGGGGGAGATGGAGGGAACAAGAGATTAAGAGTGAAAGACAAAAAAAGGTTCATACTCGTGTCATGTAATAGATGAGTTTTGATGGTTTGTTTGCGTTTCAATATCAGGTTGTAAAATATATATACTGTATATATCCTTCCATGTGGATGCAAGAAAAATGAATGGAGTAGACACTGAGGAGAATGTGAGACCAAAAGAACAAGGTTATAAAAGGTGGATGGTTGGAGCAAAGATAATGATGCTGCTTGAGGGCGGGTGACTGTCAGACAGTGCCCAAGCTGAATTGGTGCGGTGTTAGCCGCAGCTTAAGTTTTGACTACAATTCTCAACAATTTAACAGGTTTTTGTGCTTCCCGTCAAAATATGATTACATTGGTTCTGTTTGGGTTTCATCAAATGGACATGACTCACTCCGGATCAGTACATGTTTACAGTGCAGTTTGTCTTTCTCCAGGGCTGTGAGCAGACACACTTTAATGCTTGATCATAGTGCAGACTGGATAGTTTGCCATGCTTGACACATACGCACCAAATAGCTGTTTGGCAGCATTCTCTAAATCTTAATTTGTAATGTCTTCATCATAATAAAGCATTGCATACAGGAGATTGAGCCTCCTACAACCATCATTGAAAAATAATCAGCTGAAATGTGCTTGTCTAACTATCCTGCTCCAAAAAAAGCACCCAGTCACTTCAACTTCAATCTGTCCAAGTGACAGTGAATCAGTTTCACCTGGTTTGGTGCAAATTAAACTAACAACAGGTGAAACAGAGAGACAAAAGAAAGACCACCCCCCAAAAGGGAACCGTTTTTCATGGGGTGGCCACAGACAAATGCTTTCTCCTGCACAAATAGTCCCGTTACTCCAACATGGCACATCCATACGGGCAGCCGCAAGAAGGTTGCTGTGTCTGCCAGCACAGTCTCAAGAGCATGGACGAGATACCAGGAGAAGGTCTGTTACGCAATTGTGTGATTTAAAAGTTCCTTGGATGTTTTAGGAGGTGTAGATTGGTGGAGCATTAAACCTGCAAAAAGTGCAAAAGCAGTAAATTTGCAAGATGGACAACTAAATATGGAGCTGAGGCTTCTTATAAAGCTGAAGAGAGCTGCACAGTCAGGTAATAATTCTTTGCTGGACCTTGACAATATGTGTTACCTGTCACACACATGATCCTTTCTCATACATACAACATACATTATAATAAAGATATCAAACATAGCCTTTGAGAAGCAGTTGCCATGCAGAACTCTGCAACGGCCTTCAAGCACCAAAAACAAACATTGCTTTCAGAGTGCAGGCATCATAGGTCAGTGAAACAAATACTTATTAGCGTCAGCACAAGTTTAGCACGTGAGAGAAGCCCCCAGAAACTGTATCTTCCGTGCTAGGTAGCAATACAATGGCCAGTTGAGTAGTAGAATAAATCTGTCTCTGTCTAGTCAAAGGGGAATGGGAAGTCTGAAGAGGAAAACATGTCAACACCCACTGCTGAGGAACTAGTTATTAGCTCTTGTATTTACAAAAGGCCCGGTGGACACAATCTCCAGAATGGATCCATATAAAAGACTGCGTCATACATCAAAACCCCAAAACGCCACAGCTGGTAAGTCCCAGTTCACAACCACGGTCATCCCCGTCAGACAGAGCATTTTACACGTCAACGTTTGTGTTCTCTATTTGTTGATCTCTGTCCACAGTGAAAACAGCTCTGAAAAAGTAAAATGAGTCATTGCTGTGCATCACTCAGCCACAAAAACACAAATAGATCCTGTTGCTCAGTATGTTGGGGGAGAAGGTGGCGAGTAGATGTGCAAAGAGTCAAACCTTTGCAGAAGGTTAGGCAATATTTAAAATGTTTTTGAGGTCGTTACATAGCTCAGATTTATTTTTTAATCCATAACTAGATAAATGTATAACCGTCAAAGCAAAATGCTGCAATATAAGGCTTCATCTTTGACATCTTGTCTTCATTCTGGGCTTCTTTTACTTTCTTTATCAGCATAAGAGGAAGGGAATTGCCTGGCAAACATCTTGTCTTCATGTTACAGCAGTGGACATATTGAAACACCTGTTTTGATTTATTGTGTTTGGGTAGTTGGCAGTAGATGAATTCCAGCAACCAGCTTTTTGCACAAGCTCTGCCAAGAAGACGCACATGTCCTCACCGCTATTCTGTCTTATACACTTACACAATTGCACACGTTCACATGCACACAAATAAGCAAACCTCAAGAGTACGTATTTGTACAGTACACCCTGATACACACACACACACATACACACACACTTACACATTGTACTCGTTGCAGGTTTTACAAATGACTTGGTTGAAAGATCGATCACGAAAACAGACTTTCTGGAAGTCTGCATTCATGTCTTTCGCTTTAAACCTCCCCCCACTGAGCACAGGTGCACTGGCACACAGAAGAAGAAACAAGAGAACAAGGTGGGAGGGAGAAAACAGCTCAGTCAAAACAGAGAAAAGAATAATGGAAGAGAGACGACCGTACGTCAGTCTGCCCTCAGATCACATCTGACACAGTCCCACCTGTCAGCATGGACTTGAATCAATCCCCCTTTTCTCTGAACTCATGTGGGTAAAACTCCGACAGCTAACTGTCTTTTTGGTGCTGTGCCAGAGCTCCTTTCTCTACCCTGTGTACAGACTAGAATTAAAGAGGAGCAAATAGAAGCGCCATCTGACAGTTGTCTGGCTGTGGGACATATGATGGATTTGAACGGTAAAAGACGCCAAAACACAAAATGGCTGAGGTCAGGAAGTTTAGGAAATCCCAAAAGTGGGAGAAGGCTGCAGGGTTTTGTTAGAAAAAGTCATCAGGCTGCGGATTTGGATGTTATAGTTGGTTGGTATTTCATATTACACTGAAAGTATCATATTTTCTTGTTTTTCAAGAGGTTTGTGTATTTTCTTTTGTATCTTTTGATTGCAGTTGGACCAGCTGGAATCAGCTCCGCCCGTTCTGGTGGTTCATGGTTGTCGTCACGTTGACGCATGTATATGCTATCCTAATTAGATGGTTGGGGGACCCAGACAAACGTTTGCCAAGGCCAGACGGGGTTCTTCCCTTTCCTGTGTGTCACGGTATGACATCACAGTCTGGGTTCCAGGACACCCTATCATTGGTATCATCAGGCAGGACGTGATGTGTTTGGAGAGTGACTGAGTCAACCTCAGAGTCCTTTCACAGTACCAGTCCACCACGCACACCGGGCTTAGGAGGAAGTATCCCCTGTGCCAAGGAAGCGTGGGCTGTGCCACTTCAATTCAGGAATTCTTATCATGTTGACTTTTCAAAAGGGATGCACCACACTGTGGTTTGGTCTGCAGCTGGGACAACAAAGTGATGAATGGAGCAGCTAGTGAGGAAGGGATATGCCCACACACTCACCTCCTCCCTCTTTCTCTTTTTCTTTACGCCTTCGGTCAATTTACACACACACACACACACACGCATATACAACACCGACCATCCGGGTGGAGAAATTTGCGAGCTGTGGGGCTCAGCAGAGCCACTCTCCAGGGCCGTGGCCATAAAACAAAAGCACTTGTAACATGAAAGAATTCCTGCAATTTACAAGAGGAAGTGGAACATCTGAGAGACGATGGTTGAATTCTCAGTGTGCTCTTCTGGGCAAAGTGTCAAAGCTGGGGAGGTGGCTGCTGGCTGATGTTTCCACTGCCCTCCATCCCACTGCCCCTATGCACCTCTTTCAGTGCTAAATGTACTTCCTGTTCCCCATTACAGGCACAGTTCAGGCACCCACCGTGTGCTGCTCAGGGGCCATCGGGGGCTTTACTTTGAACCTGGCAGCTCCAGGGAACATTCCTGCCTTGAAAGGTTTATTTGGTTATCTCTCCAAAATGTCCTGAGGTAAAATATACTGTTAGGTAAACTTAGCTGATACAAACCAGTTGTAGGCAGGCAATAGTAAACAGATTGTAACCACTCATGAAATGGTCGCTGCCAGTATCGTAGCAGTGTGCTGCACACTGTCTGCCTCCACCCTGCAACATCAGGAACAGCAGGTTTTTCTCATAATGCACAAGATGCCTCAAGGTAATGTGCAATCTGAACATTTACAGGTTCTCTGCTCGTATGTCATATTATTCTTTCAGCCTCATTGTGCTTTTTTGACCAGGTTAACATATATACGTGTATATATATTCTAATTAATACATTTTATAGATGTAAGGGTTCGTTTGTTTTAAAGGGCATGCAACGGCACAACCACTCTTTGCAAAACAGTGTGTGTGATCTGTGCTTGTGTGTGTGTGTGTTTTCAGTTCTCCAGAATTTGGTCTACATTCATGTGGATAATTATAACTTTATGGAGATTTTTCCCTCCCTTCCCTACGACCACATCTGCAGCAGAGGCAAATAGTAGAGGAAGGGTGGAGGCCAAACCTTCTGGACCTCTCTCTCTTTCACCTCTCACTGTTTCTGTCTCTTTCTTCTTCTCTTTGCTCCCTCCATCGTTTTTTTCCTCCTTCTTTCTGTCACTCATGCTCCTCCCTGGCCTGGACCACCTACGTTAGGAGCCTTGGGTGGACCTCAGAACCAATGCTATCACTGCAAGTGTACTCAAACGTCTCATAATGACTTCCACTTAGATCCAGTCCATAAACACTCTCAGATGCACAGAGACACACTCTCTGGGCTCAGGCAGAGCGGCTGCATGCTTTTCTTCTCAGCAGAGGCTGCAGTCACTTAGCTAGTTTCCTTAATTTCTTTCTTAATAGGAATCTGTTTGTTTGTTTGCGCATTGGTTCAGTGTTGTTTATTTGGCTGACTGTTTTATGAGCTTGAGCAAAGTCTTTTGAGCCACCCTAGGAGCTGTGCTAACCTCATATGCGTGTGGCAACATTCACGTATTAAACTTGAAGCTTTTTACTGTAACTCCGGCAGTGGTTAGATCCGTGGTGAGGCTACCTCCATGAACATTTGCCCATCATTGTATGATCCCCAAAGCTCCCCACGCCTGTGAACAATGATGTCATGCTATGTTGCGTAATTATGTTTTGCAATATGTTTAGTACCATAAAACTCATGTACACTGCAAGGGTGGAGCTGACATATTCCTTTAACTCAATGAATGACCTTAAGCCAATTTTACTGCAGTGCAGCACCGTGGTTAAGTGCATTTCTGACAAGCATATTGTGTGATCGAAAATGTCAGTTTGCTCTGTGTTATTTGTTTGTTCTCACTGATGTCACTTTAAAATCTAAGACAGTATTAAACTGAAGAGTGACTTGTAACACATTTTGACAGTTATGTCATTATGTGACCAGCACTTTGAGGATAATACGCCGCTTGGATCTTACATTTGTAGCTTTGGCAACAGTCTCTATGGGTGAGGTGCAATGGTAGCCGAATAGTTACTGGGCATACCACATAACCGCAATGTCTGCGCGTTATACCGCCCTCCTCATACTCTCATTTTTCTTGTCTGCTCACCATCAAATAAAGTAAAAAGTAGTTCATATGGTTAGCAAGATTGTTCTCATCTGGTTTTAAGTTAGTTAAGAGTGCTTAGACAGAGGAAAAAGCAATGTGATAGTCATTAAGATCTATAATAAAGCCAAACTATAATAGAAAATTTTGAATTGTACAGTGTACAGTGTTGTTACAGTGTACAGTTGTACAGTGATACACAAACAGATTTTCTAAAAAAATGTCTATGTAACAACCATCGTAAGAAGAACAAGATACAGATAGGAGATTTTTGTAAATTAGAAACATTGAATATTTCTTGTGGCTCATATGTTGTTTCTTGGGGTGCTGCATTACATCTATCGATGGTGTCATGGCCAGTAGCTGCAAATAAAAACATACATTTCATTTCTTATTACCGAGCACATCCTTCAAATCACTGCCACTTGAGAAGACAACGTCTTTCATGGGATGCATGGTGATACACCGCTCTGACAGCTGGAGACTCTAACTTGAACTTGATCGTGACAGAGAAACATACGCTGACACCACCTGTATCACACCACCAGGAGTTTATCTACCTGTGAGATAAATAGAAATATTCACACATCATTCTGCCCCAAAACTCGTCACACTCCCTCCTTGTTGGGAGAGATTAACTGAATTATCTCCATCCTGCTCTGATGGGATAAGAGAGATAGGCCTTTGGAAATTACATTTTTGCCAGCAGACTGTAATGACCTTTTCGTGACAACAGAGTATCTCCTGAAGATTGAAAAAGAGGAGAGAAACAAGACTCACATCAGACTGACAACAGTTGTGCTCCCATCTTTTCAGAGTGCTCATATCAGAACGTGGTTTTGAAAATGGGCCACTGACAGTGTGGTTCCAATGCTGAGTTGTGGAAAACAGATTGGAATGTGTCACATTATTTCCAAACTAAACATGAATAGACCCTGATATTCTGTCTAAATGACAAGCATGTGCATGTGCTCATGTTCACGCACAAATCCAGACAAATCCACAGACAGCAAGATAAAAAAAACAAAAAGCATCCAACAGCCTCTTTCATCCAGTATGTTTAGCATTTTTCCATCTTGTGTTTATTCTTTTTGCAAAACTATGCATCTTGTTTTGCAATCAGTTCACTTTCAATCTGTTTGGGACATTGTCTCTGCTTCTATCAGTACACAGGTGAGTTATCGCTGCAGCCCTGCATCCTGCCAAGCGTGGGGTTTCACAGCTCAGGGGCCACTATCTGAACTTGTACTGAACATCTATCTTCACATGAGGGCTGGAGGGCGGACATGTCCACAGCTCACAAGATCAGACAGAGCACTAAGCCATGCCATGATACACCTCCTCGAAGTTGATGTGGCAAACACTGGGAGATTACAGATGATCAGATTTGAGATATCAAACATGCAATGACGCAAATGGGCAGTGGAACTTTATTTGGGTTTTCAAACACCTTAGGTTTTCTGAGCAAATGAAAAAAGATGATTTTACTTGAAAAGATCCAAACACAAGCACATAAAATAATTCAATTTACTATGTCACATGTAATTGGTAAAATGTATTTAAGTGTAAGTTCAAGTTGAACTGTATCACAAAACCACCCGTCCATATGACCAAAATGTGTGCTGTCGTGGTTTGGTTTGGACTCAGTTAGATTTTTATTTTCATAATTTATAAAAACTACTAGCTTACAGTTTAAAATCCCAGCTAGATCCAAAAAATCGTGATCTTAAGCTGCATTTGTTAATCACCCCTTGAACCTCTTGAACTGCCCTGAACATCAACCTGGGTAGTGAAAATGTTAGTAATGGTGAACCACTACACCAACAGCATCTTCAACGATAAGAGTTTGGTGATTATCATGTGATCCAAACATGGAATCACAGTCACGTGCTCCGAAACCAATCTACATCTGTGGAAAAAGGCCAAAGCTGAACTCAAAACAAATTAACAATGTGATAAGATTAGGTATTTTGTTTTTCTTAAAATGGTAGTCTTAAATGAATTTAAATTGAATGTGTCATGAATTTGGCATAATATTTACAAAACCCTGTCTTTGTAAGCTAGACAAGCTGCTACAGTAGTTTCATTTTTAGGGTCATGTAGAGTTCCTTGGAAGGTGAGTCAATTACAATAGTGAGTGAATGAATGAATTAGCGTTGGTGACTCATGTTGTGGGTCTGTTTTTTTCTGTGACTCACCTAGACGAGCCAATGCATTTCCCACAAAGAGACTTTTTCATTTTTGCAAGGGTCCCACTGTTTGGAGAGAATAGCTCCTTTAATTGACCTCTCTTTGATGTTTCCAGTTAAAGGTTTTCTCTGTGCAGTGTCACTCAGCAGGAAACATGAACTAATGACAATCTCTCTACCACTTACGCCTGAATAGTTTGGTGGGGTAAGGTGGTGTTTTCTGCCAGTACAAGTGCTACCCTTTAAAAAAAAAACATTTTACGGCATGCTAAAGCCACAGCCACATAGTCACAACATTAATTGGATGACTACTCCATGGGCTTTAAGTTAGTAAGCCAAGTAAGTAACAGTAACAGTCACTAAGGCCACATCCACTCCACTCCAAGGTGGATACATCTGGAAACCTTGTTTTCAAGAGAAAATGACTTCCATCCAAGCCAGTATTTTAAAGTTGTTTTTGTTTTTGACACAGGCAAATGACTGAAATCTATTTTTTTAAATTATCTTTGGAGTGGCAAGAAAAAGTAATGAGGTCATGAAGGTCGGACTGTGGGTTATTACCATCTTGTCCATGGCACTGTGAGGCTGGTGTTTTGTATGCACAATAGCCTGCAGTGCTGGCAGCTATCCTACTAATAAATATATATACAGCCACAAAGTAAAACACTGTAGTAGCTTAAAGTATAAGAGATACTTAGTGACTATTAGCTATATTGAAACAGTGTAAGCACATTACCCCAGACTACATAATCAAAACTAGTATCTTGGTAAGTATCTTAAGCTCAGAGGGTTCAGAAACTGTAATTATTGGGACCTTTTCAGAATTGAAAACCATATGTTTTGTCTTTTCTTACTAACACATTTTTTAACTGAATCTAAAATAGCAAACCGTGTCCACGCTAGTGTTTTGGAAAAACATATTTATAGGGAGTGAAAAATTATTCCATAATGTGGATGAGAGCCCAGAACATGTGCTTTAAAATTTAGTCAGGCTTCGGAGGACATGGTCTGAGTCAGTCGTATTTGTACCCTCACACGCTTACCTCTGCCCCCTTTATGCACCTCTATCTCTGGGGTGCTGAGAGCAGAGATTTTGGTTCCATCATCACAGGCCGAGTAGCTGCAGACAGGAAGTAGTGGTGCATCTGCTGAAGTAGTTTTGCCGCTGCTGCTGACTATGGAGGACATGAGTGTTTTTGAGTACTGTTTTTGTTATTTAACATTAAATGAGCTCTGAGATGGATTGTGTTAATGGTTAGGCCCTCCTGTGCTGTAATATCACACACTTCTATCTCTGCTATCATTTTAATACACAAACACATAAACTACACTTTTGATTAAGTTTTACAATAAGCCCAGTCATGAAAATTGCCTCTTGTTCCTCACAGATCCCTCACTGATCACTAAATATCTTATTTAGCTACTACATAACCTACATCTCCAGCAGCAGTCATTGTGTGTGGTCTCTACAATCCAATTCAGTGTATATCAGTCACACTAGCCACTTTGTGAAGCTTACAGTGTTAAAACTTTGTTCATTTTTGAGGCTAAAGCCTGTGGTTGTATTGGATTGCATTATTTGTTTATTCTTATACTATCAGTAGATCTAGGTATAAAGTTGTCGTATGCTTCACGACGGTATTTAAGATAAGCAAACTAAACACAGTTTGTCATACGCAAGTAGCCCTAAGTCTATCTTAGCAGAATACACATTCTCTAATGCAAGAAAAGTATATTTCGGAACAGCTATGCTATTTCAACACCACAATGGACACACACATGCACACTCAACACACACATACATTGACATCAAAGGATGAAGAAATTATAGCCTGCATACTAACTGGGGCCTGGCACACTCTCCCTGGCTCTCTCCTTGGCTCTCCTTCATCTGAAATAAATACACCCGCAAATACAAAACAGGCAAATACAAAACCAGAGAAACACATGTTTTCCTTGCAGTTCAGACTCATTGTTTTTCATTTCATTTCTCATGCATAGGGGTATCGTTTTAAAAATGCAGGTACAATGTCTGTATGACTGTAACACATACTTTCACAATTTAAGTCTGTGTGCACATATATCATTTATATAGATAAATGTTTGTGGATGAAAAGATGTTCCTCTAATGTTATTCTGTGTCCTCCACCTTTTTCACCCTCAACTTCACCATCTGAGATTAGCAACATGCCCAGTGCCAATCCTGCATGTTGGAGAGCAGATAACAGCCTGTAAGGGTTCAAAATGTTAACAACTACATGGTCTGAGTCTCTGTTCCCATCAATCTGCCACAAACCATTACTATCTCGTCTCGGTTCTTAAACGTTGATGGAGTGATGGTTTTACTTTGGGTCTGTTCAGATAGAAGGCAAATATGGGCATCATATTTCCAAGGATTGTCACAATATATTTCTCCCTGGAGGCAAAGTTAAACAAAACCATTCCATGGATTCCTGGGCCCTGACTATCTGCGCTTGGACCACCGTCCACGAGTGCAAGAAGGAGACAACCTGCAAGCTTTTAGAGACGGGTTCTGAACATCTAAGCATGTGGGGCTGCGCAGAATGTTTTTGACGTGTCAAGCTTAAACCCTTAACAACTGAGAGGACGGTATGTTTTTTAGTGCAGCGGGTTTATAAAGTACATCTGCTTTCTTTGTTTAGAGAGAAATGTTCTCTCATCTTTTTCTTCCGCTATAAATCAGAGACCACAATGGCACAATGAATAAAAGTCAGGGACAGCAAAGCTCTGTTGTACATCTCACTAGCAAAGGCAAAGTCTGTGTTTATGCTTTCATACATTTGTTTGTACTGATTTCTATTCTGTCTGTCTGTCTGTCAGCCTCAGTTATTTATAATTTAAAATGTCTCTATTTTCAAAACACTCGGCATGCTCATTGCAGGAAGTACACACTGAGGACGGATGAAGGGGAATAGCATGTTCTTGTTAGTATAAGTGATTAAATTGATCCTCCTTGTTAACTAAATGTTTTAGGGAAATTGCAGTGGATATTAATTTACCCTCCATCATTATTCCTCTTTGACTTTGAACAGTTTGCCCAAAACCTGACTGCTATTAAATCAGGGGGGAGAGTGAGCATTGCTATTATTCTACTCTTCCTCCCTCTCTCCCACACACAGTGCTGTTTTTAGTGTAGTTTCTCTTACAACTATTTTCAATAATCAAGTCCAAGTTCCAAACACTCACACACAAAGTGCCAGCTGGATGAGGCTCACTCAGCATCCTGATCTTGTTAGCGGTGTGGTGTGGAGCACTACCACACCTCAGACGGCATAAAAGATGTGAAAGAAAGAGAATAACGGCCCCTCGGTTCGACCCCATCGTCTCTCTCACGTTATCTAGATTTGTGCACCAGGGCTCTGTGGTTCTTTTGCCCGCCTGATGCCTGGCCATGGCGTACTGACGATTACTCTGTGATCAAAGTCACAACAGTCATTCATTGTTCCAGATGTGGACACACACACAGATTTATGCTTGGAGGCATCTAAACAGAGCTGCTGCTTTGTCAAATGATGTCATAATAAGTCAACATTATAACCAGCCAGAATCTCATCTATCAGATTTGGTTTCCAGATTTGTACATTTCAAATACCATACTGAGACTACCTCTGTCTTGGTGTCAGATCAAATCCCTATGCTGCACACATCCCACACAAATCTTCTGTTGTCACAGGATCGCATCTAAAATGAAACAGATTTCAAACATTAGATGATCCTACAGGTAATAAGTACAGCTTAGTTACAACTTAATTTGCAATGACTTATACTCACTTGTACTTTCAACCCTTTGACCTAGTATAGCTGGGATAACACGACATTATGGAAAAAGAGACATGCAACCAAATGTGAGCTGGGCCTATGTTTGTATCTCAACCCAGTAGCCATGGGGCCACAGATCTCACTACTTTGATAGGTACTGATTTATGATGGCATATAGCTCTAATAGTCCCAGTTACAAAATCAAAACCTACTATGCAATAAAGCGTAGTTTTACTTAAGGAGATTTTAAAACACCATAACATTAAAACAATATTTTACCTCTGTATGTAAAATGCACACTCTTCAATTGCACATGCTGCTCACAAGTCATTATAAGTGTTTGAACAAAACAGACTGCTTGCTGCTTTTTGAGAGAGGACAGTCTCAAGACACGTGTAACTACACTTTACAGAAATCTGATTTCGATTAGGCCGCACTAATGCATGCAGGTTGCAGTGAAACAGAGCGGAGCATCACATTGCCTAGGAGGGGGGTCAGAGAGTGATGGTAGTGAGGTAGAGAAAGAGAGTGTGTGTGTGTGTGTGTAGGGGGGTATGTTGGGGCTGAACTCACAGCTGGGAGAATGGTGTGTTAACCCTGCCAAAGCCTCAGCACATGACTCCCACCACTTGTCAAAATCACCATGTGTGCAATAATGTGATTACAGTCTGGTTACTATTATGATTTAAAACAACAGCTTGTGCAGAATGGAAGGAACGCACTGCCCCACAGAATATGTGTGTGTGTGTGTGTGTGTGTGTGTGTGTGTGTGTGTGTTAGAGGGTAAGAGAGGGGCTGGAATGAGGGAATATGGGTAACAGGAGTGGGGAAGGAGTGTGTAGGATTTGTACCCCAGTACCCTCCCTTCTGTCTTCTATCTATACCCTGCAGGGGGACACTGGGTGGGGGTTTCAGGGTGACTGTCTGGGTCTTGTCATGGATTTACAAGTTAAGGGAAGGCTTTATGTCATTCTCTCCCCTTCTGCAGCCCCTTACACCATCCACAGCCCCCCCTTCCTTTCATTCCAGGTTACACAATCACTGCACTGCACACAAGGGGTTGTCATCACAGGTGCAGCCGAGATTGGCCAGGATAAAGGAACGCTTCCAGCTCAAGATGTTTTTCCCCTCTCTTTTCTTTTTTCCTCAACCAACTCCTTCCTTGTTTTCCCCTTTCTTTTCATGTCTTCTAATTCCTATTTTTACTCATATTTGTTATTCACTTTTTACTTGTGTTTACTCCATACTGGCCCATATATCTTGTTCTCTGTCAAAGCAGGCTGTTTACAAAAAAGTCAGTATAACGCCCACACATGGTTTGTCCTTTGGCTCCATTAAAACAAAATTCTGTCACCTCCAACTACCCAGGAATTTAGCCCAAACTCTCACTCCTTCATGCCTCTTGATGCTGCTTGCCCTTTGGCTGCCTCTTGAGGGACAGTCAGTCAGCCAGCTAAGCAAAGGTGTGAGATCACCAATTTGCCAAAATTGTGTCTGTGTTTGCCAAACTGTGTCTGTTTGCAATTATGCAGGAAGGTCTTTCAGTCTCTCAGTCACAAAGAATGGTGAGCCTCCCTTTTGTTGGTACAGCCTTGGCCGCAGGGTCAGATGGAATGGGCAGAGGGAGGGACAGAGGAAGGGAGGGAGAAAGGGAGGAGTGTAAACTGCAACCAGGCAGCCCAGCATGTTAGAAGCTGGACCCCAGCCACATGATGCCAGCCGGGCATGAAGGCAGCTCTAACGATTCCCTCCTGGGCATCTGGAAGTGGGAGAGAGCGAGGGAGTGAGGCCTAGGCCACAATGCCACCCATCTCGGAGCTCAGCTAAGAAAAACAAATGCCAGTGGTCACAAAGAGGGGATTTCCGGTTAGAGTCACCTAATACCTCCCTGGAATCTCAGAGGTTTGGAATCCAGAGTTGTGGAAGAGCTGGGGCTGCTATAAGCCACACAGCTGCGATGTAATTCCACTTTTAAGTTTCACCTCTCCGTGTTAAACTCGGTTGATTTAGCAGGCCTCATATCCCCGTCTGCCAGCTTAGCTCAGATGAGGGAAATAATGATGGATTTCACTGACAAGAATAAAAAGATCGAGTGAATTTTATTAATTAGAAAAATCCCTAAACAGATGACTGTCCCACTTCTGATTTCAATTTGTACTTTTCCAATGATTTATTGTCATTTCTTAACAAGTTCAGGCGTTCTCTCTGCATAGTCTAGGCCAGATGCAAGAATTTAAAGCAGGCATTATGCACAGTCCAAGACTGGGACGTGATGTGATCGATGTCAGGTGCAGGATCTCAGCCCTCAGCCTGAGTAACAGCATGTGTTTGACACGTTATTTGAGACCTGAGCGGACCAGGTGGTGTAGTCTCCGCTCATGAGCAGAATTGTTCAGTAACCCTGGTAGCGAAGCCCCTTATCCATGGACTTGCCTTAATTCTTTCACCAAGTCCTTTTTCATTACAGATGTTGTTAGACAGACAAGACCCAGACTCCTAATAGAAATAGTTTCAAAACTCCCGGGTGGCTTTTTTGGGAGAGACCTGATTGTGAGGCATGTGTAAGACTGTGTGTGCTATGGGTTGTGGTCCAATTGTTTTTATGGCCTCTTTTGTGTCTTGTGATGAAACATCTGTGCGGATTTGTGGACAGACTACAGCTGAGAGCACTGGGTGCACACATGTCTCGTGTGTACTAGGTGCGACCCAGGCTGTTTATATCTTGACTGGAGTCTGTGATGTGTATTACCATGGAGGTGCATGTCCTCTCCAGCGTCTCTAGCTTCTTTCATCGGTTTATGTGCTCGATGGGCTCTGTGATGAGACAGCTATGTAAAGCAAATGCATGTGCACATTTACAAATAAATGTGTATGCATGAGCAAGCTGCCTTCGTGCTGCTTGTAGACCATGTGACCCCTTTGCCCAGACGCAGCACGAGAGTGTGAACGAGCTGGGTCACCTTGCGCTCCAGCCTGATGGGAGTTGAAGCATCTGTCTCGGCCGTGACTAATAGCAAGCACCTGCAGTGCTCACGGAAACCATAAGACAGTTCTGAAATCGGCAACAAGAGACCTCACCTGCTACGAGGCATGGAGCAATAAAAAAAACTGCAAACCTCCCCACCTGCCTGCCTCAGAGCTCCGGCTCCCCTCATGCTATCATACACACAGACCCACGCAAAACCTTAGTTGTAAGCTCAACCAACTTTTTGAGGTGTTTGTCTTGCTAATGTGTTGTACCTCAGGGAGAGTCAGACTTAATGCAAGCAGACCGCAAACTCTGCACTCTTCTATCTTAATAAGGACGAACCACTTGCCCAGCTTGGATGGAGCCGGACTGAGACTCAGAGGGGATGGAACCGGAGAGAGTGAGGAAGAGAGAGTGAGAACAAGTGATGATGAATAAAGAGAGTGTAAGACAGAGGGGGAGAGAGAAAGGTTGAGGATTGTTTTACAAACAGAATTCCTTCAATTAATCAAGCTGTTTGAACAGCTGGACTACTCAAGACAGGTCGTAACAGGATCCTTACGTGGAAGTGCGGATTACAGACACGGATTCGGCAGAAAAATATTAGCTGTCAAACGCTGCAGCCAAGAGGTGCAGGAAAAGTCCCCTGTTTCCTGGTGGTGAGAGAGCCACAGACGAACGGGGTTACTTAACACAGCTCCCCAGGGACTAAAGCTGCGTAGAGGCCTGCAGAAGGGGGTGGACATCAGGCCAGGGGGCAGCCCACAAGACCAGCGGTCGTCCCACAGGACTTAGCCCAGTGCAGCAGTCTGGGAAGGAGGATCAGATTTAGGGTCAGGCTCTGATATAGGACTGGAAACTTGGAGACCCCCATGTTAGCATTTATGTACAGGCTACACATAAACAACTGAGAACAGCTGTCAAGAGAGTATGCACTGCTCTAGTGGTGCATGTTTATTATCAATGTCCCTGTAGAGGGATTGACATCATGGTAAAGAATGTGGCAGTGGAATAGTTGGCTACCTTCTCTTTGTAAATAAATACATTTTGTATGTAGGTCAGATGGTAGACAGGTCATTAGTATTCTCAAGGGATATAAGGGATAACATTTATCCAACAATATTAATTAAGGTAAAGTTTTGCATGATGACTTCTTGTAGGCCATTTGTGCTCATTGTCCAATCCATCAGTTACCCTGATGTATGAGTGAAACATCTTTGCACTGCAGAGCAACAGCAAACTACACATCTCCACAGCTTGTAGATTTGAGGTAGCAGAGTGAATTAAATGGACAAAGCTGTCATTGAACCCAACCAGCAGAGCTTTTCTGTTTGTGAACAAAACTGGCAACCGTGATCAATGGCTGCATGAAAGAACAAGTAGTATAAAACATGTTGTGTTGTCACTTCCTGGCATGGCTCTGAACTAAAACTGGACAACGTTTACTATATCAAGCTGTACTAACAGTGGAGACAAATGCACTGTACAAGGAGTGTCTGTAGAACTGGAAATCAGGGATTTGCTGAAGGTACAAAGGGTATTACCATTGTTACCTAGACAAGACGCACAGCGTGTACTGAAACTACTAACATAACCTATTAATACATGTGTGTAATCTCAGGGTTGTTTTGTACTTTTTCCACCTAAAGCACGTGTTCCCCGAGCATCTACAAAAAGATTTTGGGGAAAATGCTCCTATGGCTTGGGGATGTGTACACAGACACGTTTCACACACATGCACCACAAAACACGATGGGAACTCTGAACAGTAGGAAGAGGGAGAAGAAGCACTTCTTTGTTTGTTGTATTTGACTGAGCGACATGGAAAAGTGAAAATCAAACAGCATGTGTAACCGCTCCACAAGAACAGTGTCAGGGACGTTGAAATAAACATAACGTACCTTTGATGTATGATATAAGGAGCTAGTTCACTTATTTTTTTGGCACAAGTGCGGTTGGTGTGCGCAGATGTCCACAGGGAGTGCGTCCCAACCCTCACAGACGTGGACGATGACAAAATTAACGTCACAGACACAGGACGTGGAAAGTGTGAATTGGCCTTTAAACAACATGGAAAACACATGTAACCAGAAAAACAAGGACATACCGCGCAGTACATAAACATGAAGAAGAAAGACATCTATGCTCTGGTCAGTTCAGGTACCACAAAAGAACATTACATCATCTAAACTACTACAAATCTAGAGCACAGATTTTCATGTCTTTCCTTCTGTCTTTGTCTCGGTAACCTTTTCTGTCCAGTCAGTGCAGGAGGAGAAAAAGGGAGTAATGTTGGCTCAGGTGCTTGATTGTCAGAACATTCACTTACACTGTATTTACTTCTAGGCTAGGGAGGAAACAAATGTTCAGCGACCACACACACACACAGCATACACACATTACCAAGATGTATCACTGTGTAACTGTGTAAACAGCAATATTACTCTCAGACCTTCCACCCCACCTCCACTCCTCTTTCTCTCATGGCCATGATGTAATTACCAAGGCACTTAATTAGTCATTGAGAGACTTGGAGCGGACACAGCTACAGAATGAGATTTACCACTTCATGAGGTTAAACCAGAATCCTATCCGTTTTTATTTAATGAACACCAGCCCCAACCACAATCATTTTTGTAAGCCAAAGCCAAGGCAGTTTTAGTAATACAATATTTGACTGTGAGGCCTTTCACCGAGATGCAAAGACCTATCTGGATGTAAAAAAATCTATACTTTTTTTGAACATCTGCTGGGCTTTCCTTTCAGAACCCCATAAAGTTTTGCCACAGAGTTTTTGTGGTAATTTTCTGGGTTTCTCTATGTATCCCTATGGGGCAGCAGCAGCTTGTTCGTTGAACCATGTTCAGTTCAAAGCACAGAGAGAAGTTTGAAGAGTGTTGAGGACGATGATGTATAGCAGACTGGACCACCAGGGTCATGGCTCTGCTATGTGTGTGTGTGTGTGTGTGTGTGTGTGTGTGTGCTTGCTCGGATGTAACGCACACACCAAAGGGTTTGTTAAGACTCAGTGATTGAAGTCCTACTTATCTCAAAGTGATAGATACACACAGACAACAGCGCAAGCGGCTATACATCCACATGTACAGACCAAACAAACACTTAGCCACTCGCCCACACACACACACACACACATATAACGATCGGCGCACAGCTCCGTGGTGAGGCTGGGAACCTGGGTTCAGGGCTGCTGTAGGAGCTGTTTGAAGCCAGCTGTCACAACCTGACAGCCTGTTGTTTTAGAGGCCTTTGGTATGGCCAAGGGGCTGAGGGGAGAAAAACAACACCAGGAATGTGTACAAGTCAGGACCCAACAGTAAATCCTTCGTCCGTTTCCCTTCTCTTAACACAGACAGAGGGGAGCAGGGGCGTCCGAGGGAGAGTGCGGAGGGACATGGGAGCGCCTCGAGTGTCCCAGACGAGCCACTGAAGTGATCTCCATCTCCCTCACTTTCTCTGCTCTTTCTCACACCTTTTTTCTCCTAAGCTGTTTCGTCTTTTTTTTTTTGTACTGTCCCCCGTCTCTATCTTTCTCCCTGCATCTCTCTTTCTTTCCAACCCAGTGCATCACATATGTGCTTAATCGCAATTGTTTTATCATGCGTTCTGTTTATCCTGTGGCTGCATTCATTAAGATCAGACACACACAAACAACTGCTTAAAGGGGGAGAGAAAGAAAAGGGTGGAGATTTCACAGGAACACAAATACACACAAACACACATATTCTGTGAGTGATGGATGCTAACACACCCATGAAACTGCACTAATCTTTCTAATGTAATACAAACATGAACACAAAGAGATACAGTAACAGCCAAGTGACTCCGTGATGAGCACATTGCAGACACTCACACATGTGCAAACGTGACCTCTTCCTCTTGTGGGAGTAAAGGTCCTGTTGCTGCAGTATGCAAATGAGTTAATAACATGCTGGGTCACACAAAAGCATCCGGATGCAAGACTCAGCACACTGACGAGGAAAGAACAAAGCGTCCATGTCTTCTAAAAGCATACTGTGGATTGGGTGGGATCGTGCATCGAGGGCTTACTTCAAGGTTGCATTCCCTGAAAATGGTTGTTTACTTCCTGCAAAATAAAAAAAGACACATTTGGAGAAAATTTGAAATGCTGCAGTGGTTTTGGACTTCACAGAAAAGCATCTCCATTCCTCTTTGGGACATCTTAGTGCAAACATCTTGTGATCTATTCTCAGCCTTATATCCTGGTTTGACTTTAGTAGACAGACCTCACATCCCAAATCCGAATATTTTCTCACCCGGTGGTGTTGTTCTGCTCTGATTTTTCTGGTCACTGTTTTTTCCAGTATATTACTGAGGCCTCTTTAATCTTAATGTATCCCTACTGGTTTATAGTATAAATAAATGAACAACACAAAAGCACAGTGAGCATACACACACTTTCACATGGCACCAAGTTTCTATTTTTGTCTAGTGTCTAAAAGGAGCACAACATTCAGTTCACTATTACTCATACGGTAAAAACTGTCGAATAATAAAACAAATCATCAAATGCTGTTTCTGAATGTGACAAGAAATGCCCAGCATGAGAGACCAGACACATTGTAGGACATTTAAGATCCAGTGCTTCTGGTTATTGGTTGATACTAGGGTCTAAAAGTTAGGATTGGCCTAAATGTGTAAAACAAAATTAAGCTCCTGATTCTAATTCTCTCGTTGAGGTCTCAATAAGCACAGTTGTCTTGTTTGTATTGTTAAACTCTCTGTGAAACTCTCCACTCTGTTCAGTATTTACATAGAACAGAATGATGTCATGTTGAAAGTCATTAATATTATAGTGAGATATATTGCTACTAATCTTTGCTTGTTGTCTAATAATAACGTTTAGATTTGTACATGAATGATTAGTTTTACTGACATTAAACCATAATAACAGTATTGAGGTAATGACCAGGTTGTTACAAAAGTCAATTCATCCACTACGCAATACTATTAATTACTGTTTTGTGTCTGTACTTGTGTGTGTATGGGTGATGTAGGAGGTGTATTTCACACACACACACACACCTTTCTTATTTCCAGTGATGAGCCCAGGTGGCAGAGTGGCTTTGAAGCACTGCAAGCCTTCTCATGATTCTCCTGGCCTCCAGGTGTGTGTGGGCTGGCCTGTCTGTCTCAGCCAGAGAAGGCCCTTTTTGTCTGAGCTTTGCCAGCCGGGACAACACAATTGATCCCTGTGACTCCCCTTTACCTCTCTCTCTGATACCACTCCTCCACGATACTTCTCAGCTTAAGATTTGGGAGCTGGTAGAACCCAAAGCTGTCTGGACGATGGAGGGGTTGTGGAGAGGGATGGGGTTAAGGGCTCCTCTAGGTGAGCAGGAGCAGCCCCTCTTAGCACTAATGGGATAATTATTTGCACTCCACAGGTGCACACAACTCAAATGAGGTCACAGCTCAAGCGTGGCTCCTCAGCAGAGGGAGAATGCTGAAATTTGTTTGGCTGAGAAATGATTTGAACATGTCAAGAAAAATACATTTGTGAAACAAGGGATTTAGGAATAAAAATGAAGATCAGTGGCGAATATAAATGTTTAAAGTCACCTCCGCATTCAATCTGAATTTAAAGTTACGGGAAAGATTAAAGGGGCATATACTACTACTGAAGTCTCTTTGATCTCACATGTTCTCACTCGTATATTTAGGGATGTACAGTATGTTGCACTGTTCTCATTACTCATGTACAGTATGACAGCAGGACTGCTGCCGGATGAGAAATAAACACACGACGTCAGGATTACATGCAGATAAGAAGCTTTTCCTTTCAGATGTTGACACAACCGCTCCTCCATTATGACTTACAGACATAATTTAGAAAACTACCACATGCACAGTGAAAAATACACTGCACTACACATGTGGGTGCACAGCGACATTGTGTATATGAAATCACAGTCCACGTGTACAAGCTACACACTTGCACACCCACTGCGTGTACACAGAGCAAGATATCCCCCAACCCCTAGTATCATTGTTCTGTTCCTTTGATGATGATGATGTCTTATGCAGGTATTTTTCTTCCGTTATTTCCTGTGCTTTTGAATCACTCATTGTGTCCATTCTCTACCAAATCCTTAGGAAAGCCCCCTAGATACATCTCTTCTTTTCTTGTGCACAGGTATCATCACATCTTGCATCAAGCTTTGGTGTCTTAAAGGGCTGTCTTTCCTAAATTACAGAAAAGCATTGTCCATGAATGGTACAAATGAGGGAGGATGATTATTTTTGAATGTGATGTGCTGCAGACATCTTTAAATTTAGATCTGCCTTTTGCTAACTGAGCTGCAACAGCTGGACACATAAAAACAAACAAATATGCATGGTTAAATACTACTAGGACTATGTGAGAAATATGTGTTTTCATTTTGTAATTTGAGTGATCCTTTAGCCCCGACCCTGCAGCTGGATCAAGTCTATGAAAATGTGTAATGGTTACGTACATACATTTTTGCATTACTACTGAATTATTCTAAGGTCAATAAAAGGAAGTCCCTAAAAGTGCTTCTACAGTTTCCACTGAGCAAACTCACTGAGGATGTGTTGTTTTGACTGCTCTTTTCAAGGTCAACAATGAACCGTCAAACTCAGAAACAACACTCCATGTATACTTTCCACCAAAGTGACATTTATGAGATTTATTTGCACATTTATCTAAAGCATTCTAAAACTTTATGTGTGCAGGAACTGAGACTGTACTTGTTCTCACTGTCCCATTTGCCTCTGGGACTGTGTATATGTACCTTTGGTGCTTTCAGTTTTGTCTCTTATTGGCCGTTAAGTTGTGAGTGATTTTATGGCTGTTTTGCAGTGCTCTGTTTTCACAAAGGAAAATCATATATCAACTCGCTCCCCTGTCTATAGGTCAAAGTCCTAGGCAATAGAGAGCATTATGTGGGGGTGGGAGGGAAGCTAACCCAGGGCCCACACTCACAAAGGGGCCCTTTAAGGGAACCCTGAGATTACATCCTATACTTTCCTAATTTTTTACTTCTTTAAAACTGATTTAAAACACATTCTGGTAGACAGAACATTATGGCAACTTGAACTTTGTGACCCTGACTCTTAAAATATATTTTAACATCAAATGAAAATATTATTCTAAACAGATTAATCTTATATTTAATAATGTTTTATAAAGACATCAACTTTGAATTGTTGCACATCTAAACTGGTGTAACATGAAAAGAAAAATGTAGTGCAAAGAGTTATTAAGGCAGACATGTCTAAAATCCAACAATAGTGGTCTGGGTGTGGAGATCTGGGTGTCTTATGAAGATGTTGGGTACACCACAAGGCATAAATTGTGTACCTGTATGCTTGTCGTGATTCAATAGCATACAGGTACTCTTGGACATTTGGAAACTGATTTATAAATATAATCACTGATATAATTCAGTCACTGGGGAGGAGGGCATGTGAAATAGGCCTCCCCTTCTCTGCCTTACCCACCCATGGTTCTAGGTCAGCAACAAATCAGCACACCTGGAGCTGGGTGGGATTTTCTGTTTTACTTGACGCTTCAGCAGGGCAGTTAAAGTTCAGACAGGGAAAAATGCTACTCTTAAGTGTTTTCTACAGTGATTGTGCATTAAAATGTGTTTAGAGCACTGGAGTGCACTTTGGAAGCTATAATGTGGAATTTCAAAACAGTCCTTCAGGCTCGTCTCTCATCTGAACGATGCTTTAGGCTCGATGCCACAGTGCAGACTGAAGTCACAATGGGAAACATCACAGAGTCACGGCCTGTAAATGTTAGCTTTAGTTTCTTTTACATCAACAGTTTACCCATCTCTAATTGGAACATGCGCCCCCTCCCTCTTCTTTCTATCTAAACACATAGATGTGCACACGCACATATAAGCTCACACAGCAAAGGGCGTGCAGACACCCATTGAATGGAAATATGGGAACATCTGGAGGAGCTCATCCAATGCACAGACAAACGTTTCCTGGAGAGAGGCTTCAAAGCTGGCTAGTGCTAACACAAGCACACACACACACACACACCTCTTGACTGCAGAGGTACAGGCCAGATCAGATGAGCGGAGGGAACAACGAGCAGCTCGTTGCACTAGTAGGTATTGCAGCACCTAAGGTTAATTCTCCAAAAGGGCTTTCCTTTCTTCTCCTTTCTTCTCCGCCAGTGTCTCATCTGCACATCGTCATATATGCGTCACCCTGCCAGCGTCCAGGGCTCACCAGGACATAGAGAAAGACGGACACCATGGGAAGCTTCTCATGATGTGGTTTCAGTGCGTCAGGGTCAGGCTGCCTAACCTCTGACAAGCCCCTGCGACATCCAGAGTACAGTGAGGAGGTTTTCAGTGTAACAGGGAAAAACGCTGACGTAGACTATGTCTGTGTCTGTTAATAGAGCTATATCCAAGCACATATTTCTCTTGAAGATGTAACCAAAAGTTACAATTTCCAAAGTTACAAGAAAAAGTTACAAAAATTGCAGAAAAATATGCAATACATTTTAGCTGGGATATATTAGGTGTTTATGATTTATTTCATTTGACTGAAAAATATTCAGAAACTAAATGACAGTAGAAAGTAATAGTTAGCGGTGACAGGACAAATCCAGCAATGCAACATTTTCATTTATAAGTTTTATTTATAGACAGACATGACGTTTTCCTGTTAATAACCTTGCTATATTTTAGTTGTTTACTGAATAATTGATTCCACCTTTTTATTCTTCTTTCTCTTTCTCCATCTCTGTTTCTCTGTCAGACATGGCAGAAAAACCAAGTTTATCATTATCACCCCCTCTCACCTGAGACCTCACCTTTTGCCTCCTCTCTCGCTCTACTTCCTGACACCCCCTCCCTCAACCCGCTCAGCCCTTTCACCCCTCCTCTCCCCTGCCACTACCCATCCCTTCACACATTCTCTCCTCCCCTCCATCCCCCTACTCACCTCCGTACCACCTAGTGAGCACATTTCCTTACTCCCTCCTTGCCAACAAAGGGGGAAAAAAAGCTTTTACTCATTAGTGGATGACCCTTGCCCCTAGGCCACATTTTAAGAGGCTCTACTTGACTCCTGACATGGCCATCAGCAATCAAAACATATGTGTTCAGTGCATACAGACCTGGAAAGTATAGGGAAAGGCCAGTGTGTATTGATGCTTGGTTTGATGTGTGTGTGACAGTAGTCTGACAGGAGACAGGCAGGTTCACCAACTACTGCAGAACCTTTGTGGTAGTTCTTCTGTCCCCAGGCCGGACCCTGGGGATGGCTGCTCACAATGGAGATGGATTGCTCGCTCTCACTCACTCCACACATGATCCATTTGCAGGAGCCTCATTAGCTTTATCACCAATGCATGTGTGTGTGTGTTTACCCATTGGGAAAGGTGAAGGGTTTAGGCATAGCGTGTCAGAGTCTGCATGTAATGGTGTTGATGCTTTTCTAATTGCTCGCAGAAGTTGGATGTGGTGAGCTTGTTTAAGATCCGATGTGTTTGTGTTTCTAATTTCGCAGACAGGATGCAAACACACATACGCTGTTTATCACTCCTTTGGCCTCTCGCTCACTCTCCCTCGACCACACGCACAAACATGCACACTGTATTGTGTACATGTATTCTGGTGAATATTGGAAAAAATCTAATAACGAAATAATTTATTCATTAAATTAACATTAAATTCACTTGACTTTTTATACTTTTGAATAATGACAACAACTTGAAAGTGAGCTAATCACAGGCTCTTTCTTGTCTAGTTCAGTCTTTAATGAGAAAGCTGACAGCACTTATTCCCCAAGGTGAGGTGCTACCACTGTAGTAATAGCTCTTCATTGCTGACAGATTCATGCAGAATCCTCTTTTGATGTGACTCTCTCCTACAGCTCATCTGCTTTTGGAAAGTTTTCTTCCACAGAAAACCAGCACTTAAGTCCCTTTTCAACCTGTTTTACTATGTGCTATCATGACATACCATACCTCTGGGTGTTTCTGACACTAATTTAGACATATCTACTCCTAATATGGCAAAGGAAGATGTGTATTGTTGCTGTAGCACTTTCAAAACAGTTCATAATTCAATTATAGTGTAGTCACTGGTGATTCTTCAATCTTCATAACAAAGCGTTTTTTATTTTATGATGATGACTTTTTTTGTAGTGTTCTCTTTGACACAGCTGCCTGAGATGTGCATCCGATCTCAGAAATCTCAGACTTTAGCACCATCTGATGTAATTTAAACACTTGCACTTTTTCTAAGTGGGGTCATCAAAGAAAATATTATTTGAGAGAGGCAAAAAATAAAATATAAGAGACAACGCTGCTCCCCTAAGCCCAAGTTTTGCACAGATCCTTAGCTGGTTGGAGCTGGAATTTAGGAGTGATGGTTAGAGGTCAGGGTCGATGTTTGGCCCTCAGTGTTTGAAAAGAGCAGGGCTGGATCAGGAGAACAACATTGTTAGTGGAAGTCCCATCTGGGGCCTGTCTGCACCAGTCCACCACCCAACCCCTGTATTTGGACAGGGTTTATTTTCAGCCTCTGCATGGATGTTCAGCATGAAACCCTGCAATATTCAAGCACTGAGTAGAAACGACGACATGTGGCCACCAGACTGTTTCAGACTTCTTTCTCCTCCTTCCTAAACTCCCCCCACCCTCGGCTCATTTTGCTCCTCCTGCTTGCTCCTCTGAAAACATTATGTCCCATTGCATGAGCAAACATGTTTGGCCATCTTTCCTGTGAACCTGTAGAATGGCAGGAACCCCGTCTTTGAAAAGCACATCACACGTCCTGACTGCCTCTCAGTGTAACTCAGAACTGGTGAGACAATAAACCCCGAAGTTGATTTTCTGTGACCTTTTAAAAGTATTTTAATGGATCTTTCTCCCCACTATTGAAATATTTTGTGGGCCAGGGTAATTTTATCTCTGTGAAGTGGAAAATAGCTAATCCTGCTTGAATAGGCTACCCTCTAGTGTTTAGAGTCATTATGGTTCACAACAAAGCTTTGAAAGTTTCCCCTCCACACTAACTAGGCTCAATTAGGGCCATGTTTTCACACTGAAGCTGCAGTTTAGAAATGACAGCTGTCAGATGTGAGCTGAAGGAAACTACAAATGACAAAATAACCATTAAATAGCCATTTCTGTGGATATAAGTTATTTTGGATATCAGTAAATAGCCTTTTTGAGTAAATAAGTAAATATACAGTAAATATACTGTACATGTATACATTTCTTTTAGTGAAAGAACCACTTTCTCCTGTGCCTGAGCCAATACATAGAAGAGAAACAAGACATAGGTTAAAATAAAATACTTAGTTTGCCTGTGGTGTCAAAGCCATGCAGATGGTTTTGGTTTTATTTGCCCAGATTGTGAGATATCCATCGCTGAGATTTCAATTATTTTGAAAGTTGACAACTCTAAATTTGACTAACAGAGGCCGCCTTGTAATCCAGTATAAACTCTACACAGCTTTTTAGACTTTGGTTTCTAGTAGTAACAAGCAACTGGTTTCAACAGCCGATAGACAAAGTAAGCAAGGAGCTGGTGAAGGAAATAGAACATCTATCATCTAAAGCACCACATATATTTCCTCTCAAAGTCCAGGCAAATAGAAATCAAAGTATCTGTGAGGGTAGATAAACATTTGTCATTTTTGTCATTTTCATTTCTTTCACCTCTGTGTGGCCTAAAATGTTCAGTAGTAGTACAGTACAGTACGTCTCCAGCACTCAGAACAGATGAATAAATATTACTTATGTACTCATGTAAACAGCGGTTCACATAGGAAAAAGTTTGCATGATCTCTGATTCTGTGTTTGGTTTGGTCACTCTCCCATGGATGCTGGGAGGTTGTGTCACACCATCGAACCTCAACTCGAAAACCAGGCGATGACAGGATTATTGTGGGTCCCTGAAGGGTTATGGTCAGTGTGTTAAAACATTATATAGGTCCTGATGGTCTAGAAATGAGTAACAACTCTTTTCACCTGCTCTGCTCGTTACAGTCTCCAGAAACCAACAGACTCCCATGGATGTGTGAGGTCTTTGTCAAGCTCGTCATTTGTCTCTATCGCCATGATAGTAGAATACAGTAAATATTTGAGAGTTATTGCTGGGATTGGATTAATTACATGCAGTCTTGAGTTTCTGCAATGCATCTTTTGTTCCCAGAGAAGTCACACAACATTAACAAGCTGTCAAGCTGTGAACTGACAAGGTTTGTCTCAGTGACTTTGTTGGTTTTCCTAAGATTGTGAGTGAGTGTGAATGAAATAGTGCCTCTGTGTGTTTGTATTTGTGTCTTTGTTGCTCTGTATCACCACTACACACACTTAAAACTGTGAATTTTCGTGGAAGTTGAGGGTGCATCTGTAAAATAGAAAGAGAAGAAGAAAGAGAGACAGTGACACTGGAACAGCATGAGAGTAGGAAAGGAGGGGGGGGGGGGGGGTGACGGAGCTCAACTAAACTAAGCGCTTGTACATAAATTGACATGTGCAATTAGGGAGATGTACACAGTCCCCCTGCTCTGTTTAAGATCTGGAATAGTTTCCTAACAGCTTCAAGATGCCCTGTTTTGGCTTTGGTTTCAAATCTAAATTGGGTTTGACCTTGTTGAATAATGGTGCTGGTGAAGTTCCCTTTGTACTCTTTGGCTAAAGTCCAGCTCTGTGCCATACAAACACAGGACAAGCTTTAGCGACACTGGAAATTGGTGAATGGTGAATGAAATTGTGACATAAAGTTAAATTCCTAACACTGGTTTTTGTAAGGCGGCCATAAACACTTTTGCTTTTGGTTTCCTGTTTGTATAATGGTAGACTGTCACTACACCACTGTTTTCTATTTCTTCTGTCTTGTTCAGTCCAACATTTTTCATTTATTTTTAGCATTTCACCAAGTGAAGAGTGGCACTTTGGACCTGCAGCGTGGGATCCAATGGGTTAAAGACAGCTGCCAACATCTGTAGCTGTGGTTAGCTTTTAATTGTGAGGCCCAGCAAGTGAGCAAGCAACATGGTGGAGAGGGGGCTGGCAGGCCACATATTTCAGACGAATGTTCACAGAACAGCTTTCCGGCCAGCCATGTGGACTCAATGATGGCGTCCAGGGGTGTGCTGTGCTCCTATGAAATATTAAATCTGCTTGGCCCTCTTGTGCAGACAGACCACCTGCAAGCAAACGTGGCGTGCAGCGAGCCCGGAGATCAGATGTCCCTCAGCAGCACACATGCACAAACACACACACACATGTATGGATGAGAAAAACATATAATTGCCAATGTCCCCACACAGGATAAACCTGCACATGCTTACACTAATGGACATAAACACATAAAAAAAAGCTGTGTATATGGAAACACTCAATCTGATCTCTTCAAAAACGTGTTTCCTGCTTGTTCTACAGAACATTTCTGCACATTGCCAAATTATTTTGACTGTAATTTTTTACGCATGATGCTTATCTGATAATTTTCTGTTTAAAACCACGCTTTAATGGAAAAGTATAATTCACCTATGTGGCTCCAGCGAACAGTGAACTCCTTCTTGAAACAATCAGCAAAAGCAGAGAACCACAATGATGATGATGAAGAAGAAGAAGAGACCATTTCCTACTTTCAAGCTTCAAGAAACTTAAGCCCACTTCGAAAAGCTGCCAAAAGGACAACGGGTGCTTGTAGACTGCCGTCCCCTTCAGGGCCTCTTTCATTTACACGTCGTGCAGTCGGTCCTTGGCCTCTCCTCTGATCCCCCGAGGCATCGCTGCCTGCCCAGATGTGCAGCTGTTTCTGTGGAACAGTAATAAAAACAGTTGACCTGCACATCCTCAAAGCGAACAGAGGGGGTCGCCCTCCTCCAGATGTGCTGCTTTCAGGTACAACAGGTTCAGTAGCAGTTTGTTTTGTTAATATATCTGTGTTTTAAAGCAGCAAAAGCAAAATGTCACTGCCTTTAATGATGAATATAATGTAGTGGGTGTTATCAGGGAACTTTTAGGGAAATTTCTCTTCAAATCCTTTAAGAAATTCCTTCTGTGATGTGACTGAATAATGCATCATGTTTATACAGAGAAACAAAGAAGCCTCATTTATACCATATTATACACTACATGCACCATACAGTACTAGTACAGTATAAATGTTTTATTATGATTATATTGACTGAAAGTGAAAAGTTGTGTAAATTAGTCAATAAACAATTAATTTGTAAATGTCATCTTCAACAGTTCATATGTGAACCTGGTACAGTGGCTTCTGCTCATTTCATAGACACTAGTGACATCCTCTGGTCATGTTGTGTCCATGAACCTTTCAAAATAAATGTTGTTCTTCTTCTGTTCATTTCTTGTCAAAGGATGCCAAACTCTGATCCAGCTGCACATTATCTCTCATTATTAGTTTCCAACCTATATGTTAGCAGCAGCTAATTCCAACAGCTGCTAATCATCACACCATGATGGCTCAGTCACATTCAGCGTTGCCATTAACAAACATCTGTGACACATAAAATTATCTTAAATGATATCAATCAATATCAAATGCACTGCATTGAAATCACCATTAAATTTGGTTCAGCTGCAGTTTATTCAGGTTTCAGAATCCTGATCTTCACCAACTAAGATATATATTTAGGGTCTAGTCGAGTGCTGCTGTTACACTGAAACAACACATTCTCTATAGACACAGTTTATTACAGTTTTTTGGTGACTGTCAATTTGCAGTCTGTTTATTACATCTCCTGAAATCAGTTTAGAGAAGTTGGCCATTATAGTGGTCATGTACTGTGAGCTCGTGCTTTTATCTGCTGATATTTGGTTTTATTTTTTACTCAGTTCATGATTGAACAGTTGAGAGAACAGACCAAAGCTAAGCCCCAAAGCTTTCTGAGAGAAATAATAGTCTAAGTCATGACCTCAGTATCTCCAAATATATTCTATGGCCTGGCATCAGAGCCTCCTTTTTATTTAACACTCTTCACTGCTTATTTATTTGGTTTATTAATACATTGTTTATATTACTACAGTACAATGAGAAGCACTGTAGCAGTCTGTGTCACACTAGATAATTGGACAAAGAAACCACAGAGATCCTATTATGAGGTGAGTGTCCTCACTAGAACACCATGCATTTCATACTTTCAGGCTTGAAGCTTTTGGGAATTATTCCATTCCACCGTGAGTCATCTACTTGATGTCTGCTTATTTCACATTTCTTTGTGACTGCATCATTCAGGCAAGAAAACTTTTAAGACGCCATTTGAAAACAATACATATTTGGAAGTTGAGTGTGAATCTGCACTAGAATAGTAAAAAATATATATACTTTGCACAACGTATGATATGATCTTTGATATGATGATATGATTTTTAATCACTGACTCAACAGCTGGCTGCTGTGGGTTAATGGGTTTATGTAAACTCTCTGTGAAGCCTTTTAAAATCAGTTACACAAAGTGCTTCTTTCGTCACTGTTTGCACTCTGCCGGACATGTGTGCCATCTGGTGTCACCCAAGAGATTTAATAAAGGGCACCAAAGTGGCAGATTTGCAGAACCTGTGAGATGCATTATACATTATATTCATGTCACCACATAAGACAACGATGTATCAGTTATATGTATTTTTGTTCTGCTCTTGATAAAGTACCTTGTTCCTAACATTTGTACATACTGTATCTTCATTCATCAGAATGACATGAGGACGCAGTCATCCTGAAGCGATCACAAGGTGGCAGCAGAGGCCTGTTGGCATTTTATCATTTGCCCTTAAAACTGGAGAACCTCCTTGTGCACCTGCTTTCTCTGAGCCAAGTGTACAGCACACTGTGTGCACGGAAAAAGGCAACTGGGCATTTTATGAGATGTGAAGGTCAATGTGAAAGAAGCTTCGCCCACAACATAAAAGTGGTCTAGTTATGGGTGATCACACTCTTTACTTCTAGGGCAACAATTTGAGATTCAGGAAACAGTTTGTTTGCAATATTTAACTGACAGAATGAAGTGTACTCTGTGTGTTTTGTGCATACCATGTTTTATATGATGCATTAAAAGGACAAACACTGCTGCAGGACCATCCATTATTACTGAAACATGCAGACATTGACTTGTCCTTGGAAAAGATTTGTGAATGAGCCCTGGCAGAGGAGCTCTCTCTCTCTCTCTCTCTCTCTCTCTCTTTCTCCTTCTCCTCATTTGGATAAATGTCACGGATTACCTAACAAGCGAATCAGTGTTTTGCCATTCAAGAGGAGGTAAGACTGTCATTTAGTTGCCTTGGAGACTACAAATCAATCGCATCATGCAGTATCTTCTTGTCCATTCCCAATCACTTGCTGCTGTCGTCATCGCGGCTTTGGGTGGAGGGGTGGAGGGGGCTGCAGCCTCCTGCGCTCTGATTGGCTCCTGCTGATGATGAGCTGCCATTGAGGATTTCTGGTCAGTGTAGAGAGTAGGTGTGTCTCTGGCTGCACGAGTGCACGCCTCTTACATAAATACTCAGCTCAAGTGTTGTGGCGATCAGACGCACTAATTTCAAACGCTGCGTTTTGGTCTCTGCGCGTCAGGCTTTGCGCACAGTTACTTTCGGTTTGCCTGCGCGTCCTGTGCTCGGTTGGAGGGGAAACAAAGACAAAGTAGAGAAGTTAGTGGCTGAATTTAGATTCCATAATCAGTACAAGTGGCAGCAGGTGTGAATTCATGTCTGTATTCTCCCCGCGGATATTCTGGTGAGTACTGGCTTCTTTTCCACTTTCACCTGTTCACATGTGTCTGATGCGTTTGTCTTGATTTCCTTGATTTGAAATTCCAAAATCAAATCTGAAATACTGTGCGCTTTGCACCGGACAGGTAAGAACAATGAAGCACGGAGCCTCGCTGCGGGTTAATTTTGCTTGGTGATTTCCCTCAGAATCAGCTACCTATGTTTCTGCACCCCCTCATGTTTCCTTTGAGATTTTCTGTGGGGTGTTGCCCCTGAATTTGGAAATGTCACAGCGCACGGATTGGAAAAAAAAGAGAATTGTAGGTCTTACCTGACTTTCCCCTTAGTTTTTTTTTTTTTTTTTTTTTTAAACCCAAGCTTGACAGGCGTTTCTGCATTTGCCAATTCGGAACAATCTCAAACAACTTAATTTTCAGCCCATTTCTGATATAATATGAAATAAATGCACTTTAATCCCCTTTTTAGAACATGAAGGCACAAACATATTTTACTTACTCCAAAAACATTTCAATAAAGTGAAATACTTGCATCCTATGGCATTTAGTGCTGCAGGTGCAGCTGGAAAAGGATGGATGCACTCTGTGCTCTGTGTATCACTCTGTCCTCTAAGTCCTTGCTGTTGCAGTCACAGGAATAGGAAGCGCAGCTTTGTTTATTTGAACCTGTCTTTAGTCTTATCTGTCTGTAGTTTTCCTGTCTGTACAGAGGAGGATATGAGTTGCTTTGAAACACGCTTTTTCAAGCGCTGTTGAAACCTCAGCAGACTTCTGGGTGTCTCTACCAGGAAGTTCAGCATCGACCTCTTTACTGTAACCACACTTCGCTTTCTTGCTGGTGCTTGTTTACAGTAGGCCTCTTGTTACCTATGGTTGTTCTGAGGAGTCCAAATGCAGAGTTTCGTCTTCGCTGTTACATTAACTCTGTGTCTTTACTGAGAATTTCTGTGAACAGGAAGACATTTTTCTCACCTACCATATACAGTAAATATCAGCAATAAGGTATTTACTCCGACACATATTACTTACCATATGGCACAAGAGTGCTAACGGATCCATGACACAACCAACAGGTACTGTATCTGTATACAGTATTAATTCCAGCTCACTCTTGGGAGTCTTACTCACTCCTCCCTCCACCTACATACCTGCAGAGCTGTGTGACTCGGCTGATGGAAAGCTCACTGCTTGTAAGAAACGGCAGCAGCTTTTGCTCTGTTGCCACACAGGCTGAGATTTATGACAGTATTAGTTAGAACTCTGAAGTGACACAGGGAAACGATGAGACCGTGCGACACCACTTGGTGCTCCTTTTAGCACCACTACATGACAAGTAGAGCAAGGAGCTGGAATGGCCTTTTGACGTTTGGAGACGTTCAGGTGAAACCCTTTTTAAATCTTAGGCAAGGTCTTAAGATTCCCTTTGGGTATCTTTTTAAACAAATGGTTTTGACAATCATAAATGAAGGTATTTACAGACTGTGCCCAAGTGTCTCCATTAATCTGTGACTGCTGCCTACAAAGCATAAGACAGAGCCTGCAGCATAATGGTAGAGGTACCAGGAATATGGTCACAACATATAATGAGATGCATTTGTTTTACAAAGCAAATGCGAGGCTGCAAAAGATGGCATGTCTACCCCTCCCCTGTGTGCCTGGTGCCTGGTCACTGGGTCAGTGGATTTGTCTATTTTTCCATGTCTGAGAAAACGAAAACCTCTGTTCTGTTGTCATGGTAGCACAACTTCCAAATAGCCCTCAGATGCATCACTAATTAATTTAGTTAACATCTTTTAAGCAAGTTATATTGTGAAAATTGTCCGAGCCCAGAATGACTTTCACATTTCTTTCACACACTTTCAAGTTGCTGTCAAATATTCATGATTGACTGTTCAGTGTTCTGTCAATTACCTTACCAAATAATTGTTCAATTATCAGGTCATCATTCTGACATATTTTGGACACGTTGTACTTGCTGTCCCTCTGTGGCATAAAGAAGTCATTAGGTTGACTGGGTCAAGAGGTAATGAGGTTTATTGCCATCTGCCACACCCACCTCATACATTAATCAGTGAAGACCATATTCCCTATGATGGCTGTCTCCTCACTTACCTTACAAAACTGAGCCGTCTCTCCTGTTTTGTGTTGTGCAGTTCAGACCTCTCACAATCAGACATGACTCCAAATGTGCACCTTTTGCCATTGACTTCAGTCAACTAGCTGTGGTCTGGGCAGGTTGTACTGTCATATTGACAGATTAATTACTTATACAACACTTAACATGTCCTCAAGGAGTCTCAAATTGCAGCCCCACTTGACACTTGAATCAGTAAAAGATGTGACTGTTGTCTGTGTTTTTGTCTCCTCCCAAGCTGACTTGTTACTCGTGCACCCCCACTTCCTCCTCATTGTGCCCCTTTATATTTTATTAGGTCGATGTTCTGTTATTCTTAGCCCAGCAGGATGTTTATAAGATCCTAGAACAGAAATATGACTGGCAAGGACTGAGTGTTTATCTTTCTTTCCCTTCCCTCCCTCTCTTCCTCTGCTCAGGTCTTCACTGTCACTGTTCATCCCCTTGTCCCCTCCCCTGCTGTTTTTGCATGCCTGCCTCACCCTCCTGCACTCCACTCAAGGATGAAATAAGTTAAAGAGCAGCTGACATTATTTTTTTCCATGTTAGACCTTGCATATCCTTTAAGCCTCCTTTGTTTTATTTTTGGATATCCGGTCATTGTTTTGGCCAACTATGCCGTGTCTTCTGCCTGTAGTAGAAGTTACAGTAATTCAGTCAGAAGCTTTTCAGTTGTCTTTTCCTCTTCTTTTCTTTTTTTTACATCATACGGTGATGTCGGTGTTTTGACATCACAATGAGTGTGCGTTAATGTAGGGGTGGAAAAACTGATAAGTTGTCGTGACTTCAAGGGTTAATGATCCCCTGGTAGTGAGTGATTCATGTTCATTTAATTATTCTCCACCTAAGCATGAATCACAGTAAAGCTCTTGCTCCACATTAAAAAGATTTAAAAAGAAAGATGTCCAAACATCAGACACTTCTCTGGCAATGAAAGGCTGCAGGTAGAGGCCTGAAGATCCTTGGGGTTTAATCATTACAGTATGGAAGGGAATGATCTGTACCCTAGTCCACACAAGTGACATTAATTTCACATTATGCTAAAACATACTGTAACCATGTAATAATAGTACTAATAATAGTAACAGTCCTGATGTTGACGAACTGTCAGAAACGCAACAGTATCTGTCTGTGAACATTGGCTACCATTAGCCACCATAATCTGCAGCAAGATCAAGTAGCTTGAGGCAGTACAGCAAAGTCCTATAAACCACTGCATTGAGCAAGACTGTATCTTATTGGTTATGAATTAGGTGTGTGGTTTTTCGTTTTATTTCAAAACATGTAGTTCCACTTTAAGACTAAATAAATGACTAATTCATGAAGGTTCTTATAAGTTTGCCAGAACTTCAACTTGACATGTGATGTTATGAATAAGTATCCATAATAAACCAATGTTTAGTTTACTACAAGATTTATGCTCCACTAAACATAAATGAACAGATGTCTTCATTAAAAAGTGTTATCAGTGAACATAGTTTTGTAATAAATGTCAACAGTAAGACAGGAGCTGCACTCAGCATTAAGAATTTGTGTTTATGTTGTCATGGTGGATGAATAGGTGTATTGAAGGTGTAAAAACAATTTTCAAATGAACTTCTGTCAAGTCCAACTTGGCGCTAAGACAATGTTTTAGTTTTTTCAGATATCCAATGAACTTTGAAACAAAAGTAATCAAGATGCAGAGAATTAAAGCCCTCGCCCCACATTTCACCCCTGAAATAAGGCTACTGATTCCGATAAAGTGAAAATGTGTGAGTGAGATTATTGCGTTTTATTTTCTTTGTGCTACAAAGTGACCACACAAACCACAAGCCTCTAGCCACTGACCACAAAGCACCAGACTTTAAATGGGTAGCGTGAGAAGGCTGTTCAACATCTTGTCCCAACACAGCATCTACAGTATGTCAGTCCAGAGACCTGCTTTAAGTCATTTTTTTTTCTTAACTTCTCTACAACATAGCTGGATAGTGAATGCAGTGAACATGGACAAACAAACCTCAAACTTTACTTTAATCTAAAATGGAAAGTTTGGCCAAGCTTTAGAACAAAGTGCATCGAGTTCCACCCCTGTCAAATACCACAGCACGCCCCCAGCACACTCTCACAATGACTGATCCCTGGCTGCTCGTGCAAGAGCACATCATCCTGTATTTAGAAACGGCCACCTTATGCAAGCGTCATCATGAGCTGTGCAGCTTTGCAGTGCGTTAGCACAGTGTGTGTGTATTGAGTGTTTGTGCTCGATGTGTTGTGGTCAAGATGTGCAGAGTAAAAATAAAGGGGTTGAACATGTGCAGGGAGGTAAAACAACCATTACTTTGACTGGGTGGTTTAGTAATAAACAAATGTTGGATATGCTTTTAATAATCCACTTGTAAATCAGCATATTCACTTTTGTGTGTGTATGCTAAAATGTTTTGTATATTGTTCCTAGATTATTCTACAATTTTTGATTTCTCTCATCTAAATGGTGATCATTATATATTAATCATGCCGCTTTCTTCTTTTAACCCTGCAGCCCAGTGTTTGTGCCCAGCCGAGATATGACTGAGGTGATGATCAACAGCACCCCCATGGAGGACATGAGGCTGAGCCCCAGCAAGGACAGACTCTCCTTCCAGGTAGGACACACCCATACATGCATGACAGTGACACAGCAATTTGTGATTTAGGAATGGCAACTGTGTTTGGTTGGTACATCACTTTAGTTAAAGGTGTAATCCTTTTTAAGTAGTTTGACTATGATTGCAATTATAACAATTATGAATTTATTTATTTAATTATAATTATTAATCATTTTAGTGTAATGGCCTAATGGTTACTTGGTGTTCAGAAAATGCATTTCGAATTTCCCCTTATTTTTCACTCTGTAATATATGTAAGAAGAAATACATGATTGTGGGTTGGTTATTTTAAACATACAGGGGAAATTGTAATTTACTGTGGCCTGTTGCAAGAAACCCTGCAGATTCAGATGACCAACGATCATCACAAGGTCTTAATGCCTTCAGCTTTTCTTTTTTCCTGTCAATGCAACACGGCCGCTTGGGAAACAAAACTACTTAAACACACAGTTGGTGGCAAATTTTAGTACATATTTGTAACTAGACTAACTTGAAAAAATTTAACTTTAACTCAATTTAATCATCTTCTACCATGAAGTAGTTTAAGTCAAGGGTCAGGGTTATTAGTGGTGATAGAAAATTATTCTTAAGCAGGTCTGCTATTTGTAATTTCCTGTTGGAAGATGGATCATTAATTAATGGAATTTAATTATTAGTATGGAAGATTTATATTCTATGCCTTTGAACCCGCTCATGCCATGCTCTATGAAGACCTTTACTCTGAGCGGATACAGACTGACCTAGGAAAAGGACTGGCTTCCTCTTTGTGAGTTCGCACCCCAGCTGTGAGTCTGTCTGAGACGAGCACATGACATGGGGGAAACGGGAGAAAAGGAGGGTGCCAATTTGCCACTTCTCCACTCTTTCCTTTCCCACTCTGTATTTCTTCACCTTGGCTATTCGCCCAGGGTCCCTGCCACTCCTTTAGAGAGGCTCTGTATTAAGCAGTGATGTTAACACCAGTCACTTCCTTCATTATGGTTGTCAGGGGGCCTTGGACAAAAGTTGTGACCATTAAATTCCAGCTGCCCCTATTAAAGGATCTGAATGAATGTGACCTAATAGTGGAGAAGGATGTGTAAATAGTCGTATAATGCACAACCCACCCCACCCCCAACCCTACTGCACACCCTTAGATCCTAAAATAACGAGCATTACGCCTGGTTGATGTATCGTCACTTCCTGCTACTGGAAGTGAAACAAGTTATGACATGTGTTAGCTAGTGGTCCAAAGGCAAGGTCACTGACTGCTTAACTGTCCTTGGTGCTGACGCACAGTGCAGATTGGCAATGAAGGCTAGGAAATGCAGATACACTCGGACATGAACACAGACATACTCACACACACACATAACTGCACATATGTAATCAGACCTCTTGACACGGTTCTATATGCAGCTGTTTTTGGAAAAAGTAAAAACCAGTGATGGACGTACACATGTTTTCATAACTTGACAAATTCTCACATTCACTAAGCATATTTATAGCTTTGTATTTTTCCTGCCTTTTAATCTGTCTCCTATGGAATTTGTGAGGACTTGAACACAGCTGGATCTCCTCTTTCTCCTCTTGTTTCAGTCTCGTTCCTGCCTCATCTAATGCTTTCTTTCCACTCGGCTGTTTGCCCAGATAGCGACATTACCCCCCCCCCCCCCCCCCCCCCCCACATCCACCCACCCTCACTCCAATGTCTTGGAGTGAAATATGCAGGTCTAAAAATATTCATGCACTTTATCCAAACAACAGCAAAAAATGCTGTTCTTGGACCAGGAGTGGCAGCCTTATCCCTCAGGGCCATTTCTCCAGTTCCTGAGAATAGAGAAAGTTAGAGGTTTATGTCCAATCGTGCCAGGACAGGGAATGCATGTAATCTCTCTTGTCAGAATGTCTCCCATGCCCTTCAGTTTAGATCCAAACATTTGCAAGTGGCACGCTACATTTATAAGCAGCCATATCAGTCTGGATTAGCAGATATATCGGCAGATTCCATGTTCTTCCTCAAATAATTTTCTTACTGTCTCCACAGAACTAGCATTCAACACTTAAGTGCTGACCGTTACTCTATAGCAATGGATGTTCTTTTTTTAATACATAAATCATGTACCAGTAAACCTTTCGCCTACTGTTTTTAACTCGCTGTTTATTTGAAATGCTACGATTATGCTCTTGTATAATCTGAACAGTAGGCACTGGATGAGTTCATAAGCAGCTACAAGCTGCTTGGCACAATGCCTTCCAAAGCATTTTGATTAAGCATTCACTGTACGTCTTGCTTGACATGCCTCACTTACGCAGTCACTGTAACTCTTCTGCATTTTAGTTGGATGTGGGCAGTTTGTTAGGTACACCTAGCTGAAACTAATGCAGTCTCCTCCCCCCCAACTGCTGTGGAGGTGATGATTCATCCTGTTGTTTTGGAGATTGTGGTTTATGCTGCTGCTGAACTTTACTCCAATATATGGAGAGCTGTTCCGTAGCTTAGCCTCAGAAACTGAACTGTAGGACATATTGTACACCTCCTAGTATTTGACTGCATTAGATTTATCTAGCTGTTCCTAATAAATAAAAAATGTGTTTGCTAAGCTATGTTGGCTCTTAAAGGAATGTGAGATGGGCAGGAGGTATGCCGTTGGGATTTTAAGCTACCACGTCTCATCACAGACGTTTAGTCTTCACATCACTTCTTTCACAGTTGTTTAGCCTCATAGTGGTGTCTGCAATATTTCTACAAAGCTCAAGAATAAGTTGGACGGCTGACTTTCCAGCTTGCAGCAGCCTGCTCTGCATTTTGGAGACAATTTATTTAACTTTATACTAATGACATATTAATGACCATCAGTCACCTTGTCTTTTCTCTTTAGATATTCCCCGACCCCTCAGACTTTGACCGTTGCTGTAAGCTGAAAGATCGGCTGCCATCCATCGTGGTTGAGCCGACAGAGGGAGAAGTCGAGAGCGGGGAGCTTCGCTGGCCTCCAGAGGAGTTCCTTGTCAGTGAAGAGGAGGAGGAGGAAGAGGATGAGGAGCAAAGTAATGGCAGCACTCAAAATGGACAGCCAACGCAGAATTCTCAGCACTAGTGGCTGTATTGCAACACCCCTATTCTTGTTCTGTTTCTTTCTGATCAACTCTCCGTTTCACATGCTGGTTTACACATCGCCTCAGTACTCAACTTAACTGGCTGACATACATTTGGTGTCTTGTGATGCCATCATCACTCCCACAAGGGAAGCAATATGCACACACTCGCGTGCACACATTTTGTCATACAATAATATATCCTTCTGGACTGCAAACCCACCCAGATGGACTCAAACACCTTTAACTTGCACCTTCTTCCTACCATGACTATCACAGTGCGTCTCGGCCCAGAATGGATGTCTCTTTGGACAGCAGCAGTTCACTGCTCAGTGGACAACCTTTACTCTGCAAGGGGCTATGACTGCTCTGTACTCTACACCAAAATGGCTGGCGTTATGACCCCAGAGACTTCATACTCAATACAGAATTATTGTGGTACCTGTGGGGAGTATTGTCTACAGTACACCGTCTGTTCTCGTTAATGTTGTGGTTTCAACTACTGTCCATAGATTTGTTTCTGGGAAGTGAATATTGTCAAAGTGGGTGTTTTGTGTAAAATGTTACAGGGACTTTTCCCCTCATACAAGATTTGTCTAATATTTTTGTGACCTTCATGTCAGGCATTTACAATATATAAAAAAAAAATAATAATAAGCATCTTGAAATCATTATGGAGAAGTGAGCAGAAAGTAAAGGGACAGAAAAAAACAAGCATGCCACAAGTACTTGTGAGATAAATTAATTGTATAAAGGCTTGTTATGCAGTGAAGTCTGTAATGCTGAGAACCTTTGTGATCCTGTGATCAATAGAACCTAAATGACAAAAAATATTATCACATCACAAGCAGATGTGACACAAGCAGGTTGCTTAAAAGGGGGAAAGCTGAGTAAGGATGGAATAATTGTAATTTTTTTTGATAAATCAATGTACAGACCTGATGAAGGATATGTAAATAGTTGTTCTAAATGAGCCAACCCCTGAGGCCTTGTAGTGGTCTGATCTTGTTTGTATTTTGGTTCTTAGAAGGGATAAAGACTGAGAATCACTGAGCTGTACACACCTGAACTGAAAGCTGACGCTATCTGAGTCTTCCTGTTATTTTTGAAAACAGCCATATGCTTGACACCCTGAAGTTAAGTTCTTGAGAAATTCTCACTGTAGGACAGCTTGCGAAAGATGATGCATTAGTTATGAAGCAGTATTGAACACTTTCCTCATAATAAAAGGAGTCCTGATGTTTGCCCAAAGCCATTTATAGGACATATATTTTTCCTTTATTGATAGTAATGTCTAACATTTCACTTGCCTATATTGCAGATTCAAAAGTTGGTGTTTTGTTTTTTTATGAATATCTTTAAATCTTCACTTGCAGTTTGTGGGACACATCTTGTCAGCTTGTGGTACAGAATCCACTTGATGTTCCCATTCTCAAATACTGTTGTACAAGCATGACTGATATACTGTACATCTCTGTTCTTTCTGTAATTTTTCATTTGAGTGGCATTAGGGCTGTGTACAGAACATCACTCTTTCTCCTGTTTACAGGTCCCACATTGTTTTTGTAAAGCTCAGGGAGATTAGCCGCCATCTTTCTCTTTTTTTTTTGTATTTAGACCACTTTTCTCTGTGACAATTACAGAGGCTGTAAATAAACATTTGAATTTGTTAACCAGCTGTGTGACTCTGCTGTGACAATAATTGACTATGAATACTTACTGCAAACTGAAGTAGTTTTTTGTGGGGGGTACTCCTCCAGTGCCTTTAAACTATTGTTTTCAAGAGACTTCTGTGTACACTTTCATTTTCCTTTATATGACCCCACCCCCACTCTTCTCCCCACTCATTTCACCTGCAGTGGTTAGAGAAAAACAGTATTACTTCCTGTTCAGCATCTCTTGCATACAGAATCTCTCTCTACGAATACAGATGCACGTATCAAATACGTGTATGTATATATAGAAGCGAGAACAGGCCACATGCTACTTCCTGTCTTCAACTTGCACAGAAGCACAATCTAACTCTTATTTACAACAAGGTCTTGTACCTGAGCACTGAATAGCTTAAACATTTCCCCTTTAAAGTAGAATATCCTAAAACACTGCATGTTTAAAATATTAAATGATGTCACGAGAACATTGGTTTGACCTACCAATCAAATGAGGATTAAGGACAATACAGAGTATAAAAGCCTGTAGAAACAACTCCTCACGCACTACCCATAAACACTGACCATAATGATACCAGTCTAATAAAATGTGGTTGAGTGGAAAAGCTTTAATGGGAACTTGGGTATTTTACAGGAATAAACGGAAAGCTTTCTGATCATTGTTACAATGGAAACATCCCAGGTGATTTGCCACAGTGTATGACCCACTAGGCCAAGTTTGATTGCCTAGTACTGGGAATAGTTCATAAGAATTGCTGCGGTAGGGCCTTTGGGGGCTAAGGCCCCGATAGTTTTGCAAGGGTGGCCCCCTCAGTGCCTTATGGTCAGTTCCTGGAAGGATAACAATGAACTGACATTCTATCATGCTTCCTTCTTCCTGGAAAAAATGGAACATAAAGTGTTATTAATACCCCCCAGCTGATAATGGTGGTCAACAGCAGAGTGTGTGTCTGACTCAGGGAGCTGATGGCTAGTTCTGAATAGACTTGAAAATGAATGTCCTCTATCCCTTTTTAAATGACTGTTCCTTGATCTCAGTGGAAAATGTCATGACATCATGGAAATAAGAAATGATTAGTTAGGAAGGGATACTTAAAGTCTGTAGAGAGACTTACTGAACTTGCATCTAGCTACGCAATCATGTGACATCAGCCATGAACCTCTGAACTCTACATCATCTTTTATATAGACTATTGCTTGAGAAAGCAATATACTTCAGTTTCAATAAAGGAGAATCCTGCATTTTGGGTGGTAAAAGTGCCCTGAAGCATCTTTCCAAAGCCATTTGATAGTCTGACCAGCAGGACCCCTTCTGTTAATACCGGTAATAATAAAAAGTTGCTTATCTTTGAAGCTAAAGACAATGTGGCAGTAACCTGTAATTAAAATATGGTTTGCTCGTTTAAATAGGAATGAAGCATTAAAAGTGAGATTGGGAATTATAATACCCATAAAACTTGTTTTACTGTTTAATACTGTATTTACATCATGAGCAGTTCAATGTTTAACTGCAGGATTTTTCAGTTTCAACACACAGGAAGATTTCACTTTAAAGGCCCTCTCAATAATAGTCTTTTCAAAGTATCATTGGGCCCTACAGGAATATAAACACTGCCCGTCCAAAAAAACAGTCACCACCTGGATATAACTAAACAAATAGGTAAGAGCCTCCCAATGGATATTTACTGCATGGATGAATATTATACAGCTGGCAACACGTTTATCTCCAACTGATGCAGTGAGTAGCCTCTCATTTACTAAACTACCATGTCTGAAGACACATCCTGTGGTCGTGGAAAAGGTGTTAACCTGTTTCAGAAGGGTCAAATTATTGGCATGAATCAACCAAAACATCTACAGAGATTGATAAAACTACTAAAACTGGTTTAAGAACTGTCCAATGGAGGAAGGTCATGTGGTCTGATGAGTCCAGATTTACCCTGTTCCAGAGTGATTGGTGCATCAGGGTAAGAAGATGTTTTTTGCTTTGATGTTTTTCTCCTTGACCTAGATTTTGTTTGCTTGCCTTGTTCCTCACTTGTAAGTCGCTTTGGATAAAAGCATCTGCCAAATGACTAAATGTAAATGTAAGTTCATCCTCATTTTAACACATGGATCGGCCACTACAGACTCCAGACCTTAACCCCATTGAGAATCTTTGGGATGTCCTGGAAAGGAGAAGGCCCACCGGTCCGACTCTCCCATCAATACAAGATCTTGGTGAAAAATTAATGCAACTCTGGACTTTGAATAAATGTTGTTGTTGTGACATTGCAGAAGCTTATCAAAATTATGCCATGGTGCACATGTGCTGTAATCATAGCTAAAGGTGGTCCAACAAAATATTAGAGTGTAAAGTAGACTTTTGTTTGGATGTGCAGTGTATTTTTCTGACAAGAAAAGTTGTTTCAATACTTGTTTTTTTCTACTTCGCTAACTAGATTAATGTGGATGCAAACATTCAGTTTCACATGAACTAACACAGATGTGAAAGTATTATCAATATTCTCATCTAACTCTTAGTAATAACTAATTTTCTTATTTTTCATCATTTGAAGTTTGTCTGTTTCTTATTCAGTCATGATTTATGTTTTTTAATCATTTTATAATATATTTTTTGTATTTATTGTAGTAACCAATTGGCTGTAATCTTTTCTTGCTCTATAAATATACCTTTTTTTTGTTGACTTTACTGAGCTATTTAACCATTTTCTCTCTTGTTTTAAAATAATTTGTTACACAGTAAATCTATTCAGAAGCTACTCTAGCCGTGGTCAGAGGTGACGGCATTCATTCTGCAAATGGTGAGATGATTACTTTGAGAGTCAACTGAGTACTCAGTGACATAGGGGGACGGAGTGTGTCTCGCACACCATTGTTGGCATGAGACACAGTATCTTCGAATGTGTGAGAGCATGTGTGCCTGGCTATGTATTAAAACTGTTGTCAGAGACCTCTGAGTGAAGTCACTGATAGCTCTTCTAGCTCATTCTTGGAATTCTTTCCAATGGAAACAATCTCATCATTGATCCCAGTGTGTCAGCAGAGTCTGACCTGCCAACCCCTGAATTCTCCCTGACTCCCAACTGTAGTCCACATTAACGCTGTTTTACTGTCTCTTCTCTACACTTAAACTCACAACAACCCCTTCATGTACCCATAACATAACCCCTCCCTTTAGTCTTTATGACATGCAGAAAAAAATTATGCATACCCAATGAACTTTTTTTCCACTCTTTTCCCTCATTAAGCTTTTTCTCCTATCTAGTTGTTCTCTTGTCCTTTCTATTTTTCACTCTCCCATACTTTTAGCCTATTCAGTTGTTTCAGCAAGTTTCCCATACTTACATGACATTAGAAGTGTACTCTGCATTCCCACTGTACATGTTATGTAACTTTGAGTTTAACATTTCATCATAAACAGTCACCTTTTTTTATAATCTTGCTATTTTAATACTGTAACTTATATAAACACCAAGGTTTATTCTGTGTGTGCATGCACAACTGTGTGTGTGTGTGTGTGTGTGTGTGTGTTTGTGCAAAGCTTGCAAACGAACACATGTGTTTAGGAGGTTTTATGTATAACTCTGTCTGTTATTATGAGCGCCGTGTGCGTAAGGGAAAGATTCTTTTCCCATGGTTCCTCAAGTGTGAGAAGAAAGCAGAGCTCTCAGGACATGAAGCAAAAACTCTCCTAGTTATTTATAACCTGTCTGGAGACGGCCCACCAAGCATAGACACATATCTGGCTCTGTCAACAAGCGAAGAGCTAGAATAAGATACGATGAGATGAACATAACAAGGAGGGAGGATTAAAAGGTGAAGTAGTCTTGAAAAAGAAGGATATTGAGGAGATAGAGTACAAAGAACAAACAATGGGTAAATCACAGGTTAAAAGCTGCTTGTCTCTCTTGGTGGCCAACTTAGGTAAGGCTTGCTGAGATAAGATAAAATGCAAGTACACAGTGAAAATGAACCTGCTTGGTGTCATTGTGCCGTCATAAAATCAACTTTCCAAACGACAGTAAAAACAACATGGATGGAAAAAATATTGCATAAGACCTGCAGAAGTCAGCGAGGCAAATCATTTGATGGTTTCCTGTCCTTTCCCTGCGTGTCATTTGAAGATTGACAACGGAGGACAGAGTAGTGATTGTTATTCAAAAACAAAGCCTCTACAACCCCACAGTTAAGCACAGTCAAGCACAGTCATTACACTGCCAAACCGTTCTGGGTACCTGAATCACATGAGACTGGCCTTTTGAGACATAATGAAACTGCTGAACTCACAACTATAGCATGTGTTGAAGAGTCTGAGCACCGTGGGACTCATTCTCTATTTAACGGCTGGAGTTGTGGGGGGTATGGTGCATCTCCATCTCATCCTTAAGCCTTAGAAGCTTTGATCAATACAAATCTAGCATTAACTTTATGCTGTATCTTTGTGTGTTAATATGCTAAGCCTGTTCCTACACAGGCTGTAAATTTACTGTACAAGAAACAGACTTAGCTCGTGGACCTGCCAATCTAATCTTCACTGCCTAGAGAAATGGGTTGAAAATGGAAGAAACACTGAGGTAAACACACAGAAATTAAGATGCAAAACTGCAGTAGTGCATGTTTTATGTGTGAGGTTGAGATATGATGTCACTGCAAAGAGGAAGTGAAGTGAAAGGGAAGCAGACTCAACTTAAATCATCTGTGTCGTCTCTCTAAACTACCAAGACAGCACAGGCTGTCATTAGAGACAAGAATGTTTAAAAAAAATAAACTAGATGAGGTTTTTTTTTTTTTTTTCAATAAAGCCTTGTTAAAGTGCTATGAATAGACTCCATTAAAAATAAACCAAAAGTTGCTGGACAATGCCCGAAAAAGTCATTCTGCTCTCCTACATGGTATTACATAAGAGTAGTGGTATGTCTAACATGAATTACAATTTATGGTATCCACATTTATCTGTTAATTTGATCTCCACTCTCACTGTAAAGTTAGATTTAACTTGGCTTACTTTCCATGCCGTTTTCTATTAGCAAACATAACTTAAGTGTGCATGTTTTTCATGGAGTAAACTGACTGTAATTCTTAGATATTCAGAATTCTCAAAGAGACTATGATAAGGAGTACCTGATCATGTTGTTTCTGCTAAATTATCTTGGACAAGCATCATTAATCATATGGATATGCTTCTCTTTTGAAGGTGAGCTAGCACCAAACTGGAAAAAAAAAAACGAGAGCTTAATTCAAAGCAAGGTTTTTCCATTCCCCTCTGAAGTGATGCGTTGACCCTTGAGAAGTTTATACTGATAAAGCTATACAGTTCACTCAGTCTCTCAGATAGAGTGCATGCCATAGGGAGCAGGTCATGGAAAAGTCTTGAGTTTGACTAAGTGCACTCTCTCTTTTATCCTGTCTGTCAGTCCTCTTCTACCTCACTCACCACACACACATAAACGCATACGAACACACAGGAGAGTGCATGTGCATGCCCTGATACACTCAGACACGCTGTCTAATCTGCACACACACACATCACTGAATGCTGAGGTAATATGTAACAGTAGAACAGCTCATAACTGTTAGTAAAAGAAACAAATGACACATGCTAGGATTTACACTACTTTAAAAGGCTATGCTGGGGAACTCAACTCATCAATACTATGCTTGAGACGGGAATGGGTTCTGACATATCGTTAAAATGTGGATCTAGAGGGGGAGCACTACAACAAGAGTAAAACCTCTCAAGCTCAGAAAAGAGGATTAGTGAGCAAAAAGGTATTACAGAAACTAACACACCTCTCCAGTGGAAGTTCATTTCAGTGATATTGAACACAGTTTTTAGGCCTGCTTAAACATTTCAACCAAGGTTTACTGTTGATGTGGTGTTGCAGCTTGGTTAAATGGTAAAATTGTATTATTTGTTTTATTATTTAATGGGATAAATTAGGTTTTATATATCACCTGCTTACAAACATGTATTTACTTAAATAAGGATGCTGAACTGTAATAAAGACCTTTTTTGTCCTTCTGTGTGGATTTAATTACATCACTTATGTGAGGAATTATCTTTTTTTTTTGTGAAAGAGGTAGAAAGCTCATGCCTTCAGTTACTTCAGTATTGCTATTTTATGCTTCATAATTCTTTTCTTTCTCCATTTATTTTGAAACCCTTAAAACATGAAATAAATTCACCTAAATGCAGATGTTCAGCTCATAATGCAACTGTGATAATGATCAAATATCGTGATAATTCGATTTATAACACACAATACCCAATACCCTTGATGTTCCTGATGGTATTAATGTAGTTTAATGAGGCTTTGGTGCAGGACCATTAGTTCTACTTATCTTGAGCACGTTTACACTGTGGTATTCCTGCATAAAAGCTCCTAATAAATAGAAATTAATAAATAATAATCATGTCATCGCCATTTGCAATTGCAGTGCATGCATAGGATGTCTTTTGCCATCTGTGAACCTCCTATTAGTATTTTGAATACAACTGCAAACATAACAAATAGAAGAATCATTGTCACGATCAGCCTGTGAAACCTACAGAGGTATGATGACACACATTTGACCCAGTTGACAGATGTGTGGTTTCCTGTCATCTCCTCCATGGATACTGTCTCTTGTACAAACAGCACCTCCTGTCGACATGTGGGTGTAAGGACAGAGGTTAAGGGTAACAAGTTGAGAGGTTGTGTTAGCAAAACGGTGAGGCGGCTACATTTAGCTTAAAGTAAATTATGTATACACAGTCACAGAAAGCGACGTTATCGTGGGTCCGTGTATGGATTAAGTTAAACTAATATTTACCGAAACACAATTGAGTCCGGAGACAGTTTCAACAGACGTCAGCAACCGGTAACGCAGTTGTTGATAAGCTTTGCTAATTAGCTTACGCTAGCTAGCTACTAGCTAGCTGGTTTGCTATATTGCTATGCCGCAGCCAAGTGTTTGGACTCGTTGGAGCTAATGTAACCGGATTATCTCAAACAAACTTTGATTTAAACACGAAAGGTGGGTGTTTTATAAATGTAATAGTAGACAGTAGATTAACGTTAGCCTAATAACCGGTTAACGGATAACGGTATTTGGCTTGTGTTTACAGTTGACTAGCTCGTCTTGCTAAGTTAGCGTTCATCTTATAATTTCTGGTATTAAATGAATGCTAAATTGCACTAGACAGACCGACTGGCTACGTTTCTCAAGCGAATGTTGTAGTTTACGGACAATTAGAGTAATGTTTAACTTAAATGGCAATTGCTAGTTTCTAAGTTGTAGTATTGTAGTAATACGGTTTAACGTTATTAGTTATATGTTGCTGGTCATGATTGATGAAACTTGGTGGATCACTGAAGAGTGTACAAATTGGCAAATACTAAATTATCATAACATGTCAGTTTTGCACAACCCTCCATTTCACCAATATTAATATGTTATACTGTCGCTAATCTTATTCGCATATTAGACTAACGTCATTTAACGTCACATATGAAAGAGACATAACGAAGAACATCTCGTTTGAGGCCTGTCTGTGGAAGTAGTGAGCTAGTTAAGCGGTGACTCAAGTGTCTCTGGTTATTCTAGTTATTTCTTTGCCCCACCCTGGGAGAATGGAAAATGTGTGCACGATAAATGGTACATCTGCTCCTTCATGGTGTTGATTAGATTGCATGAACGAGACGTGGTCTGTGTAGTCAGTGTTTCCTAATGCGGGTTGATTTAATCACAGGAAATATTCTGCGTTATTGAAATAAGCGATATGGTTGATTTTGAAGCTTAACGAAGCAGTCTGAGAGATGCCTGTGTCAAATGGACAATAGAAAGACATAATCAGACAAATGATACTCTTGAAATCCAGATTTTCCACTGTATACAACTTGATTGATCTCTCTCAGAGCTACACATTTTATTTAGTTATTCACAAAGGTTGTTCAAGTGTGTATGTTTTGTGTCTTAATAATAATAAATAATAATAATAAACATATATTTACATTTCTTGTGGTATACAACCAACTGTCCCAAACCCCAAAGTATTTAATGGGCAGTCAGAAATTATTAAGAAAAACAAAAAACAACAACAAAAAAAACAGCAAATTGTTAATGTATTAGGAATTACATTAGGTCACTGGCGTTCTTATATTACATATAATATAATATTGAAGACTCGATTATCAGGAAATTAAATTACTTTATAAAACAAGTCACAGTTGTTGGATGATAGCAAATTCTGACAAAACTCTGGAGGAGACTTGCTCAAACCAAGTGTCCGTTAGATAAAAAACAAAAAGACATAAACTGTTTGCAATTTAATTATCAATTCATCCTCTCTTTTTCCCTCACTATGTCACTTACACACACTTACCACTTATGCACATTGTTTAGCCTAGACATACTTGACCTCTTCACTTTGCATTGGTCTGATGGGATGTCTGGTCTTGGCTAAAAGTAAGGAACGCACTGTGATTGCCAGAGAATTCAGACTTGGATTATGTAGAGTATGTGTGTGGTGGTTTGTTTGGGGAAGTGCTTTCAGAATCATTACTATGGGGATTAAATAAATGTTAAACCAACCAAAATGCATGGTACTAAATCAAACTCACAAGTGGTACTAGTCACGGAGTATGGAAATAAAAAAGATTCCGTGGATGCCTTATATAAATAGTATTATCCTTGGTGTACATGCCAAGGGGAGGAGGAACACTTGAGCGTTATATTTACCTATCACTTCTATGGCTCTAGGTGTATCATATGTTTTGGCTGTGTGGGTAGGCTCACCTTAATGTTCTCTAGCCACCCAAGTGTGTGTGTGTGTGTGTGTGTGTGTGTGTGCGCGCGCGCGTGTGCGTGCGTGCGCGCGCATTTGAACATAGCTTAATTGTCACAATTGTGCTAAGCAAGCTTGTTTCCTCACCCTTTTTATGCCTCACCTTTTCCATTGTTAAAATGACTAACCCTTAAACCCTTATTGCCAGCATCATCACAAACGTGAACACACTAATGCACCTTCAGCCACTTTAGCCAGTGCCTTGAGACTTGCTGCGTCATGTTGCTTCAAAGGGCGTCAACAAGGGCAAGATGATGGGAGTGCTGGGGTCAGGAAGTCTGCACTGAAGGCTTGTGCAATCATAACAGTAATTGAGGTGGAAAGGTGTGAACCACAGTTCGTGTAAGGGAAGAAAACACATTGGTTGAACCTGCATTAGCTCAGATTCTTTTTGTCAGCAAGTAATAGGTGTAACTACATCAATACTCACAGTATTTCTCCTTTTAACATTCATCTCAGGGGGCATGCAGGGAATTAACATGTTCTAGTGCTGAGCTTAACAGTAATGAGTTTCACTTTTTGTGCAGGTTGTTTTTTACATTTAAAAATATCTTTTGACCATGGGCCTATTTTCTTATTTATATAGTCACACAAAAGTAGACATAGATGCAGCTTACTGTTTTTCTGCTTGTCAAATCAATTTTATTTAAGCGGTCTCAGCGTGTTAAGGTGCAGCGTATCAAAACACGTAAGTAAAGCAGTTTGATTTTGTTACTGAGAGTTATTCATCCATCTAATTTTGATAATTTGGTTTGACTGTGTGGAAATTAAGTGGTCTGTTTGGGCCTTTACGCCAGCATGGGTGTTTTAAATTATTCTGGCTAAACAGAGCTCAGGTTTGGTGGAGGTGTACCAGGAATTACATGAGGTCACTGGCGTTCATACTACACAACAAAGCAAGTGCAACAGTATGAACAGAATAGTGGGGCAGACGTCAACCAAGCACAGTGTCAAGCAGTGTAACCCAGAACAATAAGTGAAAAAACCTGTAATATGAAGTGGTCACAAATGATGTAATTGCAATGACAAGGGATCCCTGTTAGAATGTTGAGCTAAGCTTCTTTTGAACGTCATAGATAATTGAAGGTCCTGTTTCTTGGTTTTGGATTTCAGGACGATTACGGGCTCATTTCCCTTCCCTCAGGGATCTAATGACCACAAGGGTATTTCTGCAATGTTGCAGCTACAGTTTTGAACCTGCTTAACAAGTATACCATCTACTTAAATTGTTTTCATCTATGTTCATTATGGGTATTTGTGTCTGCAGTTAATATGTATGTTTTTGTTTTTTCATATTTCAAAACACATTTTTATCATTTACCTTGTCACACTTGTTGCACAGACTTGTAATGACTAGGAAGGATAATTATCAAACTGTGGTTGCTATCAAACATTTTGTGTTTTTAATCAATAATCAATCACAACAATTATTAGTTCAGTTGTATCTTCATTATTATGTAAAGATATTTTTTTGTTGAATATACTGCTCCTGTTGTAGTATCATAATTGAGCAAATGGCAAGGCAGACAGTTTTGTTTTCTTTACTAGCTATAGATGTGATAGTTTATTACCATCTCCATAAAATGTGGCTCAAAGAGTACAGCAAATAATTTCTAAGACACAGCCACACTTGATTTAGTGTCCATGCACCCACAATTTGTTATCCACAGTCAGAAAGGTTCCCCTATTTACATTCCACGGCAGGAATGTCTGCCCTGGATTTTCCACTGTTTGTGGGAAAATATGTCAGAAGAGCAACAGAACTGCAGGCTTTGTTATTGATGAGTGTCGATAATGTTTCATGTCATAGAGTTGCTCCACTGCAGCACCTTTCCATAGTGGAGATCCTAATCAGGAATAAGTTCCACAAATGTCATCCTTTTCTAAATCCTCTTTCTTGATTCAGCTGCTTAAGACAATGTTTTGTGTTTAGCTTTTACTCACATTCAGAGTAATCTTGTAATCTTATCTCTCCACAGATGGCTGTGTCAGTACATGGCCTGTACTTTGTGGTGACCCTGTTCTTGGGTAGTTTGTTCGGAAGCATCTTCATGCTGGGCCCAATTTTACCGCTGATGCTGCTGTCTCCTGCTTGGTACCGCTGGATCACAGATCGGATTGTCGCTACATGGCTCACTCTGCCTGTGGTGTGTACAAAAGCTTGGTCTTTGTGCCAGATGAAGTTACTATGTCTGACACAGTCACAATAATCTGCGTCATCTCAGCTTTATTTTTGCCTCCCTACTTATTCAGTTTTTGTTTAGACAGTATTTTGTACATTCAGATTGTTTTTAAAGACAAATCTTGTTTACAATGACCACATGAATTGACAGTACTATTCATTTATTTTCTTGTCATTCTTGTCTCTGTGTTGAGTTTGTCACTTCTCTATTTCTCCATATACATACTAACTATGTTTCTGTCTCTCACCCTCACCCCCTTTTCCATTTTCCTCCTCTTGTGCTTTCCCTTTTATTCTTCCCTCTATAGTCCTTGCTAGAGCTGGTATTTGGGGTAAAGGTGGTAATAACAGGCGATGGCTTCATTCCGGGGGAGCGCAGTGTGATCATCATGAACCACCGAACGCGTCTGGACTGGATGTTTCTTTGGTGTTGTCTGCTTAGGTACAGCTACCTCCGTCTGGAGAAGATCTGCCTCAAGGCTGCGCTCAAAGCTGTACCTGGCTTTGGTGGGTGTACAGTGGGTGCTGTGCCCTTTCCTGTGTACATATGCACGCACACGTCTGCCTATAATTACAATACTTGATTAGCAAGAAATTTCTTCAAAATAACACTTTCTTTTTTACATAATATCATTAAAATGAAGAGAGCCAAACCTAGCTAAAAATCCACACAGATATTAAATAAGTCCTACTGTCATTAAGGTATACCTGTCAAAATACTGCACTATAATTCATCAGTGCCACAAGCTACATCATCCAAAGTAATCACACAGTTAAATCAACACCTCTCTTAACAGGTTAAACAAAAATTAAACTCTTCATGAAGGTAGAATTTATTGAAGGATTAATTTGAAGCTATTTGTGCCTAATGAACTGGCAAATGAGTATAGTTAAACATACTGATAAACATTTATATATATATATATATATATATATATATATATATATATATATATATATATATATAAAACGACACTGGTTTTAAAAACAACAGAAAGTACCAGAGGCGGCATGCTACAGAGCACAACCCAATGTCAGATGCTTTTCCTGTTACATATTGGTACTGCCTGCTTTGAAAAAAATCGGTGTGTGCATTCCAGGTTGGGCAATGCAGGTGGCCTGCTTCGTTTTTATTCAGCGACGCTGGGATGCAGACAAGAAGCACTTGGAGAACATGCTGGACTACTTCTGTGATATCAGAGAGCCCCTGCAGCTGCTACTGTTCCCTGAGGGCACAGACCTCACTGGTGAGGAATAGAGAATGCATCACTCCATCCATACACGCAACAGTTTGACTTTAATTTAGTTGTTATTCTAAGAACATGTTACCCATCAACCATCCAGTGGAGTTCAGCGTTGCCTCACACCTGTCTTACGCCTTTGCACTAACACTGTTGTGCAAACACAATGTCGAAGTGATAAGGCATAGCTAAATCCATGGACACACACCCCACATAGTCACTTCTGCAAGAATGCTCTGATCTTTCAGTCCAAATAACAGTGACACCAGTGTTTAAAGATCACAATTAAGCCAATCAAAGTCCCAACTAGCTTTACCAGAGCAAGCTTAACCTGTCTTTGCATATCATGATGTCATAACGGGTCGAGTGTAGTTACATCATAATTGGCCACAAGCTTTAGGGCTTTAAATGTTGTTCCACTGTACAGGAATGACAGGTCCCCCCCTGGGAGAGCAGTGGCCTGTTGATATTTGTTTTTGTGCAATAAGTTCGTCCAGAGGAGCTACATGTTGCGTAATATGAGTAATGAGTCATGATATAGTTTACATGTTCCTGCAAGTTCCAGAGTAATGTTTGGTTATTAAACATATGTCATTTTTCCTGTGTTTACGTATCTCTGTGATTTTACATACTCCCCTCTATGTGTGTATTTCATAAATCTAACTATGTAGTTAAATTTACATTTATTTGATACATTTGCTTTTATTTTTGCTCAAACACAAAATCAGTTGAAGTTTTAATTAGCAAATGTTCATGCTTTAATAATAAAGAAAAATGGCTGAACAGGAGAATAAAGTGCAGATGTTCTAGCACCTGTCAAATTACCCTCATATCAATATTAGAGAAATATAACCAGCAAATTTAAGATATTTGGTTAAAAAAAACGTTTAATCTTTTGAATGTAGCTTTCTGCTGCTAGCAACACGTGCATTCTAGCTAAGGTGGTACGATTTAATACAAGGCCTCTTAAGTGGTAAGTGGCTGTCCAAAGTGCAAGGCTTTTTTTCTTTTTTTTTTTTTTTCTCTTCTAATGTGAAAATGCATTGTCGGTGCATCTAATCAACAAAAACATTATTTAATCACTTAATTGATAATATTATTGATTGATTGCTTCCTAACAAGAACACATTGTAACACAGTTCACTAACTTTTAACTAGCGTTAAAATGTAGTTCTCTGGTGGTTGTAACAGAGGTTGATTGGTATGTGTCTGTTTCTCCTGCAGAAAATACAAGATCAAAGAGTGATGCATTTGCTGTTGAAAACAGCCTGCCGAAATTTGAGTATGTACTCCATCCCCGAACCACTGGATTTACATTTATTGTGGACAAACTACGAAAGGGTAAGGCATATTCCAACATCCACAGTGTCTGAAAACATTGAATGTCTACATTAAAAACAACAAAATGAAATCTTATACATCTACTAATCTGCTGATTCTGTGAAGCAGCAGACATGTAACTGTCTATGCACTTAATATTTTATTTGATTACTACCATTTTCTGGTTGCGTGGAAAAAAAAAGTTGTTTCACTGACGCAGTTTTTTGAAGAGGGATCACACCTGTTATTCTTCTTAGACTTACTGTATGCTTAATCATACTGCTAGCCATTACAACACCTCTGAGATTCTTATGTTTCCCCATGAGCTAATTCAGGCTGTCCTCCAGAGTTCTAAAATACCACCTCTGGCCCCGCTGTCTCATCCCCCACTCACTCTGGATGCTGAGTCTGGCACTAATTCTCTAAGCAGGTGTTGTGAATCAATGTGATGTCATCGGACTAAGCTAATCCCCCACCCCCCTCTCTCTGCACCATTGGCTGACGTGCTGCACATATTGTTTATGTCCAAGTGCACTGTACCTCTCTCAGCTCTATTTTGTACTGTGTACAAGTTAGAGCTGCCAGGTGTCATTCTGTTCACTTGATATTTCATTTACCTCTCCCTGTGTGCTTTAACAACAGTCAGTTCATTGATGATGGTATAAAGCTAACCTGTGGAGATTTTAAAAGCTTTAACCCCCTTAAAACTCAGAGATACTTGTATGATGATTAAGAGGTGGGATTTTTAAAAGAACATAACACAGTATAATGAAAAAAGGGGCTAATATTAAAGTCTTTCTGGAGTGTTGTCTCCATAGTGTACAATTGAAACTAATAAGGTTAAAAGTTAACCATATTACGTAAAGTTACGTATTTGTATCACATCATTCTACCTTTACTAATTTAAAAAATGGACTTTTCACAGGAGACAACCTGGATGCCGTCCATGACATTACAGTGGCTTACCCCAAGAACATCCCTCAAACAGAACGCCACCTCATCTTAGGGCTTTTCCCCCGTGAGATCCACTTCCATGTCCGTCGTTACCCAGTGGCATCACTTCCCACCTCTTCCTCTGAACTTGAGTCTTGGTGTCGAGAGCGCTGGGCTGAGAAGGAGGCCCGTCTTCGGGACTTTTACTCAAGCCAGCCCCGAGCATTTGACAGGGACGGTGTTGCACGTGTGCCACCTTGTAAGTCAGAGCTGCGAGTGAGTCTGATTAAAGCCGCTTCACTGCTGTACTGGAGCAGCTTCATTGCACTGTGCTTCACAGGCCTGTGGCTGTGGGCACCGTTCAGGCTCTATTTCCTGGTCATGTTTGTAGTGTATATGGCTCAGCAGAAGCTATTTGGAGGGCTGGAACTGTTGGAGCTGGCCTGCCATCGATACTGGAGGTCTGTGACTGCTGATGTGAGTGAGAAGAATAAGGTGTTGGATGGTAAGATGGAGTAAGTATGGGAGACAGGGATGGCTGGACAATTATGCTCAGCAAGGAAACCATAGACTCCGTTGTATTGACCTGTTTTTTCCAGAGGGCTAAAGAATTCCTTTGAGGGGCCCAGTGCTCCATGCCTTAGAAAAGGAGTAATAAGGACACCACCTGTTGGCATGTGTTGCTTCACTGGAGAGGATTTACCTTTCTCGTGAAATACAGAACAATGAATGTTATGTACAATTGTGTTGAGTTCAAGGAATTCACATCACAAGTGATGTGTCACTTGCCCTATATTTCTGTCCTGTATAATCATGTGTTAGCTTGCTGTCATTGCATTTTATCTGTTTTATGTTTGTTCAGAACCTAAGTGGGGACATGTCTTGAAACAGTGCTGTTAAAATGTCTCATACTGTCGACATATATTTCAAAACGGCTTTATTGTGTGTTATGTTGGATCTATATCTGTGTCATAAGTTATGGAGCAGAGCCATAGTACAGACCACATGTACATATGATGACTTGACTTTAACCAATATTCAAATCAGCACTGTAGTTGGCTGGATTAGAATCGTTTACAATAGCTTACAATAATAGTCTCCAGCAAAGAACGAAAAGGACATTTCATTTTAGAAGAATTGGTAACAAGTGCAGGCGCACCATTGTTTGACATTTCATGGGCATAAGTACCCATTTATACTAACTGGGGAAGGAAGACTTGCCAGTTAGTCCTTCAAGATAACTTCTATGATGTTTATTACTGTATGTTTTGTTATGTTATTTGTAAGATGTATGTTATTTTCTCTCTGCTTGTTTGCTCAGGTAGCATAAAAGCAGACAATATGTGGCACAGCAACCAATCAGAATGTAGTCTGTCAGGAAATGGTCGCTGTACCCACCACTGACAGGGATGCCTGTAGCTTTGCTTAAGCAACGCTTTTATTCACTGATTAAACAAGATCAAAGATCTGACTGATCTTGTGTCTGGATAACTGTAGAAGCAGATGAGCTTTTTGCCCTTTCTGGGAATGAAGGGATGCCTTGTAGAGGCAGGATGTGGGTGGTGCTGGGGTGGAAGAATGTCCTGTTGGGACAACATTACCCCTCGATGTGCAGGGTGTCACAGAGGACCAGACTTGGAGTGGAAAACTGGCCCTGAACTCAACCTAATCCAAAAAAGCCCTGTAATGTCCACCTCTGCCTGTGTCCCTCTCTAGAGGACTAGCTTTGATGTGTCTGCTAAACTTAATTAGCAAATGACAGCTGAAAAAGCTACTCCAATTGTGCCAAAAAGGATGGCAATCAAAGATTGGAGTGGCACTTGAACCACACTTTTAACCACAGACTGTCCTTACCATTTCACACCATGTTAGTTCTGGAAGTCAGGATCCATTTACACATGTGGAACATTTAGGCAGTTTCTGTAACACTGTGTAGTGCGTAAACTAGGGTGACTGCTACTTCCCTACTTTCATGGTCAACCGTACAACACTGGTAGAACATTAATAGAACAGTCTTTCTTGTTTATAAGACTGAAACTAAAGCTCCTGTATTTGAAACGTAAAGGAGCTGTTTCCAGTTACTGTGTTAAGAGTTTTATCATAAACCTGTTTTACTTTACCAAACATGGTACCATATCCATTCACTATTTAAAACTCCGAAACCAGCTATAACCAACATATTTTAGTCCTGTGCTGTTTTGTGTTGCTTATTATACAATCAGTTGCTGATGCTGGACCTCTTTAAAGTCACTGTCCTCAGGTAAACACAGTGGACACAAGTCTGTCTCTTAAACGAATAAATAAATATATCATCTGAACGTGTTTCTGGTTCTTTCAGATTTTATGGACAATTTAACATCAACTCATTTAATCTTTTGGTAAATGATCAACTATATAGTTTAAAATGTTCCTGACAGTGTGACGTTAAGTTGCAAAAATAGTGATTGTAGGTTGTTTTTCTTTTCTTTTTTTTTTAAACATTTATCCACTTCTGCAGAGCAACAGACATTACATTGTCATTTTTTTACACTGACATTTTAGTTTCTGCAAAGCATCATCATTTTAATCTAGATTGTACTGTAACAATCTCTACACTGCAGTGAATGAGTCAACAAGACCTTGAATGCTCATGTTACACAACACTAGGCCACACTTTGCCCTATCTGTTTTACATTCACACGCATTCAGGTCTACCATAGACAACCAAAAAGGTCAGGAGCTTTGAAGGTGAAGTGCAGTCACCATAGTAACTAATGTTGACTCTCTTGTCTCCTAGCAACAGGATGTGGAGTGATGTCAATGGAAACCATGCTATTTTCTCCTGCTGCCAGATTGATGTCAGTCTATTGTGTGTGTATGTGTGTGCGTGAAGAGTGGTGGAAGTACAGAAGTTTATTTCTATATTCTATATCTCTGCTCTCCTGAGGGGATAGAGAGGGGGTGTGATGCTGACATCCTGTGAAATTAAAGCAAGACAAAAGGTGAGGATAAACTTAAAATAGCTGTCCAGGGATGATGAATCATGGGCCAATTAAGGGTGCAATTGTGCCCCTCAGCCTTCTTCCAACCCTCTGCATCTATATATAAGAATCTACATGAGACACATGAGAGCATCATTTCTCTAGTGTGTCTTTTTTCTATTATTAGACCGACTCTTAGTAAAATAAATATTGAATTAGTGTAGAGGAACTTGAGGTTAGGATCTTTAGGGAATGTCGTTTACCCAAGTCCTGCCCAAGAGTACTGCAGAAGGACGTCTGAAAAGTAGTGGAAAAATACCTCTTGCTGTGACCACAGACGTAAAGACTAGAGTCACATCTAGATTTGTACCATGTCTATCCAATTGCATGCAGACAAATAGGATCAACAAGGCAGTGTAATTATCCTTATCTGTCCAGATGGCTTTTTCAATAAAGACAGCAGACAGTGCTGAGTTTACACGGGCAAAGACTACAATGAATTATAAAGCAGGACAGTGAATTCTCAGGAGATCGAGCCTTCTTTTTTATTCTCTAGTCATATTCAGCATTTGGTCCTAGATAGCCACAAAAACAACCATGTTCTCAAACCATTATTGCTCAAAACAAGACACGCAACTGTGGTGGATCCCAAAATAGAGAGTTTGTTGTATTAAGCAACCTTAATTAATATTTGTGTGAGCGATGTTTAGGGACGCAGTGTCCATGAAGGACGCCTCTAGGAGTGGCTATAGAAAAGCAGAGGTGTTGTTGATTCCAACACTGTGACACAGACCCTCACACACACACCAACAAAGAAGCCGTTCAACAGGATCAGAGCTATAAATATCTCTACGGCAGCACCGCAATATTAGTGGGTGGATTAGGAGAGAGTCGTCACTGCCTATTTATAAACCCAGTGCAGTCAAAGCTCTTCAACTTGGGTGATTCACGATGAGTTCTGAATAGGTGGTATCAAAATCAGATTTAGTGTACATGCATGTTCTTTGTCAGTTATTTCTGTCACATTTTACCTTAATAATTCATACAACCTTTATTTATCTGCCAACGATTCAGTGGAATCTATTCGTTGTCTCTGCTCTGTGGAGCAACATCACTTTTGACGTGTGACAAGTGAAGCTCTACAGACCATGACTGGATGGCAAACGTCAGAGAAAGGCGAAGGGCTCAGCATCACGTCTTCACAAATCCTCCTGTGACTTGGTGTCCTGCTGCCCCCTAGTGGTGCACGGCTTTGGACCACAAAATCATAAAACAAGACAAAATGTTTTAACGCAGCATCTTTATTTTTAAATCACATCAGAAAGAATCTTGCCATAGTCACACAAGTAAACATCTTCTTCAGACTCCCAATTAAGAAAATATACGCAAAGATAAATGTATTTGTCAATAGCATAATAATATCAAGTAAAGCAAAAACAATTGGCTTTTAACAATAAAATGCAAAAAAGTGAAAACAAAATAATAATAATAAAATTATAACTATAGACTGTAATGGCTGATAACTATACCCTGCACTGGGCTGGTCTCAGTAAATAGATGATCTCAGTTTCTTGTTTTCATATATGATTTTACATTTTTGTAGAAATGTACTGTACAATAAAAACATCACGAGTGAGGGCTGGACCATTTTGCTAATTTCAATATGCATTTACAATGTTTCACCAGGGCCATGAAATAAATCAAACATATTTTAACATTTTGACATGTTACAATCACAAGTCATTGTTGGTATAAAATACATCACGTGGACATACTTGGAGACAAAGACTTGACTTTTAAGCTTCTTTGGCTCTGTATGGTATGACCAAATGTATCCTAATCTGAGGATTATAAAAACTACTGAACTCAAACCTGACTGAAAAACGTTTTGGCTTGTTGTTTCCAAATACTGTTTTCTGTTTTTCTATAGCTCTGTCTCCTCGCTAATTTCAAATGCTTATGTGACCCACCCTCTTCTAATACACCCCCAGAGACTGCCTCCATCACGCTGAGACATACTCTGTCGTAGTGAAGATGCTTGGCTGGAGGGAACATTCTCCTGATAAGTCACCAAAGTGACATGTTGTTCGTCACACTAGACACAAACAGGCACAGAATCCATGGTTTCAGCCGTTGATTGCTCGAATTGAGTAAAACTGCAGGATCAATTGTATGATTGTCAACTGTACAGGAACCCACTTCCACACTATGACAGAACACTTAAGCCACTTAATTCAAAAATGTCATGTCAATCAAAATAATTGCACATCATGTGAGCTAAGTCAAAATAAAACAGCTATTATCATCAAATACAATAACACCTTAATATGACATCAATCTGTGCCATCTGCATGGTATCACGTGAATTAGAACAGAGGCTTGAAAGACTAAATTACATTCATTGCTCTACCAACTAATAAAAGGTAAACAATGTAGAAGTAACAACTCTCATGGTCTTAATTGCATTCATTGCTCACCAGTGACAAATACACTGAGACAACGTTCACAACACAGAAGCCATACAAAAGCAATATGTAGAGTGACACATCCACTGATTCATTTAACAGTGTTGGTAAATTAGCGGACTGGTTGCTTTGCTCATGTCTTGATGACGAACATCCTCAGCTCTACAATCTACTCAGCTCTAAATAAGAAAAAACACACAAGTGATTTATTTTTGTGTGATTTACCATGTCTATTATCATGCATGTATTCAATTACCATTTAACAACGTGTGGATCATGCCTTGTGCAGCGATGGTGAAAATCTTATGTAACCGTGCATGAACAGTTGAGAAGTGAAGTTACATCTGTCCTATCTGTGTTCCCAGCTGTTTCAGGGAGGTGAAGGTGTCCTTTGATACATATATCAGGAGGTATTTTTTGGGTTAGCTTGTTCAGCAACAATAGATCCAGCAAACCAATCTTCTAATCAGCAGAGGTCTAAGAGTCGCAGGCCAGCGACAGGGAAGGTGTGCGGGGTGAAGCCAAAGCTTCACTGACCATTAAGTCTGCGGGTAGCAATGTGCAGCGCAGAGGCAAAAGGGGAAAGGAGAGGGAAAGGACACAGGAGTGAGCCTTCCCATGCAAGTTAATCCAACATTGGGCGCTCATGAGTTGTCCGACGGGACGTGCTCTTCAAAGCCCTCACTCTCCCGAACCAGCGCCCTCTCCAGGATGACACGACCCTCCTTGTATCGCTGACTGTCTTCAGTAGCAAACTCGTAGATCCAACCCAACTTGCTATTGCAGTTCTTGCAGCTGACATCTCTCACCATGTGCCTGCCAGTGAGCATCACTCTGTCCTGCACCTCGCTGTACTGCAGGTTCACCACCTGTGGGGTTGAGACACAGACGCACGCAATTTTTAAAGCAACAACAAGTTACTGAACATGTGTAACTTGTATAATTGTGACCTCTTCCAGATTTTAGGGATTTTTTTTTTTTACTTGTTGTACCTTATTAAAGAGGAAAGCTCTGCCAGTGGCTCCTGTGAATCGGGTGGAAATAAGCTCAGACCTATTGGTCAGGATGGTGTCACAGTTGGCACAGGAGAAGAGACGGGTCCCACCGATGTGGTCCAGGAAGATACGTCCCATCGTCAAATCTCTGGGAGTGACTGGACCAAGACTAAGAGATGAAATGTTAAATAATTTATTAAACTATTGTGAAAACTGCTTTTTTTATAGTGAACCAAAAACAGAAGTCTTATTTACTTTATTGTCCTCATAACTGTTTTTTAACCATGCTGCACCACGAGTCAGCAGAAACTAGCACAGACTGATTATTCACAGAAACATGACTTTTAAGAAAACAAACACTGAAGCATTTCTGTTTTCAACAAGTACTTTCTGTTCTGACTATGGCTATTTTGCGATTTTGGCGAATACTAAACTAATCACCCTTTAGATTATGAAACTTTGCCTGACTCTAGCTGCCAAAAAAAACAACAACATATCAGCTGCCTTTCGTTGCGAGTTTGGGCATGTTAGCAGGGGGCTGTGCTGAGCTATGAAGCTAGAAGGAGCTAGCGTTACGTTAGCCGTTAAGCTAACAGCGCTAAAGCGACGCTAGGAGCGAGAGAACAACAACAACAACGCGTATTTTAACAACTTGGCTCCAAACGACGGCTTCCTACCTTGTGAAATGTGTTTCGGTGAGACGAAATGTGTCCCCCAGCGACGATGTCACAGATATTTGAGGTGAACTTCAGACGAACATCTGTTGTTTGTCACGTCGTCGTCGTTGCTTTGTTGTTCTCTTTCAGCTGTTCCTGTCGACTCTGCTACTCCGAGCTAGTATCAACATCCGGTCATGGCGGCCTCCTGTGTGCTCCACCAGGTGTCAGCAGAGCGGAGCAAAATGTCCGCATGATCGAGGAGAAGCTTTAAATACCCTGATTTCACCCTGCAAGCTTGCATGAAGCACCACCATCTTGTGCCTGATGCAGTATTTTCTGATTTTATATTTGTGCTCATCACATCGGTTCACCACTCACCAAGTCCTTTTTAAAGCACAAGTCAGGTTCACATGCGGTATGTGAAAACACTCTGTTCAAACTGGCTCTTTCTAATTTGATTTTTAATGAATGGAACAAGAGGCACAATTCAAAGTTCTCCTCTCCTGCAGAAATGTATTCAAATGTCCAGTTGAGATCAGGCTTCATCAGTCTACGCTAGTCAAATCAATCAGTTTGTGCAGCACCAGCAGTGACAGATTGGATTTGAACACATCTTCTACAAATGTGCCTCAGAGTCAGAGTCTGGCAGCTGTAGTCCTGTGAAATTTGTGGCAGGCAAAGCCGAGATGTAGGAAAAGGACAGGCCTTTTTCACTAAAGACATGTGGTGTTAAATGTCACATCATGAAAAGCACCGGTGTTATGCATGTTTGAATTTACAATGACAGTTTAAAATGAGACATCATGTGTTTCGTCTCAAGAGGTTTGATTGTGCATGCTGGTAGCCTTGTCAATAGGGCATCACAGTAGTCAGGATTACATGTGACTGCTCAAGGTGTTGGGTAGAATATTTGGAAAGGTGGGGGTCTAATCTGTCTGTAGCAAACCTACATGCACGGGAGACGGTAGAGCTGTGGTCAGCGAAGTCACCGAAGATCCTTATTTAGTGCTGTGCTGTAGTAAAAGGTCTGGCTGGAAAGAACAGGGCATCTGTCTTGGCGAGAATGAGCTGAAGACGTCATTCTGTCACGAAAGCAGAGATGAAGGACCTGAGCCAGCCAAGAGCTGCAGCAGAGATGCTCAGTTCAGAGTTTCACAGCGTCAAAGGCTGCAGTTACAAGTAACAGCAGACACGAGGAGCTGCATATTCAGATTCAGAAACACCCTGTAAGAATTAATGGATACTTGACATATTAAATAAAGAAACTCATATGTCCCCTAATATATTGGGCCATAAGAACATTTTGATGTACTGTATGAATTCGCCAGGACATTTTCTGCTGCTTGAAGGAAATCAGATAATTCCACGACACCATCAAGATGACTTGTTGTTTTACTTTCTTGATTCCAAGGTTCAGGTTATCTGCAAAGTCAATCTATATTTAAACCCATAAAGCATTTAACAATCTAATCATATCGCAGTGCATCTCCAAAAGGAAACCCGTCCGTGACTGAATTGCTAGTTGTTAACAGTGGTAAAATACAAAGGGAGGTTACATGTTGTTGTCACAGGTTATTAACAGTTTGTATATGACTTTATTGCTTGAAATTCTTAACCACAACACTGCAACAACACAATAACATAAACGAATACAACAATAAGTAAACATTAGCAAACGGCATAGTTCATTGAATGTGAATGAATGTGCATTCAGTAGAGTAATTGCACAGCTCTAACTGAGAGTGCAGCAGTTCTGCAAGTATTGAAATGATGCATAATTACATATTATCCTGATGATGTGTATTGTTTTTAACATCATACTGCAGAAATCCATGTCTGGAATTTAGATATTTAATACTCTTAGTAAAAGGAAGAATATTTCTGGTAGTTTGAGCTTTTTCACCCAAGTGACTTTGAACAAGAAACGTATTCTTTTCTCAGAAGTATCATTCTGGTCATCTTTAACTGTATCCATATCATTGTTGTCTTTATTTAAAAAGATTTGAAGCCAATTATTAATACATTCTTACATAGGGGTACCTTTACAATATAATAATTATAAGTATAACTATCTGGCTGTCAAAATAGAGAAAATCTAAATGTGATAGTTCATCATCAATTTACTCATGCGTCATGGTGACAGTCATTAAATCAAACGTAACATGTTACTGACATAAGTACTTTAGATAATGTGCCAGTGTGGTCTATTGCAGGATATCAGAATATCCTTTAGAGTTGCAGTATAAATTTCAGATGACTCAGCTACATGCTGTTAAACTAAGTAATTCAGTGTGTTGTTATCGAGATAAGCTGATAAAGGAAGATATGACAGGGAATAAAATCGAGTGAGTGAAAAGTAGCACAAATGATCATTTTTCTCATCACACGAACAGTTGCTTTCCTCTTCTTTCATTTCTCGTTTTTTTTTTTATCTTTCTCAAACCCTTTAGAGGTAGTTCCATAGTCTGTGAAAGCTTACTTTTTCCTGAGACACTGAGAAAATAAAAAGAGGAGATCATTACACCGTGTGGAGGGCATATGGTATCTCAGCACATCATGGCCAGTAGAGCTACACTCCTGATTCTGGCAGCTCTTGTTGGATCCTGTACTCAGTTTGTGGGTAAAGTACAGACAGTTATTATATTAAATTTCATGTGTCTTTTACTGAAATGTGTGTATTTTGTTTTGCCTTTATATTCATATGTGCAGGAGGTTTTACTTATGTATTACACAGTTTACTTATGTGGCTTATATTTGATGATACACAGAATGGTTAATACTATACTTTAACAACCACAGTTTCTCATTTGAAAACATATTTTCTTTTATTACAGTGGTTTGTCATTTATTATATGTTTATAAAATAGCCTCCACTTACAGGTTCCCACAGATGAAAAAAATAAGTCCTCCTATTACCAAACTAAATGGTTATATTGGATATGGATGGTAAATAGTGGGAGTGTTGCTTTTGTTGTTGACTGGAAGGTCTGCACAAGGACTTTGGGCTGCAAATACAAAAAGAGTAAACCACACAGAGAAGGTTTATTAAACCACAGTTTATTATGTTGCAGGCTGAAAGTAAAAGTGAATTTGTTCTAACTTCTGTACTGTTTTGTTTGTTTCTTATGTGACATTTAGATGCTGTCAGCATCGATGTAAGAAAAAAGGACCTGCCAGCAGAAAAATCTGAGAAGGTACTATACAGTCAGTTATCTCTGCTCTGAGTTCATTAGAACCTGAATATGTAAAGCATCAGAAAGTGTATTTCTCTTACAGATAGAGCGTTACATGCCAATTCTCTGTTCACCACTTCCTGCTCCATTGTCCCCATCCTCCTCAGGTGGGCATTATAATTGACATTTATTCAGCTGTTCCCACATTAATCAAGTTTACTGGAATTATGCATAATGATTTGTTTCTTGTTTACCTAGATTCAAGTCAGTATATTGTGTCATTGTTGACCATTTGATTCTCTTGTTGCTTCATTAACAGTTCATGCTCTCAGACCTAGTGATATCACCGCTGTTTACACATTGGGAAGGTCATTTGCATACAAGTAAGAGCTAAGAATAAAATTCACAAATATATATTTCAATAACACTTATGTCACTGGAGGTGCCAAGACAGAGCAGTGCTTTAGATGTGATGTTTACCAATGCTAACTGTATGTAATAATATGTGTGTCTTCAACATTAGGGACGAAGTGTCCCGACTGGTCAGTGGACTTTCTGGTAAGTCTGAAATTTCATACACTACATTTACTGTATGTCATCATCAGTTTGACATTATTCCTTTTCCCTATGATGTATATATATACACATATATATATATATATATATATATATATATATGTGTGTGTGTGTGTGTCAACCACAGTAATCTTCCTCTGTTAATTATTAAAGCGGATGTAATATATAACCAGAAAAAAATTAAATTTGGGGGGTTTTCTGAAGTCATGTTTAGTTCAAGGTCAGACTCAAGGCCAAGGTAAAGAGAATCATACATACGTAGTATGTGATAAGTGTGATGAATACATAATAATAACAATACTGTAATTTTACAATAAAAATTATCTCTAAGGATAAGACAGAGGGCCATAAACACAGGTTGCTGACCTTTTGTTTAAAAATTATCCTGTAATATGCCCAATCTGCTTTCTGATTGTGGAGAAATTAAACGTACCATAAATGTACAGCTGTACAATAGTATCCATCTATATATATATATATATACATATATATACTGTAACTGTCTTGTATAGAGTTACTGTCTGTGTATAATCCTGGAGTGATCACCCAACATGTGGATCAGACCTCGCTGCAACCCAGGTGACACACACACACACACACACACACACACTCAGGTGCATTCACACACATACAGTAAATTGCAGGGGCTGTGTTACATGTGACAGTGTGTGTTTCAGGAGTTTGGTGGAGGAAGTTGAGGAACTGTCGCTTTCACATCAGGTACACATAAACCTTCCTATAAGTTAGGAAAAGGAGATTTAATATTAAATTAAATTAAATTGAATTATTACCACAAAACTACCACATTTTTCATTCACACTGTGTCTCTGCAGGTGACAGGCTGGAAGCTCGTGCTGCTGTTTGTTCCAGCAGATTCCTTGTGCACCTGTTCACCACATGTAGGTTTTCTTGTTCCACACTTAATCATGTTACTGTATTCAGTAAAGCATATTAGGAGTGTGTAATTTTTTTTTCTTGTAATTTAGCTTGTTGCAGATGTTGAAGCCATTGTGCAGGAAGTGGAAGCAGCTCTGCAGATATTGCAAAACAAGGTATGGTGCATATTATAGATTTTTGTCATATACAAATTAAAGTGGCAACAATTGACAAACTGGTTGTATGTTTACAGCTGCATCGCACTTTAGTTCACGTTGCTGTCTGGAGCACAAATCATGACAACAACGAGTAAGTGTCTTGATTATTTTAATATCTTGCATTCTACATACCGTACATCTCTCATGTAGTGTTGTGATCCTATTAATTATTAAGATATTTACAGTAATTTACTTATTTTTTATTTTATTGTAGGTGTGAGTGTATGAGAAGTAAAAGTATAAACCAGCGACTACATAAAGCCACACTCCTGAAAACGCTGCAGGTAAAGTAATAAATTGTGCTTGTGTGCTTTTGGATCATGTTTATCTTTAGCTGTCGGATTGACAAATTGTGTCTGTCGTGTTTTCAGGATTCTCTAAATGATGCCTTAGAAATTCCAAAGTGGCGCAGTAAAAGTGAAGCCTTTACTGTTGTTCTGCAGTCTGTCCCAGTTATCCTTGAACTGAACTCAGTGAGTAGAGAAAATCAATTTCCAGATGCAGTTATAATCAACGGTTTTAACTAACACATGACAGACCATGTAGTGTGTAATAAGCATGTATCATAATCTTCTTCATAGGAGAACACATGGCCTGACCTAAGCCAACTAGCTGTTCAGCTATGGACAAACCTGGTAGGTTCTTATAAATCAAAGTCCATATAGTGCAGCATATTGAAACCGTTAAAACCTTAACATATGTGCTGTTACGACACTGAAAATGACCCTGCAAGTCTCAACTTTATCACTCACACCAAAAGTAAGATGGAACAATGATTACAGCTTGTTGGTCTGAGATAAGAGATGTAACGATTAACTGGATGGTGTTATCTCCAGCTTTGATCATTCTGCATCTATTATATATTGTGTGCAAAGAGAAGAACAGTGAAATTTGTACTGCTGAACGCGGTTTGGTCATTGACCGCACAGAATGGTTTCACGTGTACTCAGTGTGTTAACCAGTCATCTTTTTCTCATGCAGCTTCAACCAATGACAGGTCAGGCAGAGGTTATGGACAACAATTACATTACAATTCCTTGCCCTACAGAGGTAAGATATGGTGTCACACATCAAAAGTCATCCCTTAGTGTAGTGACCATTCTGTATGTTGAGTTTGAGCCTTGGTGTAAAAATGCTTCTCAAATGTTTTGAGACTCAGAGCAGGCTTTCAGTATAATACAATTAAATCAGATAATAACACTATGATTAAAAACAGTGATTCTAACTAATTTTGCACTCTCATCTCAGGAACGACCTTTCCTGCGGACACAAGTAAATTCCCCCGCTGACAGAGAAAAGACAGCTTACAGCAAAGCCTCTGCACTAATAGATGCTGTAAGTCTGTCTCCTCAGATTCAAAGCTAAACAGCAGCATAACAGTATACAAAACGAAATTTAGTGGAGAGTGCTGTATGTTTACAGGTTATGGGTACTGAAATACCATGCGCAGATCGTAGTCCATCTCCTACCACTCCAACTTCAGGTACAAATGTTTCTAGGTGTTAATTTGCTAATATTTTTGCAAACATACTGTAAGCCATCTTATGTTTTCCTGTGTAGTGCACGAACTCAGACCTGGTGATATCAAAGTGGTGGCAGCAGTAGGTGACTCACTGACAGTGAGTGTTCTTCTATATATTTTACTGCATGAGTCAAACAGAGCTAAACATCTTAGGAAAAGCCATATGAAATAAACATTAATATAGATATACTGTAGATAGACAAGTTGTTATATTATGACTGTTAGCTGTAATACTGAGTGATGACTTTTGACATTTGAGCTGTGGCTTGCAAACCCACAGCCGCTTTAATAAATATTTCTACATGGTCTCAGTATCTCATAACTGATGGTTTCTGCAGGCAGCCAATGGGGTAGGCGCAAAGAAAGACAACATTCTGTTAGTGATTAATGAGTACAGAGGACTGTCGTGGAGGTAAGATAAGCTGAAATTTTGTTGGTGCAGAAAGTTCATCTGGTAATCGGTGAAATGGATTTAAAACTAATAAGCTGTTATTTCTGTTATTTCCAGCATTGGTGGTGATGAAAACATTACTACTGTGACCACTTTACCAAGTATGTTTGTCTCTCGCTCTCTTGTTCTTTTTAGTATAATGATAGCGTTGCCTAAAATTGAATACATCAGCAGATCTGTAGACATCAAAGCATCATTATGCTTGATAACGTCTATATTGCAGTCTTATCTTATTATTTTAGTCCAGTTTGAACAGATAAATATTTTTAGAATTCCACAGGTTGCTAAAACAAGATGTCATACCTTCATTCACATTCACAAATTATTCATAAATTGAATTAAAACTATAAATTGCTCAATCAGGTGATGCTACAAACATTCAATCATAGGATAACATGCCACAAGGGAAAACGTTAACCTTACATAACTAAACTTAACATTTACATTCTATCATTTTGTGAAAGAAAATGGAAGTAAGTGGACTTTGAATTGAGACTCCTCTAGACTGAAATCTAGCCCAAGATTTTTAAAAGCTACATAATTTAAATACTGACTATACTACAAAGAGTATCCATGGCCATGGGCAACAAATTGGCACAGTTTTAGTTCTTCTAACCTTCTTTATGTTGATGGCGTGCAGATATCCTGAAGCAGTTTAACCCCTCCCTGACTGGCTTCTCAGAGGGAATAGGTGATGAGAACAGTCCTAAAGCTTTTCTCAATCAGGCTGTACCAGGAGCAACAAGCAGGTCAGTCACAACATTAGCATCGTTACGCTTCTTACTCTAACTTACCTTTTTAATTTAATATTTAGTTAAACCTCCAAAGACCACACAGCTCACCGCCACAGTGACCTAGAATTAGATTATCAAACGTGTCTTCCTGTTTGCAGTGATATGGTGCAGCAGGTGCGCGTCCTGGTGGACAAAATGAAAAGTGATTCGGTACAGTAGAAACACAGACAGACACAAGTCTCAGTTTTATATTTACCATTATCAGACAGACATTAAGTCTTATCTTCTTTACAGGGCATTGACTTCAACAATGACTGGAAAGTGATTACCATGTTTATTGGAGGCAATGACTTATGTGATTTCTGCACAGACAGTGTGAGCTCTCTTACTTTTTTATTGTGTATTATGTAATATTTTGTCCTTCTTTGTGATCATTGTTGTAATCTGAGGATTCACTAATTGATTCATTTATTTGTTTCATGCATAAGCAGTACAGTTACTCTCATGCTTTGGGTTTTAATGAGAAACATCTTTCCACAGATTTTTTACTCAGCTAGGAATGTAGTCACTCGTATCCGCCAAGCTCTGGACATACTCCACAGTGAAGTACGTCTTTATATTCTTGCATCTCGCTAACACAAACATTTAACCTCACTGTGTTCAGGCAATTTCAATACCAAAATCCAAATGACTTCATGTTTTGTATCCAGGTGCCCCGTGCCATTGTCAATCTGGTGGAGCTGTTAAACATTGTACCTCTGCGTGATCTACACAGAGATAACACTTTGAACTGTCCCACCTGGTTTGTGAGGTCTGTGATTTATTTATTCTTTGATTATGTGTCGCATAAACAGGTTAATTAAAAACTGCTCATCTCATTTGCCTTTTTTGATGATTGTGTTTTAGATTAATCTGCCCCTGCATACTAAAACCTTTGGATGGATCATCAGAGCTCCAGAAGGTCATCGACTTCAATAGAGCTTATCAGGTACACAGCAAGGAAAGACAATAGTAAAAGCTTTTTGTGAGTCATATTGTTTACATATGTTTGTGGTGCTGAATTTCCTTTCAGCAAGCCATGAGAGAGCTAATTGACTCTGGGCGGTATGACACACACAACAACTTTACAGTGGTACTGCAGCCATTCTTCAGAGAGGTTTTTCTTCCCTTGCAAGAGGTAGGAAGGGAGACACTTGAAACATCATTACTGCCTAATGATAATGATATTTTTATAACTTCTTCCCTCCTGTCTCTTCTATATAAAAGAATGGTCGGCCCGATCGCTCGTACTTTTCCCCTGACTGTTTTCATCTCAGCCAGAGAGCTCATACTCTCATGGCTCGTGCTCTTTGGAACAACATGGTAGGATTTGCTTTAGTAGAGCACACATTTGTATTTGGAATATGCATTTGTTTCTTTTTCTTGTAACGACGAAAAATCACTTCTTTTAGTTAGAGCCAGTGGGCAACAAGACGTTTACACAAGACTTCACAGTTAGCATTGACCTGAAGTGTCCCTCTGAGGTAACTTTCAACACAATTAACAACAACTATGACAAACCTGATATCAAATCAAAAGATTTTATAACTTTATTTACATTTATGTTTTTGGTCATTTCATAGACTAACCCATTCTTCAAGACAGCTTTGAACAGCAACTACACCTTTCCAGGCCCCACACCCACTCCTGCGCCTGCTACAGTAGGTCATAGTTTCTGTCTTTCATACACAACAGGTTTTTATGCCCTTGGCTGCACGATGAGCACTATATCACAACTGTAAATGCTTAGAACATGTGTCTGCTATTCTTCAGAACTGGGGAAGTGACTTCTCCTGCGTTAACACAGCTCCATCCAACTCTGTGCCCACTTCAGGTAATCATTCACAGTGTCACTCAGGTATTAGTACTAAAGTGAAGTACAGGCATTAGATGTGAAATAGACTCACTTTACTACTTTATTAGCTCACAGAGTACGACCAGCAGACATTCAAGTGGTGGCTGCTCTAGGAGATTCTATAACGGTAAGTTTGTCATGAATGTGGCAGATGGACTGTATTACCTGACTATATTACAGTATAGTATAGAAAAGTACATGTCTAGTAATGATCGAATAATATAAGCGTCTTTTTATGCATACAGGCAGGATTTGGTGCCAAAGCAAAGAATCTGCTGCAGCTACCAACTGAGTACAGAGGAGTGTCCTGGAGGTGAGAGACCACACACAAAGCACATATACAAAAACATTCATTGCATTGTCCACATCTTGTTCATTGTTTGTTTATTTGTTTGTTCTTTGTTAACAAGCATTGGAGGAGACAAAACTCTCGAGACAGTCACAACATTACCCAGTAAGTCAAAGGCTTTGGTGAAGTGCAGTACACATAAAAGCACTAGATGGCAGAGGTGGACTGTGACAAAGCATTTTGTCATTTGTTTTTCTATTTTCCATCAGATATCCTTAAGAAGTTCAATCCTGAAATCAGAGGAATGTCAAAGGGACAAGGGAAATTACAAACTGGCTTCAACATGGCTGTGTCAGGGGCTAAAGTAGCGTGAGTTTGAAAAAATCTGTTGTCAGATTTGATGGTTCACTTTATAATATTCTGTGTTCTCACCAATACTCTGCTCTATGTTGTACAGAGAAATCCCAGGACAGGTCCGAAAGCTGATTGATGCTATGATAAAAGACTCTGTGAGTTTAGAATAAACTTGATTTGAATGCATTCAGTGATGTAATGAAATGACTACAATTTATTTATAGTATTGTGCAAGATGAACAGATAGCTGTGTTCCATCTTTCTGTCTTTGTCTGATTCCTTCTCTGTCCTTTTAATTTAAATAGGCTGTGGATTTTCAGAATGACTGGAAGCTGGTGACCCTCTTTATTGGAGGCAATGACCTGTGTCAGTACTGCAATGACAGAGTGAGTTGCTTTTGAGACGTCGTCACAGGAAATTCAGCGTGACCCAATGGATGCAGGGCATTTCAAAGCACTCCCCTTAGTAAATATCCTACCACCGCACAGTGGTTCAACATCTCGTAGTGTTGTGCGATGCCCTGTGTGGAGCTGTCTCATGATATCACCCTTCAAACGGCGCTAAGCAGTGGAGCAGAATAATCAAGCTTTGTGAGCAGCCATCCTCTAATTGTTTTATCGTGTCAGAGTGAGATGAGAGCAGACACGGTTGCTTTTCAATGAGCGCATTCTGTCACTTTACCACTCCAACACCCCCACCCCCCTCACCCCCCTCTGTGTATACACAACACAGAAGTCAAACCCAGACCCTCTTCATACGGTTTCTGCCTTGCTCCCTCCTTCATTGTCTCTTTCCCCTTTCTTATTTTTATTTTTTTCCCCTCTCTTCCTCCATTACCCTACTCACGCTCCACTGACAGGGTAGTCTCTCTTTTAATGTTTGTGCTTTGAAGCAGAATTTCAAAGCCGAGCATCAATTTAAGATGAGCTCTGAGACCGTGCTAGTGACGGCTTAGGGTTAGTTGTTGCTTGTACGGTCATACATGTTGCATGATGTCAGCTCTTTTTGTTGATAGTGTGCTTTTGACCCGTTTCTCTCAAATGCACCTTGATTTTACTGCAACAGATAAAAAAAAACATGATGTGGTCATATGTGTGCATGTGTACACAATGAATTCATAAACAAGCTTGTATGTTGTGTCTCTAAAAACTACAGGCCTCTTTATCACCCCAGAACTACAGTCATCATCTAATGACAAGCTTGGATCTGTTGTACGAAGAGGTAAAATATGTCAGAGACACTATAAAATCCATAACTAAGAGATTGTATACTTAAATTATGTGTGTTCTCCCAATGTTCCTTTATTATGTGAATGACTCCCACAAGTTGTAATTCTGAATTCTAGTCTGTGAAAGTGCCCAAAGGTGAAGTTATTTCTTTCTGGCTGTAGCTTCCCAGGACAATAGTCAACATCTTGGAGATCCTGGAAATTGAAGGTCTTCGCAGGATCAAGAGGGACAGTCTTGGGTGCAATGTGTTACAAAAGTACGCTCATTGATCCATCCATTTCAAAAGGCTGAACAACTGAACCAGACTACAAATAAGATTGCTCCTTCTCTTGATATTGATCAAATTCTGCCAATCAAGCATAGAAATATGAAGTTGGTGCATAATGAAGGACTAGCTTATGCACAAATTTTGTTCAATGCTGTGGAATGCATAATGTAGCAAACAGCAGGATTGAACATTTATTAGAGCTTTGGTATTTCGATTTAAAATAAGCTTTCTTTTCACACTAATACTCAGATATGTCTGCTCATGCTTCTTGTTTCCCGGAGAGGATTCCCCAGAGCTCGCTGAAATAAAACGGATAAATCGGGAACTACAGGTTAGCAATGAAAAGGCCAAACACTCATACATGTGTTTGATACAAATGCTGACATTAGGACAGTTGTAATAAGATGAGCATTTGTGTTATTTCTTTCAGATTTTAACAGAGAAATTGGTGTACGGAGGCCGCTATGATGGCAGAGAAGACTTTACTGTGGTTGTGCAGCCCTTTTTGAAAAACACCATTGTTCCTTTGAATGCTGTAAGTCATTTGTTTACGTATACATTAAAACATATATTAGTAGAACAGTAACAAGCCCTTCTCTCAGAGCACACAATTCTTAAAAAATTGATGTTGTATTATTTCTTCTCCAGGATGGCAAACCTGACACCACCTACTTCTCTGAGGACTGTTTCCACTTCAGTGAACGGGGACATGCTGACATGGCTGTAGCTCTGTGGAATAACATGGTGAGCCCAGGCAGACAGAGAAGAGCTAACTGAGCTTGACAGTGGAAGGGTTTTGGTTGATTTTTTTTCTGAGCAACTACATCTCACTGCAGTTTGCCCATGAACTCAATAAGAATTTATTCCTTTTTTATCTCTAGCTGGAGCCTGTGGGTAAAAAACAGACATACAACAATTTCACAAATGCCAGAAATAACATCAAGTGCCCCACTGAGGTAAGACATGTGCCACACAAACACATCTGTCATGCTGACATGACCTGGTTGTGATTTATTTTTACATTTTGTACATGGACCTGCCATGGAAGTGGGTTTGACTTAGTTTAAGGACTTCCTAATTGTGTGTTTCAGGATCATCCTTACATCTTTACCAATGCGAACAGCTTTCCCAGTGCGACCACCACCACAGCACCCACAACACACAGCACAGCTTCACCTCACATCTCCACAACACACGGCACAGCCCTTCCTCTCACCTCTGATTGCAAGGACAAGGTGCCAGCATGGCTTGCTGCTGTGCTGGCTGTTGTTGGTCTTTTGATTGGCTCGGCTGTCACCTGGCTCCTCCTGTCCTGCAGAGCCAAGAAAAGCAAGAGAATGATGTCAACTGCAGTAGAGACGAAGATGACATTGTTTTAAACTTCCACTTTCTCCCTCTACCCTGTCTCTTATTGCACATTGCAATGTGAACATCATTATACAGTACAGTACATATTGGATCACTGTCTTCCTGGAGTGAACGTTTTGAAAAAATAAAAGTATTTAGTATTTCAAATTGATTGATATCAGTGTTGTATTATTCTGTAAGGCGTACTGTATTAAAAAGTATTACCAGTGCAATCACCAACCACTACAAAACAACCACATCAGGCTTCATGTGCCAAAATAAAAACAGGTACAGCTGACTGCATACTAACTTATTATATAGATGTATTTAATTTTATTAAAATAAAGATGCATTTGAATTTGATGCTGTCACACACATTTTCAAATACCCGTTGAGCAGTAGCATAAATAGTATTTGTCCTAATCAGTATTCAAATTAAATGTACTTAGGTAATCTCTCTGGATGTGACAGCAGTTTTGGCAGGTGGAAATACAAATCTAAGGTTATGTGTTATGGGGTTTTCTGCAATGCCAAACACTTGAAAAGATTCTTTTTCTTTTCTACTGTGAATGTCTTTGATTTAAACAGGAATGTTTTGTGGTTATTTGAAATAAACAATCAGCAAACATTCATATACACTGTTTTTATACCACTATGTTATAGTATAGTATAGTATTGAATTACACTTGACTGTTATCATGTGTCCAAATGTAAAAACGGGAACATAACACGTAAGCTAGATAAGATGTGACACATGGAAAAGCAGAGAATAAACTACTTTGACGAACAGAAGTGGGGTGAAGGTGTCGTCGGCTGTTTTCTGGCCAACAGCGCCTCCTGGCGTCTTAAGGCGGAATCGAACCGGCGGACGCTGTGGAGCATCAGTTTGAAGATGGCGGAGGGTGAATTGAACGTGGACAGCCTCATCTCTCGGCTCCTGGAAGGTGAACACTCTTAATGGGGTCTTTAATATTAAACATAGATTGATAATGGCGTGCTTTAAGCTTGCTGTCAGATATATTGTGTAGCTAGCGCGGTTACCCTAGAAAACGCAGGTAAGCGTTAGCTAGTCGGGCTAACGTCAGTCAATCGTAACGGTGGATCCCTGCTAGCTTGTAGCTAACGTTACCGTTAGCTGGCCGTGTTTATAAACAGTGTCAGCGGTGAACGCCTACAATTCTCAGTCTGCTCACTAATAACTACCTTAGTCTTGGCAACTAATAGTATCGTGTCGTGGTCTTTACTTTGGTGTGTAATTAAACTTTCTGCCTTGTGTTTTTCGATCCTATTCTGGCTCCTTTATTTGCTAAATTATAAAGGGCTGGTGTGTATCGAGATGAAGGGGCTGGGACTCTCTCTCTATGCGTTTTAACATTCAAATAAAACAATAAAATAAATAATATTTTTTTTTATTCTAGCGTCGATGATTCTAGCTATCATGTAGATCTGATCTTTTTCATGAGCTTGGACACCGGTTTTCAGCAGCTCCCAGCCCTCGACATTGTTAATTGTCGCTTCGTATCCGTGTCACAAGTTGCATTTATAATATACTGTTGAGTTTCTAATGATGGGCTGGTTAATGTCACACAGTTGTGTAGGGAGCTAATCTGACAGATACAGCTGTAGGAATAGACCCTTATTGATATGTGGATGGATTAATGTAGGTCAGCTGGTATTGGAGGTCATTATCACCACATCATAAAGTATATATCTTTTAAGGTAGTATGATTTTATGGAGTTATTTAACCCCTGTTGCTCACTCCTCGCAGGGTTTGTGGGTGTGTATTAGTGGGCAGGTTGTTGTGATTCAGTGCACTCACACACACACACACAGGTGTGTGTGTGTTTGCAATGTGCAGGTGTATAACAGAGCACACACTGACGTCATTGCATATGAGAATAAGTGGTGGAATACTGATCATATCTAATGTTGAAGTATCTTCTTGTGTTGCTGTGTTCACAGTCACATTATTGTTTGCCTTCTCTGGCAAGAACATTTTCTCGGTGTGTGAACACCAGTTTTTCAGAGAGGAATCTGCAGGAATCTTTTTGTGCTGGCTGTCTACCTGCTTAAGGGAAGATGGAGAGTTTTCTGTCCCCCTGTCAGATCTCCTTTAAGTCAGACCAGACCGCTGAGGCAAACTTGGATGTCCTTGGCATACTTTCCACCAGTACCTGTGACTGTGTAGGTGGGATGAGATGCTATGCCATGCCATCACTGAAATGTTAGGATTTGATATTTATAGTAGTTGCTGGAAAATGCTGTCACACAGCAAGTGCCTTTTGTTTCTTGTAGTTTCCTTTCAAATGAGTTAGCACTGCTACCAAATGAAGATAAACAGAAAAATAAATAATACCACAGTATGTAATCAACTTCTTGCCATTGTTCCAATGTCAATCTCGAAAGAAAACCGCATTTGTAGTCTAACCCAGTCATGGTCATCAGTCATCTGATGGTTTGTGGTAATTGGTATTTGACAGCTTCTGACTTCAACTTGTGGCTGGACATTTTTCTCAGCTAGAGAAAGTTTGATTGTCTATACCTCCATTTTCTACAACACTCAGCTTGGACTGCAGTTACTTTTGGATTATTTAATAGATAATAATAACATTTAATATAAATTCAACTTGTGGACATGCTTGTTTATATATTTAATGGTTCCAACATCCCAAATATTAAGATTTAGTTACAGCCCTAGAGTCAACTATTTAATTTTGTTTCTCATGAATAGTTGTAGACGTTCAATGCTGATGCTCTGAACAGACATACCACACAGAGGCGTATCATTATTCAGTGGTAACTTTCTAAACCAGACAATTTTAAAGACAATTCAGTCTGTAGGTAAAGCCAGATAGAATAACACTGTAAAGGTATTTTCACATATTAACTTTGTCAGGACCAATTAGGTCTGGACATTGTGCAGGTTGTGCTTTCACACATGTAGCACACACACTGAGTCAAAAGCATTCTCACATGGGGAGAAACTCCACACAATCTCAGCAAGGGGCTTGGTCACCTGTGTAGAGTGTGTGGGAAGCAGAACATGACACAGCGGAGATCACGCTTCAACATTTCCTAGACTTTGTACTAGGGGTGCTTGCAGAAAGAATTGCGGGTCACCGCCAGGTTGTCTGTTTCTGACGTGTGTTCTCACATGCAGGTCATGCAGTTAATATCTAGATATGTTCAGACTTCGCACACAAATCATGATTTGGTTTATGATGTCAATGGTTCATTGTAGCCTTAGTCTTTCAGTGTTCTTAAGAACATAATCTGTTTTTAAAGTGCCAGCGTGTAGAAGTGTGAACAGTGAAGGGTTCAGTGGTAAAGCTGAGCTGGCTAAGCATCCACATTTAACTCAGTCAACTCTGAGGAGACCTAGCTGTTCACAGAAGAGCTCTATTTCTGCAATTTCATGCTTCACACTATACCCAGTCTATGGGTACGAAGCAGTACAAATGCAGTAAAATGATGATAAGGGCTATTTGTTGTATAAAGCAGCATTTAATTAAAGTTGTTGGAATAGAAATAATCATTCTTGGCAAATTTAAATTGGCATCTGTGAGGACCCATATTCCTCTGATTTACTTTCTTTTCTGAGATTTGGTTGGATCACGTGACTGAGACACTGATAGTGAGCCATTCTGAGTTCAGTCTGTAAATAAAGTTGTATGCACATATGTGTTTGTCTGCACAAATATGGGGCCAAAGCACTTTAAACATTTCTTACTAGTTAATCTATTTAGACCATTCCCTATTTGGAAATGAGGAAATGTGTCCTTTTAAAGAAAAAGGAGAAATGGGAAGGACTTAAACAAACTGGATCTCTGACTAATATGCATTAATTTCACCAGTTTTAGCAGTCCTATATTGGAGTATTCAGTGGGTGTCAGAATTTAAAGAAATACCAAAATGGTTAGGTATTACACAATTCTTAAGTCAAGGATTTGCTCACTTTTGTTTCTGTGGTCTGCTGTTCTACGTGCAGTGTTAATTATTTAATTTATTTATTTTTTTGCATTTCGTGAAACTAACATTCTATTCTAATGATTAAGCAGGTTGTTCTAATATAAATAAAAGCTTAAACATTTTTTTTTTAATAAAACTTATATATTTAAGCTTTTTGGGTAACATGGCAAGGAAGCAGTTTTTATATGCAGTATAATCTCGCTTTTCATATCTGTGGCTATTTCAACTGCTGAGTGTTTGCAACCCTCATTCCTTTTTTTATCGTTATAAATCTGCAACCAGAGCTGTGGCAGATCGCCAGAAAGTAGGTTTAAGCTAACAGTGCAACTTCACAGCCAGTAAACCCACACCACTGCTGAAGACGCAAGCTGCTCTCACAGTCTAAGCAGTAGATATCTTAAGTATGGCTGGTACTAAGCAGCTATAAGCTACAGATTCATGATGACATGAATCTGTAGCTTATAGCTTTAACATGACTTTTGCTTCTGCAGTAGATTGTTTTTGCCCTGTAGTGAAAAATTTATAAATCATGGCCTCTTTCTGATCAACTTTGCACTTTTGTGCGTTCCTGTTGCTGCTTCATAAACAAATAAAATGCTGATTAAAACTGATGACATTAACAGTGTCTTTTCTCCCCTCTTTAGTGCGGGGATGTCGCCCAGGGAAAATAGTTCAGATGACCGAGGCAGAGGTGAGGGGCCTCTGCATCAAATCCAGAGAGATCTTCCTCAGCCAGCCTATCCTCCTGGAGCTTGAGGCTCCCTTGAAGATCTGTGGTCAGTGTTTTACATTTCTGCATTGTCACCATGTCATTCTTAGTTTGGCTTGTTTATTTGCTTGTTTATCTTGCTTTTGGTCTCTTGTAACCATAGTACTGTGCAGTATCCTGGGACATTTCCTTTTCTACTGCATTTATTCTCTATAGTGCAACTGTGCATTTGTCTCTTTACATAATTTGACATGTTGCACTGCCATTGAGTAATTAATCAAAGTAAAGCTAACAACAGACAAGTAGTAGAGATAAAAATTGACGTATATAAAATAAGTACCCGTCAAGGAAGCCATTCACTTTTTAATATGCAAAATTAAAGGTCAGCGCTTTCAGCACTTACTTTTTCTATGGTCTGATAATTTATTGAAGTACTGTACACAACTTGAATGTTTACCTATAGCCCTTGACAAATGTCAAGCAACATAATTTTCATTTTCAAAATGCAACTCAAGCAGAAAGTGACATTCTGAATTTGAAGGATTGGTTGCACCAATGGCAAACTCCCACTCTGCAGAGCACAGCCCAGAGCAACAATTATTTCTTTGATGTAGCTCAGCGTTTACTTATGTAACAAGACCAGATAACACTCTGTGTGTGGGTCTGACCTCGCCTGGATCTTATATTAAGTCACTGTTACTCTGTTGACTCAGCTGCCTTGTGTACATTAGAGAAGGATACATGTTGGGAAACTGCACAGATAGACACAGTTTGTGTATCAGTGTCTTGTACACATAATACAGACAGAGTGAAGTAGAGGAAAGAAGCTTACATTTGCAAGTTAGCTTCTACTCAACAGTTAGGTAGCCACCACTATCTCTTGCTGGCTCCTGCACATCTCAGCACACTCCCACATACTTTATCTCCTGCCTGCAGCGTAGCACTGCAGCTGCAAACAACTCTGAACTGGGTAATGTATGTGCCAGTCCTCAAAAATACAGTGTACAAGCTCAGGCGTATTCTCAGTTAATTTGTAGCTCTCCTCTTCCCTCGCACACATTTACTTTGTGTGAGTGTAATTATGTAGGCCAAATATTCTATCAACATCAGGTGGAAATATCTGTATTTAAATTTAAATATAATGAAACATCAGACTGGATGTGGAGAGAGTGATGGTACTGATAAGTCTGATACAGTGACAGATACAGACCTAACTGTGGCACATGTTCATGAGTTTGATGTGGTGTTGTCACTGACTGAGATTTCTCTTTTACTTTCTTTATTCTTTTTCTGAACTTCTAACCCTAGGGGTATTACTTGCCTTAAACCCATGACTGTGTTGACAGGCTTTCGCAGCACCAGCAACAATCCAAAAGAGCAAAGACTGAATGCCTTTAATTATTTACTTAGGCAGGTTCAGCTCTCACGTGATAACCTTAATACCACTGGCACAATTTTCCCCAAGCCAGCAGCTCTGACATTGTTTTACTTTATTTATTAAAGCAGAATACAATAAACTTGTATTGTTTAAATACTTGCTAACAATGGTGTTTTTTTTGTTCAGTGATACAAATAGTAAAAATCAAACCCTCATTGTGAGGATGTGTTGGATAGCAATTTTATTAATAATATTATCTGAACAGATGATAATGATTAACATCACCTTGCAATCTCAGTGTAAAATTACCAAGGGACCTTACTGATTAAGGACAAAATGTAATTGATTTGTTAGCTTGTTAAATGCGCACCACAAACTATGCTTATTTGATTAGGTTTCAGATGAATAGGGTGTCTTTAATCATTTTCTGTCTACAAGTACTGATTGTAAATTTGCACAAACAGTTCAGATTGAGAGTGAAATGAAAACATTTTTGGAGACACTGACAGTTTTAATGCAAAAATAAAATAGGTGCCATAACCGGTTTTACTTGCTGTAGTAGTTCTTCCACTCCTTCCCCTGCTTCCCCTCCTTATGCACTTTTGATGGGAGTGGTAATCTTTCCATGAATATATACTGTATCTTGCAGAGTTTGTTTTAAGACAATATAACGCCCCAGTAGTCTGTGCATGACAAAGCAAATAGTTTTCTATTCTCTCTCTCACATTGTTGCATCCTTTTATTGCATGCAATCAATTTTGCACTGAAAATGCAGAAAGACATCTGCTCAATTTGATCAAATCGTTTGTTTTAAACATAAAGACTGTGGATTTTGCCCCCTATTGAAAGCTTATTAGGAAGAGATTTCATAATAGCTGATTTGAACAGGAGTAAGTAATGTAGAATGTTAGACTTGGAACAGGTTGATTGCAAGCTAGTCAGAGACACTAAACCCATAGAGGCCACAACAGGCTTTACATCACAGAACTTGATTGCTTTCTAAAAACGGCACACAAACCATGTGATACAGTGGCAAGAAAAAGTATGTGAATCTTTTGGGAGTATTAACAAATATAATAAACACAATTAATAATAACACAAAACAAATTCAGATCTTTTATTTGCCTTTAGAGTAGCCAGGTCAGAGCCCAGACCTCAATGTATCAGATTTAGATTTGTTATTTATTATTTTAGGCACACTATTTGTTAATACTCTTCACTTCAGAATCAGAATCAGATCGCATTTTATGAGAAATGAAGGCAGAAGACATGCTTTTTCTTGCCACTGTATGTTTTTAGACAATGAGAATTAGAGAGAAACACACAGTGAGCGAATAAAGCAAAACAAATACTTACTAATGTAGATACAGTAAATTATGTGTTAGTATGTCTCCAAAAGGTGATATTCATCTTAAATCATGCTCCTTTTCTGCATTTCAAATAGCATTTCAAAAACAATACTGCACATATTATTGTAATTTTATGACATGCGGTTCTGTTTTCTTTTTTTTTTTTGTTATTTGTGTGAAGTGTTTTCTTTGTTATTCAGTTAAAATCATGTTTGTGTGTGTCATGGTTTCTAGAACAGCAGAGGCAAACCATATTACAGTTATGGACAATCAGCAGTTTTCTGAGTGTATGCGTGTATTTGTTGTTTTCATTTTGAAATACGCTCGGAGCAGTATTATTTACTGTTCCTCACATCAGTGTCATATTTTTTTCTGTTGGTGCTTTTGAGCCAGCTGATTATCTGACTACAGAAGGTCATGCAACAGCTCACTTAATTACAGCTTGATTACTGAAGTAGTGTCCTAATGCTTGGCTAATACAGTATTAGGGCTGTTACATTGTGCATGTATAGTTTTGTTGTGTTGTGTTGTGTTGTTGGTTTAATTATTATTTACTATTAGCCCTTTCTTTCATAGCATAGTACCAAAGCAGCATGAATATGAATATTTCCTTGGCCAAGAAGACACGTTGTATTAAATGCACTGCCTTGTTTTGACATTTAAACTAACCTGAGGTTCACTACTCCGACTGTTTTCGACTTCAAAGCAACAGCCAATGGGAGGGTGACTTCTAACTCATTCACAGGAAGAAGGAGAAATAATGAAAACATTGAAAAAAGCAAAGGTTTAGAAATAGTTTAGTATGCCATGATTCAGAGAATTTGATTTTATGATCTAGTTTATCTAGGTTTGGCTACAGCTCGGCCGAAGTTATCCCTGAACTTACAAAGTTCACTCACCTCAGACTGTCTCTGTAGAGATTACAGTGTGTATTGCCATGTCTCTGCGTTTACCATTTAATCCGAATGTGGGTTCGTTCCTACATTTACTTTTATTTTTTTGAGCAAACTGCAGCATAAATGAGCAATGCTAATTGTTTATTGCTTCATGTCCACTTCTATTTTGCTGCAGGCACTTGGCAGAATGATTGTTCTCTGTGTGATGTCCTCTGTATTTACTCAGTCCTCTGTATTTATTTTGTTGTCCAGTTCCTGACTGCCAAGACCAAAAAAATCCGTGTTGTCCAGTGTTTTTATATGTTTTTATGTAGCATCTGTAGGTTTAATTGTTCCCAGATCTGAAACCAGTTTTAGCAGGATTAGGACTAGAGTTTAAATGTCGAATGTCCTAGAAGGTAAAATAATAAGGAGACATATTCAGATAAAGCTTGTAAAATTGTTAAATTGAAGTTTAGATATTACTAGTGTGATATATTTTTATTTATTTTTTCATTTTAAATTAATGCTCTAGATTCCAAGTTGGGGCTGTGCATACAGGGCAAAGAAAAGTATGTCGTACAAAACACAAAACAGCTGGCTAAACACAAGATGAACACTAACTATAAAACAAAGCTAGACATCAAGCATTCTAAACTATTCCTTTAATCATTCATTTGCATGGGAAAGTCCTAAGACCATCCTAGGACACAAATATAAGTATAGGCCTGTAGCCTTACAGGTTTGGTGCCAGTCGTGGTTTGCATTTTGGTGCTTAAATAACTGAAGGGCACCAGGAAATAAAAAAACATGCCAGCCACTCTCATGACTTCTGGTCATTTTAATCTCAAGGCCAGGCAGCTGCACAATTTAACAAGGCCTATTATTTCATTTTAATTTGTATTTGGTGCTATCTTATAATGAAGCATTACTATAAAAAGACTGTGGCACATGAATTTGCTTTCCGTTTTGGTTACAATAAAGCCTGTTATTATTGTCCTAGCCATTCTGGTGAAGCTCACTGCAGTCATCTGTGTCTGCAGCACTTAGCCCAAATTAGAGCAGCTCTTAGGTTGGTGCAAGAGGATATATAAAAGGAATCAGGTCTTGGTTAGGTGCTGAAGTGAGGCTCCCCAGTAGAGATCCAGTGCCTTGGTGAGAGCTCGGCCAGCTCATCACTGGCTGACACATGTCAAAGAGAGGAGTTGTTAAAATTAACATTAGTTTGTGTAGATGTGTGTCACTGCATCCTTCTATTTTTTGAAAAGTGTACTTTCCCTCCCCAACTCCCTGTAATAGCTCATTTAGTTTGTATCTTGGGGGCTGTTGCTGCAGTTCAATAAATGCAACAAGCATGGCCAAAGTCATAAAAACCTAGCAACCTGCATGTCGGTGTTCCTAAAATCAAAAAGCAGTACAATTTGCTTTCAATGTATCTTAAATGTTTTTCAGTGCTCTCCTTTAACATTTTTATGTCTGTCAGCCTGTGTACTTACTAACACTCATCTCACTCTCTTTTTTTTAGGTGATATTCATGGACAATACACAGATCTCCTGAGGCTGTTTGAGTATGGGGGCTTCCCTCCAGAGGCAAACTACCTTTTCCTTGGTGACTATGTTGACAGGGGGAAACAGTCCTTGGAAACCATCTGCCTTCTGTTGGCCTACAAGATTAAATATCCAGAGAACTTTTTCCTGCTCAGGGGCAACCATGAGTGTGCTTCCATCAACCGCATCTATGGATTCTATGATGAGTGTGAGTATTTCACACAAACGCAGGTGAAGCATGCAAAAATAAGCAGATTCTCATAGAATGTTTTCATGCACGCCACCAGGTAAGCGCAGGTTCAACATCAAGTTGTGGAAGACCTTCACTGACTGTTTTAACTGCCTCCCCATTGCTGCTATTATTGATGAGAAGATCTTCTGCTGCCATGGAGGTAAGGAAGATGTTGCGGTACTCATTTCCTCTGTCGTATGAAATATAATTTCTATGAATTCAGGATCCACACATTGGTCATTATTTGATCTTGTATTTTCCTTTTCAGGGCTATCGCCTGATTTGCAGTCAATGGAGCAGATTCGCAGGATTATGAGGCCAACAGATGTGCCAGATACAGGTCTGTGTGTGTTTGTGTGTGTGTGTGTGTCTGTGTGCATACTTACTGTAGGTACATGCTTGTACTTGATACTGAACATGTTCGCCCTTGTGGATTTGTCATTAAAATTTAGGTTTACTACCAGAATACCTTCTCCTGACTGAATGAGACTTTTTCAAATGTTGTACTGGCTATTTCCAATGTTTGTGCAAGTGTCTCCCTGGTTTAATCCCTGGTTTACATAGTGAAATAAAATAAAGGAACTGCCCTCACTGTTCCAATATATTTGGAGGAGAGTGTATGTCTGTGCTCCTCTTTTATCTGATTTTGGCTTCTCATCTCCATGTTTTGTCTCCATGTGTGTCTCTCAGGCCTGTTGTGTGACCTGTTGTGGTCAGACCCGGATAAAGATGTACAAGGCTGGGGAGAGAATGACCGCGGTGTGTCCTTCACCTTCGGGGCTGATGTTGTCAGCAAGTTCCTTAACCGCCATGACCTGGACCTCATCTGCAGAGCCCACCAGGTAATCATTAAGGCAAAGCCCAGGTGTGAGGAATATATACACGAAGCAGAGAGCAACTATTTGATCCTGTAGGGTTTCATTCCTAGGGACTTTTTTTGGTCATTGACATTAATGAGAGCTGACTCCTAGGTTGTTTATTTATTTATTTATTTATTTTATGTAATTTATTTAGCTGATAACACAGACCCCCAAGCACATATTAATAGACATTGTGCAACATTTAATATTATTTAGCAATTTATAATTATCAATCTAGTCACCTAGTTAACATCTTATATATCTATATAAACAAAACAAACAGCTAATTATATGATTCATAACTTGACTGACTAGCAGAATAGCTGCTGTTGTTAAGTACACTGCAGCTATTTTGGCTGGGCATTCTGCATTTCATATTGATTCAGGTGTAGGTGGATTTGTTGCACTCAACCTTGACAGCAACATTAGTTTCTAGGAAACTAGGTTAAAATCTGTCTTGGTATCGATTGCTGTAGGTGTAAGAGTAATGCCAGGTGTCTTCAAACAGGTTGTGGAGGATGGATATGAGTTCTTTGCCAAACGCCAACTGGTCACACTTTTCTCTGCTCCAAACTACTGTGGGGAGTTTGACAATGCAGGTGGCATGATGAGCGTTGATGAATCCCTCATGTGCTCTTTCCAGGTAAAGTTACAGACACATGCATTTATGAAAATAGTTTTAATATTTCACTCGTGATCTGAGAAACACATCCATGATGTCTCTGTTGATCTGTGTTTGCATCTTAAAGATCCTGAAGCCCTCAGAGAAGAAGGCCAAGTACCAGTACGGTGGTGTAAATTCTGGTCGGCCTGTCACCCCACCCCGCACCACCCAAGCTCCCAAGAAGAGGTGAACGTACTGCCTTGGTTCTCCCTCTTCTTCTCTCTTTGTCTGTCCTTGGTCTGCCACCATGGCAACCCCTGTAACTCCCCTGTATAGCGAAGATACAGGGCTTATCCTATTGCCTAAATCTTTCTCCTTTTTCTTCCCCATGCACCCACCCCAACTCCACTGACAGCTCTTTTCTTAATGTGTATGTGTACATAAACTTGCTGTGACCAATCTGTTTGTTTTTTTTTGGTTTGTTTTTTTGGCCTGTTTGTTGGTATTTTTTGATATTATTAACAAATAATCTTTTTGGTGGTATGCCATTTTGAGGTTTTCTGAGGTTCTGTGTTGTGAAAGGATATGCCTCCTCTGTGCAGAGGGGTGAAGTTAGTGAAATTAATTTTCAGTTTAACAAAACTAAACAGAGATTGAACATAGTTTTGCCTTGACCTTTTAAAAAACAGACGATCCTTCCAACTTAATTCAGTGAGAGTGAGATTTCCGTGCAGTGCTAAGTCCATAGACACAAATAACATCTCTTATATTCCAGTTTAACAGCTCTAACTCGTTATAGCATGTGCAGTGCACTTTGCGGTTGTTGTGCACATGAACATTTTATATGTTTATCCTTGGAAAAGTGTACCTCCCCATCAGTAGCAAAGAATGTGAGGAGACCGGCTTGAATGAAAATGTAGAGACTAAATCTGATCCTGCCGAGTGTGGACACGCTCTACCCGAACACAACGCCCTCTGGGCATCGATTCCTTCTCTCTGTTATGCCTCCCTGTGCCTCGACTCCACACCCACACAAAAACATGCTGCTTCTCCCACTGAGCTGGCATTGGCATTTTCCTGTGTCTATTCATTATTAGCTCACATCAAGATAATTTCCCCCATACACATCCTCTTTATTTCTAATGAAAGATGCTGAGAGGTTATTTTGTGCAAGTTCATGCAAAGGATTATAACTAATGAGTCACTTATGCTCAGTATTAAACGGAGTATTAAAAGTGCTTACAGAACTGTACTTGGCTAATCTGGGCTTTTGTGTGAAAAAGCGGGTTAGGATTGGAAATGTGTAACAGCACTGGCTGTGCCTGTCTAACTTATCAAAATGAGCCCTTACAATGTTAAAACAGGACCAGAGAGTGAAATAAATACAAAGTAAGCTTCACACGATGTTCCACGGTGTGTTTGTTTAGTGCTGTGTTCATAGAGCACACAGCAAACAACCATTCTTCCTATACATCACCCAGTCCGTTCAGGTGCACAACATGAAAACTGGTGGAGGGAGAAGTGGGTGGATGGACCCAGAAGGCTTTGCTGTTTGATAGCGATGCCATCTGGTGTACAAATACAGTATTACAGTGCAAAGTGGTACAAATCAAAAGAAAATTTTAAGCAACCAAGCTCAACATGAGCTTTTGAGCACATTTCCAGTGCGTTGTGTTGGAGGTACTTCAGTTGTCTGATTGTCTGAATTGATTGACTGATGAGCAGTTGGCCTGGTTAGCACTTCAGCTTCAGTCTACTGCAAAAGAGATGAAGTTGATGTTTTGTGAAAAAACAGTTGCATCTTTTTTTTTTTCTTGTTTCTTTTGGTTTTTTGCTTTGTGGTATTCCTCTATCTGTTGTACTACTTTGTTCTCTATTCACATAGTTTACTTTTTATTCACTTAATTTATTTCCTAATAATGATAACAAGAATACAATGAGGTGTTACCAAAAGCTGTTTTGCAATTTGTACAAGTTTGTTTGAAAGTCTTCAAATTCAATAAAAGGGATGGAAAGGAAAATTATCGTCGTGTGTTTATGTGTTAGCCTGAATGTATGTCTCTGTCAAGAATATACACACAGAATATATCTAAGAACTGAAAGTAGAGGAGCACTTTATTTTTGTTACCATTGTTTTTATGTGCGCCTTCTTCTGAATGGGCCCTGCAGACGCCTCTTAGCCCAGTTAAAAAGCTTCTTCATCGGCACTGAATACATCCAGAGTATCACTGGCAGAAGAAGGCATGGGATCCCCATGTGGAGGTGAGACAAGATCCAAACAAAGATGATCCACAGACCCACTTTTAGAAAGAGGAAGGTGTAGTAAAGGATTCTTTGCGACCTGAATGTGGACTTTTGCTATGAAAAGAAAGAAGTTTGTTATTATTATTCACTAGATTTGATGAGATTATTTGTGCCAAAAACATTATGTGTTAGGTTTGCGAACTAATAGCTGGTCTTGCCTAACCTGTAATCTATCCACATTCTCTGCTTCTGCTATCATTTCATTGCTGTTGTCAGGCTTCCTTTTCTCCGTTCTACGCCCAGATGACTTTTGTGGCTGTGGCTCTTCCATTGTCAGTGTGAGTCTTAAAAATAATGTTGGGGTTTAAGCATTTCAGACAACTATTAAAAACTGTCAACAGAACGTTTAAAATAAATAGAAGCTCTTAAATTTAAAAGCTAGTAGTCATAAATATCCAAAGCTCAATTACATATTATTCAGAATGAGAATTTAAAAAGAAAACAACATTTTAAAATGTGTTTAAGTATGTTTCCTTGCTGCAGGGCTTCTATTTACAACACTTCCCTTTGAATATCTAAATATGTACGTTGCTCACTTTCCCCTAACGTTGACATACCAATAACACACAACATTAACAGAATTATACACAGAAGAATTTCTCTTGGTATAACTAATGCGACTACATTGCAGCATCTGTTTATCTGTCTCTCTGATATTTTTGCAATGTGTTTTACTTACATGTAGAAAGATTTTACCCAATGAGCGAGACGGTTGTTAGTTTTTGATGGTTAAGCAAACATCACAGAATACATTTGAAACCAGAATGTTTATTTTTGAAATAGAAAGTTTATATAATAATATTCTCTAAACATCTAAATGCTATATGAAATACATTGGTTTAAGAAGGTCCTGAACATTACTCACAATAACAACAATGTGAAGACCTACTGCAATTGTTACTAATCATTGTGCTCATCCCACAGACCGTCTTATATGCAGTTCTTGGATGTGTTTTCAATATATTAATTATAGTTTCAATTACTTTAGTTACATATTGCTGTGTAGCTTGTGATTTTTGACATCATAATATATTTTGTGCTATTATACAAAAAGTAATTAGTAACAATAGTTAGCAAACAAACTGTGAAGTAAAAGTACAATATTCACATCTGAATAGTTGTAAAGTCGATTGGTTGAAGAAGCAGAAAATTGAACGTAGAAAGGAAGTAGAATAAAGGACTTTAGTCGTTTTTTATTGCACACATTTGCAGTTCTGTTCAAGGTAAAATTTAATATCTAACACTGAACAGAATCTACCCTTGACCTTCTTTTTCATGTAATTCACCTCCACAAACGAAAGGGGGCGACACGCGTCTCTCTGAACGACTTCAAACGTCTTCTTTGCCTGTTGTTGACTAAACATGACGCAGTGCGTAACATCACGTTCATACATCATACGGATGGGTCACAGTCAGTGCTCGTTCGCAGTTAGAGCATTTATAAATCTGCGGTGTTTTCCAGGACGCGCTGCTGAACCAGAAGTGCAGGTTTTGTTCTGTGCTCAACATTAAATGCAGCGAAATGACTTTTTTAAAGATCTGTCTGTGATAATTAACGCTACTTGTGTCCAAACAAGTCAGTAGGCGCATCTTTAATGCTCTGTGCGTGGAAGGATGAAACTAGCTTAAAGGTGTCGTTGTTTGTGTTGTTTTGCTGCTGCTGCTGTCAAGTCTAAAGTTCATCAATGCAGGTAGCGTGTTCATTTTTACCTTCAGGCGTCTTTAAATTGTTATATGTGCATTAAGCGAAATGTGCCGAAACGTAGTGAGCTTCCAGTAGCAGAGTGTGTTTTATTCACAGTTAAATGGTATTTTTAATGTGACTTCCGCAGTAACGACTGACCTATGGGGCCTTTGGGCTATGATTTGTTGTTAGACACCTACTAATCCCTATTTTACACACTTTGACTTCCAGGAATAATTATGTTACTCTTTTATATTTTTTCCTGTTTTGGACACTTCATTGATCAACCAGTCGAGATTGTATTAAAGGGCAACTACTATGAAATACACAGTGATAAGTATTTGTATTATTTGCTGCTATAAAGTACTTGGTTGCTTGCAGCCTTCCAGTTCTCATTTAATGCATAATACGACATTATTTTTGTGTTAATTAGCCTTATTGACACACAAAAAGTAAAGGTATTGATAAAACATAGCTTTACAACAAAATTAGATAAGCTTTGTCTTAAAACCAGAATTTCACACACAGTGTTTTTTGTTTTTTTTCCTATGGTATGAATTTGTGATTTAATCGATCATATATTTGTAGAAAGTTTGCAAAACAGAAAACACATCTGCAACATTTAATTGATCAATCTAGAAAATGAAGAGAAGTTTCTTTGGGCTAGGAGAAATTCTCAAGGGCAATTTTCACAATGTTTTGCCTTTTTACAGACAAAATGAGTTGGTTAATCACCTTTTACAGTATATCCCTTGTTTCTTTAAAACTACAGGCTGAAAAGAAACTCACCGACCGCGTCATCGTATCCAACATCAGTCTTTTAATGCTGTCTCAACAATGAACCATGGAAAGCCCCAAGCACTGATTGAAGAATGGCAAGATTTAGGCGCAAATCTTGTATTGCATTAATTGCTTTGGTTTTGCTTATACTCATTATAACACTGGCCTTGAAGGCACTCACACCAGATGACTCTCTTTTAAACAGCCCTGGTGTTATGGTATTTATGGAAAAAAAGAACGACAACCAGATCCAAAGACAGATCGACAGTAAACCTGACCAGACCAAAATGAATGACTTACCCAAGTCAAACAATGATGCACAGCTGGAAGCTACACTAAAGAGGTTTCCTCCTCCAAACTACTATCTCCATGCTTTCTACTACACTTGGTATGGAAACCCTAAGTTTGATGGGCAATACATCCACTGGAACCATAAGCAGTTGCCACACTGGGACTCTAAGGTGGCTCAGGGGTATCCACAAGGGAGTCACAACCCACCTGAAGACATTGGGTCCAACTTTTACCCCTCTTTAGGGGCTTACAGTTCCAGGGATCCCTCCATTATAGAGGCTCATATGCAGCAGCTACGTACAGCCGCTATCGGTAAGATAGAAATCAACCTGAACTTATGAATAATTCAACCTGTTTTCCCACTTTAACAATTTTGTGACAGTATCGCTCTATTATATTACCACTGACCTGATTAATTCAACTGGGTAGGGTGCAGATGTGAGTGAGCCACACTTACAATTTATGGTCATCATTAGAAAATTCAGCATTTCTGGTTGGAGTGCATTTATTTAGTCCCAACTGGACTGCTGACTAGAGCCTATATCCCTGCACTGATATATCGGTGTCAAAATGTAATCTTTACATACTGAAATAGTACTATTTCTACAGTAGTGGAATTAGCATTGAGACAAAAAATGGTATTATACACAATTGAAATCCAATTGTAATTGTTTTTTCAAAATTAATAAGGATCATTTCAGTGACAATATGTATTACAACCTGGTGGCGACAGCAACAATTTGAACCAATTTGCTGACAATATCAATCGATCAGAACACTATGATTGTGACAAATATTTAACAGAAATGACAACACAACCTATGATTTCACATACTGCACATGAATGCTAAATTTTCATGTTATGGAAACCCATAATGAGCCATGTATGTTTATTTCTGCTATTAAATCACCACACACGCTTCACAACTACATCTACAATATGTGAATAAACTGTTATTTTTATGAATCGTTCGTGTTTTATTTCATTCAATTTTGTATTTCGTGTTTTTTTTCCAGGCGTCATTGCTGTTTCCTGGTATCCTCCTAACATGAAGGATGAGAATGGTCACCCAACAGATGATATTGTGCCTTTGCTGTTGGAAGTGGCACACAAATACCACATTAAGGTCTGTATGAAGATAGTAGTGCAATGAATAGACTAAATGCTTCAGAGTTCTTTATAAACGTGCTGTTCTGAAATGTTACGTAACCACCACCTCTGTGTTTACAGGTAGTGTTTCACATTGAACCATACACAGGAAGAGATGAAGTCAACATGTTCTCTAATGTCAAAACCCTCATAGAGAAGTGAGTAGTGTCAGTCTTCCTAATCATAATCATAATCGTGATCTTGAATCGTGAATCAATTTGCCTTTTTTTTGTTTGTTTGTTTGTTTGTTTACCTGTTTATTCTTTTCCTCAGATATGGAGACCACCCTGCTTTCTTCAGGTACCAGACAAACAATGGCAAGCTTCTTCCACTCTTCTATGTGTATGACTCATATCTGATGAACTCGGAGCAGTGGGCCAAACTGCTTAAACACACAGAGAGTAACAGCATCAGGGATACCCCCTATGACGCCATCTTCATCGCGCTGCTGGTAGAGGAGAAACATAAGAGGGATATCCTTACTGCAGGTTTTGATGGTGTCTACACCTACTTTGCTACTAATGGGTTCTCCTATGGGTCCACTCAGCGGAACTGGGGCTCCATTAAAGCGTTCTGCGAAGATAACAACCTGATATTCATTCCAAGTGTAGGCCCAGGATATATTGACACAAGCGTTCGACCCTGGAACTTCCAAAACACTCGAAACCGCATCAATGGCAAGTACTATGAAACATCGCTGAGTGCTGCATTAGAAGCCAGGCCGGATTTTATCTCTGTAACGTCTTTTAATGAATGGCACGAGGGGACTCAAATCGAAATGGCAATTCCCAAAACAGGCCAGACTGTGTATCTGGACTACCTGCCTAATAAACCCACCATCTACCTGGAGATAACTCGCAAATGGGCTGCAGTGTTTGGTGGTGAGCGGCGAAAGTGGCAGAAGTGACCCAGCGAGCCCATGGGAGATGTTTATTCTTTAGATAAAAACTAAAGTTGTAGTTACAAAATGCACTGCAAATACAGCTCATGAATAATCGTATGAGAAAAGCCAAATGATTTGGAAAAAAAAAAACACAGGAAAGTAAATTACTTCATTATCTTTATTTTGGCTGCAGCGATGTGTGTTGTTTTTTTCCACTTGAATGAGTTTTCCTTAATTTAACTGATGTCTCATTTCATTTTGTTTACACAGCCTTGTGCATTTTCAAATTCTCAGCATAGCCAGCATGTTATATATCACTCGTCTCCACTGCATCCAGCTAAAACAGTGAACAGGCGTGATTTGCCATCCTGTAATCTGTGACTATATTAAACCTACGCAGAAATAAAGTGCACCCTGGAAAAAGGAAGGAACGACACAAAGTAAACGACACAGTCTGTTGGTGTAAAGCTGTTGCCTCACTCTGCTTCCAACTCTGCCTCAGCCCCAAAACAAAACAAGAGCACAACATGTATCTTGATATTTCGACCTAAAGCATCTCAACCTAAAAATCTTAAGATGAATCACGGTGATGAAAACAGTAGAGGGGTGACAGGACAGCAGTTCCCTGTTTGAAACAGGCATAAAGCTGCGAGTGTACAGGCCAAAGTCGAGACTATTTTTATCCCTGGGACTTGATATTGTATTTTTGGAAATCTTTTTGCTGCGTACACTCAGATTAAGAAGATTTCTTGTCACTATTATGAGGTTGAGATGAGAACGAAATGGAGCCACTTCAGTAGCTTTTCACATTAGGAGAACAAGGCCGTGTTCTGTTGCCATGTGCCAGCGAAACAAGTTGGGATGTCTCTGCCTCTGCAGCTTCGATTTTCATTATTCAACTTCACATAAGAGCAAAACAAAATCACCACGGCCCCGCTTGAAAGCATTAATTATTGAGCTGATAGACTGATGATGTTTAGGGTTAACTGTTTGCTGGCCTCTAGCACATTATTTAGAGAGGCATCAGACTTGTTTATTGCAGTCTGTTGGATCCGTGCAGTTGTCTACACATCATGGTTTAATGTCACTGCATTATCATCTGTAACTGGTCAAAGTTGAGCCTTTGGTTCAGAGCTGCATAACTGTTCTGTTACACGGTTAAACAATTCACCTGTTTGGTCAAATGAGAACCTTAATCACACCATTTAAAGTGTAATGTGCACTAACGCGGAATCTCAGCATCCCACACACACACACACACACAGACACACACTGGAGCTGCCACAGGCTGCAGCAGCATTGACGATAAACAGAGCAAGGTAGCGCATGGGCAGCCAGCAGGGAATTATTCCACATCGCATCACATCCCTGTGCTTACATGGCGCCCTCACACACCGAGCCATGAATTTAGTGTGCAGCCTGACGGGGTAGCCGCCAATTTTTTTTTTTTCCATTTTTTTTATTTTTTTATTTATTTATTTTTTTTTGCAGCCATCATTCTTTGCGTCGGTGTGCAGCAGCGGGGAAGATTCAGCGCACATTGCCAGAATAAGGTATCATCATCTTTTTTTTTTTTTTTTTTTCGAGCTCAAGACGATGGATGTGGGTTCATCCGGATCCATCTCTGCAAACACGGCGGACTGGCGCGATTATTATTTTTTTTTATTCCAAACGCATCCACATCCTCGTATGTTGCAAGGTGTCTTTGAATAGCCTGCGGACCTCTGGAGGAAATGAGAAGAAAGGTCTATTTTGACTCACGCCTGTCGAGATGGTGAGTGAAATGCATGGCTGTTTGCTCTGCACCCCATCTCTGAGCAGAGGCACCTGATTTAGACGGCAGATCCCCGCCAGCTAATTAGAAATGATTTACACAGAGAGAAATGTCAATACATTGACAGCCCTGCGCGTCTGCCTTTTCATAACGGGCTTTATTTGCACATGGTATACGTATTTTAAGCATTTATGCACTGCACACTTTATATTTTAGAGGAATATAAAGGTTTTTCTCCCACAAACGTGGCTCTTGGATTTCACAGTGTTTGGTTTGCACACACTGTGCGTTTTTCAGCATCATCCGCGACGATAATATTTATATTCTGCGCGTTCTGGTGCGCAAAAGGCTGCTATGTTGGCCAGCCAAATAACACATTACAGTTAATCTCAAATTCTCACCAACTTCGATGCACTGTCACGCCGAAAGACAACCATTTTAAACAGTGGCTGTACTATACAGCTTTACGTTTTAAAATGACCTTCAGTGCTCGGTGGCTGCAAATTAATTATCACCTGGGATGGAGTGTCCTTTAACAATAAGTGCCGTGGCCTTCATGACAGAACACCCCATAAATCAAAGTGAAAACCTTTTTTTAAAAATATTATTATTATTACAAGGCATGAGAGTTTCCCTCTTGCCCTTTAGCCTACCTGTTACTATAACCTCATCAGGGATTTGGTGCATCTGTGAGTGATGTTGTCAAAATGTGTGGCTGCCTTTTTTTTCCTGCCTCTCTAGTTATTTCAAACGTAGCCCCGCTGCAGTCTACTCACTTATGCGGTGCTCTTTTCCGTGCCCCAAATACATCACAATGCATTTGACAAAACCCCTGCTATTATTTAAAATGTGAATGAATGTCTGAGCTGCACACACGTCTTACCCCTGCTACCATTTGATTGTAAATGATGATGGTGAGAAATAAATACTCTGACTTCAGCAGCATCACCATGGAGACACCATAACTTTACCACACAGTGCACATTGAATGGATCAGATTTTGATCTCTGCACTGTAGCCTTCAGTCTCTCTGAATCTATACTATGTTTTACATCATTGAGGCACGCGTTTGAAGACATGCATGGGGTGCATCCTCTGTATTGTAAAGAGCTTATCACTGCTGCTGGCAGAAAGCAGTTTTCAGCTGTGTAAGAGGATTTGCTTATATGAAAATGTATTGAAGCTATAAGGCTTTAAACGGAGCTACAAACATCTGGCCCTGGTCCATGTGGTCTGTATACGTAAGTCACAGTTGAAGATATGGAAGGAGATGATGCCAGTATAAACAACATGCCGATATTGTTGCACAAATGTGACAGATAATGTGAGGAAACCCCATGTTTAAGCTGATGGTATTGATTTAAACTAGTTTCATTGTTCATTGGAATAAACACAGTCACCTCTCTGGGTTTACTTCTGGACCTACTGTCTCCATCTGCTTGTATGGCCACTTTATGCAACATGCAGGTGTGGTGAGCTCCAGAGGACTGAAGAGTCCTCTGGGGCCTTTCTTCTCTCCCCAGCCTTAAGATGGCAGCATTCTCTCAAACAAATGGTGTAGGCTGAAAATTAATAACAACTGGAACCTCACATCCATGATTAACTGGCAATTAGGCAATAGCACCTATGTTTTAATTTTATTTTACAGTTCATTTAAAAGATTTACTTATGCAGATCAAAGTTATCATCAGCCTGCATCGAGATTGTATTTAACCTCCAGACAAACGTGCTTTTTTCTGTGATGATAGTTGTTTCCTTTCCCCTCTGCTAGTCCTAATTGATTCTCTGATTGTCTCTCTCTGCTCGCATAAAAGGAGGCATCATTAAGAAGACCTGTACATTCAAGATCAAACACCCCTCATTAAATCATTATCACATTTCGCCTAAGAGCCAAGAGGCATCTCTTCGCTGTGACCTTCAATTCTTTTTTCTATGAGCACTGAATCACAGCGAAGATTGATCCCACCATCGACCCGATGTAGGAAGTGCGCCTTCCGATTCAAACAGCATCCTCACGCTTGGATTTCAGCATTCAGTCAAATCCACCAGGTTTGTATTATAATTTTACTTAATGAATATTGATATAAAATAGTCTTACACATGGCGGGGTTAATAATAATAAATTATAGCATCAATAATTATAATGTGGTTACATGCAGATGCTCAAAACATAACTGCATTTAATTGAGGCACAAATGATGTTCAGAGTCAATGATCCAGTGTAACAATGACATTACAAACACATGGTGGTAATGTGCATGGCTTTTTCGTGATTAGGAGGGTAGTCTGGATGTTGTATCCTGTTGCTCATGACTTTATTCTGCTGTCTTTCTTTAATTTGCCTTTTTTAGGACAGAGTATGCCATCTGCATCTTTTCACAGAATCCTACGACCCCTTCTTCTCGGCACTTTCATACTGGGATGCTTTGTGACTCTGTTTTTGATGTATTTTAAACCATCCACTAGCTGGTTATCAGGCCCTGTAGAGTCAACAGCATCCACTGACCGCGTCAAGAACCTCTTCTCCACCAAGAGTGATAAAAACGTGACCACCGTGCTCATCTGGCTCTGGCCTTTCGGACAAACCTATGACCTGAGTGTCTGCAGCTCTCTTTTCAATATTGAAGGCTGCTTCATCACAGCAGACAGGAACCTGTACAATAAGTCAGATGGGGTCATCATCCATCACCGAGACATCTGCACTGATCTATCCAATTTGCCACCGTTCCAGCGACCATCCTTCCAGAAGTGGATATGGATGAACTTGGAGTCGCCGTCGCACTCGTCCCAGCTGCCTGGGATTGAGAACCTGTTCAATCTGACTCTCAATTATCGTCAGGATGCTGACATTGAAGTGCCTTATGGGTCCATTGTAGCAGCAGAGGGCGAGGAGGGGTTTGTTCCACCCAGCAAAAACAAGCTGATCTGCTGGATAGTGAGCAACTGGAACCAGGACCATGTGCGGGTGAAATACTACAATGAGCTGTACAAACACATTGAGGTTCATGCGTATGGACAAGCCTTTGGGGAGTACATATCTGACCAAGATTACTTCCCCACCATTGCCAGCTGTAAGTTCTACCTGGCTTTTGAAAACTCCATTCACAAGGACTACATCACTGAGAAACTGTACAACCCGCTCTCTGTGGGGACAGTGCCAGTGGTTCTTGGCCCTCCCAGGCAGAACTACGAGAACTTTATCCAGGGGGACGCTTTCATCCACGTGGACGACTTCACCTCACCCAAGGAGCTGGCCGATTACCTGCTGCTCCTGGACAAGAACGAGGAAATGTACCTCAGGTACTTTGAGTGGCGACGGCACTTTAAAGTTAAGAAGGCCTATTTCTGGGCAGAGCACACATGCCTGGCCTGTGATTACCTGCGTAGGCACAAAGAGTACAAGGCATTCAATAACCTTGACAAGTGGTACTGGGGTGGATAGTGCTTTGAAGGGCTATGCAGTGCTTGTTTTGTTGTTGAAGGCAGTGCTTTAAGATTTTTGTCCTTCAGCCAACATGAAGGTTTATTGCTGTTTTTCTATTGGTTTGGTGGCCCAATGAGACATCCATCGTGTTATTTTTATTTTTATTTTTTATTAACAAGCTAATTTTGCTAAGCCTTACGTTTCCATTTGTTCATTTATTTTATTTATATTTTATAAACTACAAATGCACTAGATTTTTTTGTTATTTCAACCATTGTTTTGCTTAACATGATCACATTTGCTGCTATTTTTTTATGTTTTTCTTTTATTGGTCGTAGTTTGATTGTAGTAGTAGTTTTTAATGCTCAGTTGTACAAATGTTACTGTATAACAGATAACATTGTTGTTGTTGTTTTCCTTTTAAATACCACCTTTCGTGAAATGGCACACAGTGGACATTGAAATAGTGTTGGCTGCAGAAGGAGACACCCACAAAAGTGAAAATATATATGTAATATTTATTGAAGTGAGGCATTATACGATAAAAACAATCTCATTTGTGCTAGTGATGCAGTCACCTATGCAGTGTTTACTGAACTCAAATGTGAAAGTAGTTAAATTGTGTCATGTACATATTGTGTATTTTTGGAATTATGTAGCTTATGTAGTCATTTTTCCATATTTTTGTAAGTTTGCAATTGCACTGCTAATCCAACTGTTACCTATCTTTACATATGTACAGTAAGACAGATGGTCATCGTGTTATGTGACTGTAGATGGCATATGGTGATCATTACCCCAGCAGTCTCTGACAGCAGATGTGACACTGCTCTTTGAGAAATGAGGTTACTATTCTAATCATGTTGTGAATTGTTCATTGTCACATGTAATCTGTCGCAGTGCCGTTGGATCTGGTGCGGATGATGATAGTACAGTACAGAGTCATTGCACTGCAATATGAAACTCCCACTCATCTCATTATGTTGCATTCTGATTTAATCTACATAGCCTGTCATTTCAACTGATAGGGAAGAGCACAAAGTTTAAGCATAAGCGAATTATATAATTAAGCTATTTCTGTGTCAGCTACTCTCATCCCACAATGTGACCTTATGTATTTACACTTTTATTTTCAACTACTTTGAGCAGATGTTATCACAACGGTTAAATCAAGTGTAAATTAGGATGAAATAAGATCAAGTGAGACCTGACAATGTGTTTAGGACCTGTTAAGAAGATGTGAGAGGCTCCTAACTATCCATATTTCTGTCTTTGAATCATCACGCCTCTGTGCTGTTTGAGGAGTCAGATGTTGCATGTGAAAGATATTTTTCTGTTTTGTTTTGTTTTTATTTACACTCCTGTTTACAGCACTACACCACTCGAGATCACACTACAAAAAGACAGCTGTAGATATTCCATCACTTTTTAATATTGTCAATTAATTCACTGAACAATGCATCTCAACAGCACTCAGCAGCTATTGACATGATGTTTATGTTTTTACAGAAAGTACTGTGCAAAACCATGTCAACATTTTATGCAAGATGAGCCGGCGGCTTCTTGGACAAAATACTCAAACATGTTTCAGGTTATTTTGTCATCATTTTGATATTTCTTCATTTTCAAAGGGACCATGATGTACATTAGGATGAATTCAATTATTTTTCTTATGGAATATGGTTCCAAATTTCATGGTGAAACCTGTATATAAACTTGTTGTAAATGGAATTGTCAGCTAGATCAAACCAGCTCATTAAGACAGTGTGTGTATGTGCACCAGACCGAGAGAGCTGGGGAAAAGAAACAATGTGTTGTATATATGTTTAATGTTCAAATCTCTTTTTAACATGCAAATGTTACCAGGCAGTGAATGTGACTTCACTGTACCTTTGTAAGTAATATTGCTTGGTGCTTCAAGAGGCTGTGAAACAAGATGAAAGGAGAGAGATGCTTTTAAAGCATAACCAGCAACAGAGACAATGGTTTTAGTCTGGTGAGGTGGATGATTTCATTGAGAGAGGCAATTTTACTCTTGAGTTTTTTCAGACTGTAATCCTGTTGGCATGACCTAGCTGAAAAAGTCGTGCTAGAAAGCAGCCGAGATATAGCACTTTTATTCATGTGGCGCTGTGTGACTCACTGTGTTGGTGGCTGTCTTAGATGGAGCTATTGTAAGTTGAGAAACTGTCATCCAAGACTTTGGCTGTCCCACAGATTAACTATGAAACTGTCACTCACGGTTTCATATTGTACAGTCCAATCTCATGTATAAAAACAAAGGCTACTTGTCCAATGTGGTGACTTTAAGGAACAAAACATTTGTTTTTCCGTGTGTTGTCTATCTCCCTCATCCTCTCTCCCTTTCCCCCTTTTATTTTTATTTTTGCACAAAAACAAACACAAGGAGCTGTGGCGTTTCTGTCTCCCTGTCTGTGTATGTGCCACAGCACCAGAGAGTGAATCGGGGTTGTCTCTGGATGCTGTCGGACCTGGTACTGATTTTTGCTGGAGTCATTTGAAACACTGTACATCTAGTGAGATGGAGTCCTCATGTGTGGTTGAGCACAACGATTCTCCAGAAAAGCTTATTTTCTGCCAATCCGCTGAAATAATCAGTGAGTCAGTCAGTACAAGATTTTTGCCAAATCATTGTATTTTGCCAAATGTTGTGTTTTAACTGTAGATGTCTGATAGTGTCAAAGAAAATAAAGATATGGACAAATATCACTGAAGCATGCAGCAGTGTATTTTGTGAAATGACAGATTTTGGTGCATTTAATTAAATAACCAGACACTCAAACATTTTACAGGGAGATACAATTGCTGGTAATAGTGAATTGCGGTTGCTTCACACGGAGCCAAGCTAGCTACTGAGCTAAACTCATATGATGATTGATGCAACCATGTATTTACTCCTGGTATTACTGTAACACGTATAGGGTATTTTACACATTTCAAATGGATCTTGTAAACTTTGTGCAAGTGAATGTCTGAGGTCTTCAGGTTAGTTTACTTGTCCTGATGCATTTTACGTGATGCCGCTTGGTGTTGTTGCATCTATATCAAATTAAATTTCCACAGTTGTTGCCCATGCTGATTAACAGTGCCACGGAGTGCATGCAGGAGTATAAATAGCAATAGCAAAGCCCCGATAAGTGATTGATGAGAGTGAGGAGAGTGTATTGTCGTAGTTACGCCTCGATCCTCCAGCTGTTGTTAGTTACCTTGTATCCTCAACAGCACTCTGGTATTTGCAGTCGTCCCCTGCACCAGATGACACATCTTCGTCAACTGCCTCTGCTCAACGCTGCAGAAGTGTGTATGTGGCTCAGTTCAGTGGTGCAAATAATCCATTGATGTCAGTTGGGGATTAATGTGAAAGTTCAGGTGGTGGGGGTGGGTGGTTGTCCCTCCAGTTTTCAAAACTCAAGACATTGCCACAGAGGAGGTCATTGTCCTCAGCCGTGGATTTATTGTGAAGGCCTGACATGACTTGAAACTGTGACATCGTTAGTAACAAGCGTTTTACCATTTACCGTCTCTGTCACTCACATTCCATTTAAATCCTGGGCTTTTTTGACTCCCTCTGAGAATCTGTGGTGTTTATTTGTGCTGCAGCACTAATGTAATGGGATGTGTTTCAGCACAAGGCACTGAAGGTGAAGTTGCTATTTCTAGACAGTGTGCTAGAAATCTTATTTTTGTTTTCAAATTTTATTAAATATTCTTTTTCCCATCACAGGTATGTTGGTGTTTTAGTTTTGGCTTTAGGATGCTATCTCTGTCTTGCAAGTTGTAAATAACTGATCAAAATTCTACACAAGTGAGCAAAGGCAAAGGGTCGAAGATGATAACATTTTAATGAGTTGTGGATTCCTAAGAGCAGACAACTTTCTCTCCTCTTTAGCACTGGAGATCACATGTCTGGCTCTATGACAGGCCATGCACCCACTCATACCATGACTCACTTTGGTGAGAACTGAGAAGTGATGGGGGCCTCCCTGAAGGGGTGTAAGGTTTTGCGATTGTAGACTTAGTAGATTCTATCCTCCTCGCCCTCCAGTCAACCCCCTATGTGGCTATCCTATTCAGTCAAAAACGTTGCACTGAAAAGAGCTTTGCACATTGCAGAGGAGTGCAAAAGCCTGCACAAAGGACGAGGTTTGTGTGAGTGCTCTCATTAACTTCTAAAACCACTCCTCATCTCAACCTAATGGATCCCACTTATACTGTCATCACCATGCCAACCAGCTGTCAACTCTGGTGTGGAGAGTCTTTTGTACTTCAGAGAGATGCAACTGTGTCGTGTTGATATGTCTCAGTCTACAAAAAGTCACAACCTCAAAGGAGCCAACAAAGTAAATGCTTATCTTCGTCTCTGAGATCACTTGATTAAGGGGAGAAAAAAGCAGCCACTGACACCTTATTGTAAAGCTTGAATACATTAAGATAAGAGGACACCCGAGTGCAGGTCAAATAAAGGCCCTTTTATTGTGGCTAGACAAGCTGCATTCGAAATCTGTTGGCAGGTGCTCACTGGTTGACTTCAGAGGATTAAGCAGGCGAAAAGGAATATACAAGATCAGCAAGCTTTTTGCACTGCAAAGTTGGCACCGTCTGGTGTAGAAGTTAATAATCCAAGAGGCAAAGATCAACACCTGTTATCTGTCAGATACAAATCAGGGCAGATATAATAAATAAACACGATGCTCACAATGCTCATTAACACTGACAATTTAAACACAGTATACAATAATCTCTGCTTTACCGTTTAATGACTTTCACATTACTGTATGTTGCCACCCGCAAAGAGTTCTTGTTTGCTAGAGAATATAGGTCACCTCCAGCCTGGCTTGATGTCACATGATAACAGACGTACTGTGCAGCAATACAACAAAGATTAGAAGCTTCTAAGAAGCAATGACTATATTTGTATTACAGTTGGTTCTGTGTTGCTTTGTGATTTGCAGACATAAATCTGTACATCAGCAGGGAGCATGGATACAAAAGAGTAGCAATTTAATCCACTGCGTCAGATAAATCTGCCGGATCCACCTACTTGAAATCAAGTAAAACCTGAAGGATTGCATGGCTTTAAATCAGCATCTTTGCAGCACCTGAATTTCTGACATGCTGCGGTTATTTTGTGTTGAAAGCCTTACAAAACAAGTATCGTGTACGTCCAAAATAACGTGGCTTTACATTAATCCTGAGAGTTTCGAAGATGCCACCTACATACACAGCAGAACCATGTTCCAACATCATCTGTTGATCCGAAAATGGATTACATGTTATTTATTTATTACTTAGCGTAATTCTAGCTGAATTTCTTTGTAAGGAGTGGTACTCAAATGTATGTAGAGAGAAGACAGAGGGGAAAAGAGTTCATCCAGACTGAGTTGCATTCCTCTCAGCTTCACCCCTGTCACTGACCTCCCTGTGTGTGTGTGTGTGTGTGTGTGTGTGTATGAGGGATTAGGCCTGTGGGAAGGGCTGGTGGTCTTCCCAGGCTATTTTTAAGAAGATGTCCGCCCCCTGAACCTTTGGAAAACCAATATGAGCAAATGTTCCGTGAATCAAATTTAATTAGTTTAATGTCAGTCAAAGATGCAGAAGATGTTTTTAGAATATAATTCTGATTTATGCTGTTTCACAGATGCACTTCTGACACCTGACTGACTGCATTCAGTCACTCAGACACTGTTGTTCGAGCTAAACATACATGTTGACAAGCACGAAGCTTGAATTAGATATTGTTTTGTAATGACTTAGACATCGCACTAGTGCCAGGGAGCTTTTGTTCCACAGCATCATACCAAGAATGTTTTTTAATGAAGCTACAAGAGTATCACTATCGACAAGATGGTCACAATTAATCTGTCATTTCTGCTGGTCCTCCTTTATTTTGCCATGGAAGGATTGAACATCCACAAGCCTGCAGCTTCCCCCTTCTAAAGTGCTGCCAAAGCACCCTCTATAGCCACTGAGAGGTCCTGGCAATATAATTCAGTACCTGGCAAGCACAAAGCTGCTGGCACATACCTCTAATAAGCCATCTGCAACTGCTTGTGTGTTTAGCAGGCAGAGACAAAGGCCACAAGTGTGGTCAGACACGTCACAGCATCCAAATGGCCAACCATGTCTGTTGTGGCACCAGTATCCAAATTAGAAATAGTGTGTGAAAAATGAAAAGATTTGTCATGTGTAGGTTTAAATCTCATCTTTTGCTGGTGTGTATTTATGTGAAATTCATCAAATGTTTTGGGCACAGACGTTAGCAGCATAGTAGGTTGTTGTTCCCAAGAAAATGCTGCAATCCATCATCTAATGCATTTCTCATTGCTTTTCTGCATTTTCTGGATAGAGAAACAATGATTTAATCAGTTCTAAAGCTTTGTGATCTTGTGCACCATCAGCTCCCTTAAAAGGTGCAGAATGATGCAGTGGAGTGTGTCTGTCCTCCCCAGAGATTACAGCTAATAAGAGGGTCAGTATTTATAGAAGATCCCCCTCAGTGGATCCCCCTAATCCTGCCTCACCCCTTTTCATCCCTGCCTCATCCCTGTGCCTGGACTGCTCACTCTCAGAAGCTTGAGCCTCATCCTTGCCCCATATCAACTGAGGTAGAAACTTATTTAATACACTGTTTTTTTGTTATATTCTTTTGAAAGAAAATGTGTTTGGCCTCTTTACTTTGTTGGTGAGAGAAGGGAGCGGTAGCCTGGACTATTACAGGGCATTTTCCATTTGTCCTATTCTTCTGTATTGTCCAGATTTCCCTCCTTCTGCTATCTTTGACCTGCAGCAAAGAAAAGCAAACAACGATGTCCACCAGCGAGCGTTTTGACTGCCATTACTGCAAAGACTCCCTGCTGGGGAAGAAGTACATAATGAAAGAGGACACACAGTACTGCACTAAGTGCTATGAGAACCTGTTTGCTAACTGCTGTGAGAGCTGCTCTTTACCAATTGGCTGTAACTGCAAGGTAAGCAAGATACTCCCAGTGATGACCTGATGCCCTAATTGTTCTCATATCACTAATGTGCAAAAAAAGACTGTGACATATGTTTATTTATATTATAATATGAAGGGGAGAAACATTTCCATACCACATATCACATTTTCTTTGATGATGACCTTGTAAACATCACTTGTTATGCTGGGGTTATTCCTGCATGTTTATATTTCTGTGCATTCTAAATAAATACCTAACAAAATATGCACAAATGCAATAAGCAATATGTTACACATGTGCAGGACCTGTCCTACAAGGATCGCCACTGGCACGAGCAATGCTTCAAATGTGCCAAGTGCAGCCGCTCTTTGGTGGAAAAGGCTTTTGCCTCTAAGGATGATTTGTTGCTCTGCACAGAATGCTACGCCAATGATTACTCCTCCAAGTGTACCACCTGCAAGAAAACTGTAATGCCAGGTAAATTATCATACACATGTATGTTAATCACAATACAGGGGTTGTGATGCATATAAGTGCATTGTTGAAACTGAAAGTTTAACCCTTGACAAAGGCTTTGGACATCATCTGAAGGTCCAGTTTTTAAAAAGTGCACCTTTAACCAGAACCAGAAGTTGTTGAAGTGCTCAGAAAAATTTTACAATTCTGAGATGATTGAAACTCCTTCCTACTTGTAGAGGAACAACACTACATGACTCACTTGTCTTGGTTCACTTCTAGTGTGTGTCATACAGTAGCTGACAAAGACATTTTAGGGTATATTCTCTCTTTCCGCTACAGAAGATTGACACACACGGCAGATGGAGCAGCAGATTTTTTGAGTACTTTAAGAATGTCTCATCCATGTCTGTTTGAAAGATACTGAGGGAACCTCTACATTTCCATTTCTCACAGAACCATGCAATATGATCAAACACACTAGAACGCTGTCTTGTGATTGGGTATTTTCTTCAGCTAGTCTTTCAAAGTCAAAAAGTAACTTTTCGGCCTTAACCTTGAAAAAGTAAACAAACATGAATGACATGAAGTTGAATAGATGAGAAGATGACACATATAATAAATATATATCGACTTTAAAATATAAACATACAGTCATTGCTAGATAGCAATCCAAAATCCTCCACTCCTAAAATTCTTTCTAAGATTATTAAGATTGCATTGTCCCCTCCCTACAGAGAAAGCAAGCTATTTTTGGCTAGTGTGTGTTTCTGTCATAGAGGTACCATATGCTGACTAAGCTGCACTCGTCCCCTGTGCCAGGTTCCCGCAAAATGGAATACAAGGGGAACAGCTGGCATGAGACCTGCTTCCTGTGCTACCGCTGCCAGCAACCAATAGGAACCAAGTCCTTCATCCCTAAAGACACCGGGTACTTCTGTGTGCCTTGCTTTGAGAAGCAGTTTGCCTATCAGTGCTGTGCTTGTAAGAAGGTGAGGTTACAGATGAGAGTTTTTCATATTGTACTGATGCTTGCAGTAAATTCCCTCACCTGTGGCATCTTAAGGTGGCTGCATAGCAAAGAGATGAGTAGCAATCAGAATGACATTGTGTGTTTCTTCATTCCTGTATGCATGTTGTGTATTATCGCTAGGCCATTACAACAGGTGGAGTGACCTACCAAGACAAGCCCTGGCACCGCGAGTGTTTCCTTTGCATCGGCTGCAGAAAGCAGCTGTCGGGTCAGCGCTTCACCTCCAGGGAAAACTATCCCTACTGCCTTGAATGCTTCAGCAACCTGTATGCAAAGAAGTGCGTGGGCTGCACCAAGCCTATCACCAGTGAGTCACTGGCTGTGTTCATGTTTTCATTCACTCTGACACTACTCATGCAGTTCTCCTACTCATATGTAAGGTATTTATTTGCATTTGTGTAGGAATTGTCAGATAAACAGGGTGAAGATCTTGCGTTAACTTACACATTATGTAAACGCATGGATGTTTGTTTGATGTGTGCAGGTCTGGCAGGGGCCAAGTACATCTCTTACGAGGAGCGCCAGTGGCACAGCGAGTGTTTCACCTGCATGCAGTGCTCCGTGTCGCTGGTGGGACGCGGCTTCCTCACCCAGCGTGACAACGTCTTGTGCACTGACTGCGGCAGGGAGAAGTAACCCTTTCATAATGGGAGCTTTATCTACATGGCAATGGTTTATATTCTGATACAGATACTGTAGATTCAATTTAAACAATGACAGACACACACACACACATAAACTTTGATGTTTCCTTAACAATATCTTTAAAGTTAGAACGCCACACGTGCTATTGCTATTGAGGACTAATAAAAAAAAGTTTAAAAGAGTTCAACTGTGACAGATTTTGCCTTCCTAATGTTTTAATGTGTTTCAGTTATCTTCTGTAGAATAAGGGTTGGTACAGAGATACAGGAGGCGTGATGCTGAGGAGGGTGCTTTGCTGGTGACACTGTTTTTGTCTGTGTCTATCATGCTAAAATAAATAATATCATGATATAATATGCAAACTTACAGTATTTGCTCCGGCAATACCATGACATTCCTTTGGGTGGGGCACCACCTAACTGTGATAGAAATGTAACAATCCAGATCTTTTTATGAGCATGTTGTCCCCTGTCTGTCACCCTTTAGACAGTCACTGCTATAAAACAAACAAACCTCTGCTGTGTTTCTGTTACCTCCTGACCTCATCACACCCAGCTCATGCACATTGTAAACAAACTGAGAGATACCATATATGGTTGGATCAGGAGGTCACGTGCTCTTCTAGTTGTCCATTATCCACGGACCAAAACCACCACTTTGGCCCATGCACAAGGCAATAATGCAAGTGAACATAACTGTGGTTATGTCAAAACGATCTGTCTTCTTTTCCGTACCTACTGTTTTGATACTTGGAAAAGTTAATGTTCTTGGCAAAACTGTTGAGTGAGTTGTGTAAGTGTCCTCACATGGCAGGATGAGCAAAGTAAAACGCTGACACAGATTTCCTGTCAGGATATAGTCACATGAGGAGGTTAAACTACTTTACACTTCATGGACTTGTGGAGGAATCAAAGAGAGAGGGGGACCTGCAGAGAGGTAGGGCCGTCTTCTTTTACAGCTTTAACAGAAGAACTATAACTTGGAGTTAGACAGACGCCTACTGTATAGTAAGTGCACTGAGGAAATTATTACCATTAAGGAACTTCCTCTCTACTTGCTGTTGAGCTAGTACTTAAGTAAATCTCGACTTGGGCTGCACAACTTGTATACATTCTTCAATGGCTTTTAAAGCATTCACACAGACACACGTCTATCAAAAGCAAGTAGCCCCAAAGGAAAAGGACACCAGCATCCAGTGCCTTGAGTGCTATGACCGAAATGTGTACCTAGGGACTAAAGATGCAACAGTCCAGCACCTCATCCTGCCTGTTAGCACAAATGGAGATCTGAGTTCTGTCCAGAACAAAATCAGAGAAGGTAGGATGAGAAAACTAGGATCCAGCAACCCAGTAGTCAAATTGAGGGCAGTCCCACTTTTCAACCACCTGCTGGTCCTGTGGGATCGAAGTGTTTCTGCCCTCAACATGTTCTCCTTAGAGCCTGTTCCTACCCTGCAGAAAATCCAGCATGTATCGTTGTTCGAGGTGTGCGACACGTCGCTCACAGCCGGTGTCGGATGTGTGGAGATGCTGACTTCATCCAGCCGCAGGAAGGTCATCTGGATCCATGTGGTGGGAGTGGACAAGTGGGAGGTTGTAAAAGAAATCCCTCTCCTTCAGGAACCTGTGGCCTTCACAATAGATGGCACCAGTCTGTGCGTAGGTACCTGCAACAGGTATCTCCTCTGTGACATTGAGACTGGGTCCAGTGAGGAGCTTTTTCCTCACAGTCACAACAAGGAGCGTGTTATTGTTACTTCAGTGGGACAAGGGGAATTCCTCCTAAATGGGCCTGAATCTTTGGGTAAGACCTGCCAAATTTCTCATGGTACATGTTGTTCTTCTTCTTGTTAAATACTGACATCCCACATATCACTATATATGCTTCTTTTCCAAAGCAGCTACACAATTAATCATTTCATATCCCCAATATATCCATTTAGCCCGAGGATATTTGTACTGATGAGATAAGTTCTCCATCCTCATCCCTTTAGGCATTTTTGTGATGAAGACAGGAACATGTCAGCGCCCTCCCCTGCAGTGGCCTCAGGGAGTGCTGGCGACCGGAGTATGTTTCCCTTACATCGTAGCCCTGCAGCCTCAGTTGCTGTCTGTCTACAGCATGTTAGATCAGCAGCACAAACAGACTGTGAGTTTCAGTGGAGCAAAAGGTCTCTTCTCTATACCAGGTAAACCAGGCAACATCCATTGATTACCTAATCCTGGCAAATTGTAGACCAAGAACATGCCAAATTGAGGTTTTGTTCAAAAAGTTACAGCTACTAAAGCCTCAGCTTGCATCATTATTGCACCCACTGTTCCTACACACTGAGTGTTTCTGAAAACCACAAAACAAATCTCCCCTCAGATGGTGTGTTAGTGTTCACAGACAGAGACATTTTCAGCCTGCGTCTGGTACCATTGGAAGAGCAGATCCAGACACTTGTAGGGCATGAAAGGTTTGAGGAGGCCTTATTGCTGCTGGATGGAGTTCAAAGCCATCGTCCACTTGACTCATACAAGGTAAAATGTAATATGCCTAAAGACATCATAATGCTAATGTGTGCCTGCTTTGAAATGTAGGTTTGAAATCCTTCCTCTCTTACAAAACATAATTTGGTTGCATACCTCGATTGTGAGGATTTAACAACATAAATCAATACACCAAAAACAAACAAACAAACAAAACAAAGAGGCACGTCTACAGCATCACTTAGTACATAGACATAGCATCTACAGAGGTCACAGGATTATTATTGCAGATGCCAAATAGTCCAGCATCTGTCTGGTCGGGTTTATCTCACAGTTTTTTCTTTGAGAGAATGTTGAAATAAAAAAATAAAGTTAAGGTTTTACAGTTTTTTATGCTTTAGCTGAGTCCAACTTTAAACCCTTTTTCTGTATACAATATTGTCTTTTCTTAAAATGTTTGTTTAATGGTGCATATCTATCATCACAGCCTTACATTACATGTTAATGTGTGAATATAATATTTCAACACTTACAAACACATAAAACCAGAGTAGACCGACTACATTAGTGTGAGCTGAATGAGATTAAGTGTTATCTGTGCCTGTCAGACTACAGGTTGGAAGCACTGACATGTCAGGAAGTACTATCGTGTCATTTGTCTAGTTGCTATTTGAATATTTTGAAGTGTAACTTATTGCCCTAGAAATTAAGTACAGTGAAACAGCTGCATGCCTAATTTTAACAGCGTTTTTTTTTTTTTTTTAAACTGGCAGGAGCTGCAGAAGGCCATCACTTGCCTGGCTGGGTTTGTTCATTTTTACCAGGAGGATTTTTCGGAGGCCAGTGATCTTTTCATGTGAGGATAAAACCCTGTAACACTACACTCCAAGCAGAAAGCATGCGAAAGAAATTACAGCAAACCTTGCCTAGTATCTGAATGTGCCCTGTCTGCTAAATTGCACAATACAGTCTAACATAACCAATACCCACTTGAACAGTAAAGGTGAGCTGGACCCCAGAGAAATCATCCGCCTCTTCCCTGACATGCAGTCTTGTGTCTGTGAGGACTTTCAATCCCAGTTTGATGAAGTGAACAAGAGCACGGACCTCCAAGTGCTGTGGAGAGAGGACAGAAACACATTTCATCACTACCTGGCCTTCCTGGGAGATTTTCTCAGAGCAGTCAGCAGGACTGAGCAAGGCTTGAAGTGCAGTATGGAGGTGGACTGCGCCCTCCTGAGGCTGTACACAGAACTGGGTGACACTGGAAATCTGCAGGAGCTTGTGACATTTCCCAATGGGTGCAACCTGGACCATTGTGCTCTTTTCTTGGAACAACACAACAGGTAAAAATAATTTATTCGCTGTCACACTCACCAAAATGGCTGTCTTAGAGAAAACAAAGAAACATTTCTGATAACCCACTTCCTTCTTAATCTCTTTTTAATTTCAGATATTTCGCATTAGGTTCTCTGTACAAAAGCCATGGGAAGCAAAATGATGCAATAGAGGTATCATTCCTGAAAACTCTATGTTTATTCTAACTGAATTTAGAAATGCTGAGACTTTTAATCGTTCTTTTTCTTCCAGACATGGATGAAGATTGCAGATGGTTTCTACAAAGACCCCTCTTGCTCAGACATATATGGCCACATAGTGTGGACACTCAGTCAACTGAACGACAGAGACACTGTGTGGAAATTTGCAGACTGGACTCTGCAAAGAAACCAGGAGGTGCATCTTTTTAAAAACCTTTCAAACTCTTAACTGCAGAGGGCAGAATTTCACAATACAACTACAGCAAACCCAGTCTTCAGGCCCCCCTGCCTTGCTTGATTCCCATTTATTCCTGCCCTACCCACTGCTGATTATCTATATGTTCAGTCAATCAGGAGCTGGAACATGTCTCAGGTGTGATAAAGTGAATTTGTATCTTCCAGTTTCTGAATGAACACATTAGATCCAGGTGATGAGCAGTAGGTAGAGAAGGGAGAGCTGGGAAACCAACAGGGCAGGAGGGAGTCAGGATTGAATTTAGAAACTGCTGATCTACAGTATGTGTTACACTTTTAAACACACTCTTTATACCACCCCCTCTATTAACTAAATTGCCTTGATTATGGGTTAATTATTCATCATTACATCACCACCAAAAAGAGTTGTTTATTTGCAAAAGACAGGTGTGCAGATTTTCACCAAGCGCCCCCCAGATGGTCAACTGGAGACACAAGATGTCCTTGCTCTCTTGGAAAAGTACCCACAGGCATTGCTTTTGTATCTTGAGTTCTTAATCCAAGATTTGAACAGTGAGGTGGGTACAGCTGCAGAAAACTAAACTAATGTACTGACTCGTTTATTAAATTCACTGAGATTTGGCTGATTTAATGTGCCCACAGGAGGACAGACATCACAGTCATTTGGCTCTGGCATATGTAACACAGATTCTGCAAGAAGAAGAGGAGAGAGAGTCAGATTTGAGGGTGACCAGGGGGAAGTTGCAGCAGCTGCTATGGGAATCCAAATTCTATGATGTCTCTACTGTATATGGTGAGTGAATGAAATCATGAGAAAACAAATTATTGCAGAGTCAACAAATTATGGTAAAAATAAATGTTTTTTTTTCCAAATTACAGAAAGAGTCAAGTCAACAGCTTTGCACTCAGAGAAAGCCATTCTCCTCTGCAGGGCTGGAGAACACTACCATGCTTTGCAGGTGCTTGTCCACCAGGAGAAAGACCTCCAGGCTGCAGAGGCCTTCTGCAGCAGGGCCTCCCAGGGCCAGGACTCACAGTTCAGGCAATCCCTGCTGCTCACCCTGCTCCAAATCTACCTGAGGTCTGAGAATCTCACCGGGGCCGCCGTGGATCTGCTCAACAACAACCCTCAGGTCTTTGCAGCAGAGGAGGTAATCCAGCTCCTGCCTGACTCTTGGTCTGTTCAACTCATTTCACAGTTCTTAGTTGGCTCCCTCAGGGAAACCTTCCACCAGAGGCGGATGGCAAAGCTGCAAATGGCTCTGTCTCGAGCAGAGTTCATGCGGCACAAGGTCAGTTTGGTAAGTTTAATGACATATTTAACATTTTTTACTGCAGTGAACATTGTGTGTATTCTTGTTTTATTTTTTCTGACCCATGTTACTCTTGTAACCTTTTTTTTTTAACAGATTAAGGCTTCAAAAACAAAGTTCACTCTGGACAAGGAGCAGAAGTGTAAGGTTTGCCTGAGATATATTACAGAACCCCAGTTTACCTGTAACCCTCATGGTGAAATGATGCACTCCAGCTGCACTAGCATTTCAGCATTGTAAAGACACTAGTAAACCAATCTAGTGTCTATTTATGCAAAGAAATGTGTGTCTGCATTCTTGAGAATCACAATCATTTCTAGCTGGAGAAGTGTCTGCTTCCTACCCAATAATTTATCTAGATTAGACTGTGTCATCTAGGCAATCTCTCTACAAGGATTCAATTCATGGACCTTGGACCAGACACATTCCCTAATTAGAAAAAAAGAAAATACATTGTGTAAATAACTGGTTTCAAAATGCAAAAGAGCAAGCACTGCACTTTTTCAGGGCAGCATGTCTAAAGCATTTCCTAGAGACACAGTAGACAGCAACAGCTATAAAGTGATTTGTGGAGGGCACTCAGGGGCATATATTCACCGATCAGACAGTGGTGTTTAACATGGAAACCACTTGTGGTCACCCTGATGACCATAGGGAATTTGACCAGTCTCCAATGCTGTGTGCATGCATCCCCGACACGATGGTTTCCACAGACTGTGTATATTTGTATTCATAAAGCTGGAAATAGAAAGTCAACAGAATTCACGTGAGACTTTTTTTTTTTTTATTCCACTTGTGCATTAATATACATTTATGGGAAAAAAAGAGATTACAGGTTTAAAATTCAAACATTTCAAGCCAGAGTTTTTGTCAGTTTTACAAGGGGCCAAATGACATGTCTGCGCTGTGTAAGAAATATGAAAGCAGTGGAGGTCTTCACCATGGGGAAGCATCTCAGGCATGCGTGTTAATTATTAATACACAAACTCCCATGTGTCTATATGTCCATCATAGAAATCTTGTAAATAAACTTAAACATATATTATTAAAGCAGATGAGACCAAACTCAAGATGTATTTGTCTATTTCTGTCAGCATTTGGTCCTTAGGGCTAACCATAACTCAGTATTTCTTTATCCTGATGCATTTTGGGACAAGTTGAGGAGACGCCTAGAGGGGCTGAAACAGCTATTTGGCTGAATTGATGGAGGTTTACGCCTGGGGTGGGTGACTAATTGCAGTGTAGATCAATAGTGAATTACGATGGAAGGGATCATCTCTTTGTGATGTTCTTGCCAAAATGGCTTCCTTTTTCCTTCCTAATGAGGTTTTTGAGTGAGTTTCTCATTGTTTTCACCCAAAGTCTGGGGCGACTGAGAGACATGTTTATTTAATGTTTCTCAGTGTGGGAGTTATAGAGACTTTTGAGAGCATAGAAGGGATTAAGGGCTATGAGAATACACTTGATTTAAGCTTTAACTTGACATTTCTCACTTTGAATGTACAAATTTAACCTCAGACTCATAAATAAACTAAATCATATGATAGAAAACCTCAGGAAAACTGTATTCCTTGCTTGTTTTCTTTGATGTGGTTGCAGGAAAACTGCCATGTCCACATAACGGCTCCTTGTAATTGTGATAATCTAGGGATTTGATGTTAATCTGTTCAGTCATTGTTAAGTACTCTTGGATAAAGAGATAAAATATCCTCTGACAGTCTATATAAAGTGTCTGTGAGGGGTCCGGCTCTGTGTTTGGCTGAGCTTTGGGCTGTGTCTGATGACCAGTGACCACTGGGTGGACCTGGAGCTGAGATTATGTTTATTCCCTCCGTCTAAGGGACATCCTCAGGGAGAATCAATGTTGTTTTGAACACTTGAGGTTTTGGTTCAGCAATGTTTTTCTCATCTTTGATGTTGACCAAGAGCCACAAGTAACCCAAGGTAAAAATATACAGAACCCAGAGCAAATGCACCTTCTTCTACTTAATAGAAGGCTCCAGGAAGACAATTCGGTTTATTTAGTTTAGTTTTCCATCAACCTTTCTTATCTGATGAATTTAGCAGTTGCTTCTCTCATTGTATATAAGATATCAGAAGCAGCAGATGTGAATGTGAATGTCACCCATTTGCAATCTGGAGTTCAGTGCATGAGCAGACCGTGGCCCTGGATCACTGCAGGGTGCTCTGGGGTGTTGCAGGGTGCAGCCCAGATGGTCATTTTACACATGAGGGAAATGGACTCGATGCAAAAATCAACAGTTACAGAGAAAAGTATAGTACCCAGACATTGGTCTCCTATTATAAATATCCATGCCGCCACAGAGTCAGTGCTAGGATGGAAAACAACAAAAATGTTTTGGGCTTTTCCAGAATTAGGAGAAAATGTCTGCTGCCTGGAGTGTCAGATGCACGGCTGTTTACATGCTAACATAGTTTTATATGAAGCATTATTACATGCTCAGGCTCTTTATTAATATACAGTATATTATAGAAATTGGTTAATATTCAGTTTTGACTCCCACTTCAGTAGCTAGAAAACATTTAACATTGTCTTATTAATCGTAATGTGATTTTTTTTTACAAGAGGACTAAAAAGGTTCTGAACTGAATCTAAATGGTTAAGATTAGCAGTCAGTACTTGTAACTGCACTAACCACTGCAATATCTGTCTATATAATGAGTTTTATTAAGATCAGAAGAACATTTATTATAAACAATGATATAACATGAGGATGGGGGTTTCAAAAGTGTGGTTTTAATATTTTTATGTCTTACTATTAAATGAAAATGTATTTTCCACTCTTTGGCACCATCTCTGAAAAGACATGAAGCAAATGCCTCAGGATTAGGAAAATTGCAGCAGGTGCCTCACAAAATAAACCATATGGGAAAAATGAATGCACAATGCTTGTCTGTGCATCATGCATCATATTTATAGTCAAGCCACAAATTACTGTATCATGTCCCTTATGACGCATTTTTTAGTCTCTTAGTGGTTGCTGAAGAGACAAGGAGAATCTTAATTTGCAACCCTTTTGGTAGCAATAATGGTAAGGTAGCAGAAAACCTAAATGATTGAACTTTAATTCCCACTTTCCCAAGCAATACTAATTCTGTAGATAGAACAAGTATGGGAATAAATAGCCAGGGTGGGTGATCAAAACACATCCTTTTTTTTTAACTCCAAAGGCAACGCTCTCATTTTCATGGTTTTCTACCTTGGGGTTTGGCAACATGCCACTGGGAGAAATGTGTGGGGTGCCCCACTGGAGACACAGAGGGCAGAGACAGCAACCACAGACACCCACCCTGCCCTGGTGCATGGAAGCCTGGTTATATACATCATACAGTATGATGAAGGTAGTCAAGCCATTTACAGAGCTAATACTGTTCAGTGTTTAGCTCTTTTAGTGCTAAAACTGTTATTTTGAGGGACACATGTATACACATATAGAAATAAAATGTAGAAATAGAATGTATTTGCCTCTGGTTAAGTAGTTTTCCTACGCAGTAAATAGTATTACAAGTCAAGTGAGTGTGAAAAATGTTTAAAGGGGGAAAACTGGGGAAAGTAGGGTGTTATTTCTGTTGACAATAGCAGTTTTGAGGGCCAGGGTTTTTTATATTTCTTTACTCATATTATGCTTTAATTTACCATTCCCTTCCTACAATTATTTTATTAAATGAGATGTAACGGGTTATGATATGATTTAAATAGTTGTGTTATGTTTTTCATATGTCTGCAATGATTTGGTCGTTCAGTCATTCAGAGAATAGATTAAAGTTGCCTTAACTTGCACACTTGCAACTTGCAAAAATTCTTATGTGTCAATGATAAGGTTTTTTTTTTTAAGTGAATCTCCACCCCCCTCACCACCACCATGCAAGTAATTTTCATACAGTCGCTTATCTGACTCTCAAAACTTCCATTTCTGCATTGAACACAGATGCTTCACATCATTCTCCAACCTGAATAAACCACAAATAGATATATTCCTAAATAACTTAAGTGGCATTAGCCTAATGACCTGTACAGTGTACAACTAATGACTCACGTTTGGATGAAGAATGAGAGGAAAGGTTCTTTTTCAGTTGCCAGCGTTGTGTGTTTATGCTGATCTGTGAATTTCAACTTTATAGCTGTAAGCTTGTATGTTGTGTCCAGGTTTTGCACCCTTTTTTTTTTATTTGTGGACCAGTTGCAATTTTTCGGGAACAGAAACAAACCAACCTGCTGAATAGTCACATTATCACAATTTGGCAGTCTAACTGCTTCATTTCATTCAACATGTACGTAAAATCCATGATGATCATTTTCTCGTGGCACAACACACCAGCAATCAAAGAGCATCATATCACCTGTCATTAGGAGTAAAAGTTATACATCTACAGCGCGTGGTGATGAATCTTACTTTAAAGTAGACCTAGTTTAGCTTTCCTGTCTGGTACGTTATAATTCAGAGCATCCTGTTGCTGACATTCAGCAACAGAGGTCTATTTAGCAAACTGCAGGTGATGAATATATGGCTTCATGGTTTGTTCCGTGTGAAACAAACACAACTAAAGTTCTGACAACAAGAGGGATGTGTGTTTTGCACTGCCGGATCCCCGATAGTTTCTCGGCTTTACTTGTGAGACTGAGTCTCATGTGGTTTTGACATCACTGATTACAGAGTACAAAGTTACTGTTGGGAAAGTTGAGAACATAGAATCACGCATAATTAGACATTTAGCGCCAATCTGCCCCACGGATGAACACACCCTTTACCACAACATATAGGCTAGAGAGTTAAAAATGTCCCAGTGCCCCCTGATATCAACCACTGGAGTCTTAAACGCCCTCCCCCACCTATCTAGGCCTGAACTCACTGTAACCTACATGACAATGGCCTAAGGGGTGCATGAAATGCAATACTAACCCCAAATGCCCTCATTCAATCCTTGAGCTGAAGCGACTACTGCAGAAGTCTCAAGTAATCTGTGTTTTAGAGCAGTCACAAAAACTATCATAAACTTATATATAGTAATCAAAGCTCCAGTCAGAGCTCAGACAAATTAGAGGTATATCATGTTTTAGCATAGAATTACAATTCTATTTCTACAGATCGAACATCTTTGGAAGCACTGAATGAAGGATATTTCAAGGCTTTCATTAAGTCTTTCATGAACTCTAACTAGCACTGAAGAAGAATGGGGCGATTCTCAGCTGACGCGTAGCTGCACGACATCTCTGCACTTTGTGGTTTTATGCACCAACACATACCCATACTTGAGGGTATTTTCAGGAGTGCCCAACCATGATTTTATATTTAAAAAATGTAAAGAACAATTTGCAAAGAGTAAAACGTGTACAAAAACTACACCTGAACTTTGGTTTAAAATTCAATTCATTTGTGCCATATATTTCTTAGTTTGGACTATACCATGTCAGACATGCTCCACGGTCCAGTGCCTGAGGGCTTGGTTTATAAAGAAAGAATGTATGGCACACAAACTAATTTAATTTTCAAACATTTTTAGGTAGGAGATCTCTCACACTGGAGTCTGGAGATCAAGCTGCTTACTCAAGACTGTGCTTCCGTAAAACATGAGTCCACATGCGGTTTGGGCCAGTAGGTATGTTAACAGACGTGAACATGGTGTAGTGAGGCAACATCAAGCAGCCATGGTAAATGTGACACGAGCATAAGGGGCGCTTTGTAAGAGATGTGGGTTGTATAAGAGGGACAAAAGAGCTGTTTGGTTGTTTAGGTTGGAGGCCTTGTTGATTGAATCATGGCCATGATCATTCTGCAACGTAAAAAATAAATAGTAATAGAACAAATAGTTTTCTACGTGCAGGACTGACAAAAATGTCCTCTGAATTCAACAAAATATTTATTTTAATCTAAACCGTGATCTAACCCAAACAAAGTTAGTTATCTGTCTCCTGCTGCCACAGAGGCATTTTAGGAAGCACTGTTCCATCAGAGAATAGTGACAGATGACCTGATCTAATACACAAAAAAGCAGAGATTAGAGAATTAATACACATGTGTGTTGCAAATGTTTGTCTTATCTGAAAAGGTCCAATAATGGACTACTGAACTATAATCCAGATAAAATGATCTCCACCTTTACCAGCTGGAACAACACAATGCTGCTTATGCCGTAATACACAATTCCACATATGTAAAAATACACTTACACAGGATATTTTTGCAGATCCAGTTGTTTCTGCAGCACACGTAATTCTACATTTTCATACTTTTCTTAGTAGCGTTGTACTTGAATAGTTACTTATGTTAAAATTGTAAATACTCCTTACAGCACAGTCTACGCTGCTCTGATGTACTGTATGTGATGGATTATTTGCTGACTTATACGTTGAGTCAGCTTTCAGCACATGCTCCATCCTGTGGGTCCAGATATAGCAGTAAATCAAAGAGCAGTCCTCATTGTGGTGACAGCCCAGTGAATCACAGCATCCTAAATAGAATATGTCAGCTTTCCATTGTTTAAACACCAAAACCAACTCCAAACTCTATAACATAACATTGTGTATGCTTAACATGCTTCTTAACGAGGCAACAAAGCCATGGCAACAGCCACTATTATATGTATGACTTAACCTGTGTAAGCATCATCCTAAGGCCCATAAAAACTTGGGGAAGTAGATTATATGTGCACAGTCTTTTCCAGCAAAAAGTGCTTTACATTTATTTAATCCTCTGAATCTTTCTACTTATGCATGGCGGACCTTAAAGCATCAGATTCACAAACTGTTATAAGTTGCTTTATTTGTCTGTTTTCTGTCATTTATATAAAAATAAATATTAGATGACTGTGTTATTCTTGTATTAAACACCTACACCGATATTTTCAGCCATAGAGTTTCTCAAAACAAACGAAATAATAAAATAAATATTTGTTTGTTACACTCAGATGTAAACAACATGTTTTGCATTCAAACAAAAAGATTCATGTGCATACAGATAGAGAAATTGACTCACTATCTGTGATGTTTGTGGTCTGGAAGGCCTGAAAAGACTCTTACAGCTGTCTGATTTGAAGAATGTGTGTTTGTCTCTGCACAGATTGCACATTAAGTCTTTTTTTCTTATCCCCAGGTGATTTCTGACATTTACAGTTTACTGCTGCGTTTCGTCATAGAGCAAAAAGCTTAAATCGTCTGGAGGAGCTCATCTCAGACCTCCTGTCCTCCGACAGATTTCCACACAAGTTGAAGATTACATTAAGCTCCCAGTTGGCAGTTGATGTCAAACTGGGACACACTGACAGACTGGAGAGACTGGGCTGCTCTTTACTCCCAAAAAAAGCTCCCCAGCTTATAATGTCAGGTTTTGGCACGTTTCCGACCTTTAATTTGGAGAGGGTGTTTCACAGTCACGGAACCTTAGAGAGATAATCGTGGGTGAAAGTATAGCTTACAGTAGCTGCATGTGTACAGGCGTGGAATATAATTAGCTTAATTTCAATGAAGCAAACCACTTGTCTCTGGGGTATAGATGGGATCAAACTTCGCAGTCAACAGAGGGGCTTTACACAGTACAGTTAACGTGAAGTGCTTTGAAATAAGAGTTTAAACATGAAACTAATCTCATTTAGGTTTTATGTGTCTTATTTGAGCTCGGGCAGGGGTGCAGTAAATGGATGCAATTTATCCCAATTTAACAGCAGAGCAACAGGATGGGACAACTCTCTGTCATTAGAAGTGTGACTCAATGCCTGACTCGAAAGTGAAAACGTTTGGTGGTCTTCAGCAAAATATATTTATTTAATTTTATTTATAGATATTTAATTTTTTTTATTATAATTGGTAAATGCTAAAACTCCCTGGATAAATATCACTATTTACTGAGGGAAGATTCCCTGAGAGGCCACCTGTCTTTTTCAGGAACGCCCTGATCACAAAGTCAAACACTGTCTGACCTGTGACTTCTCCAGTGGAGCAGTTGGGGTTGAGGGCCTCGAGTTCACCACAGTGCTGTTGATGAGGGCGTGGACAACTATTGCTTTTTCACCTGTCCTTTAGGGCATTACTGCCCCATCATTGTGGTTTCACAGTGACAAACCCTAACTCACTTACACGCTACTGTTCTCTCAGCTCCGTGGAGCATTTCTTTATGTTTTATCTCACTGTTTTTGTTTAAAACCTACAACTTTACTATTTACTCTCCCAGTTCTCATTAATATTAGCACACTTCTGTTTTCATCAGTGCACTGATAAAACCACATAGTTAATGCAGCTAAAGGGCAAAATACTTCCCTTGTGAATCCCTGTCAGTGATGTGTTAAAAACATGAATGTAACACATATTTATTGAAATAGGAATTCACAATTTCAGCTCCCTCAAAGTGTTTTTACCACAAATGGTGAAAAAAGCAGCAAGTACTGTAAATGCCACTCATTGCATAAAATATGTCTCACTTTATTAAAAAGAATCAAAAATTAATGAAAGAAAAAGGAAGAGTTGTATCTTTGAAATGTTAAAAGTAAATATTCAGTTCAAATTGAAGCAGCTGGGCTCGAATAAAAAAACATAATTAACTTCCACAAGTGATTACAGCCTCCTGGAAATGTCTGGTTTGGCTCCTAGAATGAATGAGATGCACACAGTAGTATAGTCTTTTTCTCATCTTGGGAAAACATGCTTCATCAAATGTTCTGTCTCTTTATTAGACACTTGAGAAAGCTGCTGCCATTTAAATACTACTGCACAAGTTTCCAGACACAGTCTGAGTCCACCTGTCTGCCTGACATAAGATGGGATTCAGGCAGCAGCTGGCCGCAGTTTTATTCAACCACGAGCTGTCGCGATCTGACCAGAATGTGAGTAGACCAATGTAAACACTGTAGCAGAAAAAGGGCACCAGCATTAGAGTTGTAATTCTCTCTTCCTTTACCACATGACCTCAAACTTCCACATTTGGAGATTTTGTTTAAAATACAGAACTGTAAATAGCTGAGAAAAACACCAACTGGAAACTCTTCAAAGTCTCGTACAGTATGTGTGCCGTTCAGCAGAATTATCAATTTACCTTGTGCCATCCAGACTCGACTGTCCAGCTCCAACTCTGTCAACCGGGGGGAAAGACATATACTTACAGGTTTTAAATGTGCCTCACATTTAAAGTCCATAACCTTTGAAAAATAGTGTTTACAGTAGCTGCATTATCCAGGAGAAAAAGAAGATTTGATACAGGAATTATAGAGGAGATTAACAGAGACTCTTTGTCGGGAAATAAGGTCAGAGACCCAAAATAGTCATCAGGCCTGTCCTAGAAAGATCTTCCAGCAAGCTGTCATTGCACTTAAACCTATACATGCTGCAATTGAGGGAGGGAGCTCTGGGAAGCAACATTATAATTATTATGTTAGAAGGAAGGGAAAGTTTTACATGTGGATCAGCCTGGTTAACAGGTCTACAGTCGTGGTCACTTAAGACAGCTGCAGTGTGCTGAAATTACAGAGCACAATGACTCACACTACTTCTGTGTTCAAGACCACTTGGCTCTGCTGGCGACGGGACGAGCCCTCACAGTAAAACAGGCTCTCTATAGAGAAAATGTTGGCTCATCAAAAAAACACGCTCTTTGTTCTGCTTTGCAACATTAGCCCTGCAGACCACGTGGAAGCATTTATTACTGCTATCTTTATATCGGCCATGAGAGAAAAACGATCTCTAAAGATACAGTTGAGGCCAGAGAAGCTACTCTAATCTCCATTTATAAAATTACTTTTCTAGCTTTGATGTATGTGTTGCAGCTCACACATCATTTAACAAATCCCAGCAAGGATTCAGCCCATTAGACTGCTCAGTGTTAACCTTTCCAGTAAAAAAAACAACTTTTATTTACAACTGCATGTTTAAAAGCTAAAGAAATACAGGCGAGCACATGTCTTGTACGTCACCCCACACACCAGCTCAATAAACAGGTTTTCAACAGCTCATTTCAAACAAATGTAGGTCTAATAGCCCCTTTAAAGACGTACTCAAGCATGACTTTTCTTTGTAAAAAAAAAAAAAGCTTAAATCACCTGGAATTTCCACAAAAGCTGCAAAGTTAAATTTAGCTTTTGAGCTATTTCACACTTTGACTTCAGATTTGTTTTGTCTACATGTCTGGAACAGTCTCAGTTGACTTGTGGTTAGATGTGTTTAATTCTCTATAGTTTCCATTATGGTGGCATTCATACTAAAATCAAGAAATACCCTGGACCCATGCTGGGTCAGACAGATCAAAGGCCACCTGAGGCTCTGAACAAATTCAAAACACAACTGTTTTGCTTTCAGGATCCACCTTTGGCGTGTCTCTTCAAAATATCCTGCAAATATAGTCTGGTCCCCTAAAACCCTTTAAACAAACAAAATGAGGAGCCAGCTACCAAAATGCAAACCATATGGAATGAACGCTCAGCTTGGTGTTTTCATCCAGATTTATTCTGGGATGTTCTTGTGTCTGTGGATTACCAACAACAAACTCCAAAACATCTGCAGCAAGCCACTTGTCTGAATGACTGTGGGATTTTTTTCTTAATATTTTCAGATATCAAGCCAAGGGAATACTTTGGTGTGCTTCCATTTTATGGCAAGACTACTGTAGACTTATTGGTCACAAATGAGTTTAGCTGAAAACCAACTGCATATTTGGCATTTTTATAATACTTGCATGTGACTTGTTATTATTGCTGCTGAAGTTTCAATTACAATTTTACTAAGTGGCTTTGATTTTGTGAAGAATAAAAATGGATTACACACTATCCACTGGTCAACATGTAATATAATGTGCCAAGAAATGCCACAGCAAAAAGAAGGAAGACATGAATGAATGTAAGTAATGCTGGTTGCACACATTTGGGAGGAAGAAAAACTTTTATGAGGTTAAACATGCATTTTTACCTAAATGTGATTTACTGTTCAACGAAAATCCTGTAATAAACTAACGTGCATATGAAAACTCATGTAGTAAAAAATCCAAACCATAGCATCTACATCTTTTTAATTCAAAAACAAAAAACAAATCTATAAATATGTACAGTCCACTCTCAGTGTATGTGCTTTTACCATCACAAATTCATACTGTAAATGGATCACAACTGGCTTCAGACTAGTTTGGATTTTACAAACTATTTTGTACCTGCATGTGTCAAACTCTGCACACATCATTCCTCACAGATGTAGGTCAAAGTGAAGTAACGATAATAAAAAAATAAAAAAATAATCATTTTTGCACTGTAATTACTATTAATGTCCGTAGACAGGTACATTTTATTTGTCTCTATTATATAATGTGGATTGCTTCCCATTTAGACACAGATAGGGCCACTGTTTCTCGCTCCAGTCAGAGTATCAGCCCACACAGTGTCCATCAGCCAGCAAAACAAACCTCTAAACCACAGAGGACCGAGCCAAGACCCCAGCATTGTTTTGGACATGCTGTACCTTCGAGTCCAGCTAACTTCCTGTGGTCATGTCTTTATATACAAACAGCACGGGCAACAATATGTGAATGGTGTGGACACTAACTAAGAGTTTAGCTCCAGCTTTTATTTTGAGACAGACATGGCTGGGACCAAATATAGTGCGTACAGAAACAACACTTGTCTTGTCTATCCACAAGTCGTTATGGTGCAGAGCTAACGATCTGCTCCGGCAAGTGAGGTGACACTGTGTTGTATAAACATTGTTTCTTGGTTGTCACTCTGCATTTCAGGCACAGTAAGTGTCATTCTCTCCCTCCCCCCAACTTACACACACACACTCTCTTCAACTGCAGCAGGCCGTGTGCTGGAGTCAAGTGTAATTACAAACTCACAAGTCAAATATAAATCCACCTCTGCTCTGATGCCGTTTACTCTGTATTAAGGGAGGAGGGTGTTTTCGTTCTGCTGTCTTTCATGAAGACTTCTCCACACAAACCTGCATTTGTTGTGAAATGGCTGAAGCTGCCTGACACAGACACTGAAACCCCAAATTTTCACAGGCTTGATGTAATGGATTAGTCATTATCCTTAAATACAGGACTCTGCCACCTACACTTACGCACCAAAAATCCCATTAAGGTGGTTTTATTTAACTTTGATATCCCTAAGTGAGCCCACAATAAGCAGCTACTTCTAGCAGTCTGTCGTCTGTTTGACTGGGGATTTTTTCTTAACTTTGAAAAGATTTTGAACTAAGCAAGTCGATCCAAAGAAACAGGGGGGAATTATGCCTTATAAAAACAACTAAATATTGTTTCATTGTTCACAAAAGACAAAAGAACAATGACAAAAACTGTGCAGTGGTTGTTGTGACCTTTTTACCTTTGGGGGACAATGTGTGCACAACTGCTATGTTGCAGCACCCCATGAACTCTCTGCCTGGGCACTTACAGGGAAATTAGTTGTGGGCTGCTGCAACTGAAACTCTTATTTCCTCAGCTAAACAAAGACTGAGAAGGTCTCCTTAAAACCAGCAGCTGAGTCAGACCATTCCAGAAATAAACCTAAAATGGCACTATGGAAACATAAACCAGATATAATAGCACTTGACCGGGTTCTCGTTTTCACTGTGTGGGTGACAGCAGCTTCACCCAGCACACCGGTGATAACATCACAAGAGGCCTGTGAGAGCAAATTTCCAGCTTATCAACTTAATTATACAGTAAATCTCGCACGCTTACACAATAAAACACCCCGGACTGAAAATGTGAACATTTTAATGGTGTCTGGCTTGCACCACAACACACTGCTTCTCATTCATACGTCTATCTGCATTTGCACCTGGGAGTTGTCATAGGACATCCAACCCTTACTTTCTCATCTATCTCTCATTTGTATGCCTTTCTGGGCTGTCAGGCTGGTGACCTCCCAGACGCCAATGCTCATCTCTACAGCTACCACTAGTTACTTTTACGCTTCCGGCTCTATTCGGGTCCATGTTTGTTTTCAGGACCCTGTAATTTCCCCACCAATCACTCACAAGGGCCCCCGACAAGTCTACCATTCATAAAGCTTAAAGTAGCTCTTAGTGGTCCGTGGAGTTTATTGAAACATTAAATTTGTATCCCAGCCGTGATGGTGTATCTTTAGCCGTTGTTTAACTCACGTGCTCGGTCGAGTCCCCTTACATCAACTGCCAATTATGTTCTCCTCTTGGGTGTGGGTTGAGCCTCGGTCAGCATGACAAAGAAACCAGAAACATCAATTCCTGGCAAGTATAGCGAACAAAAACAGACAAAATGCGAAACCTTTCTTCAAACACTATTATCATTGCAGAGTACAAGCACAAACATCAGTAACATTGCCAGTAAGGCTGTCCAGCAGTGCTCTCTGGGGAATTCAGTGAAATCTACAACCTGTTGTTAGGTACGGATGAAGGCCTAACAAACAAGCAGGAACTCAGAAATCCAGCATATGTCCTCTGCAGGAGCGTCACTTGAACAAATTTTGCCTTGTCACAGCTTCCCACACTTGTTTCTATCCCTCTTGTCATCTTATCGTGTTGCATGGTGTAAATATTTGCATTTAATTATTTTTCTATACATAAACTATGATGAACAGGTATGAAACTGAATGAAATTGATGGGATGCTGAAACAAGAGGTTGTGCAGCTTTTATTGCAGTGACTTTTGGGTGTGTCGTGCTCGTAATTAGCCACATTCGCATTTCTCCAAATTCAGTAAAAAGCTCAATTTATATATCTGAATTTATATATCAAGTATACGAAGTGACTAAAACTAGAAGCATGTGCGTATTTTACAGTGAGGGGCTTTCAACAGTATATGAGCAAAGAAACGTCACCAGCTTCAATTTGAAGATCGTTAACCTAATTCTAATGGTTACTACAATGAAGCCTGCCGACCACATCAAGCAGCTGTGGCAGTGTAATGAGCAGAGCAGAGAGAGCGCCGCCACGCACTTTCACAGCCTACAATCCCGACACTATAAGCACAAAGACACAAAGTCTTTCTCATATGAATGCAGTGGCGTGTTTAGAAAATGAAAAATATGCTGCAAGGTTATAAACAACAACCAAATTACACTGTTAATTCAAGTCTTCCTCCTGCCAAAGTATACTCTGGTTCCAAGGCTCAGCATGAATGTCGGAGACTCTACAGACAAATGCAATTTGTTGCTAGTTTTTTTTTTTTTTTTTATGCATAAGAGATGAATCATTGTTCTCAGACCATCTGACTAAAAACAGAGATCCTCTTTTGCAGTGGTTTAGTCAAGTTCAAAAAACATAAACTGAAAACTTTCTGGACCTAAACACATACAATCCTAACCCTTCCCTTTGTTGCTCTGTCATTTCATCTGAATCTGTGTAAAGCTGGAATGGCTAGCCTTAAGGCACAAGCATAAAGATATTTTAAAATGATACAGTAAAACTAAAAAACACAAAAAACTAGTAACACACGGTGTGGTATTCACCGGCAATTCAGTCAAAATAAGACCCTTCAGCTCATAAATACCTGCGTACAAGTTATTTTGATGATTTTCCCAAGTGATATCATTAAATTAAACACATGAATAAAGAAGTGGCCATGATGAAGACTTGGATGTGTTCATCCTCCTGTCATCACGCCGCATCAGGTGGTTAGTCTGCGCCTTTGCTGTGAGCCTGTCCTGGCTATGAACCGAACTTCAAACATATGGAAATGAAGATCACAAATTACACTTATGCTCTATCTGACAGGAAGAGCAAACTCAAACAATGTTGGCCAATCGTGATTAAGTGTTATAAGCCAGAGAAGGTAGCACTTTGGAAAATTGCAGATAATTTGATCTAATTTACAAAAAAAGAAAGGTTCAAACAAGTTCCATGTTGTTGAATCTTTAATTATAGCCCTGGTGAAAGATGCCTGTCACAGTCACGTGTGGTAGAGGTGCTTCATATGGAAACTAGGCCTCAGTTATGCAACTCATCATTTCCAGAAGAACATGCACCATATATGTTCACTTGTTCAGGAAAACTGAAACTTTGGGATGGAATATAAAATACCCTACACATCGTTTATGGCTACTTGTGTGTTTGAGAACATGTGATTATTTGGGTGTATGCATTTCCTATGTGGCCAGCCTGAAATTGAGAAATTACAGTCAGACGATCTCAAAGTAAGCAACGCAAGGTGGAGGGTGAGGTGAGGGAGGATAATATTGGAGGCCCCTGCTGATTGAGGAAATACAGCATCATGACAGAAACCAGCAGTAATTGTAGGAATATGCCTGAAACCTCTGATGATGTATATGCAGTAAGAGGGACTAAAATAACAAGTGACCACTGGGGGCATGTCCTGTTCTCCATACAAGCAGCAGTATCATTTTGTTCAATGGTGAGGTGCAGTACAACAGTAAAGCCTGCCCTCTGGTGTGTAAACATGAGAACTGCAAATGTTGGCTGCAGCACACAGGGCTGCATTCAATAGGCTGCACAGAAACAAGTCCAAATGTCTTTTCCAGTGGCTCCTTATATAGTTTTATTAGCTGTTTTGAGGGCGAAACACTTACAAAAATACACAAATTTAGAAAAACGGTCCATCCTCAAATCAAGGCCAGTTTGTTCTCTATCAGTCTCAATGACAAGTTGACCAAATAACACACAGGAAATTTACAAAACCAAATAAGTTAAGGGGTAAATATAGTAAATCCTCAAATGATGGCGTTACAGAAAGTATAAACAAAATTAGTTACTTTTAGTTTAAGACAATTAGGGCATCTAAAATCCCTAGAACTTTTCATACATGGTGCTCTGGACAACCGTTCCCCATGATTTCCTATGTTTAGATTATCATGATGGTCATGGAGGTGCCGAGACAGTCAGGAAAAGTAAAGGACAGTGGCCACAAGACAGCTGAACCATATGTAAATTTGCAGTCTGGTACATCCTCAATACACGCTTTGTGAAGTAGCACAGGTGCCACTGTAAATCTGGTTGTTTTATATGTCTTTCGACAGCTCAGACATTTCCATATTTATACAGACATATGTATAAACATCATTGATATAAACATGTCCTAAGCATAAAAAGTTTAAAATGTTGCAGAAAAACTTTAAATTTGAATGCAACAAGGCTGAAAATGGAAAGGTGTTAAGTTTATTCCTCTCACAGAACTTTTATTTATCTATTTATTTCTTTGATTATTTTCTATTCCAGATGAAGACTGAAATAAGTGATAATCATGTGTCTGGATATTCAAGACATGGAGGCACCCTGATGTGACATGCCCGGTTTGGGCAGATCTGTCTGCTAATTACAGCCCAGCTCTGAGGTGGGAGGTACTTGCATGGTGGGGGCTTTTTTTTTTTTTTAATGATGTGAGCGGTAGATATGGTATAAATACCCACATCATTGTACTGGAAGGCAGCATATCCTCAGCTGTGCTCCCACCCTAAGGATATACAGCAGCACCAGGAGCTCACTGGTGCTGAAGAAATTGTTTTTCCCCTCTTTGGATGCTGGTATGTGGGTTTTCTCTTGCTGTCTCAACAGCTCTGTCTCTGGAGGAGTGTAGTCAACATCTAGACTTTCTCTAGGCCTACATCAGTTTATTTCACAGGCTGGGGAAGGAAGGCAGATTTTAACTTTGTTGGGGTTTGTTGGGTGATACTTGGTGGATCCTTGATGGTCCAACTAACAAACTTTAACTTATGTTAGCTTAGTTTTCATCTACTGAAGCTCTGTAAAGATGTATAACGTGCACACTTAGCTAAGTTTTAGAAAGTTTTTGAGCCCTGTAAAATAACTGAAATACTAGAGAAGTAAGGTTTGCTGATACTTTGTACCTTGACAGTTATGTTCTAATCATTGTCTCCTTGTTACCTTTGCAGGTTTGACCTTTCAAGATGGACATACGAGTAGCGTGCATCCTGCTCCTCATGGCAACCTTGACAGCAGCCCATGGGAAAGGGTATGTGGTGAAGAAGGTAGTGAAGGCTCCCCCACAGTACCAACCCTACTCCGTGAAGAGCCATGGTAAGAAAACACAGCCTTGTGCCTTCTATGCAGCCTCTTTTTGACAATAGGTCATGCAAAACTTGAGCAACATTTCGTGACAGTTTTACCTTTGAAAAGATGGGAAAAAAGCATCTTTGCTGCAGCCAATAGGAGCATGAGAAGCCAGAAAGATGCTGCCCACAGCCAGCTGCACTTTACTTTGAAAGCTGAACTCCACCTTGCTCTCAAATTGCCTTGTGTTCTGATTGGCTGCAGCAGTGTGCATGCTTCTCCAATCACAAAGTCCATGTACATCTGGAGTTGGACTAACAGCGCACATCTACTCAGTACAGAGTTGTGAAGTTTTCTTTTGCTGAAACAGACAGATTTTAGATTTTTTCATTTGGAATATCGGTTAAAAAGACATTCAGATTACAAGATTTGGCAAGTTTTAGCATCATTTTAGTCATTTTCAGTTTTAAGTATTACTGTTTCTTTGTCTCAATACACTCCTGCTAGTCAAGTCACAGGGCAAGAAAAAGAAGAACAGTCACTTATTCCTGCAAAAGTGATTTATTGCATTTAAAAAAACTTAATTATGGGGTGGTCTGGAGTGTGTGCTAAAATGAAATACAAAATATGAAGCAATTTTTGTGTGAAAAACATACTGCTATTTTTATTTGAGAAAGAAGCTTTTGTGAATTATTTTTAGATTGTCACTGACAATTACAGTGCAGTCACCCAGCAGTGTGGTTTGTTTGGGTGTGCCTGCTTACACAGAAGTAGAAACATCTGTTTGGCTTTATCCAAACTTGGCTACAGTTACCCAAAGAGTGAGCCTTTTACACTCAAACATGTGACCACATTAAGGCAGCAAAAAAAAAAAAAAAAACGAGCCTATTTCATTTAGACCTGCTGTTTCACAAACAAGTCACAAGATGTCTCTTAAAGGTTTTTCACTTATAAATTGAAATAGCTATAAATTCCCTTATTAAAAATACTTGAATTTGTTTAATTTTATTTATACATTGTTTTAATGATAAGTAAATAAATTACAAAATAATACTATAAACATATTTTTTTAAATGCAGAGAAAAGGATTTTGTAAAAATGGGGCAGTGCATCAGCATCAGGAAGTCATTTTGCAGAAATAAGGTGATTGGTTCATGGGAGCAAAACTTGCCCCACCTCCAAATCAGAGTTATAGTCAAGAACCAATCTGTGATTTTTCATACTGTCTATGATTTTCTACTCTATGCAACAAGAAACAGCAATATATGAGAGCAACATTCACAAAGCATCATTTTAAATGTTAATTTAACATGTGATTGTTGAACAACCATGTTGTGACTCAACAAGACACCGTCAAAGCGTACACATGCACATATACTCATTTATGACTTTTTCATTTCTTTTCAATGAGACGTGATTGGAGGCACTAAAGATAGAAGAAGAGGAAGTTAATTTAACTTCCAACATAATACAACAGTTTATCATGGTTTCACTTTGCCTCTTTTATTTTTGTTGTCATTATTTGGTACTGACAGTGTCACTCTTTCCTCACAGTGGTCTCAGTGGCAGGTGAGCCTGGTCCTCCAGGTGAGCCCGGCCCTGAGGGACCTCCTGGCCCTCCTGGAAGCCCTGGTGAGAGTGCCGAAGGTCTGCCTGGGCCTGAAGGACCTCCTGGACCTCCCGGGGCTCCTGGCCGCTCCATTGCTGGTAAACCAGGATCTCCAGGTTCCCCTGGCAAACCCGGCTACACTGGAGCACCTGGTGAGAAGGGAGACACTGGATCCCCTGGGCCTCAGGGTCCTAGAGGAGCCCCTGGAGCTTCTGGAAGCCCTGGACCTGCTGGCCTCTCTGCTACTGGCAAGCCTGGACCTTCAGGTCTTCCTGGAGCAATGGGACCCAGAGGAGAGCCTGGTCATAAGGGACACCCAGGTGTACCTGGACTGCCAGGTCCCAAGGGTGATAGAGGGGTGGGAGCTCCTGGACCTCAGGGTGAGACAGGACCTGAAGGACCTTCAGGCCCACCTGGAGAACAGGGTGAGCCTGGAGTTGGAAAGCCAGGGAAAACAGGTGCACCCGGTGAGCCAGGAAAGTCAGGTAGTCCAGGTAGGGATGGTGCCACTGGCCCCATGGGACCACAGGGTCCTAAGGGAAACACTGGTGCCCCAGGTATAGGTGTTCCAGGCAAATCAGGTGAGAATGGTGCCCCAGGTCTGCCTGGACCAGTTGGCCCTAAAGGCAACCAGGGACCTGCTGGAGCCACTGGTGCCCCTGGAGTCCCTGGATATGGAAAGCCAGGTGCAAATGGAGAGAAGGGAGAGAGGGGAGCTACAGGTAGTACAGGTGCCACAGGTGCAAAGGGTGAGCAAGGTCCAACAGGATATACCGGTGCTACTGGTGCAACTGGCCCCACTGGTCCTGCTGGACCTCAGGGTCCAAGAGGTTTCCCAGGTGAGGCTGGTGGTGCTGGCCCTAAAGGTGACACAGGTCCAACTGGACCTGAGGGACCTAAGGGAAACAAGGGAGATCAGGGAGCTCAGGGTTTCCCAGGTAAACAGGGTTATCCAGGTGCAAGTGGTCCTCCTGGACCCAGAGGAGCAACTGGACCTGGAGGTGACAAAGGTGATGCTGGAGCCCCAGGTACCCCAGGTGCCCCAGGTATTCCAGGCCCTGCTGGTCCTAAAGGCCATACTGGTCGTGCAGGCGAGCCAGGTGCTGCTGGTGCTGATGGTGCTCCTGGTGCCAGAGGACCTACTGGACCTCAAGGCCCTGCTGGTGCTACTGGCGCTAAGGGACACCCAGGTCTCCCTGGTGCTCCTGGTCCTGCTGGTTTGGCTGCTAAGGGACTCCCTGGACCACAGGGTTCCCCTGGTGAACCCGGTGAGCCTGGTTCTGATGGAGAGCCTGGCCCAGCTGGCCCTCCCGGTCCCCCTGGTCCTCCTGGTGAGGTTGTGTTCGAGAAGGGCAAAGGAGTGGAGGAGGTTATGGTTAAGTCCCCCATGTCTGCTTTCACTGCATCCCTGGTCACTCCATACCCTGCTGCTGGCACCCCCATTAAATTTGACCAAATAGTGTACAATGCTGAGAATCACTACGACCCTGATAGCGGCATTTTCACCTGCCAGATTCCTGGCGTTTACTATTTCGCCTACAGCATCCATGTTAATGGAGCTCATGCCTTGGTGGCTCTGTACAAGAATGGCGAGCCTGTTATGTTCACTTATGATGAGTACAACAAGGGCTTCCTGGACCAGATGTCCGGTAGCGCTGTCCTCTTGCTCGACGAGCAGGACACAGTGTACGTCCAGATCCCCGATGATGAGGCCAATGGTGTCTTTGCTGCCGAGCACGTCCACTGCTCTTTCTCTGGGTTCCTCATTGCTTCAACGTGATACGTTGATACAGTAGTTCCCAAAAGCCAACCAACTAAATTTGCAATCTATTTCTCAAACTAAAGTAAACTCCCTGTTCATTTTCCTCAAACAAACAGACAGGCAGTTCACCCTCCTTTGAGGAATAGTAGCATCTCGACTTGAAAACTACAAGAAATAGGTGCTTAGAAGAAGGAAAACTAATTTATGAAAACAGGTGATCAGGGATGGGGCAAGCAATCGACAGAAAGTTACCAGTGAGCTTTTGTAATGGAGACAGCATGTGAAATTGAGGTTAAATAACTGTGTTGTGTCCTGGCTTTTTCTTTTTCACTTTGTTCCTTTTATACTGACTTCAACTGGTGATTCTTAATTAAGTGTTTACCTTTTTTTCGTTTGTTTGTTTGTTTGTTTTTGTACAACCTTGTTTTGTTTGGGGGACCAATAATCTTATTAAAAGTACACAAATACTTTCTGTGCAACACGTTGTAATTGTTGTCCTTGTATGTGACTTGAATATTGTGAAATTGTAATGGTCAAATTGACTGTTATATTGAAATAAGTCACCAGAATAGTGTCAAACAAACGCAAATTGTTTACCGGCAACATTATATCCCTGTTTGTGCATTATGTCATGTAAAACATAATGACCGAAATAAAAGATGTCTTAAAAAAATGTTTTGTCTGAGGAGCATTTTTTAAAATAGGATCCAAATGAATAATAATGTATAACACATTATAAGGATTAGTTAGTAAAATGTTGGTATTTCTTACAGAAAATGTAGATTCAGTTTAATGTAATGTCATCTCAGATAAAGAAAAAGAGCTTTTAGAAAGGTTCAAACCTCCTAATGTATTGGGCTCAGCCTACTGCAGAGCAGTGCTTCTTTAAGTGTTGTGTTCATGTGTACTTTTAGTGCTAGTTTCAGTTGGTTTGAACATGAGTCCAGGAAATAGAAATAGCTAATAGCTACCAACTAGAGTTAAATCTATCTACTAGCTTTCCTAGTAGCACTGAGCCAAAGAACTAAAATATTTAGTTTTCATTTTTTGTGAAACATTTAGTCTGTGGCTAAAATTTGAACAGAAAATAAAATAATCGTAAATGATTTAGAATGGATGTTAGTAAAATATCTTCACATAATCATGTAAATCAGTATTTATCTTATTTAATAAGCATGATGACGATAGAAGTGGGAGAAGTATACTATGAATGAATAAAAGTACCTGTAGTATGTGAGCGATCTCATCATGATCAAAAGTAATTCACTGCAAGTGTAAGTACCACTTTAAAACTATCACTCTAAAACCGACTTAAGTACAAGTAATTATAAAAGTACAAGTACACCACTAACAAATGGATACTTGTAGGCATCAACTGTCAATGTCTTCTAAACACCAAAGAACCTCATGCTGTTGAATATCCATAGATGACAAGAACATTCAAGTCTAGTCCAGATTTCATTCACTCTATAAATATTATTTCTGCTTAAATATAATCATGTTCAGGCTTTAAGTTTTAAAAATATTTAGAAAAAAAAACTGAACACCTTTTGCTGTAAACTGCAGACTTCCATAGATAGAAAAATACAAAAACATTTTTTAACTTTTTGAAGAAAAAAGAAAAGATCCACTGATCTTATGTTATGAGTAAAATCTTATCTGCAAATTTCTCTGCGATGGATAAAGGTAATGGGAGTAAAAATATTTTCTTCTGAAAAGTAATAAAGATGGAAAGGTAATCTAGTATAAAATGGAAATAAGACAGGATTGTTTTGTTAGAGGGCCGTGGAGCATTGGTTTTAGGACATTAAAGCGTTAATTGGCTTACTCATTTGTTTGTGAAATTTAATGAAACTCTTAAAACTAAAAGAGACTGTATTGGCTCATAATGTATAATGCAGGACCAACTTTAGTTCACCCAGAACTTTAGTCGTTAAGCTTGTTTAAAAGAAATCCTTGGGAAATACTTATTACAGAAAATGTGCTATGTTATTTCACAACCAAAGAGATGGATGAGAAGGATATTTTCACATATGAATCTCTTCCCAAATGATCTCCACTGGTTGTCTGCTTTGCAACCAAAGTTTACAAAAGCTACTCCACCATGCAAGCCTGAGTATGGGTGTGCTCGATAAAGTTAGTATGTGGGATGAGGAACAGGGATGGACTTCTGGCCAGGCAGCAACTGTTTGATGTTCCCTGAGAGAAAGAGCAAAACGGTGGTTAGGTGAGGGGCCCAAGGGACATAGCAGAGAGGAAGCTTGTTGATGGAAACCACTGGGGATTGCCATCTGATGAGACTGCCATTCAGAGACGGTCTGTGGTCGGTGCATATGATGAGACAGACAGGAGCATAGATGGAGAGCTGCCTCTGGTTAACTCCACAAGCCACACTCCAAAATTATCTGTCGCACTTAAAAGAACATTTCCCTTTGATATGTTTTTGTATTTACGCAGCCTCACCTGCCTATAATTATTCATGTGTATGCATCTACGTTCTTGTGTATCCATCTCTTAAAAGGAAATGTATAAAGGAAAGAACTGGTATGAAAATACCCTGAGAAGAATGGACAGCAGTGTGTGGCATGAGGGGATACTTCATGGCTGCAAGCTGCATGTGCGACATACTGAGGGCCAAAATGGGCAGTGAATACCTCAACAACCTGACCAAGATGTATGTGTAGACCAGGAGGCAGAAATAGAATTATTATGTGTGTAAAACACACCCTTCTTGCGGTGGCCAAAGCTGCAATAACCAGGGTTAAACTGGGTGCAAAAGGAAATAGATGGGTTGAAATGAGCATGGGTATAACTGTGGGCAGCTAAAAACACCCTGGAGACTTTTGCTGCAATCGCTTTTACTATTAAAAAGACTCTGGTGCTTTTATGGGTTTTAGGGTTTTGTGCAGGAATCCCACTATGTCGATAGCAAGTGCAGGCATCATTTAGGTCTTTACTTAAGATACTGAAGCTCACAACGCTGTAAAAATATTTGTCTCAGACACTACCATTTATGGTGGAAAACCAGCAACTCTGTGATTGAATCAAACAACTTACCCTGAATCTCATCACATAATTATGCTGTGGTTGTTCCCTGAGTAAGTCAGGCATTTCCTAAAAAATACCATAGGACTGCACGCACACTCAACGTTGTGTTTCTGCAAATTAGGCTGTTTAAGACAGCAAAATGTGTGATAATTACATAAATTTAAGGATGTGCTTAAGACAGGTTGAAGTGGGCAGTTCACAAACTTCTCTTGTTGACTTAAGTAGTGGCCATGTGTGATATACGTGCTTTGAAGTTTGTTTTTTTTATATTTATCTCATGTATTTACATGACCTACTACAAACATTTAATTTTTTTTCATAATAAAAGTGTGAAACTTCACATACAACTCAAAATGCTTTCCACGAATAGTCATCCCCAAGTTTTAGTAAAGCACCACTTGAGGGTGCTATAAAGCAAACATATAATGCATTTGTTCCCCTAGTGGCTGATATGGGCCTCAAATCCTCACATCTACTCAAGCCATAGAAATATGACACTATGAATAATTTTACACTTGGTTGTCCTGTGCTCTGTTAAACCAATCGCTGAAGCATCATTTTGTATTAATTTATTGTTCCATATTGTATAAAATGAAGCCTCTATATATAAAAAGATACTGTTCACAGATTGAGCCCCTTAATGTGTAATGTGCTTTCTAGTGTAGACTTGTGCCGGTGTAGTCATCACAGCTCGATTCACAGTTTGCTTAAAACATCTCCCAATTTTATTCAATCTTACAAATGGTGAAAAACAAGAAAACTTCATTTACAATGGGTAATCTGTTAAAAACTTCAGTCATTTAGGTACATCTCAGTCATAAAACCAGTAATATCAAAGTCTATACAACGTGCATTACTACAGAATTTTGAAATAGTGGAACCTAATGGAAAGTAATGAGCACCTATTGTTTTGACAGTTAACTAAACCTAAAATGGTTGTGTCCACAGGAGAGTTGAGCTTAAAGAGTTGTAAACAACTGTGCACTGCAAAGACAACATTTAAGACTTGGTTCAGGAGTTTCCCTTTAAATATCACAATGTGTCAAATCTTGCAGACACAGCTTTAGCTGCTACATCCAATTGCCCAGCACCAAATACTTTGATTAAATATGTCAAATTCAGCCATGTGTCAACACAGTCATGGTTTCATGTAGAAAAACATTCACACTCACGTTCACACTTTCACACTCACCCACGTCACAAATGCAAGCACCAATGAGCAGTGAGGAAGCAGCGCACTCTCCTTTCCACCTCCTGTCCATCACTGCCAGTGACATTGCAGTCATTCTGGATGAGATGGTTGCAGAATAGTAAACAAACACCAACAAAAAATAACCAAAACAAATCCCTGGTTTTAGACAAGTCCTCGCATTCCTTCAGACAGGCTCCATCATCTCCTTCATTCCGGCGTCTCGTTCAGCAGGATTACTCCGCAGCAGCGGTGGCTTCTGGACTGGCTGCAGTCTCTGGTTCAGTAGGTGAAGCTTCGGCTGGTTTCTCCTCTCCTCCTCCTGCTGCTGCTGCTGCTGCTGCTTCTGCTTCTGGCTTTAACTCCTCCTCAGCCTTTGGCTCTTCAGCTGCAGCCTCCTTGGCTCCTTCCTCACCAGCCTCAGCTGGTTTGGTCTCACCTGTAGCCGCCTCCTCTGCTGCTGCTTCCTTCTCACCTTCGGCTGGTTCTGCTGCTCCTGCTGCTGCTGCTGCTCCCTCCTCTGCCGCCTCCTCAGACTCCTTCTTGGTCTTCTTGAAAGTGAAGCCGCTCAGCTTGAAGGAGGGTTTCTTGAAGGAGAAGCGCTTTTTCTTCTGCTTGCCTTCCTCGCTGGTAGAAGGAGTGCCTTCCTCTGGCTTGGCAGAAGCCTCTCCGTTTGTGGCAGCAGGCTCCTTCTCTTCTTTGACCTCGGCACCCTCTACCTTCTCACCTTCTTCTTTTGGCGCCTCCTCGGTAGGAGTGCTGCCATTGGCCTGCGCCTCAGCTTTGTTGGCCTCCTCTCCAGTTGGAGATGAATCCCCATTGGTTTTGGCATGGCCATTCTCCTGGAAGAAAGAATCAAATTCATTCTTCTACATGCACATTATCAATGTATGGAGATATAAGGAGGTAAGAATGTTAACTGCTTGTGATTGTGCTTTGAATACTGACTGATGATAAACATGTGTATGTAGGACTATCCCCAGCAAATTCCGACGAGCTGATACTTAATCATATTCACATACTAGTAGTAACGAGCAGCAAAACAGCCCTAAAACTGCAGCATCTGTTACTAGGAGAGTGACGACAGAACTGTGGCCTTCAGCAGTAGGCTAGTCGGTGAGACTGCAGTACCGCCGACATCCAGCGGGCGGCGATCAACGCCCAGGCGGTGGAAACAACATAAGAATTTTGTTTTTTTATCTACCTTAATTATTTAATCACTTGTATAATCAACAATGTGTTATCTCATTCCTTATGTAATTGTCTCATCCCATCCATCTGTGTTTTTTTAATAAGGTGTTCATCTTGTGGATGGTGGGCGTACAAAAACGTGGCTCCTTTCTTGATCCTGGCAACAAAGGCGTGGTATGGTGTTTTAAAATGGCCATGCCACAGTGAGAGCGGCCACAACCCTCAGCTGCACACATTTCAACCGAATTAAACAGAACAGCCTCAATGTTTTGAAAGTCTAGAGGCCCAGAGAGTTCAGAGTAAATTTAAAAATACATTTTGAACCATTATCCACATTGGTTATGCATCCTGATCTCTTACACGTCTAAAATACATAAATGCACAATATATCAATTACATTTAATTAAAATTTGTATTTAAAAGACGGTGTTTTGGAAACGATGCGGCCTTGCAAATTAAACAAAGCTGGAACAAAGCCCACGCCGGTGAAAATGGATACATGTGGCCACTTTCCCTGAAAGCCGGCGAGCGTGGGGTGCGCTGCAGGGAACATGGAGCACGCCATTGACGCAACACATTGCTAAATTGAGTAAAATCTCTGCGTGATCAATTAAGATCTGAGCGATTTCAACGCAAATTACCTGTCCGTTTGTCTTTGCTGCAACAGCTGCACCGTCTGCTGCCTTTTCCACCGCAGCTTCCTCTTTTCCAGCGGTTTTGGAGATTTGTGCTCCCATGCTTTTGGTCCAACAAAGGAACCCAACCGATGAAATGAATGAACAAAGACCGCAAGCTTCCTCCCGACGATTCAAGTCAGACGCCGACACCTCCTTCTGCAGACGAAGCCGAGGAATCAGACCGAGACCGAAGTGACCGCAAAGAGACGCGTGAGAAGTTGCAAAAAATGTGGCAAAGATGCAAAAAAAACGCGAATTCTTCCTATTTTTTCTCGAGCACAGTTTGTAAATGGAGAAATTGGCCCCAACGCAAATGAGATGCGGAGTACAACGCCCAAGTCCGCTGATGAATGGGCACCGGGGCTGTGACGACAAAGGCGCACCGTCTCCACCAATCACAAGTCCGAAATCCAACGGGTGGGGGGGTCATGGAGTCGGGGTATGGACAATAGGAGAGACACAATATGGCTAACAACTTGTTTTTTCTATGCAGTTAGAGTGCATAAGCTTGATTTTATTTTTTCCGACTTAAATCGTGACTGATTACGCAGAGCTTTAAAATGTCCAGGAGATTTAATTGATTTCAAGGTGCAAAGATCCTAGAAATATTCTTTGTCCAGCTGCATTTGCTGTTCACACACTGAAATATGGTTTAAAAGTACAAATAAATGCTCATATTTGCCTTTAAATGACGTTTAGTTTATAATGTTCAAGTATGTCAAACCTTCTTTGTTGGCAAATGTTTTCATTTCATTCTTTCTTCTCTAAATACATCTGCCACAAAAAACAGTGCACAGTAATTTGCATTACATATTTGTTAGAGATGCTTTTTTAAAAATACAAAACTGCTGCATTTGCACCCAAGAACATCCTGCAAGTTTTAAGTTCATGTATGCAAGTAAGAAAACAAGGACGGCCGAGGTGACAAAGCAGAGCTCAGCTGGTCTCGTGTTATATCATCACACACCCTCCTCACACATCTCCTACTCAGTAAACAGACATCTCCTGTAACTGGGAGCCCCTGTGCCCACAACTTCCCTCATCCCTCTTCTTGCATAATAGCGTCTTGTCTGCCTGTTCCAGCTGGAGCATCCCAGTGACCCAGATATAATGAGAGTTTATAGCCTTCTTGTGCTGCTGCCTGCTCCAGCAGCCGAAAGTGCTCTGACTCTGCAGCCACAAGTCTCTTCTCTCTGCCATCACTGCATGACCCACATCTCCATGGTTACCAGTCCAAAATGGCTCCAAGGAAGAGGCCACATGGCGAGGGCTTCAGTGATCGTGACTCCTCTTATGTAGACGTAAACTGTAGGTTGAGATTGAGTTCAAAACTCATCAGTGCAGACAGCAGTTTGGGGATTAGGGTGACTTCATACACCCACACTGTCTGTATCAGGCTAACTAGGCCAAGCTTATTGTGGTGATATTCTGATTACATGCAAAGCTGTAATTATTATGTTGAGCTGCCATGAATATGTAAATTGGAGGATAAAGCCAGCAGGGTACAAAGTTGCTTTTCAAAAATCATGAAGCCTCCCAAACATTTAGACATAAAGATTTGTCTGCAATTTCTTTCTATGTCAGCATCCTAGGTGGAGTCTGTGTGTGTTGGTCAGCTACTGACAGAGATACTGTAAGTGCACAACTATTGCAAATATCTGCAATAACTTAATAAAAGGGTTTAAATCAACAAAAGATTTTGCAAAAACATGCTGTTGTCAGTTAATGTATCCCTACCCGAAATTTTACCTTTAATGTTTTAGAAGAAAACAAGTTTTTGTATTTTAGTTTGCTGTAGGTTTTTCGTGTTGTTGTTGTTGTTGTTTTAATGACTGTAGTGTTTTTTAATTACATGCAATTACCAAACAAGTGAGAGGCTCATTTATGGCATTTGCACAACAATCTGACATGTTTAACTATGAATCTTAAAATCTAAAAACCCCCAAATGACCAGATTCTGCACATTGGCAGGAACAAACAAACCATGGACCAGTTATCATTATGCCTGCTTTACCCAGTGCTGATTACCTGGATCAGGTGTGTTCAGTCAACCAGAAGCTGAAAGATACCAATTCACATAGTCTCCCCCTACTTCATGCTCGGCTGAGATGGTATCTTCCAATTTCTGATGACTGTTTGTCCCTTTGTTGCACCCCATGTTGCTCCTCACATTCCCTCAGTGAATTCAGCTCACGTTTCTCAAATGCAGTCGCTTCATGAGCTTCCACTGAATATTTACTGAATTATACCAAACAACTAAACAAATACACTCCAAGCTTTTATTTATACATCTTGGCCCAAATTGATGGTGTGCATGTGCAAACTAGAAACATCTGTGTTTCAAATTACATTAGTCATTTAGCAGATTTTATCCAAAGCGACTTACAAGTGAGATATAAGGTACGATAAACTTCATGACCCCTACTGGAGGTAGGCCACTGCCGGGATTCGAACCCCCGTCTCCTGAGTGGATGGAGGCGATGTGATCACTACACTATCCAGCCGCAAATTCACCTTATAAATTAAAAGCATAAAAAAAAAGTCAGATCTACTTGTACAAGAACAATTTGCCCATCATGCCCTCTTTTTCTGTCACTCTAAAAACTGGGCGGTGTCCCGCTATGCATTGTAATCTCCTGGTTGGTGGAAAACGCTGTCAATCAAATGTATGATGGTGATACGCGAAAGCTGCGTCGAGACGTCCCCCCCGGAAATCAACATGACCCTTCCTTAGTCAAAATAAAAGCACAAAAGTAGCTAATTTTTAAATAAGGCTCTGTTGGCGTTGCTTATCACAACTATAATAATACTGCTTAGGTTGATTATTAGCTAAAAAATAAGTTTAATGCATTTTTTGGTTCCACTGAATACTCGTAATGCTTCTTTTTATTTACCTCAACTTCAACACAAAGCTTACAAAATAAACCTTTATTGTGACACAATCAACCGGAAGTGCTGTTTATTATTGTGACGAACTTGACGCTGTTCGCCATCGTCATCATCTGTACGCACGGCGGCGACAGGAGCTCCTGAATCGGCAGGGACGGGTCTCCCACTGCTATTCTCTCCCCCAATGCGAAGGAAAAACACAAACCGAGAGTAGAAACTCATCCGCGCATTTGTCCACGAAAGTCCCTCTGGAAACTCCGATGGATTAATCTGATTTTTCTGCGGTAAGCACGTATTCTTGTTTTTTAGTCCTGTGTTGAATTTCAATTGGTGCACCCGCCTTGTCCCCTATTTTGCGCTGTGGACTGCGAGATGAATTCATCTACCGGAGAGCAGTGAGGATAAATAACACATTGTGGGGTCGTTGCGTTCAGGACAGGCGTCACTTATTCTGCAGACGTAGGCGCATCTATTTGGCGGATAACTTTGACTCTGAGAAGAGGGGAAAACAGAGACAGAGAGAGAGAGAGAGAGAGAGAGAGAGAGAGAGTGTGTGTGTGTGTGTGTGTGTGTGTGTGTGTGTGTGTGTGTGGGAATGGTCTCGTAATTGTGGATGGTGTTTTGCAGTGCTGTGATTCTGGAGAGGGGGCTCTCGTGTTGCAGCAGGAGGGATGGATGCGCTGCAGAGACCACTGAGGCCATGCACACACATAATAAACACCACGAAGGCCTGCAGACAGTCTCCTATTGATTTATCCCCAAAATAACTGTCATAAGCTTTGGCACGCTGCACAATACACAGTTATTGCTGTCCTGATCAGGTAATCTGATGTGTCTGGAGCTGCAGCCATCCATCTTGTAGGCAAACACTGGGGGTGATATAGTATGTGGAAAGCTGGGAGCAGCAAGTTAGGGAATAGTTAGTGGTGTGTTGGTTTAGGATTATGTACCCAGCACTTGAAGCTGTGCATTCAGCCTTTCCTTTCTCCACGAATGACTGCACAGGTATTGTGCGTGATATACGTGATATGCATCAAATATGAATGAAAGGAGATTTTTATTATGGTTCATGGACCATGGGCATTTCTCCTCAGGCCCTCTGTGTCCATACAGTGATGCCTGCTTATCTGATATACTGACACATGAGCTGCCACGCTTCCCACCAAACATAAAACATAACTGACGTGTGCTCACGTTAAAGCTAAATGTGTTGATTTACAAGACATTTAATAGATGTTTGAATGCTTTGAAGTAGTTGTGCATAGTATGTGTAGCTGCAAGTACCATTATACTTTTGAGCTGTGACAATTTAGTTTATTTATTGGTTTGACCGGCTGCTTAACAGTGATAATTTGCTGCTCTTTCTTGTCTTAACATTGCCTTTTTTAATAGTTTTTTATGCAGTTTTAAAGACTAAAAGACTAATCAAGAAAATAATCAGCAGCACTGTTTTCAATATAGATTCATCAGTTGATTGATGAATCACTTGGTCTATAAAATGTCTGGAAATAATGAAAAATGCCCATCTCAGCTCCCCAGAGTCCCAGTGATTCATTTATTCAGCTAATTCTAGTTGTGTGAGATCAGCTTTCCAAAAGATTTTCAATTTTTTAAGAGCACAAAACAGCACACACACTGAGAGAAATTGGCATCAGAGAATTCCTGGCATTAACGCTTTAAAAAACTCTGCAGCTCTACATACACACCATGTGACTCGCGTCTCAGTTTCCATCTACCCGAGTGGTATTGAGTTCTACCAGAAATCTTCCAACCTACATAGATGCAGCACATCACTATTTCCAGTGGATTGTTACAGTGACCGTTGCCCTCCATTGGCACAAGATTTGGAAAGACAGGCATTGACAGCAAGAAATCTGCTCTTGTATTTTTATAACTTAACTTTTCTTTCTGATTTGCTCTGTTCTCCAGTTTGAAACATGTCCATCTACGAGTGAAACATCTCTCTCAGACTGAGTGGACATTTACAATGGGCCCAGTGATTTAACAGCATGAATCAACAAACACAACTGTGAACACCGTGACACCGAAGCACAGTTACGCTTAAACCCACATGCACGTACAGTCCGACGCTCAGCTGTGGGTTTTATAACTAACTCTGTTCATTCAGTATCCGGAGAATGCTTTGAAAGCTTCAACACTGCCTTCCATTGTGCAGATAATCTTGTAGCTGAGTGAAATGTGGCCATTGTCTTGTTGTTGATACACTGTTAGAACTCTGTTGTCCAACACAAGCAAATATTGTAACTATTCGGAGAATGGCAGCCACAAGAAGGACGTTGTCACAGTTGTTCTGAATCCAGTAAACACTGCAGTGAGTTTAAGGTGTATTGAAGCGGCACACAACTTGAAATGTTGTGCATGAGTTTCTGTGATAAAGTGCAACAAGTTGCATTTTGTAGCTGAATAAGATCGTTGTTTGTGCGACTTCAGTGGGAGCAGTGTGGGAGGTTTGACCTTGTATTGTAGCACGTCAGTGATCAGCATGTAAAGGGCCCACACTTCAAATTAAACAGGGCTGCCTTATCTTGATTTGCAAAATGGTTTTATTCGGGATAGATGTGTCAGGGTTAAATACTGAGATGTAATGACCAAACGCTTCTTCTTTTACTCTACATCACTGATAAAGAACAGAAATAATATCAGGTCAACTTGTTGCAAATGAGATAGTGTGTCCCCATTAGAGCTGATGCAATTAGTCTATTAAGTGATTAGTTGGAAAGATATAAAATTAAACAGCAACTCAGTGCAGCTGTTATTTCGTTCAGTAATTCCAGAGATTCTCTGGTTTCAACTTCTTGAATGTGAGTTTTACTTTGTCATTTGTTGTAGTAAACTTGATATTTTGGGGTTTGGGGCTCATGGTCAGATAAAAAACCACTTTACCTTGGGACATTACAGTGAGACGTTTCACATTTAACAAACCTTATTATTAAAATACCTCAATTGGTAATGATAAAAATAATTGTAGCGATGGGCTATATATAAAGCCATACTTTAATTGTTAATTGATTTACATTAAAATCACTGCTTTTCAATTCAGTTGCACAGATCCACGTTTTTCATAACATCCTGCACATATGTCTGTTTCTCAGGTCTGTTTAATCCATCAGTTACACTGACTGACCCTGACACGTCTGTCCTTTTAATTTAGTATATTGATCTTGCAACTCTATAAATGTGAGTGTGTCATCATGGCTCCCGGCGCTGTGTGTGTGTGTTATTATAGATGATTAACCCATACAGCGTTAAAATAAAGGCTTTCATTTCACTAAATCAATTTCCAGTTGAGCCCAACTGCTGGGCTCTTGAGTGTGTGTGCACTAACCCTGTCTCTGTGTTACCATAATATTGGTGTCCTGATTTTTCTTCATTCTTCACTTCCTGATGTGAGGAAATCTCGCTGCAGCGTTGACAAATAGTATTCAGCAACAGATCTGGCCAGACACCAAAGCCAGATTTTAGACAGCATCTTGAACGAGTCAAGATGACAACTTTTAAAACGATAGCCCTGCCTGGCCGTGTTTGTCTGCAAAAATCAGGTCCTACTCTTTCCCCTCGTCTCTGGCTTATATTATTAACTCTTACAACTCTTACAACACAATACTTAGCTACATTCCTGTCCCCTGTGGACCTTTATATCACGCCGGTGTGGTCATCGTGGAGGCAAGCTGTTCATTTGGGTCTGAAAATAGTGTGATGAGCGTTCTCACAGGCTGAGGTGGTCATGCGATATCCAGGCTGCTCTGCAGAAAGGAACAAGCCCTGAGGCTGCGATGCCATCATCTGCTTTTTTGTGGAGAAAGTTCTGCCGCGGGTCTGGGACACAGCCGCCTGAGTGATGAATGTTTGAGAAACTCTTATATTACTGTGAAAATCTGATAAAGCTGCCAGTTGCTTGATCTTAACTTAATAAATGCAAACTTTTGTTTATCTCCTTAAAGCAATGTCTTCGGGATGTCTAAAGGTCGCAACACAAAGTGCACACAGACACGATTCATATGCAGATGTTTACTAAGCAAGCACTTAAAAAAAAAAACAATACCACAAAGGGAACATGTGTATATAAATACTACAAGATGGCCTAGATTCTGTGCAGCAGAATGTTTTACAGCTATGTTAAAGCTACGGTAGTCCCCGGCCTTTTCACTACAAGAGCAGGAAGATTTTCATAATCCCCACAGGCAGCACGACAACATGAGATCTCCCCTCATTTACTCTGATCCCTCCAGGAGTGGAGGCTGTTTCAGTCACTGCAGTTAAAGAGACAATCCACCAGCAAAAAATGTTCATATAATATGTTAACCCAGTCAGGTCAGTTTATTTTTTCATGCTAGTATAATCAATTTAAAAGTAATCAATGATACTAACCAAGAGATCAACAAGCAAGGTGTTACCTGTGTGTTATTTTTGTTTTAACTCATATATATTTTGTCTTAAACTGGTTCCACCAGTGTATAACTTATTTTATATATTTAATAACTGATGCTTGGTAAAGAGCTGCACGTGGTGATTATTTCCTTATTTATTTCTACTGTAGTTGGAAAGGTGCCTTTCCCTTTAAATGGAAATGGTAGTAAACATTCATCGCAAGGTGGATTTTCACCATAAATCCCAGAAAATGGGAGATGTACATATAAATACCAAGGGGGATCATTTGATATCTGTAGGATTACTGGTGAAGCAACATTTGTCTTTATGTGGTCTTAGCTTTGGGCTTATCCTGTAATGCTACTGCTGGGCTTGGTTCTTCTTCTGGGTATTTTATGGGGTTTTATTGGCAGTAATGAATCACAATGATCCCTTGCTCTCTGCAGTGACTCCTGTCTTCTGTTAGTTAAGCTATGTGGGGCAAATACTATATAGGCCTGGAGCACCTGAAAATGCTGTTCACAGTAGATGAATTGTGTATTTGGAAGGCATTTTATCATTTTGATTACCTGTGGGCTGCAGGTAACACAGTAGTGACTGTAACTCTGCATCTTTACATTTTATAATTTTAGTCTGTTGACATTGAGAAGAGTCGGATTTCTTAAAGACAATGAACATAATGGAAAAATAAAACTGATGCTTTAAAATCAGTGCAGTAGTTAAAAGTGATGCCCACTTTGCCTACTTTGTATTTCTTCTTCTGTTACTTAATGATGCTTTAAAGGTCATCATTTCTAAAACTAGTCCACCAATTAAGCATCTTGTAATTTCCTGCTTACGTCTTCTGTCATTTTCTCACATAATTGCTAGTAGCCAACATCCAAACTTGTTTTTGTGTTTGGTTTTCAAAACTGATTACAGATTTTTGCTTTCAAATGTATACCCAATGTTGCAGTAAGTGACACATCTGTTAGCATTTTCTTACGATGCACACATTTGGGTTTCTTGCTAGTAAACATAAACCAGACTTGAAGGAATCCAGTAATATACTGTGCAGCTTTTATTGTAACTATTAAACTCCAGTGATCCTTAAAAACAGACAGCTCCAGCTCATTTTAGGTTGCAACTAGTTGAAATGCACAACTAGAAAGTTGTGCGTTTCAAGTGTTAAGAGAATGATGGCAACTAATGATTAATTTCCCTAAAGATTTTTCTAATCTGCCATTTTTATTTCATTATTAGGTGTTTAAAATTTAATTAAATAAAAGAAAATCCTCATCATGAGTCCAGGATGACCTCTTCAAATCATTTTAGTCGTGACAGAAAGGAGTCAGTCTTTAGTTGGGGTCAGAAGCAGTGCAATAGTTTCCCATTCTCCTGTCTGCTGCAGTTCTGCCTTTTGCCCCCAGCACCACCTCTCTCCATCTTCACTGACTGTAAACAAGTGTGTTTCTAATTAGCCATCCCTAAAGTAAGCTGCCCGCTAATGCTGATGAAAGACAACAGTGCTTCCGGCGGTCTCTTCCTCATGCTGGTGTTATACAGGCTTTGTGATCTTCCAGGGCTTAAAGGGGTGCACGGTGATCCGAAATGTGCATTAGTTTAACTGGGTCTTTAAAGACGGTAAGACTCTATTTAATTGGCAAAGCAGATTATCCTCCTTCATCAGAGAGACTGGTTTTAACTTTGCATCAGTGAGGCCAAGTGCTTCATCAGTCCCCTTCATGACACTGTGTGGATCCAAAGAGAGCTTTGCTGTTAAGGGCTTCTCTTTCTATTTTAAGTCAGTGTTTAGATTCTATAGATGGGCATGTGGCTCCTTGTAAAAAAACAAAATTAAAGTGTGTGCCAGCTTATAAATGCATTGGATGGGTGTGAAGTGTGGTCAGTGTGCAGTAAGATGCAAAAGTAAACATGGTAAGTAATGCTGTTAAAAGCATTTATGGAATGTTAATTGGGTATTTTTTCTGCTTAAAGTATTTCACATGAACACATATTTACAACATTAGCCACACACTGCAGCTCATAATATTGTTTCAGTTAAATTAGTAATGGAGTTTAAATGATCGCGTTTAATTTCAGCTTAATTGAAAGATTTTTCTCTGCAGCTCTCAGAGGATGCTCTGAAATAATGGAATATTGAATCATAATTTCCCCCATGGAGATGGCGTGTGTGCTATTATTTCACCTACATACTAATTCTGTCTCTGTGTCTTTTACTCCCTGCAGAGAGTAGAGAATGGGCTGTGTCCAATGTAAGGATAAAGAAACAGCTAAACTCACTGATGACCGGGAGACCAGCCTCTCACACAACTCGGGCTACCGGTATGGGTCTGACCCCACACCACAGCACTACCCCAGCTTTGGGGTCACCACAATCCCCAACTACAACAACTTCCACAGCACCTCCACCCAGGGGGTGACCGTGTTCGGTGGAGTGCACACGTCCTCGCAGTCCGGGACACTTCGGTCCCGCGGAGGAACAGGTGGGGTGGAGAGTGTGATAGCTGTGTGTGAATGCATATGTGATGTCCAAACAGAAGGCAGCTGAAAATATGCTCTAAACATTTTGCTGCATTATTAATGCAACTGTAATGTTGACGCTTTGGGAAAGAGTTAAAGAGAACGAAGCTAATTCGAATCACCTGTCTTGAGATGCATGTAAACCCAAGAGCCGCTATTTTTTTTTCTCTCTCATGTTTTATGTTTTGAGTGTGCTGATGCTGTGCTGGTATGATAAATTTATCCTTCTTTGGAAGATAAATGTCCATTGGCTGCAAGTTAATGGAAAACACAGTGACCTAAATTATCGCCAGTGCTCTGCGAGGCACATCTGACAACCAGACCAATGACACATTGTGCTGAATAGTGCAAAAAGTGTTTCCAGTATGAGGAAGTTAACTTCACACTCTCTATCATAAAGATATATCAAAGATACAGTACAGCTTCTCTTGCTTTGGTGTCACCTACTTTAGGCTTTTTATTCTAAAGGTAGATCCAAAATGTGTCTTTTAGAGAAGGCACATTTAGATATTTAGGTCTTCATTGCTGCTTTGGAGCTCAGGATAGAGAGAAATGATCAAGATTGAATTAGAAAATGAACATTTTACAGACAGGGACGCCTCATCAGAAATATTCAATTAACTGCAAAGTCAGATTTTGTATGCAAAAGTTTTTTTATGTGCATGTTAAACCTGCAATAACGTTTTGATTATTTATTTTATTATTTTATTACAACACAACACTGGCATGCTGTTATAATTGTAACATTATAGAAGTAAACCTGATAAATTTAAGTCCAACATTTACATTCTTTTTAACTCTTCTTTGGTTTAAACATTTGTCTTTTTGGATAAATTTGGCTAAATGCTCCTCAAACTGTGTCTGCTCACCATTGTGTGTTGAGCCTAAAACCAAAACAATGTGCTGAAAATGAAAAAAAAAATGTTTTAATGCGGAAAGAAAATAAAAATCAAACAAATAACATCAAATTAACAATAATAATGTTACATATACAGTATAAAGCATATGAACCCCTGCCACTGTCGCCTCAATAATGTAAAACATCTATTTACAAAGTAAAAAACAAGTTATAAAAATTTTAATATTATTATAAATTATATAACAATATATTTTAAGACATCTTCTGTTTGAGAGATCAAAGCACATAACTCCTCCTTAACTATTTACAATATACTTCTGCTTTTGAGCTGTTTGGAAAGATGAAGACTCGATGATGTCTAGTTGAGGGAATTTGTGAATTAGCTTGAAAATACAACACACAGTAAAACAATCTGGACAATTCCTCTGTCTGTTTTATTTTTTATATGGAAAATACTAATAAAAATTGAGTTTCCCACATATGGGATGCAAGAAAAACAAAACAAAAAAAGGCAGTAGGTCATTATATAACAGGCACCCCGTGTTTCTCAGATGAAGAAAGCCACAGAGAACCACAATAAAAAACACATCCTAACATTTCACACATACCATTCACCTACATCTACTAACTCTAACCACCACATATCAATTTTTTGTTTTCCTGCAGGAGTGACTCTGTTTGTGGCTCTTTATGACTACGAAGCCCGGACCGAAGATGACCTCAGCTTCAGAAAGGGGGAGAGGTTCCAGATCCTAAACAGCACGTAAGTGTGAAAACATCTGTATGACAGCATCTGTATGAAGGGTGGCGGCCTTGTTTTCCTCCGCTGTGTTTCGTCTGTCATGAAACGTTTCACAGGCAACAGCGAGTCTGTTTGTTTAAAATGAAATCTCTCTTATTAGAATTGTGATGTGGACATTACCAGATGGCTCTGCTTTCGCCATGTAACTTAGAGGACATTCAGCCGCAAAATCTGTGCTCTCACTTCATTTGAGTGGTTTTTTTTGTACCTGTTTGCTTAATGTGTAAATGTTATGTTTGTTCCAACCTGCCCACCATCCTCCATTTCTCTCTGTCCTCCTCTCCTCAGTGAGGGGGACTGGTGGGAGGCTCGTTCTCTCACTACAGGTGGGACTGGTTACATTCCCAGCAATTACGTAGCTCCGGTGGACTCAATCCAAGCCGAAGAGTGAGTAAAACTTTTTTTAAGAGCACCCACACACACTCATAGCATAGCAGCTTCATCAACAGAGGATAATTAATATTTGAGAGCTCTTCTCGCTGCCTTTTGTTACAAGTGACATAGTGTACAGTACAAATAAAAGTCAAAATGTTTAAGCTAAATATTACACTCGTAGTTTGATCTGTTCTTGTTTTTTGCCTGCAGCTGGTATTTTGGTAAATTAGGTCGAAAGGATGCAGAGAGGCAACTGCTCTCCAACGGCAACGCCAGAGGCACTTTCCTCATCCGTGAGAGTGAAACGACCAAAGGTACTTTCACCAAATAGCATCGTGCCGGCATGTTGAATGCTATTAAAATTTAGATATAAGACAGATGAGTGTGTAAATAAATTAAGTTTTAGGAACACTAAAATAATCAAATATGGCGCGAGAAGAACTGTCACAGAACTTAAAATTCAGTTTCCAGATAATTTCTTCTGTCGGTTGTGGTGTTTAATGTTGTGTTGTGTCTGTGCCAGGGGCCTACTCCCTCTCCATCCAGGACTGGGATGACATCAAGGGGGATCATGTCAAACACTATAAGATTCGCAAACTTGACAGTGGAGGCTACTACATCACCACCAGGGCCCAGTTTGAAACGCTGCAGCAGCTGGTGCAGCACTACTCTGGTGAGACTGCTGTACAAAAACCTCCTGACCACATTTTCTTCTGCTCAGCTTACAAACAATAAAAGAATGTGTTCATAATTCTCTAATATGCTTTCAAATTCAAATTGTATGGTCAATCCAGCCAGGGCTGCAGGGCTGTGCTGCCGCCTGATCGTGCCGTGCCACAAAGGCATGCCGCGTCTAACTGACCTGTCCGTCAAAACCAAAGACGTGTGGGAGATCCCACGGGAGTCGCTGCAACTCATCAAGCGCCTCGGCAACGGCCAGTTCGGAGAGGTCTGGATGGGTGTGTATCTTTTTGGCGTCCTCTTTTGGCACAAATGAAGAATTGGACAACTGTGAGAGGTGTTGCAAAACACACTGCATGTGTTGGATCATTCAAAACTAACACCCAGCTAACGTTGTCTGCAGGGAGAAATGTTTGCTTTCTGTGATGTCGTTCAGAAATGGTAATAGTTTGGCTGTGGCTTTGTATGATCTGCGTCCATTTTGATTGGATCACGATGCTTTGACTTAATGTGGTTCCTGATTGGATTCAGGAATTGTTTCCATTTAAAATTCATGCTTTTATTTGCATAGATTTTAATCTTATTATTGTGTTTTTCTGATTATTGCCATCACTATACTATAAGCTTTATATTTCAGAAACCACAAGCTACCGTTTGTTTCCAGTTATCTGCGCTATTTTTATTGGTTAATTTTTCTTTGTTAGGCACATGGAATGGCACCACCAAGGTGGCAGTGAAGACTCTCAAGCCTGGCACCATGTCACCTGAGTCCTTTCTCGAGGAGGCTCAGATCATGAAGAAGCTCCGACATGACAAACTGGTGCAGCTCTACGCCGTGGTGTCTGAAGAACCCATCTATATCGTCACTGAGTACATGAGCAAAGGTTGATGCAGTTTTAAACTGACAGTATGAATATTACATAGAGTGTGCACAGTCTCGAACAGACCAACACATTTGTGTACATAATTTACACATCTGCACTGACAGCACAGCAGTGTCTATTTCGTCGCTTCGTGCTTACTCCAGTGGCCACACAAGGGAAAACTGGATTAAACACAACACATTATAGTCACACAAACAATGCAGATCCTAACTAATATTTTGTGTTTTTTAGGGAGTTTGCTTGACTTCCTTAAGGACGGAGAAGGACGAGGCCTCAAGCTGCCAAATCTAGTGGACATGGCAGCACAGGTGTGCCACTGAATATAATCCAAAATTTATGTGTTACCAGAGAATTAAATTCACTCTAACCATCTCCAGCTGTTACACATTTATTCATTCAAGCATCTTGTTGTTGTCAGTGTTTTCATTAGGCAGCTTCTCACTTTAATCAAAATGGCAGCATCTGAAATGTCTGAACACATACAAATAAACTCTATGTACAGTATCACATTGACGTTTACCTACATAGCTGCTCTGTGATTACTTTATATCAAGAGCAGATGCACAACACAGTATTAAAATATGGCGAAACATACAGTAAAAGAGAGTATAAGTAATTTAGCATCATAGTTGGAGCACTCACTCAGTGCAGTTTGCACTTTACTCTGGAGCAATGATTCATCATCCGTGGGTCGATAAGTAATCATACCTGACACCAGAGTTTATTTAGTGGATGTGGGAAATCTATGGGTTGTCAGTTAAGAGACGCTCTTCTCTGTTGCAGCACCATTTTCAAGGCTGATAAAATGACTGTAAATCTACATATAAATCTTTTTCTAGCACAGATTAAATCACCTTTAATCCGCTCAGTGATAAGATTGTCACTGATAAAATAACCCCATTTCCCAGGTGGCAGCAGGCATGGCATATATTGAGAGGATGAACTACATCCACAGAGACCTGCGCTCTGCCAACATCCTAGTCGGAGACAGCCTGGTGTGTAAGATCGCTGACTTTGGTCTGGCCCGGCTCATTGAGGACAATGAATACACTGCAAGACAAGGTGGGCTGTCCAACATTTTGTGTAACATCCTTTCTATGTTATTAACAACTGCTTGTACATAATTTGCTCTCAAGCTTTGGCATCTGATGCTAATGATAATGTGCTCGGCAGTGGTAAGGTACTTTAAAAACCAGCACCAGATTGATGTAATTTATGTCAAAATCTTACTCTTTCACCAAATCATAGCTCAGTTAGGTCTGAATGTGCAGATTAATGCACATACTTTTAGATTCAGTATGACTTAAATTTAAATAATAGTTCCTAGTATTAGTTACAAATAAACATCCAATCCAAATCATAGAAAAATGCTCCTTATAACTCCAGAACTTGCCTTAGGATCATCATGCTTTTAAGTTTAATTCAGGATTAAATTAATCCATTGACCGTTGTCTGTTCATACATGGGTACACTGCAAGCAGGAGCTGCTAATAGGAAATTCTGCATACTTATAATAGTGCTGATTTGGCAAAATGTGAACAAACATAGACTAAACATAGATTGCTAAAGGTCAAATGTGTCAAACCTTAGCTTAAAATAATGACATTTTTCAGTTTTTCTTCCTGGGGGGCATGATACCCCGGCCCCAATTTACTTGCACTAATGAAATTACAGATTGAAGAACAAATCACTACAGAGAATAAATGCCTCCTTACTCATTCAGTTTTGGTATATTTCTTTAATTCCCTCCATATTTCCTGTGAAATCACAACAGTGAATTTCTGAATTTCTTTTAGGTGCAAAGTTCCCCATAAAGTGGACTGCTCCTGAGGCAGCTCTCTACGGGAAATTCACCATCAAGTCGGACGTGTGGTCGTTTGGCATCCTCCTGACAGAGCTGGTGACCAAGGGCAGAGTGCCCTATCCAGGTGAGCGTGTTCAGCTTGGTGGATTATGTAATCACTGCTCAATTCCAGCTGATTACTCATGTTTGATTAATGCAGTGTGTGTGTATGTGTGAGAACGCCTGAGCCATGGCTGAGTTGTCTAAAAAAAGAGCAGCATGTTGTATAATGTACATTATATTATGCATTATGCAGGAACACCTTAGCCACTGAATGTGTGAACATGTGAAATGTTTCTGTGCTCCTGTTTATCTGCCATACACATTTTGACATTATATTTTAGGCATTTAAGCATCCAGAGTTGCAGATTAACAGAAGATGAAAAGAAAAGAGTAAAATTCAGAAAATCTAAAATTGTACATCCATGTTCTGAATTAATCACCTTTTTAAATCGTTCAACTGTAAATTAAACACCCTGCACTCCCACACAGGTCTTTCAGTAACTCTTGAGTAGTATAAAATGCCTTTCCTGTTCATTATTGTGCAGGCAGGTTGTTTCTAAGATGATAAAAAGTGAATACTGAATAAAAAAAGTATTAGTGTGTGAGGGAGGGACTTAGTAATTAGGCAGAGTGACTTTCCTTTTAGAAAGCTTTTCAACCACATTTGCCGGCGTTTGTTTCTCCAGGCATGAACAATCGAGAGGTGCTGGAGCAGGTGGAGCGAGGTTACAGGATGCCATGCCCGCAGGACTGCCCCTCATCCCTACATGAGCTGATGGTGCAGTGCTGGAAGAAAGACCCAGAGGAGAGGCCCACCTTCGAGTACCTGCAGGCCTTTTTGGAGGACTACTTCACTGCCACGGAGCCTCAGTATCAGCCAGGGGATAATCTCTGAGCACCTCTGCCCTCATCTCATGTCTTTTCACTGGCTCTCCACCCGAGGGAGCCAGACTCCAGATATTTTCTCTCATTCCGTGACTGTAACAATCTTAAAAGCTCATCGACTGACTTCTTGACTTCCAGGCTTCACACAAACGCGGACTGACGGCTGCTCTGTCAGTAAACTGACTCCAATCAGCGAATGTTTCAGGAGGGAGGGGGGTGTTCGAGATACAAATGACTGCCATGATAAACCAGATGAGTTGTGTAACTTGTATGGAGTGTAAATATAAATTGCTTGTTATCTCTTATCTCTCTTTTTGTTTGTTTGTTTGTTTCATTTAATATTACTTTTGATATTTTGTGGATTTTTTTTTTAATTCAAGGTCAAAGTGATTTCAGATGAACAGCTCGTAAAGAGACGTGTGAGGCTCACAGCTGGTAACAAACAATGTAGGAATGGTAATAGTTGGACATCATGGACTGAGATGTCTCAGAAATTTTTCTGGGAGTCCATTTACCTTTTTTACAAGATTAATATAACAATACTGCTCTTTTCTTCTCAAGGAACTTAGATGTACTATAACACCTGTTCTTGCCTTTTTATGTTTAGGAATATTCTTAAAATGTAAGGGGAATGCCTTCATGCTTTCCACACACTAATTTAGTGCATCACTTTCCCATCCAAACTTGTATGGCATCAGCACTGAGATTAAGTGCATTCATTGCATTTCAGCTTTGGCCAATGATTTTTAGAACGGCTTAAAGTAACTTTTAGTTCAGCTTCTTGTAGTTGACAGGAGGGCTGACTTCCTCTTCAGCTGCGACCATGGTTAGGCTGACTGCTTAATATACTGATAGTTTAACATGTACGTTGCATTATTGTATGGCAGCAGGCTGTGTATGAATTGTGCATTGTCTATTTGCTTCAGTGGCCAAACAAACCATTTCCATGTTCGGAATGAAGGATGCGCACCAATGTTTGTCCCTCCATAATGTGTTTCAGGAAATATAATGGCGTTTACAAGTCCTTAAATGTTAGTTTAATTAATAATTTGCTCACCATTTCACATAGTCTTTGAGATTAAATGTTTGTTTGTTTTTTATCAAGGACATCTGCAGCTCTGGATGACATTTTATCATCTCAAAGTATCAGCCTTCTCTCTTTGGGTGAGAGTACACTGTTTCTTTGTGTGTTTCTTTTTTTTTTTTTCATCTTTTCATTGGTAGAAAAGTGAGCAAAAACCTCTTTGTACCACTTTTTCTACCCCAGTTTAGTAAGTATACATAAAATGTTTTTGGTCTCAGCATTATTTATTGTTTCTGTTAATTGTACACAGCTGGTTTTGAAATAAACAATCTTGCCATCACCACCTTGTGACTTAGAAACGGTTACCAACACTTGTCAGTAACTGGTTTGAAAGATTTTGTAACTTCTACCTTTCTCCAGAGAGCAGACGGCACCACAGGCTTCACTGAAAAGTGTGCAACAATTTCCATCACTGTTGTATAAATGCACGTGGCCGAAAACAACTTTGGTGTCTGTGAGAGTGATTAAGTCCCCCTCAGGCTGAATGTGACAAAAAGACACGTGACTGAACTCTGAAGTATGCAAATCACCTTGTAGGTGTCCACCCTGCAGTTAGGTCCAGGCAGCCATGCGCACTGCAGACACAGCATGGCAAGTAAACCTGAATAAAACTTGCTTAATGTACTTTTTTCATTTCATTTCTGTTCAGATTTCAACCAAGACTAACCTACTATTAGCCTTGATAGACTTTAATTGCGAACATATACAGTTGATTTTATATCATTTAGCCTAAATACTGAACTCTTAGAATAAGACTGTACTTCTTACCCTACTCTGAGCTCGACTTTCCTGGCTGATCAGGCTAAGCAACAAAAACACAACATTCTTGAATCTGATTGGGCGCAACTGAAGCATTGAAAAATTTGCATATAGCAGACTACAAGCCTCTGCACCTAAAGGAGTGTAAAGAATTCAGCAGAGAACAGGTAGGTCATTGTTGCTCTTTCTGTTCAGACTGAGGCCTGGCCTGGTACGTAGACAGTATTTGATTTTGCAACATATAATATATATGATGTATGTTTATGATGATATATTCATACCAGTATGTGCAGTAACTTCTTCAACATTATTCCTACAGATTGTTTATGAAAAATGTCTTAGTACTATATTTAGATTTATATATATATCTTCCCTGTAAAGTCTTTTTTAATGAACACATGTAATAGTTACACTGCTTCTGTTTCTGTCTGTAGGGCTGCTGAAACATTAAGATGAAGAAATCTGAAAAAGTACCACAACTGAAAGTGCTTCCCACTATATATAAGTCAGTCACTCTAAACCAAATAGTTCCTACTAATGTCAGACACAGTTGCATAGATGCAGACTTTCATCAAAGTCCACACAAAGGTGAACAAGTGAACCCGGAGTTTGAGAATCAGCCGGCTCATGTGGTGCAGCATGTAGGACTGATGCAGCACAGAGAGCCAGACGAGAGAGGATCAACAGCTGCATGCATGAACCTCCATCATCAGCCTCCTGTTGGCTGTTGCCTGTATCCTGCAGGAAACAGGCAAAGCAACATCAGAGCAGAGTGCTGCTGTTGGGACTGTGCACTAAACCAGTGTGGAACAACAGACTCAGAGACAACTGTTAGGTATGTAGCTAAGAAAGAAAGTAAAAAACGTTCCCGCTATGTTTATGCTGAGACATGAATAAGCTTTGAGGATCACCATTTGGCCCAAATGATCTATTTTTCAACACTTAGAGTGGAGGATGAGTGTGATTTTCAACTTGAGAGCGATGAAGAAGAGCTTGAGCCTCCATTACCACTGCGATCGGACGATGAGTGGCAATTCTACAATCCCTTTCTAACTCATCAGCACTACACACAAAGCTATGGTAAGGAAAAGTATTTAATGGTTTCTTGCTTGGTTGATTTTTTTGTGCAGTGTAACCTAATGAAGCACTTTGTTATTGTTTTTAAAAAGTTCTATATGAATCTCATTCAGTGGGTATTTTTTTGGATGAAAAAACAGCAGAACAATGACATTTCTTGCAGGGGGTCTGACAATTTGATTTTCTGTAGTTTCACACAGAAAAAACACACGAAAAATAATATAAAAACATAATAAAACAAGGCAAAAAACAACATAAGTAACAAATAATGACAAAACCATCTTTCATATATGCAATCTGAGCGACAAATGTCTCATTAACAGTAGATACTTTGCCTGATAATAGCAAGGATTAAGAAATTGCAATGTAGATTTATGTAGATTATAATTAATTGTGCACTCTCTTGCAAACATGCATGTATGTGCATTAAATGAAGAAATAATGTCATTAGAAACGTCTCTATTTGCTTTTTAACTCAGTGTCTTTGATTTTTATGTAATTCAACCCTGCTCAGATCACCAACTTGACCCATGTGCTGTCTTATAGAAATGTTCACACTGTGTCTACAGGCATTCATCAAGCTATGGGTATGAGGTACTATACAGAGGAAGGGCAGTACACCTTTAATCCAGACAACAGATACCCACCTCAGCCATGCTACCACTCTCCCTGGAAGCAAAGCCAACCCTGGTTTGACCCTCAAAACTGGTAAAAACTAAACACTTTTCTAAGTTTCACAACTAGTTGCACTCACCAACTTTACCTACTAGTACACGGTAATTCATAGAATAACTCAAAGCTCACTGTTAATATTTAGAAAAAATGCAATGAGCCAAGTGCTGCAACAATTTCTACTTTGCATATTACACAGACCAGTCACACGGCAGCATAATTTAACTGCAAAGCCTTTGGTTATTTGTTTTTCTTGCTGCTTCAGGCTCAGAGATCCTAACTGTATGCACGACAAGGTGGCCCAGGGAAGCGTTTCAGTTAACGTGCCACAGTTCTCCGTTCCCCCTGTGGAGGGCATGTCACAGGTCAGTGTGATGGACCTGAACTCAGCCGGAGCAGAGACATCTGTCTTACATTCACATGAGAAAAAAAGAACCATCAGTCTGCCTGATGAGTGCAGTGAGTCACTTTAACCTCTCATCTGAAATGTTTTGGGGCTGTGGTCTATGGAGACCTTTTTTAAGACCTTTGTCTATGATTGTATGTATTGCAGGGCTCTTATGCTACAGCATATAGTTTCTAAATCTCTGCTTTGTAAAACAGTGCCAGCTACAAAAGGATTTTTTTTGATTATTGTTGATAACCATCTTTTGTCTTTTTAGGAAACATTTTTATTACATATTCCTCAGATGCGTCTTCAGAGATTGTCCCCTTTGTAGACTTCCTCACAAAGCACGGTTTTCGACCAGCCGTAAGCAACTCTCTCCTCCCCTAAAAGTCGGCTTTCTGACATCAGACAGTTCTGACAGTTCACTTAAAGCCCTCACTTTATTTTCACAGGTCAACATATATGATAAATCCATTAGATGCATGGACATCAACAAATGGAAGGACAGCTACCTAAATGATGTATGTGAACAACTTAAACCTTTGATTAATACATTTAGTTGTTATCTTCTTTGTTTTGTCTTGTTTTGTGTTTGATATGTTTTGTTATGTTTGTTTTTCCACAGCCATCGATTCTGATTGTTATCGCCATCACTCCAAAGTATAAGTCAGATATTGAAGGCTCTGTGGTGGACAGCCACGGTCTACACACTAAATATATTCACTCCATTGTGAGAAAGTTTTTGCTCTATATTTAAATTAGACAGAATTCTGTGACAGAATTGGCTGTTTCAGTCTTAAATTGTATTTTTCCAGATGCAGAATGAATTCATCCAGCAAGGCAGCTTGAATTTCAGATTCATACCTGTTCTCTTCCTCAATGCATCACAGGTGAAAGAACTAAACAGAGATCATTTTTACACTCACACATTGTTGTCAGCAACTAACCTTTCCACTGTTTGTCTTTTATAAACTGTCATGAAAATATGAACATATGCCCTCTCTACAGAAGCACGTCCCCAGCTGGCTTCAGAACACGTATATTTATCGGTGGCCACAGGACACTGAGGATTTGTTACTGCGGCTGCTGAGAGTGGAGAGATATGTTCCTCCTGCTGTTCCTTTGGAGCTCACCCTCATCATCAAGCCAGTGGCCCTAAATGCTGCAGCTGCACTGTAATGATACCTGACTACAGCACATGAAAGAGTTTTATGTTGCTGTTTAAAGCTTGTTTTGAGTTATTATCCAAAATGTATTCATTTCAGTCATTAACATCATCATCGTATCATTGACATAACTCATTGCTATTTACTATACAACACAGTTTGCATTGTATATAATGTACAGTTGTTTTTCATATTTTTTAATAATGTTTCTTCACTACACAATAAGAAACCATTTCTTAGCTTTGTGGTGAGACTTTTGGGATGGCAGTGCTGTTCTGCTGATCCATGACTAGAATAGGTTTCAACATTTGGTGTATAAATGACAAAATAAGCACAAGCCTAAGCCTACATTTTTGGTTTCAAGTGAAATGCGCCAACAAGAATTATGTAGATCTTTCTTTTTTTGTTTATGGACTGTAGGCATATGAATTTGAGGCTTTTTTCAAATTTATTTCTAAAAAAAAAAAATTATTTTTAAATTATGTACCTAATGGCCATCGTAGTTTTGTTGTTGTTGTTGTTGTTTGTATGTTTGTTAATTAACCAGGTATTCAATATAACATTTCAGTTGCAAGAACTTGTTTTAGGGCCTTTACAATCTCTCTTCAATTAAGTCTTAAAACTAAAAATGTATTGAGCCAACACCTGCTGGAGAACGGCAGCAGCGTGTTGCAAAGAAAGATTTCTCATCTTAGACTAAAGGGTTAGTTGTCAAATGAAAAATCAGGTCCATTATTTCTAATAATTAGCAAATTTTGTTTTAAATAAATTAATTAATGTTTACTTGACAGATAAACGTCTTGAAAGGTTTAATGTGACTTTTTGTTTATTTTTGTTGATATCATTTTTCTATTATGTTTAATTGCTATTGCTAATTACATGATTAGCAAACTAATATGCTGAACTAGGTTAGTGGCCATGGTATAGATTATACTTGCTTAGCATCAGCATTTTAATGTTTGCATTTAACTGTTGTGGCTAAGTGCAGCTTTATTATATATCATTATTATTTGGTTTCTACTTATTTATTGTACAATAAACAGTATGTAGAATATTCTTGTGCTCTGATACATTTTTGCAGCAACAAAGTAAAGTAACATTAACACCAGTGGAAGAAAAAGATCGAACATAAACTAAGCAAACTGAAATAAAGTGAAATTAACACAGTCTTCACCTGTGTTGTTGTCCATTCCTGATCTGTTTCTAGTGGGCAAATTATAGTACCCCGCCAGTAGGGGAGCCCATTTCAGCCATCTGATCTTACACACACCCCTTCAGCCTCCTAAAAAGGCCGGCCAGAGCTGCTGCTGCACAGACGATCCAACTAAGAATAACTTGAACCATTTGCAGGATACAGTTACATTGAAGCCTCCCTGTGCTCTGCCCTGACCTATAGCCATGTGAGGCACCAATAACACGGGGTGGGATCGTCTGTTCCACCTCAGCCTACCCAGTACTGTGCTTAGCTTGGCTCTTTCCTCCCCTGCGTTGCTTTCCTTTGCCGCACCACCCCCAGACCCCCCTCTGCAATGCTGCTTCAGTGGCAGCTCAAAATTCCCCAACACCTGTAAGCTTAGATTTGATATTTGATTTTCTTTTTGTTTGTCTTGGAGAAGATTAACTTGTGGATTACATGGATCAGGAACCAAGACAGTGAACAAGTGGAAATGGAATAATTTACTGACTGGGACACTTTTTTCCCACTGGATTTATTCTGAAGTAATATGTGAAGCAGCTCAAAGGATAAAACCTGACATTGTCTTTATATCACCATGGCTGAAGGTAGGACCGATACACCTGTATCATTAATAAATTAATATTATTAAGTGTTTGCTACATCACTAAATACCTGTTAAGTATGGAAGAAATAAATGGCAGTGTTTTCATAGGGAGAGTCGTCTGAAATGTGTTGAAAGTTGGTTACTATAAATACAGGATATCATGTAGCCGGGGTATTAGTGTTGCTCTGCTGTGACAGACATGACGGCTGCTGGGGCTGACTTCTGGGTTTCTTCTGATTATATATTCTTAAATAACAATATAAAATTCAGGTTATACCGATGTGTGTTGTAACTGGTCCAGGTGGAGCTAGGTTAAACTACTTACAATGATAGCTAATGTAGTCCAGTGGTTCCCAATAAAAGGGTTGATCTATATTCTTTTGTTTCTAATGCTAAATATGAATCTGTACAGTGAGTAGTAACTATATTTGTCAGAACATAGAAGTACATGAGTAAATCTTGTTAGTTTGGAAATAATGGTTTTCTGGCCACTGTCCATTTAAAGTTTCCTTCGTTTTCTTTTATAATCTATTCAAACAAGTGTTTTTTACAGTCAGATTTTTGTGCTTTAGGAATTAAATACTCAGAACTGATGTAAAGTGCAACAACAAGCACTTTTCCTTCACAATATCATTACAAATTTATGGTGAAACACTGACACCACCTGTCCACCCTGAATAAATCAGCTGAGTGCTGGGCTGTTTAGAGTTTTTCAAAGCGCAGCATGTGTATATGAGGAAGTGAATCACGAGGAAGGCATGCCCAGAGTTCATGCACATTTGGGAGGTGTCTCTAACACCTTGGCACTAGGTTCAAGTTGGAAGCACAACAGTGACATTTGCACTACATTAGCGATGGTGGCGAGGCTGTCACAGGCATTTGTCCTTGTACTACACAGAAGGGGAAGTATGTGGCATGCACTGAGTAGAAACTCACATGTGGATAAACAATACAATATTAACACAGCATTTATGTACCAACACTGATCATAATCTACAGATGTGGCTGAAAGTGTAGCTATCCTAACTGCTTACTGAAACACAGCATGCATACCTGCACACACTGGGTTTGCCATTGAATTTATTAGAAGTCTCTTTACCTCTACAGTAGGTCCACAGAATCTTTGCAAGGCGCTGTGAGATTAGAACATTATCAATAACCTATTGAAAGCAATATACAGCCCAGTGTCAGAGAGCTCTTAATTACACCTCATTGCTCCTTCAACAGGATAACATCCAAAACCTTATGTAAAAGCAGCAAGAATAAGCCACTGAATAAGTTCTAAAGTAGCTTTCTACTTGATGTTGGAGTCCTGAACCAGGATCTTGATGATGTTGAGAGTTCTTCGAGTGACTTTGTTTTTCACATACAGGAGCCAAATCCACCTCCTCGTCTGCAGCCATTGGGCCTCATGGAGCAGCAGCACCACAGACGAGCTCACTTAAGTCCAAAGGTCTGGGACTCCTTGGGAAGCTCAGAGTGTCTGTGGAGCTGCTCATTGCGCTGGTTGCTCTGCTGTCCTGGGTGGTTGTGGGAGTGGTGATGTTTGACTTTGTGGAGTACAAGGCTGTCCCTGGTTAGTCACAAATACTGATAAAAAAAAACTTTGTGCTAGATGAAATTTGTCATGATATGCAGATTAATCAGTATGTTTACTTTCAGACATTCAGCAAGTTATTACGGACCCCGCTCAAGCTGTAAATGGCGCTGTTGATGAAGTATCCAATCTGCTCAATAAGTTTCAAGGTACAGAAGAAAAAGGGCATGTGTGACCTACATTGTTTGTGTTTTCAGAAGCAAGTACTATAATACATGACTCTCTTTTCCGGGTTCCCAGAATGTGCACCTGATTTAAGTGATCCGATGTCCGCTGCCACTTATGCAGCTGAGGAAATGTCAGAAGCAAAAGATGGATTTGTTCGATACTTTTCAGATGAGGAGGGTATGAAATAAACACACCATTCACTCATTCTCAGACAGAATTTCTTTTGCATTTTGGTCAGACTGCTGTTTTAAAAGTGTTTAGCTTTAGCTTAAGTGTGTAATTATAACTCCCTCCAAATCACAGGAAACTTCTACCTCAGCTATGTTGACCCTGTGGTGATTGGTAGAGGAGCTTTCCATTCAACTAATGACTTCATAGGTGGAATAGTGGGCTCCTTCAGGGACACCGTGTGTGACATTGTGGATACTGTATTGGACACTATATTAGATATAAATAAAGGTAAAGTATTGACTTTTAACTGCCTGGTTAAAGAATGAATCAGTTCATTTCAATCTTCCCTCACAAATGTTCTTGTTTTTTCTCAGGAAAAATAGATCTTAGCTACTTAGACCCTGTGGTGATAGGCAGAGGTGTCTTCAGCGTTACTAATGAGTCTGCATCTGGAGTGGTGGATTACATTCGCAGTGTGCTTTGTGCTATTTTGGACAGTATTCTGGATGTAGTAAAAGGTATATACTCTTCTCATTTAACATCTGTCTAACATCTTGTAATGGATATTTAACACATTGCAGATGTTTGATTTTGGTCATTTATTTCTCCCAGGAACCACTGATATTAGTTTCATGGACCCTGTGGTAGTTGGCAGAAATGTCTTCAGTACTACTAATAATACTGTCAATGGAATAGTGGGCTATATCCAGGACATTTTCTGCACCATCTTAGACAAGATATTGGATATAATAAAAGGTAACTGCTCCATTTATGCATTTATTTTTACTTGTGTTTGTTAGGTGTGTCCATTATGTGTGTGGTTCTCAAAATCTGAATTTAGATGATAACGCTCAGCTAACAGCTACACTAAATACATTTTTAGCAAATACTGTTGTCATTAACAATGTGTTGTTCTTCTTAGGACCCACTGACATTAGCTTCATTGACCCTGTGGTTATTGGCAGAAATGTCTTCAGTGTTATTAACGACTTTGTGAGTGGAATAACAGGATACATTCAGGATATGCTTTGTTCAATCTTGGATGTAACACTGGACATATTAAAAGGTTCATCCACTTTTTTTTTTTTTACCTTTATCTAATCTGTGTTTCAAATTACAACTTGCTGAACATAAATTTTGATGAGCCTAATTGCTATGACCCCTCTGTTAATAAGATATGCAGCATGCTGTTGGATTCAGTCCCATCTCAGCGCTGAAGAGAGCAGCAGAAGTCACCACAGAAGAAATAAACACGCTCATAAGCTATGTCTCCACAACACTGACTGGTGAAGAAGGTCTGTCTTAACATACAACATGATGATTTTCAGCCATGTCTTATTTTTGATGGGGACAGTCTGTGTCAATATTGTGAAGAACACCTCTTAGTAATTCTGTGTGTGTGTTTTTCTTTTTGTTTTTACAGGAATCATGCCTGAAGTTTCTTTTAACCCCATGAAAGTTGTTGAAGATGCAGTGCTGGATTTCACAGACAAAAAGGATTTAATCTTGGCATACATGTCAAGCATGCTTGTTGGAGAACAAGGTATGCTTAAGTTATCTATATGAGAAAAGTTACATACATATATTTTAAATATAAAGTTCCACCGTGATACACAGTTACTCGTCTTGTTTTTAGGTGAACCTGTTGCCACTCCAGTTGTAAATGTAGTAACGGAAAAAGGTAAAAAGAAATGTTATTGCAACAGTAAAACACCTTTAAGCCTCTTATTAGCGTATTGATGTCATTAATACTTTATTTATTACTGACAGTTATTCCACAGTTTACAGTATCTGTGTTTTCTTTGTTTAGATGAAACTATAGCTCCCCCCTCTGATGTTAAGTTGGTAAGAAGAAAAGGTAAGCTCTGACAATATTGTTTTTTATGTCTTTGCTTTTGTATTAAAAACTTTTTTTTTACAACAAAGTTAATATTAACATGCATCTTATTTGACACATAGGTGAATTTTTGCCACCTTTTGAAAAAGGTAAGAATATCCATCCACATATTGTCAAAATAAACTGTAATGTTTATTTTGTGTAGCTGAAATGTTTGCAGCCAGCAAATAGTTGCATAGACTTGCTTGAGTGTTATTTTTATGTATTGATAGCATCCAATCATGCATGTTCACACTGGATTTGTTTTTCTCACCACATGAATTGGTGTTTAAGTCTGCCTCTGCTGTGTATCTTGCAATGCAGCAACCGTGAAGTACAATCAAACTGTATGTCTGTCTAGTTTGGATAAACTCTGTTCAACTTCAGTCATTAAAGAAATCTTACAGAACGTTTTTATTTGTTTTGTGACTGCTTTCCTCCATCTCTTTGTAACAAAATGTTTAAAGTCAACATTTTTTCAAATGAGTCTTGCCATTATGGTGTTTTGTGTTGTCATTAATTAATTAAGTTAATTCTTGCATCCTTTTTTTAAAAAAAATAAAATTTCTGTAAAACTGAGCATGTATGACTGCCACTAATAATGAAAAATGTCCTCTACTGCATTTCCCAAGCATCTTTGTGACACCTGGCATCTGTATTTCAATATTAATTCATCTGTGATACACCATTTGAATGTATTTGAACAGTTTGTTGTGATTTTATGTGGAATGTTTCGTCATCTATTTTGTAAAAAGTGTGTTAATGAAACTATATTTTTGTGAAACATTTTAAGAGATTTGTATTTTTTACTAAGGACAAAAACGCCACAAATGGGTAGAAGCTGAGAGTTTTAGTAAGACAGTATTAGTTTGATGTATTAAAAGTAATAAAAAGCCTTAGTCTTTAAAGTTATTGGAATAAAATTATTATCAGATAGTGAAAGACACTAACTGCAGCATGTGGTGTATAATATATGATTGTTATGAATGCTCATTGTCATTGTTGCCATTTGTCTTCGTCAAATAATTTCTATACATTAAAATAAGTTTGGACTATGATTGAAATGTCAGAAAAGAGAGATGACCGGGGTTGATGATACAGTTACAGACATGCACACTGAAGCTTCTGCTGCTGCAGAGTTAAGTGACGACTCAGAGATTGGGAAGGAGGAGGTTGAAGCCCCCACTGAAACTTCCAGTGAACTAGATGACATAGAGACAGAAGACGATGATGGTATACATGTGTTTTTTCTATAATAGTCACATTAATTAGTTAATAATAATAAATTATTAATGAACATAGACACTAAATTTGTCACTGTCACATTACTAGCTAAAAATGTCAACCTTGAAGAAACAGAACCCGCACTGAAAAGTGTGGTACTCCTTGATGATTTGATCAAAGAGGAGAAGGAGACCAAACATGAAGAAGATCTGGTCAAAGAGGAGAAGGAGGAGACAAAAGATGAAGAAGATCTGGTCAATGAGGAGGAGGAGGAGAAGACCAAACATGAAGAAGATTTGGTCAAAGAGGAGGAGGAGGAGACCAAAGCTGAAGAAGATTTGGTAGAAGAAGAGGAGGAGGAGACCAAAGATGAAGAAGATCTGGTCAAAGAAGAGGAGGAGGAGACCAAACATGAAGAAGATCTGGTCAAAGAGGAGGAGGAGGAGAAGACCAAAGATGAAGAAGATTTGGTCAAAGAAGAGGAGGAGGAGACCAAACATGAAGAAGATCTGGTCAAAGAGGAGGAGGAGACCAAAGCTGAAGAAGATTTGGTAGAAGAAGAGGAGGAGGAGGAGACCAAAGATGAAAAAAATTTGGTCAATGAGGGGGAGGAGGAGGAGATCAGAGATGAAGAAGATCTGGCCAAAGAGGAGGAGGAGGAGGAGGAGGAGACCAAAGCTGAAGAAGACTTGGTAGAAGAAGAGGAGGAGGAGACCAAAGCTGAAGATGATTTGGTAGAAGAGGAGGAGGAGGAGACCAAAGCTGAAGAAGACTTGGTAGAAGAAGAGGAGGAAGAGGAGGAGACCAAAGATGAAGAAGATTTGGTCAAAGAAGAGGAGGAGGAGGAGACCAAAGATGAAGAAGATTTGGTAGAAGAAGAGGAGGAAGAGGAAACCAGAGATGAAGAAGATTTGGTCAAAGAAGAGGAGGAGGAGGAGGAGGAAACCAGAGATGAAGAAGATTTGGTCAAAGAAGAGGAGGAGGAGACCAAAGCTGAAGAAGATTTGGTCAAAGAAGAGGAGGAGGAGGAGACCAAAGCTGAAGAAGATTTGGTAGAAGAGGAGGAGGAGGAGACCAAAGATGAAGAAGATTTGGTCAAAGAAGAGGAGGAGGAGGCAACCAAAGCTGAAGAAGATTTGGTAGAAGAGGAGGAGGAGGAGACCAAAGATGAAGAAGATTTGGTCAAAGAAGAGGAGGAGGAGGAGACCAAAGATGAAGAAGATTTGGTCAAAGAAGAGGAGGAGGAGGAAACCAAAGCTGATGAATTCTTCATTGATGATCAGGAGGAGGAAGAGACTAAAACAAAAGCTGTAAATCTAGATGAAGATGAGGAGACAGAGGAAGAAGAGATCAAAGCTGAAGAAAGCTTGGTAGAAGAAGAGGAGGAAACCAAAGTTGAAGAAGATTTGGTTGAAGAGGAGGAGGAGGAGACCAAAGCTGAAGAAGATTTGGTTGAAGAGGAGGAGGAGGAGACCAAAGCTAAAGAAGATTTGGTTGAAGAGGAGGAAGAGATGATCAAAGCTGATGAAGTCTTCACTGATGATCAGGAGGAGGAAGAGACAAAAACAAAAGCTGTAGATCTAGATGAAGATGAGGAGACAGAGGAAGAAGAGGAGATCAAAGCTAAAGAAAGCTTGGTAGAAGAGGAAGGGGAAGAGATAACCGAAGTTGAAGAAGACTTTGTTGAAGATGAGGAGGACAAAGAGAAGGAAACCAAAGCTAAAGAAGACTTTGCTGACGAGGATAGGGAGGAAACAGAAGTTGAAGAAGATTTGGTTGAAGTGGAAGAAAAGGAGAAGAAGGTGGAGGAGACCAAAACTGAAGAAGACTTGGTAGAAGAGGTGATAGAAAAAGCCAAAGCTAAAGAAGCTTTGGTCGAAGATGAGGTGGACGAAAAGGAGGAAGTAAAAATTGAAGAAGACATTGATCAGGAGAAGACTGAAGATAAAGCTCTTCATGCAGATGAAGAAACTGAAATAACTGACACTGATGACCAATTAGCAAAAGCTGATCAGGATGATCGAGCTTCAGACATGGGCGATGATCAGGCTTTAGAGGAGGAGGAAGGAGTAAAACAGGATGAAACAGACAGTGGGATAAAACCTCATGATGAAGAGAGAGAAGCAACAGTCCAAGAGCTTCTTCTTGAAACTCCCTCAGCTGAGAAGCTCGATAATGCCAGTGTACTGTCTGAATCTGATGACGATGAAGAACAAATGTCGACTTTACCACTTGTGTATGACCATGACCAGTATTTCGGCATCCTTGATGATCATGATGAAAACAACAAAAGTAGCGAGGGCTGGAAAACTGAACCTAAAAGAAAGAGGAAGGTTGAGAGCGACCGACCAAAAGTAGCTCACAAAGAAGAAGAGCACTTCCATGAATATGACGAAGGTACCAAACTCTTTAATTATTAACTCATATTTGTCTTCATTTTGTTCCTTATCTGGTAGTGAAAATATTTATGGATAACAAATGTGTTAAAGATAAATATAATGTGGTGTGACACTGAGAAAAATTATTAATATGTTGACGTATTAAATGCTTGTGATCTGTTGTGACACAACTAAAGTCATTATGACCTAACAGATATTTGTCTAGTGATGTACCATATTTAATGTTTGCATTTGTTTTGTTACCACTGTATTTGTCATATTGTTGTTGTGTAACTGTTCAAACACCAGTATGGAGTATTAAGAACAAACAGACAGACAAACAGGAGAACACCAATATTAGTTTGATCTGTCCAGTACAGCAAGTCGAGAATTCATTTAGCCTATTGTTAAACTTGAAAGTATACAGTTAATATGAAATTCAAAATGGACTTTTGGCTAAAACTCTAACAAACAGGACTGTTTGTATATATATACTGCTCAAAAGTTTGGGATCACTTCGATATTTTCCTCCAAAGCAACCCCAGATCAGTTCTTCCGGTCTTCCAGTGTCCAATGTTCTTTTGCTCATCTTAGTCTTTTGTTTTTATTGGTCAGTCTGACATTAGTAAACATTAGTAAAAAGAGGACAGAACCAGTACACTGTACATAGGAAAACATACACAAGTTTCTAAGTGAAGCGATTCAACATACTGTACCTGTACCTTTTGTTCTGTCTTGTTTTTATTTAAATACCTGTTGATGAATAATTGTACTGTAAAGAACTGCAGTCTAGGTCTAAAATTCAAAAGTGTAATGGTTTTCACAATATAACCTCATCTAGCTTCTGGTGTGTTTTTGATTATAGTGTTTTAATGCTGTAGTGCTTATAGTGCTTACGCAAGCATGATTATTTGTCACGGTGACAATATCACAGCTCCGATTATATAAACTATAACCTTTTGTTATTTTTCCCAAATTTATGTATGATGAACATTAGTTCTCAAAGAGGCAAAGGAACGACATGCAATAAAAGAAGTTAAGGATGCCATTATTAGAGGTAATGTTCTTGAAATGGCCTTTACCTTTTGTCCACACGTGTGTGCGTGTACATATACATGCATAATCTCTATGTATTTATATGTATATTTACAAACGTATATACTTTATCAATAAGGTATATATCCACACAAGCAAGTTTTGCTTATGATGATTTATTGCACTATACAGACCTCAAAGTTGCAGAAACTGAAAAGGTGAAAAAAGAGGAGGAAGCCCAACTTGAGGCAAAATCCCTTGAGAAGACACCAGAGAGGCCCAAAGGTAATTGTATGATAAAATAGCTGTTCATCAAATATATTAGTAAAGAAACTCAAGATACTAGAGAGGTATGGGGGCACTTAAATGCTTTCAGTGTATTTTAAATTTACACATAGGTGACCAAAAACCCACAGCTGTTTAAACCTGTGTGTCAGAATAAATGAAAGAGTTTATGTATGAAATATTCTTAGAACATAATGCTTCTGTATCCCTTTTCAAAACTGTAGTATACATTACTAATAATTTCATGGTTGTTTTTAGAAGAAGAACCAGTCACGAAGCCTCCACAAAAAGAGGAAGTCAAGAAAGCAATCGAAGAAGAGCTAAAAGTCAAGAAAAAAGAAAAAGATGTTGAAAAACCTCCTAAACAAGTACAAAAAGTGACAAAGCCACTGAAAGAAGAAAGAAAATTCAAGAAGCCTCTTAAAGTAAAGAAGGAAGTCAAAAGACGAGAACCTCTCAAAGAAGACAAAGAATTTAAAGAACTACCTGTAGAAAGGAAGAAAGTCAGGGAACCACCTAAAGAAGAGAAAGAAATCAAGAAACCTCTCAAAGAAGAAAAGGAAGTCAAGAAACCACCTAAAGAAGAAAAGGAAGTCAAGAAATCTCTCAAAGAAGAAAAGGAAGTCAAGAAACCTCTCAAAGAAGAGAAGGAAGTCAAGAAACCACCTAAAGAAGAAAAGGAAGTCAAGAAATCTCTCAAAGAAGAAAAGGAAGTCAAGAAAACACCAAAAGAAGAGAGGAAAATCAAGGGACCTCTCAAAGAAGAGAAGGAAGTCAAGAAACCTCTCAAAGAAGAGAAGGAAGTCAAGAAACCCCTCAAAGAAGAGAAGGAAGTCAAGAAACCCCTCAAAGAAGAGAAGGAAGTCAAGAAACCCCTCAAAGAAGAGAAGGAAGTCAAGAAACCTCTCAAAGAAGAGAAGGAAATCAAGAAACCCCTCAAAGAAGAGAAGGAAGTCAAGAAACCTCTCAAAGAAAAGAAGGAAATAAAGAGACCTCTCAAAGAAGAGAAGGAAGACAAGAAACCTCTCAAAGAAAAGAAGGAAATCAAGAGACCTCTCAAAGAAGAGAAGGAAATCAAGGAACCACTCAAAGAAAAGAAGGAAATCAAGAAACCTCTCAAAGAAGAGAAGGGAGTCAAGGAACCACCTAAAAAAGATAAGGAAGACAAGGAACTTCTCAAAGAAGAGGAAGAGGTCAAGAAACCTCTTAAAGAAAAGAAGGAAGTCAAGGAACAATCTAAAAAAGATAAGGAAGACAATCTCAAAGAAGAGGAAGAGGTCAAGAAACCTCTTAAAGAAAAGAAGGAAGTCAAGGAACCATCTAAAAAAGATAAGGAAGACAAGAAACCTCTCAAAGACGAGAAGGAAGTCAAGAAACCTCTCAAAGAAGAGAAGGAAATCAAGGAACCACCTAAAGAAGAGAAAGAAATCAAGAGACCATCTAAAGAAGAGAAGGAAATCAAGAAACCCCTCAAAGAAGAGAAGGAAGTCAAGAAACCACCTAAAGAACAGAGAAAGGTGGAAAAAACAACCAAAAAAGAAAAAGAAATTAAGAGACCATCTAAAGATGAGAAGGAAATCAAGACACCTCTCAAGGAAGAGAAGGAAGTCAAGAAACCTCTCAAAGACAAGAAGGAAATCAAAGAACCACTTAAAGAAAAGCTAGAAGTTGAAAAAACACCAAAAGAAGACAAAGAAATCAAGAGACCATCTAAAGAAGAGAAGGAAATCAAGACACCTCTCAAAGAAGAGAAGGAAGTCAAGAAACCTCTCAAAGAAGAGAAGGAAATCAAGACACATCTCAAAGAAGAGAAGGAAGTCAAGGAACCACCCAAGGAAAAGAGAGAAGTGGAAAAAACAAAGAAAGAAGTAAAAGAAATCAAGAGACCATCTAAAGAAGAGAAGGAAATCAAGACACCTCTGAAAGACAAGAAGGAAGTCAAGAAACCTCTCAAAGACAAGAAGGAAGTCAAAGAACCACCTAAAGAAAAGATAGAAGTTGACAAAACACCTAAAGAAGAAAAAGAAATCAAGAGACCATCTAAAGAAGAGAAGGAAGTCAAGACACATCTCAAAGAAAAGAAGGAAGTCAAGAAACCTCTCAAAGAAAAGATAGAAGTGGGAAAAACAAAGAAAGAAGTAAAAGAAATCAAGAGACCATCTAAAGAAGAGAAGGAAGTCAAGACACATCTCAAAGAAAAGAAGGAAGTCAAGGAACTACCCAAAGAAAAGAAGGAAGTCAAGGAACCACCTAAAGAAGAAAAGGAAGTCAAGAAACCTCTCAAAGAAGAGGAAAAGGTCAAGAAACCTCTCAAAGAGGAGAAGGAAGTCAAGAAACCACCTAAAGAAAAGATAGAAGTGGAAAAAACACCTAAAGAAGAAAAAGAAATCAAAAGACCATCTAAAGAAGAGAAGGAAGTCAAGACACCTCTTGAAGAAAAGAAGGAAGTCAAGGAACCACCTAAAAAAGATAAGGAAGACAAGAAACTTCTCAAAGAAGAGGAAGAGGTCAAGAAACCTCTTCAAGAAATGAAGAAAGTCAAGGAACCACTTAAAGAAGAAAAGGAAGTCAAGAAACCTCTCAAAGAAGAGGAAGAGGTCAAGAAACCTCTCAAAGAAGAGGAAGAGGTCAAGAAACCTCTCAAAGAAGAGAAGGAAGCCAAGGAACCACCCAAAGAAAAGAGAAAAGTGGAAAAAACAAAGAAAGAAGTAAAAGAAATCAAGAGACCATCTAAAGAAGAGAAGGAAGTCAAGACACCTCTCAAAGAAGAGAAGGAAGTCAAGAAACCTCTCAAAGAAGAGAAGGGAGTCAAGGAACCACCTAAAAAAGATAAGGAAGACAAGGAACTTCTCAAAGAAGAGGAAGAGGTCAAGAAACCTCTTAAAGAAAAGAAGGAAGTCAAGGAACAATCTAAAAAAGATAAGGAAGACAATCTCAAAGAAGAGGAAGAGGTCAAGAAACCTCTTAAAGAAAAGAAGGAAGTCAAGGAACCATCTAAAAAAGATAAGGAAGACAAGAAACCTCTCAAAGACGAGAAGGAAGTCAAGAAACCTCTCAAAGAAAAGAAGGAAATCAAGAGACCTCTCAAAGAAGAGAAGGAAATCAAGGAACCACCTAAAGAAGAGAAAGAAATCAAGAGACCATCTAAAGAAGAGAAGGAAGTCAAGAAACCGCTCAAAGAACAGGAGGAAGTCAAGAAACCTCTCAAAAAAGAGAAAGAAGTCAAGAAACCTCTCAAAGAAAAGAAGGAAATCAAGAAACCTCTCAAAGAAAAGAAGGAAATCAAGGAACCACCTAAAGAAGAGAAGGAAATCAAGAAACCTCTCAAAGAAGAGAAGGAAGTTAAGAAACCCCTCAAAGAAAAGAGAGAAGTGGAAAAAACACCTAAAGAAGAAAAAGAAATCAAAAGACCATCTGAAGAAGAGAAGGAAGTCAAGGAACCACCCAAAGAAAAGATAGAAGTGGAAAAAACAAAGAAAGAAGTAAAAGAAATCAAGAGACCATCTAAAGAAGAGAAGGGAATTAAGACACCTCTCATAGAAAAGAAGGAAGTCAAGGAACTACCCAAAGAAAAGAAGGAAGACAAGAGACCACCTATAGAAGATAAGGAAGACAAGAAACTTCTCAAAGAAGAGAAAGAGGTTGGGAAGCATCTCCAAAAAGAAAAGGAGGTTAGGAAAGAGGACAAGAAACCTCCCAAGGAAGATAAAGAAGCCAAAGAACCACCTAAAGTAGACAAGGAAATCAAAAAACTATCTAAAGACGAGAAGGAAACCAAGGAACCTCTCAAAGAAGAGAAAGAGGGCAAGAAACATATTAAAGAAGAGAAAGAAGTACAGAAACCACCTAAAGAAAAGAAAGAAGTGAAGAAATTACCTAAAGAAGAGAAAGAAGACAAGAAACTTCTTAAAGACGATAAAGTAGTCAGGGAACCACCTAAAGAAGAGAAGGAAATCAAGGAACCTCTTGGAGAAAAGAAAAAAGTTGAGAAACCTCCCAAAGAAGAGAAGCCAGTCAAGAAACTTCTTGAAGAAGAGAGAGAAGTCAAGAAACCACCTAAAGAAGATAAAGAAATTAAGAAACCATCCAAAGAAGAGAAAGAAGTCAAAAAAGCTGTCAAACTAGATACAGAAGTGAAGAAACCACATCAAAAGGAAAAAGAAGAAAAGACACCTCTGAAAGAAGAGAAAGAAATAGCAAAACCAACCAAACCAAAGAAGTCCTCTAAAGAACTAACAGAGCCACTCTCCAAAGAACCTAGAAAACTGCCTATAAAGGCAGAAAAAGAACCAAAGAAGCTCTCTCAAGAAAAAGATGAAGACAAGCGCAAGGCTGTAAAAAAGGTGAAAGTAGTCAAGAAGGAGGTTGCATCTGTCCTGAAGAAAGAGCATCTTAATATTACAAAAGCAGGTGAGAAAAGTAGTAACGACATTGCTCATCATGCTATTTAGCATTTAGCACAGATTTTGCTGTGACACAGTTTAAAACTTATTGTTTAAATGGATCCAGAAAGAAGCATTTAGGTTCTGTCAGTGTTGAATGATTTTAGACACTGATCATTCCTAATCCTATTCCTTAAGCTGATAAGAAACCCTGATAAACATTTGTGAATCTAGTGATCACTGACATTAAATTAAAATTTACTGCAGCCATACAGTGTGAAATAAAACAAATAAAATACAATGCACCCAAACCCAGGATGATACTGATATTACAACTTTATTCTCTTCAATTCAGCTGATGAACCCAAGAAGCCTAAAAGGGTACTGAAAGCTGCTAAAATGCAGATTGTCCCTATCCTGAAAAAGGAACATATAAATGTTACAAGAATAGGTAAGTATCTAACTGTGTGTTTGTGTGAGGGACAATACGCAACAATCACTGAATCTCTTAAATAACACAAATAAAAAGAAACAGAGACGTACTGTATATAAACTATTTTGTAACAGTAATACAAAACTATGCTGTAGATGTGTTTAATGTGAAATTGAGATGATAAAATGTATTATATTTAAATGTTTTCCAATAATGGATGTTTCTGAAGTTCCTCAGGTCAAAGCTAAACCAGAACCAGAAACAAAAGGTAGGTACATGCTTTTATTCTTCAGTGGCAATTACCAAATCACATTTATGTATTAATCTTTTATGTATCAATGCAAAACTTCACCATATTCTATAGGTTATGGGCATTGCTTGTTTGCTTTGTAGTAAATATAAAACAATTATATAAGACTGAAGGTTTTTTGATTTTTCCACCAGTGGCCACTCACAAGGAGCGCAGAAGGGAACCAAAGGAAAAGATTAAACCTAAACCTGTTATACCAGGTAATACGGAGACTCACTGACGTTGTAGTCCCATTTGTTAGAATTTGGAAATTCTTACATCTGTGTCTTATGATGAGCTGTGACTGTTAATATAAAGACTACACATGTATTCGCTTTCGCAGATATTGATGCAGTGAAGGAAAAGAAGAAAGCAGCCCCTTCAAAGAAAGGTAGGAGTGATCTAAAGTTATCTAAAGAAGGATCAAATTGATGTTTAGAACTTTAAAAACGTCCCACTTTTTTTTTGTAGAAGTGGGCCTTTCTGAACCTGTTAAGAAAGGTAATCATTCAAAAGAACAATAGTAGAAAAACAAATACCTAAGATTAAACAATAATTAAACAAGTAAGCGATTGTTCCCAATTCATGGGGATGATTTATTTTCTATCTTTTAGATGTTAAAGTTACCAAAGAAAAAGCCAAACAAGCTCCTTCCAAAACAGGTAAATCAGCTGTATAGTGGACACAGCATTTACCATCTAAAACAAGTGCCTAACATCTTTACTATATAATGCTACTCTTTTTAAGTTATGGCCTTTAGCAGCATCACCAACTAGAAGTAACTGATTAAAATGTAAAGTTAACACTAACGGTGTGTCCTGTTTTGTGACACAGAAGTTCCAAAGGTAAAGGTTCCTGCCAAAAAAGGTAACACATCCATTATTAGCTGCAATGCCTTAACAGGTTATATTCTGATCATGAAATAGCAATGTTCATAACTCATGTGGATAAGCATAGTCAGTTGTACACTGTATTTGCAATTCACAGAGGCTGCTGTTCCAAAGAAAAAGGCTAAACCAGTCATTCTGGAAAAAGGCAAGACTGGAACATGCTTTACTGTACATACCATTTCAAACTAACTGTGTTTTCAGCAGTAATTACAATACGTGTATATTATTTCTGTTAATAGAACAAGAGGTCACACCCAGAAATGTCTCTCTGGCGAAAGACAGAGTCAAAATAGTGCCTATGAAGAAGGGTAACCCTCTTGTATTTAAATGTTTTATTGGCTACAGATGCTGTATCAAGTCAACTTTGTGATCCTATTACATATTAATGTTTCTTTCTTGTTTTCCAGAAGTCAAACTCAAAGCAGTATCTGTAAAGAAAGGTACAACACATTAAATATTTCAGAGTCATGGAGAGGTTTTTGTTTTTTTAATACAGAATATTACATTATGTTTTTTCTTTTGCAGCTGAGATTTCAAAACCGAAGCCCAAACCAATCATAACAAAGAGAGGTAAGACTGGATAATCCTCAGATTTAGCTTCATCCTTTCAAAGTGTCATCCTATAACTGGTTTGCTGGGATGACAAACATAAAATCTCTTTACTTAGAACCTGCTCCACTCAAGACAAAACCAGCCCCAGTAGTCAAAGGTGATTAATCATCTTTTATTTTCATGTTTATGAAGAATGCACCCATTAGTTTTCTTATTAATGTATAATGTCTCACAGAAGCAGAGACGCCACACAAAAATGTCTCACTAACAAAAGAGAAGGTGAAGGTGGTGCCGCTGAAGAAAGGTAGACATTTTAAAACAATCTTTTATGCTCTTTAAAGCATATCAGCATGTCAATGATGTTTACAGCATAGCAACCATTTATTTTAGAGTTTTATGTATTAAACAATATGAAATAATTTTTATTAAGCTGGATCTTTTCACTCACTTAAACCATGACACAAACCATATTTTCTGTTTTAGTGCCTGTAGCTCCAAAAGAGAAAGTCAAACCAACACCAACAAGAAAAGGTAGTTACATTAATGGTCTGACTGTTTTTTAATTATTAATACAGTAATCATTTTTCTCTATTCTGTGTCTACATATATATTTTCTTTGTATGTTCTTTCTGCTATCACCTTTGTTTCTGTAGGTCAGTTTACAGAAGTTTAACTCGTGAGGTGCATCACGGTCTAGGAACAAACTGAACTGGACCTGTATTCACATGCACACCACTGTATTACCACATGCTGCCACTGCAGAAACCTGAACTGACACTTTGTTATTTATGTTTATTTGCTCTAGAAGCTGAGGTTCTCAAAGAGAAGAAGGCTGAGCCAAAAGGTTTGTTTCTTTTCAGTGTTTTAGCTTAGTTCTTGTTTTTCTTTCTCTTTAAACACATGATGCAAATTAAAGTAGATTCTTAGTAGCTTCTCAGCTTTCTGTATACTGAACATTACTTATTAAGGCAATTTATTATTCCAGCACCTGTTGCCAAGGCAAAACCAAAACCTGAAAAGAAGAAAGGTATACAGCAGAACTACATGTCTGTAGTTTATTTTACATTATATTACTTGTAACAGAACTTGTAGGGGTTTTTTTGCATTACTGTGGCATTATTAATCCAATCATGTTCAAGTCAAGTCTAATCACTTTTTAGGAAAAAACAATTAAATATTTTTAATTTCAAATACATGTTGAGATTTTTTTTTCTTTTAAAAAAATCTTTACATGTGTACTGATTTAGTTATTTTCAGTTTTATTTTCAGTTCAGTCATTTTCATGTATAAACTTGACTTGAACATTGCTTCACTGTAATATGACACATTTGGTTTGAATGTTTTTTTAAATATCAAACAGTAAATGTACATTGCCTTAAAAAACATGATATTTTGGAAATGCCTGCTTCACACAGCAGAAAGCTAAAAGCTGCATAGCACAGGTATTTAGGTTTGCAGCTTATTAAATATAGTTATTGTGACAATTTTCTTTGTCTTTTCAAGTCACAGCAATATAGAGTCACTTTCCACTTTTTAGATGAAAAAGCCCTAATGTCTTAGCAAAATGTCTGAATATGTGTGGATAGGTGTTTCATAGCACACCTTAATCAAGCATTTAAGGAATGTGATCTAATTTCAGTCTACCAAAAAGCAAGAATCAGCATGCCACTTTTCTTTTTCTTTAGATGCTGAGGTGAAGCCAGTTCTTGCCAAAAAAGGTAATTCAGATAAAATCCATAATTGTTTGACAGAAGGCTAACTATGCTTAATGCAACAATTGGAGTCATTTCTATGTTGTCTGAAGTTACAGAACTTACAGAAGTTACAAAAGAACAGCCTGAACCAGTTCATGAAAAGAAAGGTAAATCATATATCTTATAGCACAAAAGTCAAGAAAAATGTGCACGTACTTCAAAACTGTGATGTTGTTATTGTTACATTTCAATTAGCTCCTTCTAAAAAAGAGGCTGAAGCAAGAAAAGAAAAAGTCAAATCACTCCTAAAGAAGAAAGGTAGCCTGCTACTGCCACCTGCCTGCAGACCATAGTCTGGTGTTGTACCTTAAAAAAATTATTGGTATCATCTAGTTATAGTGTATATCATTATGAAATACCAAAGATACCAATAATAATCATCTCGTTTTGTCTATTACAGTCTTAGAATAGTTACTAAAGCAACCATAACCCTGCTATTTTACATCTATTGCATGTCTGTCCGCCCTACTTACTCTTTTATTCTTCCATTGATAAAAAGTGAAAGTATTTTAAAATGTATTATTTATCATTTGTGACATTAGGGTATATAAATATGTTTGATTTAGTTTGAGTAGAAAACAAAGCTACTCACAGTACTGAGTTTCTTCAAATGCTTATTTACTCAGAGTCCAAACTACCAGTGGAGAAAGTCAAACCAGCTGTGACAAAAGGTACCTCTTACATTGTTGTGTTTGGTGATAAATATGTCTGTGATTTTGTGTCAACAGCTATTTGTATCAGTGGGCCATTGTTCTTTGATGCACTATAATTATATACCAAGCGTTCAGTTTTACGAAATGTGTTTTCTTCATGGTGCTGCAGTCATGTTGAAGGAAAAGGCCAAACCAGTCCATGTGAAGAAAGGTACATTAGTGGTCTTAGGAGAAACAGTAATCTTTATAACTTGTGTGGGGCTGGGATTACAGTGATCCGGTGACAAGAAGTGGGTCACGGTGCAGTATTCTGTAAAAGCTCTGATGGAAATAAGCATTTTGCCTATGCGATCAACAGTAAATTGTAGAGCGTGTTATGCACAGTAAATGGACAATGACTGCTCTACAGCGGTTCCATAGGCAAACAGCTGTTTCTATACATTAAGCTTTAGGAATACTGTTTGCCTGGTTAGACATTTACTAGATCTGCAAAGCATGACACACTGATATCGTCAGGATTTTATACCTTACCTCTTATCCTCAATAAAGAGCATATGGCTTTCTAGATGTAGATGCCTCGAGCTGCTTTAATTTTATACATTACTTTCCAGTAGTTCATGCTGCAGCTAATAGTCAAGTTCAGTGCCCTAATTGTCTATGTACTGATCGTAGTTTTCCTTTTTTCAGACCTGGAGACTCCCAAAGAAAAGGAAAAGCCTGTTGCAGTAAAGAAAGGTACAGAGCTCAATGACAACAATTTTTTACATTATTATTATTTTATAGCTAAATCTTGCTAAATGTTATTGGTAGGCTACATGTCTAATTTGTGTTAGCAGTAATATTTGGTCAGGATATTGCAGATTTACTATGGCCCTGTAAATAAATAGAATTATATTTTAAATAAAAATATCACCAAACATACATCCAAAAATAAAAGATCTGTATGTTTCATTTGCATTTTCTCCATGATGGCGTAGCCATGTTGAGGGAAAAGACCAAACCCATCCATGTGAAGAGAGGTACATTTGTGGTGCTACATTAGAAGCAACACGTCATGTAACCTGCAGCTGTAATCAGATTACTACATGCAATCTGATACACAAGACTACAGCAAAAGTAGTTTTTGGATTATTTAGAGGGGAAACAGCCCCAATATAAAAATATATTAAATCTATAATCTATATAAATATTAGAATGCTGAATGTGGAATGGTCTAAAGGTTTACAAGTTGTAACTAGTGGCTTTATTAATGATTAAATGAATAATTTACAATGTTGTATACAATGTAGATAAGTTATAAAAAAAAATCCATTAGCTGATGGCGTCTCTTCTAATAATGCTGTTGTCTGTGTTGTCAGTACTTTGAACAATGCCATCAGGTCTACAGTAATAAAAGTTAATAAGTAACAGATAAAAAAGTTTAATCCAACATCTGCGGCGCTTTTCTATATTGTCAAGCAGCCAAAGTGGGTTTTTACAACCAGGCAACAAAAGGTTTGTTTTTATTAATAGCTTTTAAATTGACCAGTAAAGCTAAGTAAATGGTTCATTAACTGTTGACAAAGCCAGTGCAACTTTTAAACCCTTTACAGGACATAGAGGTTTTGTAGTTTGGATGCTTCTGTTTTTGATTTGCCAACATACATAACCTAAACTGGCTTCAATATGCAAAGAAGGAAATACTGTTTTTATTCAAATGAAAGTGTCATATAAAATCCCTTTAATCTTTTTCCTGTTGTTTTTACGTTTGTGAAACAGAACCTGAGGTTTCAAAAGTCAAGGTTAAACCCACTGCAGCAATAAAAGGTACTGAATTAATCAGCTGAGAGTAATTACATCACTCAGTCTTCAGTATTTTACAATTATACTATATTCTTTAATAAGACGTTTGATCATTTTGACTGATATTGACCAGTAACAATTTGTGATTGCTTACAGAGGAACGAGTTCTTAAAGAAAGACCAGAACCTGCAAAGAAAGGTATTTTGATCAGTTCTCAGTGGCCAGTTGCTACTTGCATTTAGGTAAAAGTAGCACAACCACATCATAAAAACAACATTTCAAGCAAATGTCCTGTACCGATAATGTACTTCAGTAAAAGTGCTTTATTAATGTACACCCTGTGAGTGTGGAGCCAACTATGTAATAGTTTGTTGTTTAGTCTTTATCTGTGTGATGTTGATATAATTGATAAAAAAAAAATAACAAAATTTCTTTTTGTTTGTTTAGTAAAAACAGTTGAGAAGAAGGCAGTCAAAGAAGAGAAGGATAAAGGTATATCAGCTTTAAACATTAAGATAATTGAATCACCAAATTGTGTGAAATTTATGAAAAAGGTCTGCATCTAACATAATATACGGGCTTCTGCTTGAGTCAAAATGTACAAAACAAAGAGTACATAACAATCATGTTAAGCTGCACCAAATGGTTTTTAAAGACATGTGTACTGTGGAAGGGACTGAATTTACCACCCACGTCTATCATGGTTCACATAGTTTAGACTGGTGTTAAAATAAACAACTGTGATCTAACACTGTATATGTGTGTGTCAAAGACACAAGTTTCCACTATGAATATTATTTAACTAATTAATAAATAAGAAGAACAATATTTTAAGAGCATTAACTTGACAAATGCATGCTGGGAAGTCTACTAATTTGCAGAAGATATCTTGAATCTAAGAAATCCATTAATTTAAATCATAGTAGAGTTAAATTAGGACTTAAGATTTTGAGTCAGAAGAACTCAAGTTCTGTCAATAAAACCAAATTTTAAGTTAAGCTAGCTTGGAAATATAAAGATATTTAGGTCAAATTGATATAAAAAATAGTTTTTCACAAAATCCTTGAATGAGAATTTACAGTGTATGTGATTAAACATCCTTGTAAGGAAACTAAATATTTAACTGATAGTAATTGTTAATCTTTTGTTACAGTAGGCAGAGTTCTTAAAGAGATACAAGTATCTGCAAAGAAAGGTATCCTGTTTGTCATGCAGTTACATTTTATGTGTTCAAAATACTTGAATGGAGCTTGATTTACATTACTCACATGCAAAATGTGTATTTTTGTTGTAGAAAAACCTGTTGAGAAGAAAGTTCCCAAAGAGGAGAAAGTACAAGGTATCGATATAGATGATATAATATAGGTTAAAATACAGTGTATTGTGATATATATTTAATACCATGTTCTCTTTTTAACAGTGGAGCCTGCTATATCAGACAGCTATCTTATGGATGGTGATTACAAATTCTCTTTCCATATCCAAAATATCACACCAGTGTGCAAATTGCAAGCTAAGTTGTCGGAGAGAAGTGAGAAATGCATTTCACTGAAGTCTCCTGTGACTCTCTCTCTCCTTCTCTCTCTACAGAGGAGCTGCCCTACTTCCAGTGTTTCTTTGTGGACGAGGACGAGGCCCAGTTTCCGTTCTACGCCTTCTCACCACTGCAGATGTGAAGCTTCAGCCTGACTCCAGTCTGAGGTTTACAGTGTAATCAACGTATTGATAGTGACAAGGTCACATCACCCTCTGCGCTGCTGAAATGCAGCTGCTGCTCTTCATTGTTGATCTTCAGTGGGAAAAAAAAACCCTAGACAGCAGAAGATGTTGGGTGAAATTATGTGATTTTACTTTCTCCAGATTTGGTTGAGCTCTCGTACCAAATACATGCAGCTAGAGTCATTCCTTTACTTTTTTATTTCATTTATTTTTTTGTGCTTGGTTCTTTTGACAAGAACAATGTACTTTACTAACTTCTGTGGATCATTCAATCCATCTTTTCCAAAAGAACAACATCTGTGCCACTGTGCAATAGCACAATATTTAACAAGTAGCAATTCAGTATATAAAATGTGCAACAAAGCTGTAAACAGGGTACAAACATGGCAACAATCACAAATTCAAGGCTGACAGAGGCCTGATTCCTCAAAGCCCATTTACTTGAAGAGTGATTTGTACAGTTATAGTACTTTCATTTTTATGGTCAGTCTCCTTTGTAGAGTTCTTCCCTGTTAAAGCCCTTCATTCAACAGCAGGGCATTTATGGTGTTGCATAATTCCATAATTTCTGTTCTCTCACATTTTCCTTTTTTTCTCAACTGGGAATCAAAAGCAACAATGGAAAACAGAACTGCTCCTATTTGCATTTTTTAAGATACATACCAGTGTTTTTTTTTGTTTTGTATTTTTTAGCTGTCAAAAGGAATGACCATGCACTGTATCGAGAGCTCCCAATCTTACTGATAAATAACTACCTGAAATGTTGATATTTAAAGTCTTATTAAATTGTACCATCTAGATATCTGCACCAGGTCTGCATTTTTATATTGGTGCTAGTAACATATACCATAATATCTGAACTCTCAGAGTGAGGATTGAAGTCATTTTTTTATATTTGACTTGTTTCTACCATGTAGTATCAGAGTAATTCTGATAATTACCTTGATAGACCAAACATGCACTGTCACTGACTTTGCTCATTTGATCCACAAAGTAGAAACTTGAATGTTTTGAGCAACTTTCACAAGAAAGTGGCAGAAAAGTCAAAAGAAAATATTTCTAGGTCATTTTTAAGAAGGTAATAATGTCTATTTCATGCTGTTGGTATATACAACAAGTAATGTAATAATCACTGCATGTCATAATGTGTCATCTCATGCTAAAATGAAACATAATATGAACCGAATTTTTATGACAGAGTTGTCCTGTAATTGAGGTGTACAGTAAGGACAGTAACAAGATTTCAGATAGATTTTGGGTATTGTTGTTACTATAATCCAGATCTCTGAAAACTGACTCAGACAATGCAAATGTCCAACATTTGCATTACCAACATGCTTATGTTTAAGTTAAGTCTAATGTTGAAACATCTGTGTGATCACACTCTGCTTTGTTGCAGAGGGTGTCACATGTTTGTGCAAATGATATCAGAGATCAGCTCGTACATTATTTGTCAGCATTGCTTTGCTCATATGCTGCACAGAGGAAATTAGCATAAAATGTATATGCCTTAGTGCATATAGCCGTCCCCAGCTCACAACGAGCTCAGACTCTAGTGTCTAGTTTTGTAACAGCTGGAGTTTTATGGCGATGCTCCACTATCACTGATGAAGTTGAGCAGTAAGTGGTTTGCTCCTAAAATGATGATGAAGTACGCTGTCTTGTCGTAAATGTTGTTGACAGGATGATGAGACATAAGCAGCTTTTAACAGTGACAAAACAGAAATATTTGTTTTAACTGTGTTAACAGAGTTGTATTTAAAAACTTTTTCTTACCACATGAACATGTGCAATAGATACATTTTTGATTATATCAGTAAAGGAATCATCGTATGTTTGTCTGAAAGTCTTTGAATGAAATGTGCATGATGCGTGTCTGTATGTGTGTCTGTGTTTTATGCTCACGTGACCTTTTGAATTAGGATATTTGAAACAAATTACCACTGTCTCTCAGTCATGTTTTTAATAATATATGCCAAATATTTATTGGTATTCATATTTATCCTTATTGTAAATATTAGAAATATATGTAGTTTTATCCCTCCACCAGTACCTCTGAAATTAAAAATTAAAATCACTTGATGTATTATTTGTCAGCTACACCCTAATTTTGCTTGTGAATAGTAACACTCTGATATTAAAAAATAGCAATGCAAGTGTTTATTTTGTGTTTTTTTTAATGAATAGCTTTTCCAACAAAAAGCATATTATTGCGTGACAGCAATAATGTGCGGTTCCACACACATTTGGACAAAGGGGACTGACTAAATGGTCAAGTCTACTCACTGTATTTCCCTAATGAGGCCAGAGAGGGGTTACCGCAGGTCAGCTTACACCACTGACACAGATTCCTCACAAAGAGGAAGCTCCTGCTGTTCTCCCAGGAAGAGCACTGCAGACTTCACAAGCTACAGTACACCATTATCTCTCTGTTTCTCCAGTGTTTCCAACATCAAATGGCCTTTTTTCTACCTTTTCAAAGTGATTTCAAAGTGATTGTGCTGCTGTAAATATTGTGGCATAACCCTTAACTTGTCTTTTAATAGTTTTCACCCACGGAAATGATTTGAGAGAACTATTGTTGTACTATAATTGGAGCATAAACACACATTTTGATTGAAATTATCTTAGTTGGCAATGGCCAGATGAGTCCCACCTCATTACCGCAGTTTCTTTTTATCACTTAGTATTCAGAGGTGGCCAAAAACTTGGCAGCCTGTGTGTTTGGATGGGAAGAATAGCCACTTGTAGTCGCAGTGTTCAGTAGGCTGGACACAGCTCAGAGTGCAGAGTTGGGGGGCTTCAAATTGCTACTTAAAATGTGGGAAAGATGGAAAACAGATAAGTAAACGTAAGGCGAACATGAGCTTTGAAACTGTGAGAAGTCCTGTATTTTATATCAAAGACACCTAGTCAAACAAAGGTGTATTGACAGACTATTTTTGGACTTTGAAGAACAAACTTTTTGGATTGATACAAGCTGTCCCCAAGTCCCACCTTAACGCCTTCCTGTTGTACTAGCAGCAGCATTCGATCACGGTTGGTCCACACCATCGAATGATGCCTCTACGTAATGACACCACAACTTTAACCGGATTATCCCGAGGAGAGTGACATCACCACCCCCACCCCTTCCCGCTCCCAGCGGTCTCTGACCATCTGAGGGTTACTGGAGGACACTCACTCTCATGAGTTCAGTTGTTTTACTGGCTGCTGCTGCACAGCCGGCTCTGGCTTGTACCATCACCCTGCAGCTGTCACCTGGCAGTGGCCCATCATAGGGACTCCACTGTTCCCACAATTTAGGATGATATATCTGAATGTAGGACTGTCATCCGAAATGCAAGTGATGCTGATGGTGCTTTTAAATACCAACTGGAACAATGGAGACATTAAGAAAGTTCAGTCAAGTAGTTTATTTTTCCCTTTTTCAAACGTGATACACAGAATGAAACATTTCAGGACCTTCACAGTCTGAATGTTTTACAAAAGGTCTTACAAAAGATTCCCCAAAATATTTACCTTGTGTTACAATATTAAGTGCAAGTCACTGCATGCAATAAAAACGCATTTTATATACTGTAAAAAAGGAGAACAGCTTGTTGATGAGTCGCAGTGCTGGGGTAGATTTTCTCATTCACATGGGCGGCGAACTTAGGCTTTCTCATAAGTGCGTACTGCCTGGACACCTTCGAAGTTCAAACTCTGGAATGAAAAAAGAGAATAAAGTATGAAAACATCTAATGTATACATGTAAAGCAGGTTTTATAGGCACCATTACAAAGGAAAAGTGATGCAAGGGCTTCACATAAGCACTTTGAAACTTAGTTTATGGAGCAAAGGGCTCCACAATCTGATCAATGTGATAAATCTAACCACAAAGACAGATAGAGAGGAGCATAATCTTACCATCACCATTTTTCCATCCTTGATTTCTCTAACAAGTTTGGTCTCTTTTCCATCCCACTTCTGTGTATGCACAAATTTATCCCCTTCCATGGAAAAGGTGGACTGCAAGCAGAAACATGTTATTTTAAAACAAGCACAGACACTCACAGTGAAGATCATAACCCAATACTTCACTCCGCTTACTTTGACATGTCGGTCATCAGGCGTGGTCTCATCAAACTCCTCTCCCAGTTTGGCGGAGATCTCAGTGTTTCTGAATGCGCTCAGGGTTTTCACCACCACTTTGTCTCCATCTTGGCTGATCACTACTGTTGGCTTGGTGACAATGCCCACTTGTCTTGTGGCAAAACCAACACCTGCCAAAACACGCATCAAATGTACCTTTTAACAAAGTTATAACATTAACAACTATATAATGATTGTAAAAATTCATAATGTGACAACTTTGCTCAAACTACAGTTTCATCTTAGGGGTGTAAAAAACACTAAACATAAATTCAAACGTGCTCACCAAGTGACTTCATGTATTCATCAAAGTTCTGGCTGTCGACCAGTTTCCATGAAGCGCAGAAAGCATCAAGCATGTTTGCAGATGTTGTTGGTCCAGCTCCGTGACAGACAAACAGACAGTCAACCTCTTCTCTCTGTGCAGAAACTCCTGCAGCGCGTCTGCCTGGCTATTTATTATTGTTGTGGGAGGCGGTGACTTAAGCCGCAGCGTGAAAGCTGATTGGACAGAGCGGACGCTTCGTTGACTATGATTGGTCGCCACAAAGACGCTCTGTGTGAATGATGAATTACGAACCGTGCGTGTGGCGCAGGGTCCGTGACACATGGATGGAAATGTAAATAACCATTTACTACAAATGTCCAAAATAAAGGTCACCATCTTGATTTAAGTAAGCAAATAGGTAAGAGCCTCCCATTGGATAATTACTGCGTGGAGAATCTTTGGGATGTGTTGGAGAAGACTTTGTGCAGCACTCAATGAGAAGTTGGACAAATGGAATAGTTGACTTCCTTGGTAGGTTCAATGGTTAACCACACTTGTCAATCTATCCATTTATTTATAATCAGTTTATATTAAAATATGTAATTTAAAAAAAGATTTCCAGTAAAGCTAAAGGAAAAGTGGCAGAATCACTAAAGTCATTCTGATTCATAATCAGCGTGGCATACATGTCTGAGTTAAATTAAATGGCAATTGATATTTCATTCTGGAAAGTGGTGATCTGATCATTAGTGACATTCATAAAGCTACAGGCTAAAAGCACGACAGTAACAACAGTTACTACTGCATACCTTTATTGTTGATAAAATGCCTTCTGCAAGTACAAACAGAGGTCCACCGCCAATAATACAAGAGATCAGTCTTTTTCAAAACCACAAAAGATGTAATCAATAACACTAGTAAAAGATACAAAATGAAATTTCACTATTGCTGAGTATTATATGAATGAAACAAAAAGAAAAACTAATTACATTTGTACTTGCAAATCCTTGGCACCGATCAAGGTCAGTTTAGCACATGAAGCAGCACAAAAAAACTTGAACAAAATAAATTTTTCTCCCTACAAATACCATGAACAACAGTTCAGACAGTAGTAATTGTTACTTTTATCATATAAATTAGCTAAATAATCTTTTTTACTTCCCTGATGTTCACATACGGTGCATGCAAATGATACATTAAATGTCCCTCAATGAAAACTCATGAACTAGCTCTCACTTTATCTTTACATAATCATTATAGTGACAGAAGGAATTTGATTGTTTTACAGTATATACCTTGAGCAGACGTGGGCAGAAAATCTATATAGCATTGCAAGCAGTTATATAACACAGTGGTGTTTTTGCTCTATACAACTGAACTGAATGTGAAATGACAGAACAAGATTAAACTAAAGATGGTCAGTTTCCAATACAGGGCAATACAGTTATTTAAGCATTTATAGATCATGACTAGAAATTAAAAAAACAATCTACAGGTTTACATGGCAGCTGATTGTGTCATTTCCCACCTGAATCATTAAGTGCACAGAGCAAAAACATTGAACAATGTGTCAATGTCTAAATACTTTAACTGTACTTTACCATAATAACGCAGAACAACCGTTTAGGATTAAGAAAATAAAATGACTGCAAGAACTGTGAGGGGAAAAAAAGAGCAGCAGAGGTAGAGTCAGAGAGGTAGAGGGCGAGGTAGGGAGGACAGAGTAGCACTGAGGCTTCTCCACATTAAGGCCTATCTCTCCTCTCCCTTATCAACCTAAAATAAGTCCATTTATACAGCTCATGATCCAGATAAATCTTTTTGTTCATGGTGCACAGTGACATGTTTATGAATATATGACTTACCTTGTTAAAGAAAGCCAAACTTTAAAAGCCACTGGCAGGTGGCTACAAGTATAAAGTTTCACCCTGATCGGTATGGTTTATAAACAACTACATTTGAGATTTAAACTCCACCTTACACATGCTTTGTATAGTATTTTGTGGCAGCTGTAAAAGCCGTTTGCTCTGTTTTCTCTGGGCTGACATTTACAGTATAAGGTTACGAGTTTGCTACTGAACCACACGGTCAAAAATATAATTTCCTGAAGGGCAGTAGTCTTCAAATATCCCTCAGAAAATACAAGCAATGTAATTGAAGGACTTGTGTGGTGGTTGCAGTTTTGAGTGCTTGTCTAAAGAGAAAACAAGACAAACACGTTATCTAATAACAAATTATATGGCATAGAAATAATGCTTAATCATACCCAGTGGTTAAAAAAATAGCAAAAATCAAGTGCCAAATAAGAAATTCCTTCCCCTCATCTGTCAATAACATCTGGCAGATAAGAAGCAGGAAGCAGATTAATGTCTGATTTTGTCAAGTTTAATAAAAATCTGTTGAGAAAAAGAAATGGCACAAGACTGACCTTGAGTGGATTGTCCTAATTGCAATGTTGCACATGTGTGTTTACTGTAACTTTATAGATAGTCCTGGTTTGTTCATGCACCCAAAGGAGCAAGGCGCTATCTGAATTCTCCAACACTGATTGACAGTGCCACCTCTGGCTTCCTAGCTTTGTTCTGTCCAGCTTTCTTCTGGAGTCCAGTACCATCAGAGCCTGCAGCCTGCCCTCTGAAGATAAGACAAAAAACCAAATTTGATGTCACATAAAACAGAACCAATGGAAAGTTTTTGATTTTACAAATCTGTATCAATGGAACCACATGATGATTGATGATGATGAAGGCATGTGTTGTCTTTTCTCTGCAAAATGGTCAAGTACAAACATCTAAAGGCCAAAATCACAAATATTGCACATGGCTTCCCCTGCTGCTACACGTGACAAATAAAAAAGTCCCACCCTTTCCTGCGTTGTTCTGCCTGCTCTCTGAGCCTCTGTTGACCCTGCTCATCCTCCAAGGTGATAAAATCTCTGTTGTTATCAATTAGGAGATTCTAAAAGAAAAATGAACAGACTGAGTGCTCCACAATCAAAAAGAGCTATTTTTAAAACCTAAACCTGGGTTTTAATACCTTAATTCCAATTGTATCACCATCTTTGAGGTGGAATGGTGCTCCCAGCAGTGATTCTGCCTTTTTCTTCTTTTTCTTTTTGGAAACTTGCTGACTCTGAAAGTAAAAAGTCATATTATTCAGCAACAATAATGTAACAATCAATGACCAACAGGAACAGGGACATATGGTGATAGTTTCTTTGCTTGCGAAACAAAAATCTCCCAAAGTCCTGATAAAATGATGAACTTTATTCCTCCCAATGTTAGCCACATTTTGCTCCATTCATGCGTGCATGTTCAGCTCTAATAGTCTATCCAAGATTTCTGATCTCTCTGTTGAATAAGAGAGCGCAAGTATAGAGGTTAAACAGGCTCCTTCTCAAGAGATGACTCTTGTCCAGAATTACCCAGTTTGAGATTTCTTCCCAGATGTGTTTGTCCGGATGATGTTTGGCCAGCAGCAGACAGTCAGGGGAGAGACCATAGTGTGCAGCCAAACAGGTGCGAAGAGAGCGAGGGGAAGAGTCACGGGAAGCATCCCAAACCAGTTCCTCTGGAGGGTAGTAACACCGCTCTCCCGGTATTCCCATCTTAACATGCAGCACCACATCTTTAGAGCTTTGGGAAGGAAGGGGGTGTAAGATTGAAGAATTAATAATTCTTATAATAACTCTTACTATGGTGGGATACATTTGAATTTTTGTAAATTCTGACACAATAAACTGTACCCAAGTTCTTCCTCTTTTAGTAGCTGTTGCACACACAGGTCTGCACCACTGGTTAACTTTAATTTCCTAATTAGGCAAAAACAGAAAAAACTATTTAGTCTAGAAGACAAGTAATTAATAAAACTTTTCTGCTTGATGATCCAGAGGAAAAGAATCTGACAGTCATTACTTATAAGATTAGAGGTAGTCATACCTGAGTGTTAGTTGTTGTCCTCTGAGGATTCGTACCAGCCTCTGTCCCTCCAGCTGCCACATACGCATGAACGCTGTGGTTGGTACACACACATTTTGCAGAGCAGGCAGAGTCAACACCTGATACAGAAATATGCAAAAAAGCAGATCATCTTTAAACTTTTGGAAGAGAAATGCATCAAAAATCACATAAACATAAATATGTACCCCATTATGTAACTTCAGGCCGTATTAAAAGATCATAATTATGATTAACTCTTGCTTTGTCTACTCTACCTGAGTTTTAAGATCCTCCAGAGTGGCCTCATCTGAAATCTCCACCTGCCCTACACTTGTCAGTTTTGCAGTGTTGCTGCCAAACACATGTAGTGAATGACATGTTCCATCTCCACTCACAACATCCAGCATCTGCTCATCAGTGTGATTTAAATAGGTTTCCATGTTTTTAGAACCCAGATACAGCCAAACTGACAGCTTAAGAAAACCCTGAGAGAAATAAAGAAATACATCAACGGTCGAGGATAGGTAAAGTTATAAGTTATAAATGTATGTATCTTTAGCCAAAACCAAAACATTAAAGTACCTTTGGAGGCAGGTGTCCTTCTGTGATGACCAATGTCTCGCCACTGCTGATCTTTAGCTCTGACAGAGAAGCATCCTGAGAATAAAAAGTTGATTGACAAAAAAATGTTATACTTCCAGGCCAGCATACTTTATTTGTCTAAACTTGGTGCATGAAAGTTTTTAAAACGACTAATAGAAAATAATTTAGCTACAATCCTCTTAAGCCATAAAGTGCCAACGATTATTTATTTATTTAAAAAGAGACAATATACACTCACCTCATCCATAAGTGGCTCTCCAACCTCTTCACACCAATCAAGCCTCCTCAAGTGCCAACAGGTGCCTGCAAACATACATGTACAATATTATTGACAACCAAATATTGCAGCAAAGTACTACATTAAAAAGCAGCAAAGATATTAGTGTAAATCAATGCTAAACATGCAAGTTACATGTTATAAAAAGATCAGAAAAATAGTTTTACCATCAATTCCAACAGCTTCCAACATTGTCTTTAAACACTGCAAATAATAAAAAATAAAAAAATAAAAGTAAAAAAATAAAATACACGTTCTTTAAGCACATTATGAATGTTTAACATCTACACCAACATGTTTCTTCACCTCTTTCACAGTGCAAGTTCTCTCTACAATTATGTCCATTTCCATGCCAACGGAGGGCGCTGTGCCCACAGACAAGTGCAAGAAAAGCTGCAATGCAGAGAGAAAAACTCCAATCATCAATCAAGCATGCAACGCTTGTAATTCCTTATCTTGATTTGTGTTTAAGATGTAAGAAAGGACAGCTTTACTGGCACTTAAAAGTTCTGTAACTTTTACTTATGCAGGTGCAAGTACAAAGGATTTATTGAAGATTTAAAATATAAAGAGACACCTGTGAGGCCTTGGGGGCATTTCCCGGACAGAGAATGAGTGTCGTCATGAGTCGCACCCCTGCATCCCGAACGTTCAACTCCTCACACACTGTTCAGTAAACCAGGGTAAAAAAAAAACATGAGTGCACTTTAGTATGCATGTGCAACAACATCAAAGACAGAAAATGAGAGTAGGTAGACCTCATTAAATATTAGGTAAGGAGAGCACCATTAAATTCAGTAAGGGGGTACTGTAAACAAATGTGTATCATATTTTGTTAAAATGAGGGGGGATTTCCAGCTCCTAGTAATTTTCACCATTGAAATCACCCTGAAGCAACGCATGACACAGCACCTGGAGGAAGGAGTTTCCCTGTGCAGTCCACCTGTCTCAGACAGTACTGTGCACCTGGTCAGTGAGACAGACATAAGAATATAAACTTGTGCAAAGTCAAAAAAAAAAAAGATCTATGGTCAACCACAGGCATATTTTAACATGTTAGGTCCATCTATGTTACCCAAATAACAGCTCGGACTCCATTTACCCCAGTAGTCACTTTACTTATATTATAGTATATATGGACATTGTTATACTGTACATCATTTTATATCAATATATTAAAGTGTTTCTAATATCCTGCTCTTTTCCTGCATGTAAAACATCTCTTAGTGAAATGCAGTCCAGTACAAAACCAACTTTAACTATGACTTTGGTATTAAACATATAATTAAGTTTTATAATTATAGTTACTTAACAACATCTAGTAACTTGCCTGGGGGTTCCTTGTGTAGCTGCAGCTCTTCTATGGCTCTTTGTTTCACTTCACACAGAAGCTGGTGAAAGAGACACATTTGTGGAAATAATTTTATATTTAAGCTGAGAGAAAAAAATAAAAAAAAGAACATAGATCAGGCACAACAATTACTGACCATGTTTCCTGTGGCCGGAACCTTGATTTTTCTCTCCTCCCGTTTCTCCACTTCACCTCTTCTTCCTTCATGTGGTCGAAACTCCACCTGGAGCCAGCGGCAGTCAGATGGTGTAGTCACAGTGACAACATCTCCATTTAGGGTGAACACACTGAACAAAATGAAGAACACTTTTGTAATATATATGAATACATAACAACATACATATATCGCAGAGGATTTTACCTGCTGTCAAACGACTGTGGCTCCAGCACCAACAGTGCATCTCCATCTTTAAGTGACAGCTCCTTCAGTGTCCGGTGCATGTCATCAGGAGGGAACACCCTCCAACCACTTGCCCCTCCTCCCTCTCCTACCCCTTGCTGTTCTCTCTTTGCTCCCTTGTGCTCCTGGCACAGGAGACTTTCCTTAGGTTCCCCTAGTGCCTCCCTCACCTCCCCAAGAGTTGCACCACCTGCAAACCCTCTTGACTCCCTTTTAAGCCCTGGTCCCTCATTTTCAAAACTTTCTCTGTCCTCCTCACAAGCTAGTCCTTCCCCTGCCTTCTGCTCTACATCTTCGCCCAAAAAGGGACGAACTACAGTCAGCAGGACTGGTTCCCACTCGGCTCCGGTGAAGATAGTTGCACCACACACCTGATAAAATAAAAACCAGCTAAATTAGTTACTTGAATGATTGACATTTCAGAAAGTTTGTGATAGACTTTACTTTTCTTTACCTCTCTGCCATTCCACACAAACAAGTCAGAGTTTGTGTAGATACCTGCACTGTACAGAGAGATGCTGTCATCTGAAAAGAGAAATGCAAGCAAAACATATTTATAGAGATTCACAAAATCCTCATTTTACTCTCCTCTGTAAGTACTTTGCTAAATGTCTCACCTGTGAGAGTATTATAGAGGTGTAGACCTGCTGGAAGACTCCTGGCCACAGTCAAAGCCATATCTCCTTCCCAGAATTCCTGCATCTGAATAGACAAATACAAACACGTTTTAATTTTAAGATTCTTTTCAAGATCTAAATACAATATTTGTATGAAGTTACCTGATAAATAGCTAATCGCAGGTCTCCCACAGTCTTTCTGCGGTCAAAATTGAGGGGCGTGATCTCGTTTTGCACTTTGTTGGCAGGTTGCAGGGCTCCATTTTCTAGCCTGTAAGAGTGCACCAGGTGCAGACGCAGCTCCACTGTGTTATTTGTGGCTTCAAACTTCTCTCTGTAACAAAAACAGATTTATGTATGATTTTGTGTTGCCCAGACTACTCAATGATTCACTGATTTAGAAATTTGAAATATTCTAACTAATTAAAAAAAACAAAACTGTTGAATTGACTCATTGAATGTGTGTTTGTTTCTGTACCGCATCTGTTGCAGCTTGATGTTCTCCTCCTCAGCCATCTGGATGAGGTGAAAAGGAACTTTGTACTCGGGATTATTTAGAGCTGAAAATATATAAAAAGCAATTACCAAAACTATGAATAAGTTGTGTAAATTAAATCAATGATTACTGTGTTCAACATGTTCGAACTTAACTCTTTTCTGTTATACACCTGTCTTCATTTATTATTCTGACTGAACTAGGCAGACATAATCTTTCCATTACAAACAAAAAACACAGTGTCTATTACCTTCACATGGCCTGTGCAGCTGTGCTTTTCTGTAGAACAGCATGTAAGCACTCTCTTTGCCCTGGAACTGCTTCTCTATGTCAGACTCCCTAATGGAGGTCACAGTGGAGTCATTAAGATCAAACCAGTGGCTACCCTGCTGATAGATGGGAAGATATACCGTGAGAAACAGGCATTAAAGTAATCACATGATGTCCACCAAAAAGGCAGACAGATGTAATTTTAACCTTTGAATTCCTGTGATTTTATAATACCTCTTTCTCTGACTCTGGCTTTTGGTCTGGTCCAGTGTGTTGTTTAAAATCTCCTTTGTCTGAAGCTGTTGACGGTTCAGAGTCTGTGGTCTGTTCTAGCGGAACAGGTGGCTCAGTCACAGGGCTTGGTGGGTTTGCTTTCAGCGCTACCCGAGGGCCATTGGACAACAACATGAAAACGTCATTGTGGGAATGCAAGAACTATATCGGAAAGAGAAAAGGTAAAGCAACAAGGGTTCAGAAACAGGAGAAGACAAAGGTAGGAAAAACTATAGTAATCCCAAAAATGTATTATTAAAGATACAAAAAAAACAAAAACACCTTTCCTATAGGACCATAGTGCTTTTTAAACTTTTTGTTCCAGGATGAACCAATCTTATCCATGAGTTTCTGGCCCAACTGGTCCACCAGGACACTCTTTGATGGCTCCTAGCAGACAGAGAATAAAAAGCATCAGAGAATAAAAACCATCTGATTAGTTAACAATGGCTGCACCTCTGACTCAACACACAACAAGAGCACGTGTCAAAGCTACTACTGCTGTACCTGGGCAATTATTGCTGTGAGGACAGACAGAGGGTCATCTGCTTGCAGTTTAGGCTCACACACTTTTATGACTTCCTCCTTGACTTTCTTCTGAGTCTTAGGTTTGCAGTCTTCCTCCTGACAATGACACACAGATGACCTTGCTTTCCTAATGCACACAGTCAAAAGCTTGCAGAGTTTGTTTTGTTTTTTTAACACTGGTGACAGTAACGTACACAAATATGAAATGTCTATTAACAAATGGGTGATTTATAATAAGTCACTGGCATGTCATATTCTAAAAAGCAAACAAATCATTACTGGTTTTTATTTTGCTACGATCTTCCTGTTTGATCCGTTTTTCTCACCGGCGGCTCCCATTGACCAAGTTGGTCAATATCATTGATATAGACATGGTAATGGCCTCCGTAACAGCCGCCCTTATGGATAATGACAGAAAACAGCTCATAGGAGTAATCTGAGTCCTCTCCATCCGTCTGTAAGAAAGAAATATATAATATTTACTTTTTAAGGGTTGGCATTTGGTATAACAAAGCCATTCCATATAAGAATAGGTTAAGCCCAGTAAACAAAATGCAGCAGAAATAACAATTTTTTATCTAGAAGTGTTAAAATCTGTACCTGTTCACAAAATGGCCGTATGTTGATAGTGAGAGGGAAACTGTAACGTCCTGTCTCCTTGTATCGCTCACATTTGGTAAAGTCAAAGCTGAATCTCAGCAAAGACATTGTCAAGAATGGAGGGAGCTTTTTCAGCTTAGCAGACTGAATATTAGCAAAACGCAGAGTTAAAAATGAGAAACAAATAATAAAAAATAGCTTTATATTTTTGATTCTGAAATGATATATTATAACCTTTGCTATTGTTTTAATAGGGCCTGAAGGTTGGCACTGACCTTGGCAGCAGTGACCAGCCTGTCACACTGTGCACAGCGGTACAAATTATTGCCCTCAAACAACTCTTCTTCCACAAACATGTTCCACAATGCCTCCTCCAGACTAGACACACCACAGACACACACAGTCAGGTCCAGGAAGTCCTCCTAAAGAAAGCAGAAACAAACATTTAAAAATCAGAAGTTGGATCATCTATAGCATTTACTTCCACACTGGGTGTACTAACCTGTCTCTGACTGACGTTTCCACACTCCTTGCACACAATGCTATTGACAATGGTCCCATGGTAGAGCTGTTGGATAAATGTACTACCACTAGTGCCCACAAGAGAGTGCTCCAATGCACTGAACAAAATCCTGTTCAGTTCCTGCACATCATGCTGATTCGTCCCCTGTGGAAGCAAGACAACAGAAAAGACATCTTAAACCTTACATTGTAAAATGCCTTGAGAAGATTTTTGTTTTACATATGACTTTTGTGCCATTACATAAACTGAATTGCATTTAGTATGTATATTGACCTTATCAGGTTCTGTCAGATTATGGTTATGAAAAACAACTCTATGAAATCATTATTTGGTGCAGGATTGGGACACAGTATGTCACTCTTTATTTTAAATGCATGATTTGCATCGTGCATAGTCACTCTAACCTAACCTCATGCACTTAGGTATTAAGTTACACTTTCGATTTTGAATGCCTGGCTCAAGTGTAATCCTATTAATTTACATTATATACAGTCTTGACTTGCAAGACGTGGTTGTGAATGCCTGTTTTTATTCTCTTCTTCCCCTTTCATGTATTTATTTTGCTTAACTGAGCTTGAAAGGTTTCCAAAAAACACAATTCTAGTTAGGTTTCTGATGTGACTGCTATTAATACGTTTGAAAATGTTTTGTAAACACTAGCATGTATTTCTGTATATAAGTGTAAGGTAAACTGATCACTGAAATAACAAGTCTCCCTCTTCACTGACAATAACAACCAAAAACAGACCTCACTGCTGTTCCAGCCAAAGCTGTCAGTCAGGTCCGCTGTGGAGGCACTCTGCTGGTCCACCAACAACAGCCTGGCAAACAGTCTCTGGAGCTCCAGTGGGATCACCCTGACCTGGAGGAGAAGGGAAAAGCGCATTAGACTTCACACACACCTATACACATGGCATATGTGGTTGCAGGCGCCTGTCTGTACCTACTTTGGATCCTGGTTTCTCTTTATCTTCCAGACATCCTAATTCCTCTGGCCCCAAACGGAACAGCTCCTCTGCAAAGACACACAACAAAGCATAAACAACACATATAGAACACGTAGATGCCCTCTGGTGGACCTCTGTCCTCCCTAAGGAAAGTTCACCTGCCCTTGACCTACCTCTGAACTCTGGGGTGAACAGCAGAGTCTGGAGCAGAGAGTTGAGGTAGCAAGTCCCGCCCTGGTTCTTGATGCCGCACAGATTGCTTCTTCCTCGGGGTGAGGGTGGCTCATCACCCCCCTTTACAACTCTTCCTTTGGAGGAAGCAGAGGAGAAGCCTTCTTCTCCCTCTTCCTCGAAAAGATTTCCAAACATGCTGTGTGAGTTTTTTTTTTACCCTGTTGTCTCTCAGTTATGCTGGTACTTGGTACCTTGTAGTGACCCGTGTGTTAGCACTCCCGTGTGCCTTCTTGCTATCTCATCTTAGTCTTGCCGAGTTCCCTGTTCACAATGGCCGGGCTAACTCTGAAATAAGAAGACTTCACGGGGCTAAACATAGCGACTATTACCTGCTGTATATTCGTTGGGCTTGTATTTATGTTTTTAGCTAGCTTAGCACGTTAACAAAAGTCAAATCAATCGAGGACACTCATCAGCTGCTTGACAGCTCAGCGAAAATGAAAAGAAAAACAGGCTGTCGGAGGACAACGACTGAAAATGGCGACTTCTTACTGAAACTACACAGACTAAATTAGTTGAAATGTATTTCGGTATAGCTCCGAACACCGACTCTTTCTTCCTCTGCCTGTCTTAAAACAGATAACAAACGTAACATGTATAAAAATACAGTTGGTGAACAGTAAGCAGCCATGTTTTTTCCTCTCAGACGTGGTACTGATGCATTGTGGTTCTTGTAGTATCCCATTTATCAGTTAACCTATGTGCTCAAAAGACTGTAAGTAAGATATTTTTATTACTTGACCGGTGCATGTAAACTTATTCAATTTGAGTATTGTTCAATTTTAGGTAACTTCTCTGTAACTTTATGTTTCCCAATAAAATAAAAACGGCCACAGATATTGAAAGTAGGAACTACATTTCCCACAATGTTGCTCTTAGCCGTTAAAAAAGCATTATGGGGCTTGTAGTGTAGTAGCACTAAATTAGGTTTATGGTTGTTGGTTTTTATAGAACCTGATTGTTATGTGCCCAGGGCCATGAGTGCAGAATCACATACCAATCAAAGATCTCACTGAGTTTCTGATTAGCCACAAAATAACTTGGAATAAAAACGTGCGTAAATGTAATCCTGGAGGGTATGTTTAGTACCTTTGTTGCCAACGTGCATGCTCAAAATGAACATTGCTGAAGGTGATCAAATGCATAAACAACTCTTGTCTTGCATATAAACATATTAAATCTGGTTTATTGTAATCTAAATAATTTACTGTCATTTTTATATATAAATCATGCTGTCAGAGGCAAATAGTAAACCAGTCAGTTATCTTGAAGAGAACATGCATTCCAGTTAATAAACAAAATGTTAAATATAATTTCAATATAAAACGTTTTTAAAGAAAGTAAGGAGCTGTAATGAATTATATTAATATCTGTAAGACAATGCAGACAAATAGACATATCTCATTTTCAAAAATCAGTGCACATAATATTTTCGTTAACTGAGGTACACCAGTTTTTGTGTCGGAACTGACAGTTAATGTTATGGAGTAACTTGATGCAGGGTTAATCATTAAACCAAAAATCCTCCACTCAAAATCCCTGGGAAATATTTGAATAGCCACCACAAACAATCTCATCAATTACTTGCTGAAACTTGCCCATTTAAATGATATTTACTCCAGGAAATATTAGAATATTCCTTTAAGGCCACTTGTGCAATTTCTATACAATTGTAAAATGTACATTAATATGCTCAGGTCAAATTCCCAGTTACAATACCAAACACTAACATTAGCTACAGACTGGCCTTGACTGTAAGTTGCAAACAGGCACAGTATTGTTAAGGCATATTTTACATAAACACACTCACACATTTTGAAAATGATTGCAAACCTGTTCTCACACAGACAGTTAGAAAAACAGCATCTACAGTACATACACTCAAAGTCACTCTTTTTGCCTAGTACGTTTTCAGTTTGAACACTTTGGATAGAGGCACCTTGGCACTAGAATAGATCAGATATGATTCTCCTTGAGAGCTGAAAAACTCCCAGTCACTGCACCCTATCGTTGGGAGCCAGTGAACAGGAACAAAGCCTTCATATCCCTGCCACCTAAAAACAAACAGAGAAGAGGAATGGAATCAGAGGTGTGTTTGCATCGACTTAACAATGGCTCAACCTAAAATTAGCTGTGGGCCTTTTCCTTGTTCCTAGTGAATTCTCACATCAAAAGAGCTGATATGCTTTCACTAGTCGGTCTCACACGAAGCAAATAAATCTCCATTACAACAGTGTAGGTGTATGTCCATGTTATGAGTTCTGCACCAAGAGTGTAGTCAGCAAAGATTAATTACTTTTACAGTGGGAGTGTTGTTAACAATTTGAGTACCTGTAGAGAATGCTGTTGAGAGAGTAGGATTCTCCGTTAAAGGAATTAGCAACAACCAGAAAATGTTCCTCCCCGAGGCTAAAGAACTCCCAGTCCACTGCACTAAAGAGACAGAAAGGTATGTGGTGATGATGAGGCGGTGAAACAGTAGCAAACAGGTTATTATACACAAAGTGTTCCTATAATCTGTGTGTGTGTGTGTGTGTGTGTGTACAGTACGTGCGTCCGACATGGTGGCTGCACATCTGTACCTGTAGGTGACAATATCCTGGAAGCGGACAAACAGTTGCCCAATCATGTCCAGTTCGTAGATAGTTGAGTTGATGGCGTATCGACTGGGACCATTACCCTGGAGTCTGTGTCCATTGGCAACAACCAGGAAGACTCTGCTGCCAATCTTAAACATTTCCCAGTCTGTGGCGCAGAACGTCTAGATTGACAGTGAGAGAAAAATTAAACGGATGATGATACAGCCATGCTTCAGTGTAGTGAGTTTACCACATCCACATTAGTTTAGCACATTTGCAGATCAAACTTTGATTATTTGCACTTAAGATCAAGTACAGCTGAGCTTGTGAATTAAATTGTCATGAAGTATTGGGCTAATTTTGGCCTAGTGATGTTAGTGGCAGTGAATCCTGGGATGGACATGTGGGTACTAAATTTTATGGTAATCCATCAAATAATAGTTTAGATATTTCACTTAAACTCACAAATATGAAATGTCTGGTATTTGATCAACTATTTAATTATGTGACTATCTTAATTGTCACTATCCTAAAAGTCAATGTTCTCTAGGGACAAGTAATGCCCTCATGTTGGAGGTATTTCAGTGTGGACTGAGGTGGTGAACCGTCCAACTGACAGAGTGACATTACATATTGAAGCCAAGCTGTGGCTGGAAAGGTCCCGCAGTTATGTTTTCTCTCGCTTTTCTGTATCATTTCATTTCATGACTCATTTCCACCTGCCCCAAGGTGGTCTTGTGAGTCTTCACATCCAGCTGTGGAGTTTCCCTAAATCACACATCCCTTTGTGGTTTCTCATGTGTCTATCACTGTGTCAGCGCTCTCTCCTCAAATGTGGCTAGATTCAAATATACTCCACACTATCAGTACATGTCAAAGCACTGCTATCGCCCAAGTAAATCATAGCAAACCGCACACTCTATTTTTGGCCCTGTCTTAAATGCACGGACACACACGTTTCTTGCACCCTCCTCTCTCTCATTACCCTTTTATCTCTTCCAGCTTGTATTCCCTTCCTTTTGTGTGTAGAGACAAGATGGTTTTTCATATTCATCTCAGAGATACGGATCTCATCAGATGAAATCAAAGCTCAGCTTGTGAGAAGATGAATGGTATGGAAATCATGCAGCAAAATGCTGCTTTAAAGTGCTATTAAGTCTAATTTCCACCCACGCTCAAACAGTTTCCAGTCTAATCTGTGTTGTGGTTGGGTACAAAAACATCTTTTTTTTTTTTTACATCACCTAAATGAGAGGTATTAAATCTTCTTTATGAGGACAATTATTTTTCTCCTGATTTACGTTTACCATATACCTTAATTTTCTGGAACACCAGGAAGTTTCCATTGACCCAAACATAGATAACAGAGTCTACAGAAGTGGTAACCCCATCAAAAGCATTTGCGACCACCAGAAAGTGGTACGGTCCAACTGTAAAGAACTCCCAGTCGTAGGCTCCTGAGGTTGGCAGCCTCTGGTGAACCTCAAAAGACTTTGTTAATCTGTTCCATTTGTATATCACACTGTCAATAGTGTGATTACTATCACCTGGAAGAGAAACCAGACAGATAATTTAAACTGATTTATTGCAGGAATTGTGGAAGTTAACAGGTAGTCATTTGATATATAATTTGTTTGTACCTAGTCTATGATTGGCCACAGCAAGATAGGTTTGTTGATTGATTTTAAAGGCTTCCCAGTCCCGTGCACAGTGGGTCTGTAGAGTCTGGAAATGCACAAACCGCTTTCTTCTCTTGCTCCACTTGTAAATCACAGAAAAGTCCATCTCTGATTCTTTGTTAGTATGTTTATCTGGACCTTCCCCAGAGTTTGACACCACCAAAAATATCTAAATATAAAAAATTAAACAAAGGGGTATTTTGTTGTTTTTGATTTCAGAATTAATAATTAATGAGATATGTTATTATTATTTTTTTTTTACTTCCTCTTCTCATACTTTCTTGCCCATGGTGAAGTGTCTCCAGGCCAGGGCTTTCTGGGTGGTGAAATTCTGGTACAGCTGGAAACCTGTGTCTGTCCACAGATACACAGCAGAACCAGAAACTGTGGAGCGGTGAGCCATAGCAGCCATCAGACCTATGCCAGGTATCTGGAACACCTGAGGAATGGATAAAAAACTAAATCTACTAGCAATTTACTTTATACTAATTTTGCAGACACCTTTATCCAAAGCAGTTCACGGTATGTGCCACATACGCACATGCGGTTATCTCTGAAAAAAAAAATGTGTCTGCAACAGTGGTTCACATTTTTTCCTTTGTGGCCCCTTGGTACAAAGTTATTTCTGCTTGTGATCCCTTGTCACATGTCTGTGACTTGTAAAATGTAAGTCAAGTGTGATTTTCCTCTCAGAGGCTGTCTGTTAGTTTGTAGAGGCCTAAAGAGGTAAAATTATGTAGTATCTGATAAAAAACACACAATTAGAGGAAAGTATTGAATATAAACAATAAATATACATAAATGTTCCTTTTTATTCAGGAGGATTAAATACCTCTACATCATGCGTCTCTGAGCTGGTGGTGAGAACTTGATGTTCCAACACATAGTCCAGGCGTTTATGATCTGAGTATATGAAAATATAACATTGTTGTAAATTTTCAAGCTAAGTTGAGAAAAAAAATGTTCTCTTCAGTGGAACGTTGAGGCTGCATTTTCACCTTCTAGCACGGGGGTCCACAATGTGCCGTCGCAGAGATAGAGGCCTTTCCTGAGCGGATTGAACCACAGTTGACCTTGTAGCAACTGCGAGCATGGTCGTTCCAACCCCACTGACACCCTCTGCTCTGTTTCTTACAGCGAAAGAGACAAGATAAAATAAGGACAATTCAAGAGGCAGGAAAGCAGAAAGACTCGTGCAGTCATGTCTTGTCAAATCATGTCTGGTGAATTGTTTCTGTAAGTTACCATAGGGTGCTATGTGGCCGCCTTCCTTCCTCTCCGTGACAGGGAGGTCTAAGAGAAGTGGTGGTACTGACAGAGCTGACAGCTGGGGGTTGGAAGAGGGGCAGATCTGATGTGTTGCATCCGAACCTGGCACCAAAACCAGCTGACGCAGCAGACCCTTTACATGGGCAGCCAAATAGAAATGAATTTAGCATCATACAATTCATAAGCACAAGAGATTAAGTTAGTAATGAGGAAATATAAACCTTACTGAAAACAAGCCTTTCCATCTTCCCCGACTGCCAATGTGGAATCTCGATCCCTGAATGTTGAGGTCCAAGGGGAAAGGCCTGGAGGGGACACTGCCATAAAAAGATCAAATTGTTACTAATAGCTGAAGTGGGATGTTTGTGTGTAATTAAAGTATTCTCTCCCACTTTTGTTTTTCAGGATTCAGACAGGAATTGTATTACATATATATGAGTGCTGATATTCCTCCCTTCTAAATGCCAGAGGGAGTTTCCACTAAAAACCATCTATCACTTACTGTCAGGCCACTGTGATATGACTGCAGGGCGTGCGCAGATTTGGAGCAGTGCCATTTTATTGTGATGAAAGATCGACTATTCCTCAAGGGAACTCAGAGGCAACAGGAAGACAGGCTGGTGGACTACACGCTACCCACCCAGTGAACAGCAAACAGACAGCAGAAAGTAATATAGTAAAACAAGATGAACTTACATTTGTAGTGGTGAGCTGCAGTCCACTGTGAGCTTCACATGTTGACCATTAACAGTTAGAACCAGAGTGTGCCACAGATTGTCAGCCAGCCGAGTGCCTCGAAACACCCAGTGCTCTACCGCCCCTCCTTGACCTTTAAAAAGAAAGTGCAGGCATTTTCTGGAGAACCTCAGTCCAAGAATTATCCCTCCATGTTCCTCATTGCTCTTGTTTCGACTCTCCTTCTTCTTCCCATCTTTTTCTTGTGCGGTGATATCCCTCTCCTTTCTTTTCAAAATGTCTCCCTTATTGTCCTCCTCGCTTTTCTTTACATGTCCTGGTTCCACAATAGTAAAGATGTATTCATTTCGCTGCAAAATAAAATGGGAAGAACATCAGATCGGACACACTGTATTTGGCAGAGATAAGTAGTTTGTCATAGTTAAGAGTAAAGAGCTATTGGTCAGACAAAACAAGTAAACTGATGTCATCATGGGATTCCACAAAGTCTTATTGCCATTGTCTTAATTTTTATTAGTAGTTGGTTAATTGGTTGCATATTTCTATTTTGGATGATGTGGTATACTCACCTTGAGCGCAATACGAGTGACTTTTAATGTCACAACAATGGAGAATTCTGTGGGGAAGAGGTTGCAGTCTACCAGCAACTGAGAGGAGGGAAAGCTCATGGAGGTGTGAGGGCTGGACAAATGAACACCCCTCACCCCTCCAGCCTGCCTCATGTCCACCCCTGGTACGAGTTTGGAGGTGTCCTTCTCGAGAACAAAAGACAGAAGATCCAGAGGGACCAAATCTGCAAACAGTAAGTAAGGAAGTAAGTAAACAGCTCAGGAATATAGTGGGTTCTGAAATCATTAATGGGATAACAAAGAGAAGAAAATCATGTCTGCTATGTGGCGTAAAGTACATACTATTATGTGTTTCTAGGATTATTCAAACTAAACAAGTAGGGAAAACCACTCAGTTTCATTTTTTAATAATAATGTGTGGGGTACTTCTTCCACCACTGCTCATATAATAACATCCACTGTATTAAAAAAACAAGTAGTAGTCGAAGTAACAAATAGTCATACAGTGATTTTGTTTCAAGGGGTTACAAGTTAAAAAAGGTGGAGAACAACTGCCATAAATTAATAAATGAATTACTGTCATAGCATGCATGACCCCAGCGCTGTGTGAGAAATAGCCCTGGGTGACGGTGGAGCTAGAGAAGGTTGTAGGAGGGGTGGATATTAAGAAAGATGCCCTTTGGAAAGGGAGAATAATGGAAGACAATTACTGCCGAATTGATGAGACATCATGTACACATGCATCCTGTTCGTCCTGATATTTAGATGTGTATAGAATTGTTATGGAATCCTAACCACATACGATGTCTGTACTTGTTTGTGGATGTTAATTTGAGTTAATTCTGCACACACAAGCCCTCCCACTGTGCTGCAGCAGACGCAGACAGTTGGAATTATCCAGAAGAATTTTAGCTGGAGGGGTTTCCCAGGTTTTTAGATGAAACTATGAACCATCCACTGAATAATCATTAACTGAACATCACTGTTAAACTGAGCTGAGTTTGAGAGAAATTATTATTATTAAAGAATACGTGGGTACAATACCTGTGCAGTGTTTCCATGTCTCTGTGGTGGTGTCGATGACCCTTAACCCCAGAAGAAGAAGAAGCTGCACAAATATCAGTGATGACATTACAGAAAAACTGTGTAGTTCAGTTTCCAGCTGGTACAAATGTCTCCATACTGAAGGTATTTCTCTATCTATTGTTCCTTTTTTGATCTCAGGTGACAATACACACCAGGAAACTGTGTATTCTCCTTGTTGATCTGAGTGAGCATTTTCAGATCTTTCCGCTCCAAAGAAAAACGTCCAGGCGACAAAATCGTGAACAGTCAACAAACTTTCCAGCCTTGAAGATCATGGGAGCTACAGTGGTTACCCTATGATTTATGTGCACTTACATAGTAGAAGCATCTGTTCTCAAAGAGAAATCCATTCATGTGCGTAGAGAATCCTGCACCTGCAGCTCCTTTTAAACACCAGAGCCATGCAAATTACAACAGCCCGTCACTCATCCTCCCTAAACCGCCTCTGATGACACAGACCTGCCAGAGGGCTGAGCTGCTCCACTGTGTGTGTGTGTGTTTGTGTGTCTTCAGTGATGACAGACAGACTGAGAGACAAGCAGGCTGAATATTTAAATGTAATTGTTTAGAAAATATCTGTCAAAAAACAAAATTCCTACAAAACATTCAGATCCCAAAAGGTTGCCTTATAATTTGTTTTTGAAAATAAAAGACAACCTAAAAACAGCAGAATACACACGACCTTTGGTCAATTGATGTATAGATGCACGTTTATTAGCTGTTATCTCTTCATTACCTGAGAAACTGTGCCATGTGCTGTGATGTTAATGTTTCATTCATTTGTGTATTTGAAATGAGTTAAACAGGCAAACACCACAATGGGCAAGGTGCTACAAGCATTGTGGTTAAATAGTAAATAATAGTATTTGATTCATTTCAACCTGTTTAGAGTTAGTTGATGACAGCCGTGTGTATCATAATTGACTTTTAAATACTTTCCCAAGCAATGAGTGGTCACCAAGCAACAATGGTTGATATTGACTTTCCAAAGTACATTCAAGCTTGATTTGTTTAAGAGGCACTCGTCAAATCATCAGACTGTGCATCTGAGCTTGTGTCTGATCTCTCAGAATCATGACATCTACCGACCAGCACATTTACAAAGCAAATCCATTCTGTCGCTCTTCTTATTTACCACATTAAGATCGCAGACTGCACCTAGATCAGGATACAAGATACACGAGTTGCCCAGCTTTTTCTTTCTCTATCCATTCATTAATCTTTCTTCCTTCCAGGCACGACAGGGTTGTTATGCTCTCATGTGTGGTTTCACGCGGACCTGTTTAGATGCAGAAAACTTGATGTAGATTGTCCACTCGTATGCATGCCTTCCTTATTCCTGGTTTGACTCATCTGATTTTGATCTTATCGCTGTTCCAGTTGTACTTAATATAACCACTCGGTCACTTTATCAGATGAGCGGAGATCTAAGGATTAAGGACCCAAGTGAGACAGGGACAGCTAAAGGTTTAATATATTGCTAATACTTAATATATATTAAACTTAATTTCATAAATTGTCTCGTTAAAGTAGCTTTCCAGAGGTCTGTGAAAATATGTCTATTTTTCCTTTAGGATTGAACCTGGAGGTTTTTTGTTTTCCTGAGTGAATATTTAAATAAAAGGTCTGTGTAGATTTTTTACAACCATAGCAAACCACAAAGCTGAGATTGTAATGGCTCAGTAGCACCACCTGCCTGTCTCTTTTCTTTAAGTGCCATGTTTCCATCCATAGCGGTAGTGCATACATTTTTAGCACGCAGGTCTGCAAAAGGAAATAAAACCCATAGTGTACAATGACACACACACATACACACACACATAAATCTAATGCAGCATCCATGATCTTACAATTGATGAAATATTAACAGGCAACATGGTTAAAAACCCATGTCACATAAGTCATGATTTCCTTTCATGGGAAACATGCTGGAAACCATCTTAAACTATTATCCATATCATTTATTTTATTTAATAAATTACCTTTGCACCTTACTCCAGTTACTAAAAGCATCTACAGGCAAAACTGTAAAGCATAGAAACCTTTATACTTTGAATACACAAAACAATGATGCTTATGCCAGCAACTCTGAGTACCAAACTATATTTATTGTATACAGTAGTAAAAGACCACAAATAATGTACAAATCAGTAGAGAAACAAATAACATGACAAGACCTGGGCCCCATTCTTCATACGATACAGTTTAGCTAATATAATAGACAACTCAGTTCTTCAACTGTACAACGGAAGGCTGCTTTGTTTGTCTTGATAACTGTGCTCTTATTTTGTGAGAGGAAGGCAGATATTATAATCATTAAGTGTAATCACAGATTTAGAAAATCTTTGTACCACACAAATTTGGGTCAAAGGGGAAAAGCAGACTGTATCCAAACAGCAGGTGGCAGTACAGTGAAGCTTGTTTGACTATTGGCAATGACTAAATATTTTACTGTGTAGGATAATTACAAAATATACAGATTAATTTTAAAAAGCAAGGAAAGACAACACGTTTCTAACAGAGCTGATCAAAACTACCCTTTCGACTATGGGTAAGTCGTTTATTGTCCAAGGGTGACTAAGACTAAAACATGAAAATCAAAAGGCCAATTACAGCTGCAACCTCTATTGCATAATTTCAAAGACATCAACATAAGAACTTAATCTGTATTGCAAAGGTCTACATAACAATGCTTAACAATATACCAAACTTAAATGTGGTAATTTGCTCTGGTTCACTGCACTAAACAGGGCTGACTTTCTAAATTCTACTGGTTTCATTTTGTTTTATGTCATACAAATGCCTCTTTAAAACTATCTCTTCGGTTATAACAACACTGATAATTAGTTTAAAGAAAGGTGCAGCCTTGTTTGAAAATAAACAAATCTGTAAACTTTAAGGGCTGTCATGATCCAGCTGTCTCTGAGGAAGCTTGCACAAGTCGAGCGCCAAGGAAAGTCAAATCAAAGTTCAAGTCAGACTGTCATCAATCAACTCAACCCCACTCAGTTGTCCATGTATGAAGAACGGGGCCCTGTGGGTACAGAACAGTTTTCTCCCAACCTCCATCAGTCGACCTCCCTGCCCTCCAAATATGCAACAAACTGCACGCATCCTTCTCTGAACTGTAAAATACCAAAGACACTCATCACCACCAAATATCTTCACCATTTGCAACACTGCAGTTAAAGGTGTAAAACAAATGTCCTGCAAATATCTGCCTTGTGCACACCAGAAAAAGAAACATCTCAACTGATGACAGAGCAGTGGAAAATGTCTTCATAATGCATGACAAAAACATACTGACTTTAGTTGGATATCGTTGCTCAATCCAGAAGCTGCTCCTCTTAAAGCACAAGTAGAATAAGTTGTCCCATCAGCCTACCTACATTTGCAAATACAATACAGAAAGGAGACAACTGACCCTAAGAAGTGTTTTAAAAACTCCAAATTATTCCCACCTTCAAAAACCCACAAGCAGAACAGCTTGTAAGAATACCATAGAGACGCACTGGTCACTGGCCGCTTCATTTGAAAATAAACCAAAAAATGATGCATTTCCATCCGTAAAGACTATTTTTACACAGCCAGACTCCGACCAACTCAGTGATGTAAATTAAATGTCTTCCTCCCCTAAACAGGCATTTGTCTGGATGAGTGAATTCTAGTCTGTACCGCAGATACCCACAAAGAATCTCTTAATTAGTAGCTGTCAAATAGGAAGAAATTAACATTAATGAAATACAAACTCCCTTAAAATCCAACCATGTTGACCTTGCAATTTGCTTTTAGAGTGATCAAAATACATCAAATACAAAACAAAAGTTCAGTATTGGAGTATTGGTCCAAGGCCCACAAAGTTTATCTAACATCCATTCTGATACATCTGTACAGGAAAAAAAAAAAAAAAAAAAGAAACATTGCAGAACTCTTGAGCAAAAGCATCTAAAATGCAAAGAGAATTAAAATACATTTTTGACAGAAGAGCAGGAGTCGCTGTTCAGACAAACATCACACGAGAAAGCGAAGTGAAATGGAAGGCGGGTGTGTATTAAGTTCAGATAGTGATTCCACTTCAAAACATTTTCATGCCCTCTGATTGTGACCCCTGGACAAAAACTTGCAGTCTCATATTCGACCCTGATAGATGAAAACCGTGACAAACTACTGGATACTAAGATACAAGAAGCACTGTCAAACCAGGAGCAGCTGTGATGTGCTGTTGGTCCAATTACAGCCTATGGTGCCAGAAGGAAAAGGACGTTCCGGATCGTCCAGCAGAGAGACTGCTGACACGCACAAAAGTTCAGTCCTGGCTGAGACAGTACATAAACAGCTGAGGAGCCCCCCCCTCCCCACACCTGACAAAAAACCATGACATACACCTTTAAACTGAAGAAGAAGAAATAATAATAATAATAATAATAATAATAATAATAATAATAGACTGAGAGGAGAGATGGGGAGGGGAGGGACAGTGAAGATGGCTGAGGGTGTGGTCTGAGAGTGGCCATCAATGAGTTGTGGAGCATTTAGCAGAGCCCGCCCGTCTGCTGCTGGAAAACATCTATGGTGTCTTCATCTTCCATCTCCAGCTGATAAGCACAGAGAGACAGAGCTTACATTTCGCACATAAACAATAACTCAACAGGTAAAATGATGAAGTGGTTAACAAAATGCAATGGCACCTCTAGACAAGCAATGTCTCAATTGTACAATTGTACAATGTCAAATGTACAATGTGATCACTTCACTGACCTTTACAGAGTGCATTACAGTGTGTATAACTAAATCTTACCTGTGCAGGTGTATCCGTCTCATTGATAGGCTGGCCATCAAACCTGAACCTGATCTGTCTTATTGAAAGACCCTGCAGGAACGAGATAAGTGAGATTAATATGAATCCGTGTGAAAAAGACTTGTGCAACTGAATGGCAAAAGTAAGAGTGCAACTAACGGATAAGGCAGAATGAGGTTTTAAGCAAATCCACGTGATTATATGCTGTGGGAGAAGAAGGTATTTAAAAGCCATCATTTGGGCTCTCAGCTCACTTGTCGTTCACAGTACGCCTTCATTAGTTTGCTGAGGGGTGTGTGTCTTTTGATTTTGAACTGGACCACGGACCCATCCTGCCCTGCAACCTTGAGGTTGATGTGATCGTTCTCAGTCTTTACTCCCTCCTGAAGAGAAAACAAGTTCAAAACGAGTTAAAACATGCATATTAACTTAATCACAAGTCACGGAGATACCACAGACATTTCGGTTTTAAGTTTGACTGGAGACACAGACACATAGGAGGTTAACAGCTCTAATATCAGAGACACAACCAAGTTACCAGACTGTAGGCTCCACACAGCCTGCTGGCACCTCAGAAGTCATTTCACAATAAAAGTCGGTTCTAAGTTCGATCAAGATGTGCGATGAACGACCTACAACACATCATTCATTAGATATTTCAACCAGAACAAACTTACATGACGTAGAGCAACTCAGACAGGCGACATTATGTCGCTCACCGGGCAGTAACAGATGCTAACGTTAGCATGGTTAGCTCCAGGAAAGGTGGTTGCACTCCAGCCTTCGGGAGCGATGCTGCGTTTAGCTGCCGGCTAACGCTGCTAGCCGTTTTTGTTGTGTTGTACTATGGCCAAACACGCAGTGACATGTTTTAAAAAAAAAAAAAACAGCTCGGCTAATTCAGTTTTTGTCGGAGTGCGTCACCTCCATTTGCGCCGTTTTGTAGCTGCTGCAGTTGCGGCACTCGCGGCGTTGCGGACATAACGTGGTCCCGTTTCGACAAAGAAAAAAAAAAAAAAAACCCGCAAATGACAATCATGGAGTAATGATCGTTTCTGCTCTCTAATCTTCGAGATTCAGCCACTAGCAGGACGATTACGCTGTCGTTTCCATCCACCATGTGAACTGTAAGCGTGTATATAAGTAGATGTAGATGTGCGGGTCCTCATTCATTTGCGAAACAAACACTGCGCCGATTTAGAGTAACGTGCAAACCAGGCCATTTTAGATTGCACATTTGAGAAATGGTTTGACATGAGCTCGACTGAGCCCTCACTACGGATCTACAGCGCTTCAAACCTTGATGTCTTACCTTTGGCTTTTCCTCTGACATGATGGCTGTATTTCGTGTGACGGTTTTCAAATTAATCTGTTAATTGGGCTTTATTTGTCTTTCTGCCGCCTTCTGTCCTCTCGTCTCCTCCGCCGACGGGTGCGCGCTTTGGACCGCTGTCGCAAATAAACGATTGGTTCAGAGAAGACCTCGTGACTCCCGAAGCGCGGGAGCGCGGACACGGGGGCGCGCACCTATGCAAAATACTCGACCACGCGCTACGAGGAACCTATGGAGGTATCAGTGTATGATAACCTGAGTATAATTCTGCTAATGAAACAAAGTAGCAGAGATCCTTGTAAATATTTGAAGAAATATTAATATACAATAATATACATTAACATATTATGCACAATCTGTGAATCTGTAGAAAAAACACTGACCTTTTAGGACAGGTATGTTGTTTATAGCAGTGCAGTAATTGAAATTTGGTTTCAACTCATATTTTTTAATATATAACATCAACATCAGAAAGTAATAGGTGAAAAACGTTATAAGTTAATAAAATAGCCTATAAAATGTCAATGAATGAAATACAATTACGACTCCTTGTTGAGCAAATGTAGTAGATATGTTTTAATTCAAAGATTTGGTTTGAATAATTTTTCTGCAATAAAAATCATTGCAATATTAATACCAAGATGAAAGGATTTTATCTCTGTTAATATGCTTTGATCAGTGCACCTAAAAGTATAGCCTGTTTACACTTGTGCTTCCAACCAAACAACCTTGCATAATATTTCTAACAACATGAAGCCTTTAGGTTGGCAAGAAGAAGTTTAAATCAAACAACTAGTGTTTTAATAGCTGCACCCAGTAGCAAATAATAGTTGGATGAGGAACTAGGCTTAAACCTGTTTTGATTGTATAAGCCTGGCTAGAATTAATCTATAAAGTTTCCTACATATACATTAAAAATAATACCAACAAATCAGAGTTATACATGATCCTTCATTAATAGTCAAGTGCTCTAAGTAACAAACAAAATAGTGGTCAAAAAAATAAATCAAAAAGTAATTTTAAATTTTAAGAGAAAATTATTGTAGACACTGTTTAATATTTTAATGAATGATATTTGACCTTGATGATTCAAACACAAAATATCAGGAAAAAGCTGTGATTTTAATAACAGTACAATGCAGACAATACACAAAAGTCAGCTGTGATTGGCAGAATTAGTCATAAATGCGATTTTTTAAATTAGTCCTATGTGTTTCACAGGAAATAAAAGAATTGGTTTCACTTTCAATCCAATGTTAGGATCAACACATTCAACTTAAGTTGTTTGCTTAACAAATTGAGAGTGCAAGGACTTAGATGTAATTTTGAATTCACAGCACAGTATAAATATACTTTTTGAGCCTAAACCCAGAACATAAGTGAAAAATAGACATTAAAAACAGCCTCCATCATGTTCGATTCATAATGAGAATGAGTCATTTTAAAACAAGAAATGTCAAAAATCACAAAATGTACAAAAATAGTTTCTACGTATATATCTAACTCAGCAGCAGCAAAGGAAGACAAAACAATTGACTACAGATTATCTTAAGGGAAAAAACTGTTCATCAATCAAACTACATTCTTTCCAATCTGTACAATTTAACTCAAACTATTATGAGTAGTGGATAACATGATAGAGGAACACTGCTGCTGAAAGTGTTTATTCTAGTCTTTGGAAACAGCCTCCTGAATAATTACAGTTAACAAAACATCCCTGTTCGCAGGCTGGATTAAGTCAGAGGCTGCAAGTATAAAACTACAGTCACTTTTCTGAAGTTATAGTTTAGTTATGGTTTACATTAAAGCTCAAGTCATGTCTACTCTCACAACTTCAAGGCAGTCTATGTTTATGTCTGTGGTGTGCGGTCGAAGAAAAACAGGAGAAGCCTAGGGTCAAATCCCAGTTCATGGATGCTCTCATGCAAATCTGGAGTATGGATTTTGACCACTTAGACCTAGAGAAACAATCAGTAAATTCAGGAATTAAGGAATAATAAATAGGGGAGATATGAACAGTTGTTTTCATACTGAGAGATAGATGAGAAAACTAGTATCTCTCCAATGGCTTCCAGTTAAATATGAAGCTACAGGCAGGCAATAATTAGCTTAGCACAAAGACAACAGAGTAACAGCTATCCTAGCCATTACAAGGTAACAAAATCTAACAGCCTACTCTTACGAAATGCCTATATTCCCCAAACAATCCCTTTAATAATAGTAATCCTGCAGTATTTTATTCATTTTCTGATTAAAATGTCCACATTTAGTTTTTCTTTTAAAGGAACAGAAAGCATATAAGTTCTATATGATTTCATATTTGGAGAGGAAGCATGTTAGCAAGTATGAAAGCTCACCATATTTCTTTCTGATTTCATCATGCCTCTGTTTCATCTCTGCTCTCCTGTAAAGAAAAAAAATATTCTTCATGAGCTACACAGTCTCTAATGATATTTTTCAGGCTTTCAAACACAATGTCATGTTGCCACAAACCAGTTTGGGCTGATAAGAGTATGACGTGTGCATTCTTTTTATGAGGAAACAAAAATGAATCAGAGCCAACAATGCAGCAGGAGCAGCTGGTGTGTCAAGTGTAATGTAGACTGTAAATTAGCAGACACAACATAGATATTGACTGCTGATTAAAAAAGGTAAAAATTACCCATAGTTGTGTAAGACTCTATAAATAAATTTTAATTTAAATAACTTTATATTGTGGGGCTGTAAAAAAGAAAATGTAAAAGTACAGCAGAAATTACACAGCAGGTCATTGCTTGTAGTTTTAGCTCACATTATTATTGAGATATGTGCAGTGAGTCAGAGGTCTGTAACCATGCTGCTTCAGATTAAGACACACTGCAAATAATTAATCCACCTTGTGCTTTTGAGGTTATTTGTGGAGACAAACACAGGAAAACTCTAGGAGCCCAAACCAGGTCATGCTTGAAACAGCATTTACAGAACACTACTTCTCACCTTTCTTCTTGCTTGGTTTTCATCTTATTGCTCTGTCTCTGCATCCTGGCCTCAATATTTCTGGATCTGAGACAATCGTATAAAATCAAAACGTGGATGTGATTAGTCAGGAAAATACACAGTATATGTGTCACAGTCATGTTAAAGTCACCAGAGCTGAAAGAAATGTACTGTATATTATGAGATCTCACCACAAACTCCACCTATAACTAAAAAGGATCCTGGAGCTACTATCAGCCCTATTTTACAAACCAAAACTTGGACTGTGGACGACATCTGTTGATTTGTTGATTGTATTTGTTCCTAGGAATTTCTTCCTGTTTACTTCACAAAGCACTAAAAGCACCAATATTCTGTGCATGCTGGGATGGTCATGTAAAATGCAAAAAGAGAAATTTGGAGCTGCGTTTTTAGGTTGACATTCAAATCCTGAGACTCAGATTAACACAAGTCCTGCAGCTTAACCCTTCTAGATCATGTGGATGATAGAGTTTCATTATTGTGTTCCTGTTTGGCCAGATAAGATTGACCACAGCTCGCTGAACACTTACCCGCAGTTCTCACACTTGCAGCAGCAGAACAAGCAGACAAAAAAGGCGATGATAAGGACTGCACCAATCACTGCCAAGGTGATTATCAACGTCTTGAAGTTCACTGCAGAGAAACACACTGTTATACAGGGGTCCACAGATCACAAAGAACAATAAACAGAAAGTTTCACTATACTCAACAGTGACAGATGATTTTTAAAAATAATTAAAACACAGAAAAATTACATTTTTGTTGATGTGTAAATATGATAAAAAGACAAATGTGAATTGAAGTATAATCTCAAAACTCATATGTACATACAATTTACTCTGTGTAATTCCATAAATAAAAATATATATCTGATCATTTATTTAACCCTTCACCTAATTTAAAACATGTTGCACATCTCTCCAATGTTTTATTTTATTATTTCTCATCTATCCTGCCTTCATCAGAGTGTTATGCAGCCTGCTGTGTGCACATTCTAAAAAGAAAGAAATCAAATTTTAAAATGCATTATTTGTATTTATATCATTCTTATCTTTGGGATTTGGACTGTTAGATTGGCCAAACAGAACATCAGAAACATCTGCTCAGGTTTGGGAAACACTATAGACTTGAATAGCTTTTGTTTAGTTCTTATTAATCAAGTATTGCATGTAGACAACAGTGTGACTGTATGTGCAGATTCGTGTATAATCTCTTACTCCAGCAGAGCCCCCAGCGGGCATCATTCAGTGGGCAGAGCGAGTTTGGTGGAAGAATAGTCTTGACTGGATATGTGATACATGCCTTGGTCGTGATACACCATAAGCACTGGGGGAAAAAAACAAAACAGATGAGTAATCTCATTATTATTATTACTCAGGGGAAATGTTGGATACAGTGTAAAATATATGTAAGCAGAAAAAACAACATAAAATGAAGGAAGAGGGTGAGAATGAACGAAAGATAAGCTGCTCTTCAAACTAGTCTAACAGGTGTGGAGGTGGAGGAGGAGCCACCAGCTATGGTTCCTCCATAGGATTTTTCCATCATGCATGTACTTAAACTGAAAAAGAAAATGCTTTCCTGCCTTTCCAGACTTACCGTCACATTTTGAAGACACTGCTCGCAGCTCGTCCCATTCCTTGCTTCACACGCTGTGAGAAAAAATAAATGAAACATCAGTTTGTCAGTTTAGTTTTCACCCACACAACAAACCACAAAGGGAAGTATGAGTTCATGTGATGTGTCCACACATTTCCCATTACAAGAAAAAGTACAAGTACGTTTAATAAAAGCCAGATTAGCAGAAAACACCACGAGCAGCACATTAATTCAGGCCTGTAGGTTTGGGCTCACTGGGGTTTTTTTGTAACTACTAATCCTCCTGGGACATTTTCCATGGAGACAGAGAGAGAACAGTAAACACACACACTTTAACAGGTGTATTATTATCAACAGACTACACAGGACAACATCTGGACTTGTGTTAGTGTTAGTGTAGCCATGTATCTCTAAAACTGAGGCGTAAACACACTCTCATTCTTGTGTGGCCGGTTTGTTTGTAGCCACTTCTACAGGTTTTAAGCTCTTGAGGGGGGGTTGAGAGACGACTGAAAAGAGAGCCATTGTTCCTGCTGGGAAGTACAACAATACACAAAGATGTGACACTAACAAAGACACAGTGGTATCAATTCAATTCTTATTTATCTTGCTTTTATGTGTAGTTACCTACGTTTTATTATAAGAAATTAAACACGAGATAACTAAAATAACACAGTCAGAACTTAACGAAATGACATGTACTTTCCTTTTTACTTTTTAATCTAACAAAAGAGATAAATTAAAGGTACAAAACATATCTGGCTGCTCCTCAGTCACCACAGTCAGGGATTCTCATTCCTACCTTCCTGAGATGCGGCAGACTGCGCGAAAACCGTCGACAAACCGAAAATCAGCAGAACAACAGGGACTAAAATCCGTAAATCCAGCATCATGTGGAGACAATTAATAATTCCAGGTGGGTTTTTCTTCTCAGATTTCAGCTCTGGGAGAGACCTGTACGCCCAAGAGGAGGAAATGCTTCAGCAGCTCTCACCGACTGAAACCTGCCGAGAAGGAACCAGACGCCAAATCCTGACGCACGCTCATTACGCACCAATAACAAAAGGAGAAGAAGGCGTGTAGGTGCTTGACTGTATGCATATTTCTCGCAGGTGGAAGCACAAGTAGTGAAACACCAAAACAATTTAAAGATACTTCCACTAGCCCTGGATTACTGGAATCAGTGAAGTAAAAAAAGTACAACAACTGCAGGATAAATTCTCCTGTCTGTTGTTCACAGTTTACTAAGTTAACAGTGTTTAGATACTTATAAGTTGAGTATTTCATGTGATTAATGCTACACCTATACCATTCAGAAATACTGTACTTTTTACTCCAGTTGATGCATTTATTTAATATTATCAGGTTTTGTTGGCTGGTTAAACTGTAGCTTTAGGCTGAAGTTGTGCAATGCTTGGATTTGGATGCTAGTATTTGCCTGAGGTCACAATGTAATAATAAGAATGAAAAAGTTCCAAAAACGTTTATATTGTTGCACAAGATGAGAATCATTGTAATTTTCCATTTCATACTGAGTACTTTAGTACTACTACTGACTTATTTACTACTTTAGTACTAGTAAGTGAGTTTTTACAGTGTGACATTGTTATTTTACAGTTTTTTCCACTCCATGATATGGCCACAGTATAAATGCCAATGTTAGATTGTTAATATGTATATGTATGTTAATAAGTATAAAGTATAGATATCAAATAAACATAGTGGGGTAAAGCAAGCAATATTTTACTGTTAAATCTAAATGAAGTATATAGTAGAACCAAACAGAAATACTCGAGTGAACTAACTCACAAACATCAATTTGAGGACAATTTCCAATAATTTATTAAAGCATAATTTTGTAAAGCCAGTTACAAATAAAAAAGAACAACACACATATCTCTCTCTTTCTCTTTTTCTTTTTCAAGCACAATATTTTACTATGTAAGGATGATAATAAGCGGAACATAAGATCTGAATGGGCCCCACTCTGGCCGCCGGCGGCTGATAACAGGACCCTTTGTGATGAAGTTGCCCTTGAAGTCAGATTTGCGATCTTCAAATTTTAACTTCAACTTATTATTCTCTTAAGAGAATAAAACACACTGATCACATTTCAGCAGCTATAGGGCAACTTCTTCCTTCTCAGTGTAATATCAGTGACAGACAGAACCAGACGTAGAATAAGCAGAACATACAGCTCAAGGTTCCTCGTTAATTATGGCTTAATAATAAACTTTACTTTCTCCATATTATTCGTATATTAGCCAAAACCAAAATAACCAAAAGTTTAGGAACCCGTGGGTAAGTTCTGCTTATTCTAACTCTGTAAACAGGATCCCAGTGGACTGTATGTGTGCAGCCAGGGCCATAGCTACCATAAAAACACCAAGGTCATTTTGTAGGACGTTTTTGTAGGGGTTGTAGGGTATTTAAGCAACAATAAGGAAGCTAGATTACAATGTAAAAAACGTGGACATAGATATTTGAATACCAGACTGTTTCACCTGAAGATGTTGAACTTCACTTAAATATCTGGCACAGAAAGCAGTAAACTGGAACTGTATAGATACTTTAACTACACCACGTTGGACATTTAATTTGACCATGTTGTGATATTATATGTATAGCGTGTATAAGCATCGCCCCATCTGTATTTGAGGTGAGGAAACATTTTGTGATTTTGTCCTTTAGTGGTGTTACACATGAGGGATGCTGCCGTGTACCTGCAGTGTCACATTGTCAGTGGATGTTGACAGAAAACTTCACTTTCAATTCATAAACACATACACACAAAGCAGTGAAAACGTTCAGCATTCCCAGTGCACAGTTAAACCATTTCAAAGCCCATATCCTCACAGTGTCTTATCTGCTCCTCTTACACTGATACTTAAAAAAAACAGTATATTTTTTACTACATTTTCTTTCCTTACACACATTGCAATACATACAGTACAATAATAAATAATTAACCCCTAACCCTCCCCTTGAAATCCCATGCTTTTCCCATTGTCACAATTACAACACCATTCTTTGCGAACGGTTGTCACATTAATACATCTTATTTCCACTCAGTAAAATTACCCCTTTTCTCATTTCCCCTTTTCTTTTCCAAATGTTTAGATAACACCATCAATACACTCACACACAGCAGCATTCCTGACACAGCACTTCAGGATGGTTAAGATAGCAGGGGGTTTACATTAATAACAGTAGTAACCGTATAAAAGTCACATGTTCATAAACAGGCTGGAAAAAGAAAGACAAAATGAATTTTATATGCATTATTGTTTAAGTCACTGCTGTCCTCGGTAAAGAAAAGTGAGAATAGCATAAGCAGACAAGGGAATACAGTATTTTATGGCTCTCGCGTCCAACAGATACAATGATATATTCATCAAACACTGTGAAAACATGACCAGTCTCATTATGGCCTGTGGTTTTACTAATTTCTTACTTCACTGTGAGTCACATTAATGGCACAGCCAGTGAATGATGTACAGTATTGGCATCATATTTAGACATACAGTGGTCATTATCCACACCATTCACTTCCATGTAGTTTACACAAGAGGTGTCACATTGCATTTAGTATGGCATCTATATTCTGTACAGTGCAGTGGCTACTGAAAATTCAATAATAATTTTCATAACGTGTGATATACAGTACAAAAAGATACAAGCTGGTTCAGTTTGTATGTACATGTATGTGAATATACAGTAGATTTATGCTGTTATATGTAGACATAGATAGGGAAATGTACTCATCTTATTCTGGCTGACATAGTTCTCCTTGTAGAGAGAAGCGAGGCTGTTAACCATGCACAGACTATCCACGTCAAGCTAAACATGACGAGAGAGGCTCCAAGGTTTTCCCAAGAATATCCATATATTGATCATAAATATTTAACGCCGCCTTTCTTTGGCTGTGTTTTCTTCTTGTGGCCACACGGTGGCACTGATGAGTGAGCAGGTGAACACTATATTGGGCTGGGAGCTCATTTTCCCTTAAGAAGCCCTGAAGAAGAATAATCATTGAGTCATTTTTCTCAGTCACAGATGGATGTAACAGATGTTACAGATGAAAAGCTGAGAGCGAACAACAAAGAGATAGCAAGCAAGAATTTAAAAAAAAGTAGCATTATAACTTAACATCAAGAGCAAACAAAGATGCAACAGGAGTGAAGACATGTGAAGAGAAAGAGAGAGAGTGAACTTGGAGGAGAAGTGAGAAATAAATACAGTTAACTGAGAAAGTGTGGCTTTCTTCTGTCTGGCAGTGCACTAGGGGCCAAAAAAGGGAGTCACCTGGGACAGGCTGGGACTGAGCGGTTGAGTTGTGCTTGTTGTTACCGAGTTTTGTTTCGTTTGTCCGGAGTGGAAAGCAGAGAGAAATTTGGAGTGTGCTTGAACATCTACATGCAGGACTACATGTTGCAGTTATGTATTTGAAAGGACTGTCCCAAAATATATTTTTTCTTTGTCATGCTCCTTTTTATATGGATGCTCTATTGTCTGTCCCAGTGAAGTGTGCGTTGGATTTCTTCGTTCGCTTTTTCACATTTTGTTTTTAATGTTAATTCGCCACTATTGATTCAGCCATGTGGATTAGCTGGTTGGTGTGATTGCCTCCATCATAACCAACCAACCAATGTGGGGTGTCATGGCATCTGTTTTTTTGATGAACAGAGATTTGGCAGGTTGGTGGCGATCACCTGACCCAGGAACTGGTAACGCTGGTCACGGACATGATGCTGCAACGTTTCTTCACCATCATGTTAATGTAAGCCCTCATGATCTTGGTGATCTCTCCAACCTAAAGAGAAAAACATATTGGTCAGTGTGCATTGTGTTTCTCCATGTCTGCATTATTTGATTCATGGATGGAAATGTTGTATTCTCCAACAACAAATAGGGAAACACTTTCACTCTTACAAGTGGAGTTTCGAAGAACATCTCCCTCTCGTCCACGATGATCTTGTAAGTGCAGGGCTGTGAAGCTCCAAAGAAGGTGATGTGTTCATACTTAAAGGTCTCCAGAGGTTTGGGTTCACCTCGCTTATACACAGACACATTGTCAGCACTCACGCCCAGCCACAGATCGTGAGGGAAACCACCCTCTTTACACTGCAGAGAGAAGACAATATAGGGTAAGGAAAATAGTTGTCATGTTTTCAACAAATATTAGGGTTTATTGCACTGTTTATTTCCCTTCTTATTCTCTCACCTCCACATCAAACAAAGTAGACCCATATCCAGGCCACTCTTTGATAATACTCATATATTTAAGCATGGCTTGGTGCTGGGGCATTCCCTGCAGCCGAGCCCACTTCTCCAGCACACTGGTCCGTGTGGCAGATGTCTCCTCCTTCACCCACATCTCCAGCATCTGCTCCTCCTCCACCTGCAACAACACAGATCAGTCAGCCTGGTAAATGCTCCTTCAAACAGACAGACATCAATTCAGCTTGCAGGTAAATCGTTCATGTAAAGCATGAGAGCTTGCAGCAGCAGTGGAATGCACAGATCCATGCAAATCAATGTTACAAAGGAAATATCCTGTCACGTCGGACATGTGACACAGTGCCACCACATGGAAATGATCTGAAACAGCAGCTATCAGAACTATCAGCTTTAACACCTGTGACAAAATGCCTTGTGTAGATGATCTATTAGATTGTATTTCAGAGCTGTTCTTAGTAACAAAGGCATTATTCACCTAAGCTCCAAACCTTTAGGATCAAACCACTTGATCAATTGTCTTACTGCATCTTGTGTTACAACATATGGTCTCTGTAGCCATCCGATCCTTTGCTGCTTCCATGCCACATTAAAATAAATTAGTATAAAACTTGCTCATGTTGGCACAACAGTAAGGTTCAATGTATAGTGTGAATTACCAGGACAATTTTTTAACCGACCTTCTGTTTCTTCAGTGAACCAGTCTTGAAGCTTCTCCTCAGGGTACCATCCAGGAAGCTGGGGGTCTTTCGTTTTTCTATCGCGGTGCCAATGCCTCCTGGTCCTCCCACCATGCCTTTTCCATCTCCCGCACCTCCCCCTCCACCTCCTGCTGCTCCACCTGCCGCACCCACACCTGGCTTGGTGGAATGGAGGATACGATTGCGGAGACGTCCCATTGGATAAACACTTCCCAGACTCCACCCAGCACGACCTGCCCCATCGCCATGGAGATACTGGAGACGCAAAGCAGCCAGGTGCTGCAAAGTCTCCTCTGAGGCTGGAAAGTGACCACTTATGAGAGACTCGTGAGCCTGACAGAGAAAGAAAGACGGCGTGAACAATGTACAATGAACAAATCAATCATCATAAGTAGTAAGAAGTAAAATGTCACAAACTCAGCTAATTTGTAATTTGACCTTCTCTAAATATATACAATCTCACCTGTTCAAACATGAAAGCAAACTCCACTCCCTCTTTAGGCATGCTCTCCACGTCCAAAAAGCAGTAGAGCTTGAAATAAAGTTTCCATTCCCCTTCCTCCTCCTCTTCTTCACTGCCTGCCAATCTGGTAAACACACAGCAAACTCAGGCAGAATTCCCAGACACAGAAACATGAACCAAAACACAGCAGCAACTGTTTAGTTTCCCCTTTAAATCAACATTTACATAAATCCTCCCAATACATAACTTCGGAGTGTTACAGATGATAAGATACCTTTCAAACTTGGCGAGAACATCTGCCACGATCACTCTGCTCTCCAAAGCGCGGTCTGTGAAGGCATTGTGCTCGAAGAGAGAGAACAGGTTCTTGCTTTCCTCCATGGCCAGTCCTCTGATCAATTTCTCCACAACCTGAAGCCACAAAATTAGAACATAAACTACTTTAACTACTTTCTTGTAATGCAATTGGTTTCAATAAAAAGTACAGAAAGGATGCTCTGGGACACTCTATGCTAACACAGCTCTTTCGGCATCCATGTGTTTGCTCTTTTAAAATGAACCAGATTATATCAGAGGATGTGCGGATGTGTTTTTGATGTTAACCTCTCCAGCTGTGGTGTGTGAATTGATGGAGATCTTGCAGGAGCCTCCTCCATGGCAGTAAACAGTGGTGCTCATCTCCTGTCTGACTAGCAGGGCGGCGATCTCCTCCTGAGAGGGAACAAACTCACGAGTCTTGGTCTTCTTCAGGGATTCCCCGATGAAAGAGGCGTAACGTTCAATCTCTGTGCCGGGATAACGCTCACGCACCCTGAGCCACAAACACACATTTATTACACCATCATTTGTGAATGTTGTTTTTAATCATCAATGCTCCATCCATAATGAAGACACGCACCTCTTCAGATGGAAGCGGAGGTATCTGAGGATGGCTCGGCTGGGTAGGAAGGTGCAGCTCATGCAGGTGAGCAGGTGCCAGTGTGCCCGATTGGCTGGGCTGTTTGGCTGAGGCACATGATTGGTCTGCTTGATTACCTGACAGTATACCTGAAAAACAGAATATCAAGAGTGAGATATGTTGATAATGCATAAATGTAAAATAAAAATTTAAACTGCTCCCAACATCATAGACAAAATGCATGGACTGCATCTTGCAGTCTTACGTTGATCAATGGGCTGGAACAATTTGTTTCCATATAAATTAAATGAATGCATTACTCAGTACTGCAGGGATTGCTTCTATTTAATTATCCTTGCAATGGTCTGTAAACCAAGGTTTGGATTAGAGCTTCTAGTAATCTAGATCTTTCCTGACAAGTACCTCGTCCCTGAGAGGGCGCAGATCCTGACAGGTCTGCAGGATACCCTGAATGATGGGCACCGTGTCTGCCAGAGTCTCCATCTCCTGCAGCGAGTTGAAAACTCTCACAGCCTCATCCTGTAAACTGGCATAGCCCTGCTGCCTTTGTACTGCAGGCAGGAAGAGCAAAAGAAGAAAAGGTGGAGAGATGTTGAGATGACACCACTGTGAGAGTAAAATAAAAATGCCATTAAATGCAAACAACATAAGTTTCAGCACCATTTATAAGCACATAAACAACTACAGTAAAAACTGTGGTGTGCATGGAAACGTTTAAACGTGAACAAAGTCGCGGTTAAACAAGAAGGATGAGCTGTCGGGATTTCCCATTTGTACGTACGGCTGGTGACCTCTCCATACGGGAGCGGCAGCAGCGGTGAGTGCAGAGGATGCTGAGTGTATCTGAGGATGGGGTTCCTCCTGTACATCTGCTCCACAATATCTGGGTTTACACTGTTCTCCTGAGAGGACACATAGAGGCCAAATTTAAATTCAGTAGACATTGTTCATGTGATCTTTTTAAATGCTCACTCAGTGTGTGTTTTACCTTGATGTCTCTGATGAGCTGCAAAGTTGGAGTTTCTATGGGTGTCTTGCTGTCTATGACTCCCTGTATGGCAGCCGTCCACCTCATGGCCTCATTCAGCATCTTGGTATAAAGGCGGTATGAATGTTTCCTCCCATACACTATTATGTTCCAGTAGCCTGGAGACAAGACTCAATTAATATATACCGCTTAAAAATTGTAAAAAAAAATGCTAACACTGTGCAAATATTTAAGTTTAATGGAGACAAATATTACATAACTGTACATGTAGTCCTTAACCTCCTATGTATAATCCTCATTTAATAGCCTCCCCTTTTCTGCCTCTTCACCCCATTAATCTCGCCTCACCTGTCTCCCTGTGCACCCGCTCATCCGGCTGAATGACAGAGCAGAGGGAGTTGAGGACCAGGGTTCCCATCTTGGAGGAGTTTCGCTCTGAGCTCTTGTAGTAATCCAGGGAGTTGTGGGTCAAAACAAACCAGCGTTTCTTCAGCTTCAGGGAGGTGCTCTTAGCGTTCGTCTTCATCTCCTTTTGGAGCCAGCCTGAAAGATGATAAGACAAGAAGACAGGGAGGATAGAAGGATTGAAAATGTAATGTTTTTTTACAGCAGGAAAAGAGTTTTTTTTAACACGTTTTCAGTTCAGATATCGAGGTTCACACATGTATGTGAATGAATGACTCAAATGTTGTAATATAAACATTTTGCACACTTTGCTATGTGCTGCATGAGGTCATCTGACTATCTCTGCTGTTAACTTCACAATTTTATCTACTGATAACCTCTGTCTTAGTCTTAGTAGTACAGTTGATGTTTTATAAATACCCCTAAAACATCCATTCTCACCTCTGACAAGGAACTCCTGGCCGTCGATCCTGGCATCTCCTTTGGGTTTCTGCAGCAGACTGATCCAGTGATGCATCTCCTCTGGTGTGTCACTATTGCAGTGGATCACACGGTTGGCCGTGATGATGACAAAGGAGTTGGGCCTGGAAAGGATTAAGTGAGAAAATTAAAGTTAAAAAACTTTAGACTTTAGATGCTTCTCTGGGTTGTATAATATATATATATTGTTCTTTCCCCTGTAACAAGAAACACACATATTACATATTATGTAACTAGTTTTAAGACTATGTAAGAAGTTTTGTGTCACTCAAAGTAATTGAGTAAATCAGCATTAAGTCACTTATAAAGTGGCCAAAGTGATTCAATATTATAGATAATGCAGATTTAATAATACATTATCTCATCATTATGTTGTTATAGTGGTTTTTAGACTGTTAGTGCTTTATTAATTGTTAGGTTGTTCACTGCTAACTTCACTTCTCATTAGTGGCTACTCTGGATTTAGTGTACGTCATTGTAAAGTGGTAAAAGTTTTATTTTGAAATGCCAGCTGCATTGAATTAAAGTTTGTTGAGACCATAATTTTTTTTGGAGAACATATGTTAATAAATAAAGAGAAACTATTTTTGACACTTTTAGCATTATGAGATTGTTGCTGTTGACTCCAAAAGTGCACTGCAGGCAAATTTAATGAATTTCATAAAACAGTTTCATACATGAAAATGATTGATCCCACTTACCGATCAGGGTTGTCTGATGCACACACAGAGTCAATCAGACCAACATCAAGAGTTCCCTGAAAGAGGAACGAAAGCAGGAATGAAGAATGATTAAAAGCATGAATTAAGGGTCCAGTATTACTTCTAAATGTTAGAAAATTTAAAGAGCAAGTGATTCATAATATTTTGATCTCTTTTCTATATTGTGCATACTTATTGTATGTGATAGAGAAACTTTTATTAAAAATTATTGAAAAGGAATCATTTTAGCCCATAAAACATTCTTGGTGTCATGTTTTTAGAGACTGACCACAGCATTCTTTGGGTTGGCCTGTTCGTGGGACATCTCCAGCAGCTGTTCAGGAGTGCACACTCGTACTTTACTGAGGACATTGAACCACCCACTGCAGAGACAGACAAGAAATATTGTTACCACCACTGTATGAATCTACTCGGACATTTCTATTAATGTTGTTAATTAATTGTTATATTTCATCATCACAAGTCTCCTTCACACCTTGCGTCCTCGGGTGACTCAGCAAACACCTGATACGTCCTCTCATCTGTCACAATGTTCAGAGCATTTTCCTTTTCGTGATTATCAACTATCTCCCTGTATAAGCAAAAACAGGGCACATGTCTGAGAAATACAGCTGTTGTCTAGAAAAAAACTTATTTAAGGGATTGTTTTGGTGTTTTTGGCACCAGAGTTTGTTAGAAACATTACTTGGCTGCTCGGATGTCGATGGTTCCCTTCAGCTTCTCCTCACTGTCGTTATCATAGTACATCAGTTTGCTGTCCCTCAGTACAAACCAGCGCATTTTCCAGTTTCTGATGAAGAAGGAGACACAATGAAAATAAAGGCCAAGATAATCTATTCCATGCACAATGAAGAGTTGTTTGACTCTAACAATTAGATCTGCACATATTCTATCTGGAATACAAAGTGAAATAGCCTCTTTATGTAAAATACTTCTGCCATGCAATGTATCTAACATGTATCTAAGTGTGGAGTTAACTATTCACAAAATCTCTGCTAGTGCAATTCAAAAGCTTTTAAATGTACTTATACCATCAAAAATTTTTAATAAATAATAGGAATCTAGGTTTGTTTTCTTTCCTGTCTTCTATTTCTTTCACTTAAAAGCTCAAAAGTTCAAAGTTTCAATTTAGACAAAGAACCCAAATACAACAGAATTCAACAACACATGAACCTGTTTGTCCATAAATAATAAACCTATGCTATTTAAAATTTCAATAAGGTCTTTCTCATAATCACACAAGCATGCAGCCTTTAGATAAATTGTTAATTTCATGCAGCAAATAAGTGCTACATTACATGAAAACTGTGATATTATTAACTGTTGAATGGTTAAGAGGAAAGTCAGGGACTTTATTTAATATCAATATAGATTGGTTGGTACTTGGTACTTGCACTTACAGCAGAGATGTGTAATAATTAGCATGCAGTCTACACTCAGTAACAACTACAACAACCTCCGGGAGAGCGTGGACAGGCCTCCTCCTTTCTTGTAGAGCCAACCAGACTTGAGAGACTCTTGTTTAGACCGGAACCACATGAATGTTTCATCTTTCAACACACACCAACGCCTCCTCCAGGGAATCATCAGACCCGCTGTAGGAGAAGAGGAGATAATAAAGATCATAAAACTAGTACTGTACTAAGCACTATGATGAGGATGATACTATAAACTCACCCTTCATGTAGAGGTAGCCGTGGAAATATGGTGGTCCATTTCCGTTAAGTAAAGTCACTCTGCCATTAGTCACTTCTTCATCGGTGTCCATCATTCCGTCGTGCTCATCGTCACTGTCTGCATACTGGAACAGCAACAACATCAGTTCAGTTTTCATTTAAAAAAAAAATTATCAGGCAAATGACTACATTAGATTATCACATTTTAACAACAATGAGTCATTTTTTAAAAGAAGCATGAATCTTTAATGTATAGCTGCTCATACATATCTGTGTGCACGCATGTAAGGATGCATGTGAGTGTGTGTCCTCACAGAGTCAGAGCTGCCTCTGTAGGACTCGATGCTGGCATTGGTGCAGGTTGACTTCCTCGGGTGCTCCTCGTCCGCCACAGCGGTGCTCCCCCGGTTGCTCCCGGATACAGAGCTGTCGTCTCCAGCAGTGACAGACCCCTCCTCTTCCTCCTGGTCATAATCTGACTCGGTGTCTGCTGGCATGCTGTAGATGGGCTCTTCCCCATCCACCAGGCTCTCCACCATGCTCACCTTCCTCTCCGGCTCTGCCTTGGCTCCCTCTTTCTTCTCCTCCTCTCCTGGGGGAGGTGGAGGTGGCGGAGGTGGCGGGACAGCGGTGCCATCTCCAGCTGGGGGGAGAGGGGGAGGAGGAGGAATTCCAGCAACAGGTACACCATCTGTGGGCAAGGGAGGTGGTGGAGGCGGTGCAGGAGGAACTGTTCCCTCAGCAAAGGCAGGTGGGGGAGGAGGGAGCTGAGCAAATATTTCCTGATCCAGAGCATCTGTCTCTGCAGGAGGAGGGAAATCAGGCAGAGGGATGCACTCCTCCTCAGCATGAAATCCCTCGTCTACCTCCTCTTCTTTGGATGCACCTCTCGTGGCGCTTGCCACTTTCTGAGTTTTCTCTTCTGCAGCAGGCTTAGCTCCAACTGCTCCCAGTGACGGATCTACACCTCCAAAGTTCAGGAGGTCAATGAGCTCTGTGGCCTTGCGGGACGCCTCCTTCTTCATCCGTTTGAGCTCAGCGTCCCGGCGCAGCTGCAGTTCCTGTTTGGAGGACTCGCAGAGCTGCGACACCCCATCTTCTCTCTTCTTCTGCAAGCGCTCTATTTCTCGCTCCAACTGCAGAATCTCCTCCATCTGCCTAGCTTCATCCTAAAAAGGAGGACATTTTATTTTTAAAACCATTAGTTTTAATCTGTGAATTAAAAGAAGTGCCTGTGAAACTTAAAAAGCAGCACTTGCCTCTGTTGAGTTTGTTTTTTTCTCTGCTCCTTCATTCGCTTTCTCCTGCTCCTTTTCACCAAGAGCTTTCTTCTCCTCCTCCTCTTTCTTCCTCTGTTCTTCCTCCCTCTTCTTCTTCTCCTCTTTGAGTTTTCGAACACGAGTACGTGCCACCTGGCCTCGTCTGTGTTTTTGCAGCACCAGCGCTGCCTTGCGTTGCTTCACATACCGTGTGTGTTGGATGTGCTTTCGGAAGTGTTTCTGGAGGGTGATGACACTGGCACGTACGTGCTTGAAATGCTTCCTGGGGACAAAATGGGAAGATGCAAGGACTTAAATAATAATAAATAAGGGGCACTGAACTTTGTACTTCTTATTGGACAGGCCTTACTTGGCAGAGAAAGTGAGTAGATGAGCTCGGATTATCATGGCAGCCTGGCGTCGGACTTCATCCCTGTCTTTCTCTAAACGATGCTCTAGAGACTCTTTCATGAACACCTACAGCACAAAGGTAAAGAGGTCAGGTATAATGTATAGATAAGATATTATAAGATATATAAGATATTCTTTATTGATCCCACATTGGGGAAATTCAATTGCTACAGCAGGTCAGTGCAAAAAGAACAACAGTAATGTGCAAAAAGAATGAAAGGGTGTGCAAAAATACAAAAGTAATAAACATTTTACGAGAATCTACAACTATATACACTATTACGACTTAACATATATAATATGTTATACGTAATAATAAAATAAAATCAAATACAGTCAGGTGGGCTATGGATGCATGATAACCGGTTTTGTACATGTATATTTAAACTGTGGCATTGTACAGTCTAACAGCTGTTGGAATGAACCGCTCCTTCCTACATGGAGGGTGTAACAGTCTGCAACTGAAGGAGCTGCTCAATGCCTCCACTGTCCGATGTACACCTACAGCACAAAGAGGATGTTAGCTTGGCCAACACCCTCCTTTCACCCACTTGAACTATTGGCAGCGGTGGGACTCGAACCCACGCCCCCTGGACCGCTCGGCCACGCTACCGTGTAGAATAGATAACATAATAATATGAAAAGTGTGCTGCCAAAAGCTGCCTTAATGTTACCTTGGTTTTTCCCAGCTGCCACTCTTTCTTGGTCTTATCGTATCTAGATAGAAGGTCTGTACTCCGCTTTTTATCATCTCCAGCTGCTGATACTTTTTCTTTTAGAATGATCTTATACCTGAAGAAAGGAATAAGAGACAACAGAGACATTGCAGCAAATTAAACAGATGAAGAAATGCAGGCAAATTCTTCAAACATCACAAATTCAAAGAGTGAGATGGATTAAGAATAAGAAGCTATGTTTACCGAGAGACAAAGTCTTTGAAAGTTCTGCGGACGGGGAATCCAGCACGACGGATCTTCACAGTCTCCAACATCCCAGAATACCTCAGCTGGTTCAGGACGACCTCCGGGTCAAACACATTTGACTTCTAAAAGTGAAATTAGAAATATTTAGGAATATGGTGCGACCTTAGGAGAACTGGTATGAGACAGAAACATACTGACCTTTTCCATGTTGGGCTTAATGCAGCGTATGAAGAAAGGGTTGGATACACTCAGGGTGGCCATGAGTGCATGAAGCGAGTCCTGCGTGGACAGAGAAGAATTATTGTATTTATTTTCAAATGGCTACAAGTGTTTAAAAAATAAATTAACTGTATATAAATGGTCTGTATAGTTAAAAAGTTAATTAAGCAATAAAACAGGTAGTAGAATTAATTAAATGCTTTAATTATTTATGATATGAAAATACTAAATACTCTATTGTGTAATTAAAAATAAAGACTTACTGCTTTACACTCACCTCATACATTACAATTAAGTGACTATTAGTCAAAACAAGACATAATATTTGGCAGTAATTCTCTAAGAAATTCTCTAAGTAATTCTCTAACATCCTCTAGATGTTGTGAGTTGAATGTCATAAGTTATTTTAATCACACTTTTTTGTTTTCTATAAAATATCAGTGTGTGTCACTCACCCTGAACTGGGAGCTGACAGTAGGTTTCCGTCTGGCTGTTCCCATCTTCTCCTCATTGTTCCTACTACCGACCTTCTCAAACAAGTCATAGATGAAGTCCAGTCTGAGGAGTGACACAATTACATGGATTACACATTAAATATTAAATATTAGTGATATAGCTGGAGTATCTACTTAAGATATCAAGACCGTAAGAACATAATAAAGATCAATGTCAGGACAAAATGTTGGAAAGATGGAATACGGTATCTTCTGAAATGACACTATTATTGGTATAAAATCCCAGGATTTAAACTCTAATCCCAATTATTATGAATATTTCTGAATATGTGACCTGCTGTCCTTCAGCATGTTCAGGATATCATCCCTGAAAGTGTCTCGGTTCTTCTCCAGGATCCCTCTAACATCATACAGCACCTGACAGACACAGACAAGGTCATTATAAACTTACCCAGCTTCACATTTTATAGCATCCACGCAAATGGTGCGTATGTGGTTCATTAATACATAACTCACCTCCCCTGCATAATGTTTGATACCAAATTGATGATCAGCAAGTCTGGGTTTGACATAGTACGGGTTTGTCTGGAACAAACGGTAAAAAGCACAAAAACTAAAATATAACGGGGAGTTTAACAGCAGCACGGCAGCTCAACATTTTGTGAATTATGCATGAATCTTATGAATTAATGTGTAAATAACTCACAGAGTGCCTGCTGTGCAACTTCTCCAGCAAAGTGAAGTCTGTTCCTTTAGGGAATCGACTCTCTTCATTCACTAGTGCCAACAAGCCCAGTTTCTAAGAGAGAAAAACATGTTATTGCATCAGTGTTTAGAATTTAGCACCACTTCCTAATACATCGGTCCTGTATTATTAGATCAGTTTCCAGAAAGCATCTGTGGCAGCCTTCCAACAAAGGACAGCTTTTATTTTAACTTACTTCCAGCGAGCTCACATTAAGAAAAGTCTCTTATGTTTGATGAATGTGACTACATCTCTGGGCTATCATTAAAAACCAAAAGCAGAAACAATATTAGTTTTTAGAGGTTCTTACCTTTTCTATAAGATCAAGACACTCTGCATTGTCCATCCAGTCTATGGCATCCCACTGAACACCCTCCCTGTTAGGAGTGAACAATTATTGATGAAAAACTAATGTACATTGTAATGTACATGTTTCATATCACTGCATAATCTGTAAATACTCTAACTATACAGTTGCACATATTTGCCTTTATCAGATAACATCAGTAAGGAAGTAGATGAAAACATTGGAGACGTTATGACATGCAGCAAAGATACCCAGCCAGACTCAAACCCGAATAATAATTTATGTTACGTGTCCTTTTAGTTAATTTTATATGCGATTACAGTTTTCTACTTACTTACTAATTAAATAGTATGAAAGTCTTTCTTTCATTAGTTTACCTGTTATACTCCAGCTGCTCCAGGGAGAAGATATGCTTGTTGAAGTACTCCTGAAGTTTCTCATTGGCGTAGTTGATATTAAACTGCTCAAATCGATTCACCTGGAAACAGGCGGACGCACATTATATGTAGAGATCGGGATCTGCCTTGAAGATGTGTGTCTGCACTCATGAGTGAAAGTAACATGCTTAATAATAAAATATGATTGGTGCAATAAGATTTAAATAAAGAAAGGTTCTGACCTCAAAGTTCTCAAAACCAAAGATGTCAAGGATGCCGATAGATTTGAAATTTTCCTTCCCTTTGATTTTCTGATTGATTTTGAGGATGATCCATGAGAAGCACTGGGAATATAACGCCATAGCAACAGAGTCACGGGAATCCACAGCCTGTAACAATGAAGAAGAAAAATGTGAACGATGGTTAGAATCAGATCAGAATCAGAGATCAGTGTAAATGTGGAGAATAAATGTGTACATATGTGTATATATACCTGCTCTATAGTAAGTGGAGAGCAGATTTCTTCTCCTCTGAGTATTATGGAGCGCTGAGTCAGGACTTCTGACAACTGGAAAGCATCCAAGCCCAGCAGCTCACTGGCATTAGTGACCTCTGGAAGAATGGGCAAAGATGTGTTGTACAGTACTTCACAGTTTAGTATATATCTCAGTGTCAACCCTGTAACTCACACACAAGGTATGAGACGTTCACTGACCTTGTTTGGTGGTGATCTGGGCTCCTCCTGCAAGCATGAACTCAATGTTGCCGAGCTGTAAGACTCCGGACAGCAGCTTGAACATGTCTCTGATCTCCTCCTCTGTGAACTCTAATACCTTCAGTGCCTCCTACACAGTGAAAAGCACAGGAAAAGAGCTGTGGAACTGCCAGCAGAAGACTTTTTATGAACACCTTAATGTCTTAGTGACAAGTTGATAAATGCTAATTGAAATTTCACCTTTACCACCGTTACAATCCTTTACATTAAGTTAGTTTCACATTTCACATATAGGGTGACTTTGCATTTACTACATTTCATATGAATGTCTACATTCAGGTGCAAAGAACAATTTCACTGGCAGAAAGGAAAATTTGACTAAATGGTTTAATTAAACTGACCATAACGCTGTTAAACAGTTCTTTGTCATTCAGGCTCTTGTCCTTCAGACATCCAGATTGGCTGAGGTAGTGGTAAGATTCGGCAGGCTCCTCCAGGAAGTAGAGGCCTGATAGAGGAAATGTGAAAAATCAGTGTTGATAGTAGAAGAGATGGAAATTGACTGTCTGTCTGTGTTGATCAGAGTCTAGCTGATTTCCACATATGGTTTTAGATCAATGCCAAAGCTGTATCTCCAATATACCAACTTACCTGACACATCAAACTATTGATGAACTGAAGTCAAAAATACACAGATTCCAATAGTGAATTGATCAGTTTCAGCACATCATCAGTATTTGAACATATTCATAGAGCTTTTCTTACTTTTATGCTCTTTGCTAGCTCCTGACAGCAGAGCATAGAAGATGTGGTAGTTTCGTTCTCCAGGGTTTTGTCGTACCACTCGATTCTACAGCAAAATCAATTCAGCAAACCCTTGATTAGCATTTTATTTCGATTCATTGTACAAGACAGACAAGACAACCTACACTTGACATGAGCAAGCTGTAGCAGAAGTGGTTACCTTTTCCAGCAAATCTGAAAAGTAGACTGTCAAGGAAATAATCAAACCTGAGTCTTCACATATGTACATTTCATTACCGCTGCATAAGAAAATACTAATATCCAAGATAATTAAGCCTATTTTGTGTAAAAAAAAAAAAAAAAAGAAGGATACAGTCAATGACGCAGCCTCCCTGGATGTTGCCACTTTCAGAGAAGTGAAGCTGGATGAATTTCCCAAAACGACTGGAGTTGTTGTTGTAAACAGTCTTCGCATTACCAAATGCTTCCATGATCGGACTGCAAAGAGAATAAAAATCTGCATTTAGCAAACGTTTGTTTCTGTATTTTTAATTCTAAATGCAAAATTAAATAGAGTACATCCACCACGTGCTGCAAACCCTTTCATTCATGAATATGATACTTCAAATGAAATATTGCTTATTAAGTGAGAGTAACATTATGTGGGTTCTCTTACGTCTAAGTTAAATGTCACGCATTTTTATTATTTTATAAGGTAATATCTATATTCAGTCTATGTACCCTCTCATACTAAACTCTAAACAAAATTAAACTAAACTAAACACTAAATAATAAACCCTTTTATGATGTGACAATGCTTTTAACAAAGGTTTACTTTCAGACTCAATAAAATCTGATTAAGTTTATGGAAAGATCACAAGAATTTCTTTAATGTCAGAAAACCTTTGCTATCATTACAAATAACTAGTTTGACAATGAATTTGAAATAAATGTTACCAGAAATTCTCTTTTAATTCCATCACAATTACTACAGCCACTAGAGGGCTTTGTTATGTCACTGATGTCACCTAACATGTAAAACACAGGTCATACTGAACTGCCTTCACAATTTAACTGTGTGGTCATTACTTATAAGAAACCCTTCACTTTGAGAAGTGACATCGAGTAAATAACATAATATTTTAAAAAAACAGCAGAGCCTGGTACCTGCTCTGTACGATGGCCTGCTCCACACGTGTGCTTTTCTCCGATGGGGGAGTCCCAGCTGAGTTCTGGCTCATCATCGACAGAAACTGCAGCAACAGTTTAGTGCTCTCTGTCTTCCCGGCCCCTGACTCACCACTGATGTACACACATACACAAACACAGCTGATTTAATTAAATACACTGTGACCTTCTCTAACATTCAGACATCTGCTTTGATTGTTTTAATTGATGTACAAGTTAAGATAGCGTCAGAGCTACTGCTTTAGCTTCCAGTCAATCTCAATCAGGACACAGAGTGAAACAAATGCACAAATAAATGTCTGCCTATGTCTGCATGGGCTCCAAGTATATATATATATATATATATATATATATATATATATATATATATATATATATATATATATATATATATATATATATATATATGTTAAAGAAAAAGACGGATGAATTAGTGTAAATCTTAATTTCTTTGCTCGGAGAGACGCAGTAACCTAAAGACAAAGATTTGCCGCTGACCTCATCAGTAAGCAGTTCATCATTTTTGAGGAACTGGCTTGTTTGCTTTCTTGCAGAGTGTTAGATGAGAAGTTTAGGGTTAATGGTAAATTTTAAGTTATACAATCAAACAAGCTGGTGAGCTTAGCTAATGGGGAAAAATGATAGCCTGGCTTTATTCGCAGGTCACAAGGCTGCCTACTGGCACATTGTGCAACTTTTCATTTACCTATACATTCATTCATTGCATGCATGGATTTAAAAAAATACGTGTGAACTATAACTGTGGAACAGCAGAACAACCCTTTCATCCAGTGCATGATGGGACAGGCTGCCATCCCCTGAGAGGCCCGAAAATCATGATTTATAGAAAATAGATGGATAGACTTTCTTTTAGTGGCACAAGGCTATAATGGCTATAATTAGAGTGAAACAAGTTGATATTCAGCATACTGACGTATGGAAATTGCCTCCTCCTCCATACCTGATGAGGACACACTGACTGTCGTGGCGTTTCCAAATGCAGCGATAGCACTCATTGGCCACAGCGAAGATGTGTGGAGGGAGCTCCCCTAGGTGGTGCTTGGAGTAAAGGTCCACCCTGTCTGGATCATACAGTCCTGGGATCTGTTTGTAGGGGTTGACGGCTGCCAGGATGCTGCCGATATTAGTCTGAAAGCAGCCAAATGAAAACATATACAGTACATTTATGTCAGATATTAAAGCAGGATTTTGGTGATATTAATCTGGATTTGAGGAAACACAGAGTCGAAATATGACATTAGGACAAGTCATCATTTTTATTAGAAAGCTGAGGTCAAATCACGGAGATGATGGAGGAGGGAGGCTAGATTTCCATTTTGAACTATTGTGACTGTAACAGTCACCTTGCACTCAACTCTTCTGCTCTATAAACAAAAAAACACACATACTCAGCATCTCCTCCGTTGTGTCGTATTACCCTGTCTGTGCATTTGTGCACGCATATTCAAAGCTGCGCTGAAGGATACATAAGCACACGAACAGTGACACAGAAAGCTGACCCATGGAGGGAAATTCTTATGATCAGCTTAAGGGAAATCCGTGCATGGACAATATTTCATCATCTAGATTAGGTCACACCCAGGAAAGCTGTTAGTGGTGTGCTGTCTGGTAATATTTCCAGTCTTTTCAAATGTCTAATTTCTTTGCTTTGATTATAATAAATAGACCTTGATGTAATGGATAAGGAGGGCATCAGCTAATGCACATGATTCATCACGTTTTCACTGTTCTTCTTAGTCGACAGAACAGTTTTCAAAACTGTAAAAACCAAATGTTTCACTATGATGACATTTGTGTGGAATCTACAGCAATGTGTAGTATATCTATTTAATGAGCTCAGATATCCAAGGCAACTAAATCTTATTTATCTTATTATATGTGAAGAGGGGATCGACTTGAAAAAGTTACCAAACTGTTAAAGCTCATGTGAAGCTCAGATCAGGTGACACAACAAAATATGTTTTTTCAGTTTCTTATTTTAAATACATTTAGGAAATGACACAACCCTACTATCATAATTTAAACATTTAATGGCCATGTATGTACATGCACACTCAGGTACTAAAATCGACTAAAACGCACGCAGACACGTGCCTATGTAAATGCACTTACATAGATACTATCCTTCTGATAGCGCTGGTACAGGTTGTGCATGATGGCGGCCTCGTGCAGCTCCGCCAGTGCTGACATGTCCTCCACTCCATCGATGCTGGACTGGTGCATAGCATATACCCGCTCCCTGGTAACCTCGGCCTGCTGGAGGTACAACACCTGGAAAACAACAAGACATTCAGATTGTCACTAATCACCTATTGATGGTGATGTTTTTATGAATAATCCCCTTTTGCCTCAATATCTATTTCCACTTTATTTAACCTAAAGCAGCAGCAGCAGCAGCTTCCACAAAACAAGTCACACTGTATTATTAAGGTACTAAAAGTTCACACCTTCATTTTAGTGTAATTTAAATATAAGGTTTAGCTTTCCCTAGCGTTGCTTTGACCTGCACTCTTTCAACCTTTTGCTAGTTGAAAAGGACAGAAAGTAGGCCAAAACTGCCTGACACTGGTGTTACAAATTTGACATCTAGAGAGCTTTCTGTCATCGCCTTTATTCTCTTGCCATCTGCTGCCAAATGAACCCTTTCAGTTGCCACCAAGGTTCAACAATTGGTGATGAGTAGCACAGATTCTGGAAAGACTGCAAATCCAGGTTGGTGGTCAAAACTCGATGACAGCTCTACAGCACCCAACAGACAATTACTGCCTTGCACACTGTGAAGTGTACCAAACTTTGAGGGTCATCATTTATGTTTAATTATCCTTTATGTTTATTAGCTTTATTTTTTTTAGTTTATTGCTCCACACTGTCAAAATGCACTACACGCTGAAAGTCCTTCATGTTTTATGTTGTATTACATTACATTGCAGTATTAGTACATTTCTGTACATTTCTAAATAACTGAGTTTAACTTGTCATGCTGGTAATTATATACATCTATACTAGATACTAATTGTATTAATTCTTGTTCAGACACTATGTTGCAGGGCTTTACATTTTTAGCATGGAGTGGCTAATTGTGATGCAACACAAAGAAAATCCACCGGATGAGAGTACAGCGCGTTGCTTTCCTCCCTAGACCCCAATCTCATCGATATCAGGCATCGCCATAGCAACTGGAGAGTAAGGGACACGATGTGTGGGGAAGGAAAAGGAAGGACACAAAGACTAAGGACAGAAACAGAGAAGAAGAGAGAGTAACTGATGATCTGATGTGGCAGGACCTGACAGGTGAAAGCAGCTCGGTGTGTATTGAAGTCAGGCTCACACAGAGTGCTACAATGATCCCGATATTTTTTGTCTACATACAATCTACACACACACACACACACACCAGGACAGGATATGACTCTGATTGTATTTCAGGATAAAGGTAATTTGTTCATTACAGTAAAATCAACTCCAATCAACATCTAAGAATAGAAACCACAGTCGTTGTAATACTGGGTTGTTAATGTGTCAGTTCAGTCCCACAGCCAGCCTCCAGTGGGTGTGTGTTGCTGTAACAGATGTGTTGAAAGTCTGTTGATAGTGGCAGAGGAGCACGCTGTAGGCACTCAGAGACATCCAGTTCTTAAATCAATCTATTTCGCCCCAGTAACGCTGTCTTCCACTGCACAGAGCGTCAATTTGTTCACTATGAATGGAAACCTGCGTGTTGAAGAGTGTACTGTCGCTTTACTTTTCACAAATAACAAACTTAATGAAAAACTCAGATAAACCACAATGTATGCTTCCTGCTACCTAATATGCAGAGGAGACACAGAGATGGATTCATGTCCGAGAAATGTGACGCAGTAATGAGATCCATTAGTATGTCTGTTAGTCAAGGCTTGGGCAGTTGTTCATTTACAGAATTGCTTTCATATTTAATGTGTTACAACTACACACAAGTGTATTCCTGAATCTGGGAGGATGGAAAAGAGAGAACACATTCCATACAATCCACTTAGAAACACAGAGAGTCTTGCAAACGATATCAAAGTCCATTAGGCTATCCCACCACCACCATCCCCCCGTCTCTTAAGCTTTCTCACCCTATTAAATCTCTCTCCCCTACTTTCGCCCTTCTGTCTGATTTTTTTCTTTCTGGATTTTCCATGCCTTCATGTCTCAAACATCACTGCCTCTCTCATCTCTTTTTCCCTTTGTGTGTTACTCCTCTTTTATCGCTTCCCTTTCTCTTTTGTTTGCCTCACTTTTCTCTCTGCCTCTACCTACATCATATCAACCCACTCTTCATTAATTCACCACTTTCTCTTCTGGTTGCTCCACACTGAATTTCCCACATTTCAACCTCTTATTACGTCTTCCCCCCCCCCCCCCTCATTTGTCGTCTGTCTCTTTTAACCTTTACTTGCTGTTGCCTGCAGACTCCATGTTACATTTATGATGCATCACCTTAACTTTCTTTTTTTCCTCCCTTCAAGTCTCTCTCATCTATCTCTCTAACTGTCTATCTAAAGTACGTGGATTGCTGTGTGCTCGCTCACGCAGACTCACCTAATAACTAAATGGCTCAATGTGAGACCCCTAGCTGTAATTGAAAGCTTACCCAGAGCCATTTCAATCAGAAAGTCGAGAGTGCCTTTGCAATCAGGGTAAATTATAGTGCATATACAGACACACACATCACAGCTCACAGTATCGGTATGTGAATGGAGGAAGGATGCAAAGTTGAATAAAATGAGGACTGGATCTTTGCTGTCAAAGTGCTTCCACCCTCATTGTGTGGTGCCAGGAAATCTTTAAATAATAGCCTATGTTCAATCATAATCTCTCTGAAAAAGGCATGAACATTTTTACTGTGAGATTAAAGCAAATAAATATCTACTATTATGCGTTTTGCAATTGCTTTTAATGCCAAAGCTGCTTTCAAATATAAACTGCAGATAATGCAGAGATGTTTAGGGAAAACCACTTGGGATAACCCATATACAAATGATTTGGAGAGAGGAGATGCTATGAAGTAGAAAAGTGTGTCAGTGACTAAAATAAAATGCAGCTAAAGTGGAAAACGAAAAAAGGAGGTTTGCAAACATCGTCTTTTTTTAACACTCATTGTGTACATGGCTTCTTCGTGCACAAAGGACACATTCCCACAGAAACTGCACTGCATGTGAGGCACAAGCAATACGTTTGAGAGTCTAAAACGGGATACTTCATATTCAATAATTCATTGTTGGAGAGAGGAACAGAAGCAAGATATGGAAATGGTGAGAGAAAAACACTAACAAGGAGATGTTGATACAGAGACTGTGTGTGAATGTGTCAGTCTCACTAAGATGTGCAGTTTGACCTTGATCTTTGCTATGAAAGACTGGATTATTAGGTGACCTTTTAAACTTTAGTGATCCTGTGGCACCACCAACAGGTCATAGTTTTCACATAGTTAATGGCTCTAAAACAGTGTATCTTAATTAAACAATGAAATTCACATTTATGAGTAAAGTGTTAACAGTACAGGCATTACTGGGTGAGAGAGATACAGTGACCTGTGTATTCTATAGGCCTCTATTAACTCTGTTTACATGCTCTTAATTAGCACTAAATACAAAATACAGATAAAGCCAGGCAGAGGTTCACCAATCTGTCCAATAGTTGTTGAGATATTTTATTCTGGTTCAAAGTGCACTTGTGCCTCATTTTGCTGTGTACCTCACTTGTAAGTCGCTTTAAATAAAAGCAAAATGTAAATGGACCACACTGATGGACAACCCACCTGAAAGACTGACATTCATAGAACCATGTCACAAACATGAGGATAATCTTATACTAGTTTACACCTCAAAACACACATCACCCTCCTGTACATGCATTGCTGCTTTCCCTCCCACAGCACATGGTGAGTTGGATTGACAAGGGAGGAGACAGATAGGGAGATGTTTGTGTGTTAGTTAAGTTAATCTCATGATACAATACTAAGCGAATGAGTAACTGCAAGGTCCTCAGAGGGTTACAAATAGGAAAGCGTGAAAAGGAATGTGGGTCAGGAGATCACACAGCAACATCAGCTTGTTTCTGTGAGGAATCAGACCAAACAAGTAATTTCTGGATCTTTCATTAGGCACATTTGACAGAGCGTGTCTCAGTATTTCTATGTCGGTGTGTCTGTGTGTGTGATTTTATGTGTGCACAAGTTGTAAGGCATCCCTGCAGCATGTTCTGTACTTGCGTGAGCTCTCACTACAGCTTTAATGCAGGCATGCAACTGAAATCCAGGTCACATAACACACATCATCCATAACTCATCGCAAACATAACCTGTGAGTGTGTGTGTGTTTATATGGCTACTATGACCTAGTCTTAACCCCAGAATTGCTCTTTAAACACCCTTCTCATTGTGAGGACCTGCTAAAAATGTCCTCACTTTGTAAAAATGTCTTCACAATGAGAAGGGTTTTTGGGTTGGGGTTAGAATTTGTTATTTGTTAGGGTAAATCTTAGGATGAGGCAGTTAGTCATGATGGTTTGGGTTAGAGAGACACAGTACAAGTGATAAATTAAAATTTGAGAGAGTAGATTAGCATGGCCTATGCAACAGTAGGGGGCTAGAGAATGAATTATGTCAATGAGTGTCCTCACACTGACTGCCACACAATAATTTAAGTATGAGGATACATGTACAAATGTGGCTTTTTGTGGCTTTTTTTTGTCTTGTGTCTCCTGTCTGTTTGTATTTTAGCATATACCATGATCTATTTTCTGCACAATGAAGTATACAGACCTGTAAAGAGCAAACCTTAGATCATGCATGAGATATTTGTGCACAAGCCCAGTCTTACCAATCTGAGGAAACTCCTTTTAAGAGTCCCAGTGGTGCTGGAGCCGATGCAGCCTCAGGGCTGAAGTATAGTGACATAGAAACAGATAATAATTCACACTCACATTCAAACTGTGCAGGCGATTTAAAGTGATCAATTAACTGCATGTGTTTGGACTTTGGAAACCAGAGTATCAGAGGAAACTCATGCAAGCATGGGCTCAACATGCACACTCCACACAGAATAGTAAAGATTAAATATATACCATTAGCCTGCGTAAAGCACCTAAATCTAAAACCTGAAAGCTGAGGACCAACGACTATGATGTACAAGGTTGTATATACCCCTTGTACTTGTGAATTGTGCTGATTTGACATGGAAGCTTATACCATTATTTTGCAACCACAGCATTTGTCACCCAAGCTGGTAATATTGTGAACCAGGCATGTTTGCATGGCTCCAATCCTGTAGTAACAGTGTACAGCCCACATCCTGCAAATTTTCTATCAAATATTCACCACCTCCAGCAGAGCTAACATTTAAACACCAACATCTAGTGGGGAGGCAATGCAGAGAGCGCTGTATTGGGGGTGGGGGGAGTTAAGGACATACATAATCCAGAGCAAAGAGAATGCCGGCTCCTACTGTATAACCAATCCTCTATTTTGGGAAGGCCTGTCTGTCCCTGCTGTGTCACTGAACAAAGAAATGGAAGCAGCTATACCAAAAAATTTCAGAGCATTTGGCCATTTTATATCTTAAGGACCACAAAACATTGTGCATATATAGAAGAGTGTAGATGTGGATGTTCTTTGGGGGTATAAAGCGTGGATGGAGAGACTTGAATTAGGGCCAAAAAGGCAAATCTATTATTAGCTCCATCGAAATGCTGCCAATTGGAGCGCATGTGTGTGTGTTTGTGTCAGCCATCAAAAAACATCAAATCCAAAGAGCAACGTGTGCATGTCCTTGCCCTGACACAGATTATTTGAGCACATGCACACACACACACACACACACACACATAGTCATAATGAGATTTAAGCATTCAATTCCATTATTTTGGCAGGATGTGTGGTGTTACAGGGTTGGGCTTTGGCCATAGACAACGCTGCTCTAAAACTAGAATGTGCGTTTGTTCTCCCATAATGCTTTTTATCTGTTGCAGATCTCCTCTGGAGGCTGAATGTGTGTCAGAGATGAATTTTGCATATGTATGAAGAGGAAGAGGAGGAAGGATCTGGGACAGGAAAGTAGAGCATCATCACCAAGAGTTTTTTATTGATCCACACAAGGGGGAACCTGCACAGGTGCCTAACCTTCACTCTGACCTTTACAACACATCACAAGCAACTACTGCATCTTTTACTCATCAGTACTACATTGTTAGAATTTTTTTAGTTCTGCTGTCTGGTTTAAACTAATTCAATTTGTTTTCAGCCTGAGCAGGGTTTGCAACTTTCTGTTCCATTTAGAAAGTTTGCTAAATAAACAGCTGCATTCAAAAAAAAAGAAAAGATATTCTGAGGCCTTTTAAAGTTTTACACATCACAACACAAGTTCAACACAAACCCCATGTAGATGAGCTGGTAAACAGCTTTTCTACATCATCACAGCTTTGATGGTCGTCTAAGAGGTGCTGACTACAAACACTAACCCACTTGGTTTAAATGCGTTCAAATGTAACCTTGGACCTTGTAGTAAAACAAGTGTTTTACTTTGAACACGACCCCAAGCAGTTACTTCAAGCTATGTGACCCTATAACTGAAACTAATTTCCAGGTCTCAACAGTTTTGTATGTCTTACATAAGGAATCTATTACAAAATTGCATTAGCTGTGGTCAAGGTTCCCAGAGGGGTTTGTGCAGGTTTTGATGATAACATGATTAAAAAAAAAGGGCAGACAGTATGAATGTGTGTGTGAGTGCATAAACATTTCTTACCTCTCCATAGTCGGTTGTGACCACAAGGGTTCCATCTCCACAAGAGTTGACAGTAGCGGGAAGGAACTGCTCCTTCTCTCTGACCCAAACACGGGCCCCCTGTGTAACACAAACACGCTGGTGTTAAGTGGTGCAAGGTGCAAAAAAAAAAAACATTGTGTGGTTACATAAAGTAATGACGCCTCTGCTGGATGTATTCAGCTTCCCACCAAACAAACACCTTAAAATCACCTTCTGGTTTTTGACCTAAATTCATCAAAACTTCCACTGATTCTTAATAATCTTTCTGTAGCTATCTTCTAACTTGTATCTAGTCTTCTATCTTCTTCTAAAACATTTCTGTGTGTGGACAACTGACGTGGGATAGGAACTACATAATGTCATTGTGTGTCTTCACAAAGATATAAGTACAAGTGTATGTTTGACTCAGGGTTATGGGAAGTGTGCTCTTCCTACATCTTTCCACGCTGACAAAGCCTTCTTTCAAAGAGCCACAGACCTCTGACCTCCAACCCCTAAAAAGGGGGCACAACATAGCACTCGATGGAGAGAAAAGAAAAGGAAGCAAGAGAAGTATAAGGGGAGACAGAGTCCCATAGGGATAATAACGTTTTAAAGACAATAAATAGACCGCATACTGTTCCTTCGCCTACACCACCAGTTTATTACAACAACCAGTCATTTTAAATGTACAAAAGGATGATTCATTCATTAACTGATTATGGTGATAACCATGACCAGTTACTGGAAACCATTTACTATCTCACTGTAAGTTGACTGAGTTTAACTATACAACATTATTGTCTGGATTTAAATCCAGTGCGGAGCAGGTGTAAAGGAAGTATTAATAAAGTATGAAGGACTGTAATGCCAGAACAAAGTTTTAATTACTTGAGTATGAAGTATAAGGCAAGGTTTAAACCATGAAATACTCTATGGGACACCAGATTTAGTGTGTATGTGAATTGACTAAGCAACAGAGGAGGAAATGAATTGTTTTAGCAACACATGGTCCCATACCCCCAAGCAGTCCTTGACAGTCTTTATCTTATTAATTTCCTTCCCCTTCTTTCATTTTTTGGTTTCTTTCTATTTTGTTCTTCCATTCAATTTGACACACTCTCACTGATGATAATAGAAAACCAGCTGTGCCCCAGGCCGTGGTGTTAACCAGGCAGAAATCATTCACACACACATATACAGTGTACTATATATAACACAGCACATTTGTTCAAGGTAAGCTTAGAGGGCAAAATATCTGGATGCCTCTGGATAGAAGCTTTAACACTGCTGTCTTGTCATCAAATCTTACATCTATTAATTGTGAGCTTACCTTTTAACACATTTTAACAATAATCCTAACTTACATTTATGAGTGCAGCAACCACTGTGGCTAAATGTGGCCATGGTTATGTGCACTGACACACACTAGTAGTCTACTATATACTCAAACTAGTGTTAGTTGCCTATTCAGCTACAGTAAACAAGGTTTAGAAAAGGTGACACTGTTGTGCAAACATTATTATACTATAATTACACATAATAAACAGTGAGTTACAGCAGAGCTACAGTCAAACCATGCAAAAGGCTGACAGTCACATGCATACTGATGTTATTTTAACCAACATACAGTATCTGACACACTTCAACAAATAAACATCAGCAAGTGCACATTACTATTCTGGAGGTGTTGACTTTATTAATGAATTTGATGCTTCACAAAAACACAGAAGTGTTCCTGACTCTGAGATCCACAAATGTAACATTGCATTTACTTTATCTTTGCACGAACAACATTGTACATCTATAATGAGCCTGACAACTGAAAAATTCAAGAGCCTCCTTCATCGCCCTTCTTTCACAGTTTTTCTCTCCTCAGCAACTCTCTATATATAGACCCCTCACTCCTCTCTCTGTATGTAGACAGTCAGCCTGTCTCGCCCCTAACTCCAACGTGTCTGCCTGGCAGATTCCACCACACAGAGCTACTATAATGATGGAGATGCTGTGACTTGACCTGATAACCTCTCCAGCCCAAGGCTCTGTGCTCACAGTCCTTCAGTACATCCTGTTTTAACTGATTAAATTACCTCCCATTCCAGTTGAACATTTAATACTAGTTTTTAGCACTGACCCTAAAGGACACAGAACACATAGCTTATGTAGACCATTCTTGGCACCTATATTAATACTGTTGCCCCTCTGTAAAAACACATATTATTCCTCATTATTAGAGGAAAATAGGAACATCCCCAGGCTTCTTTTTAGCACTGTAGCCAGGTTGACAAAGAGTCATAGCTCTGCTGGGCCTAGTATCCCCTTAACTCTCAGCAGCAATGATTTCATGAATTTCTTTACAAATGAAATCATAACTATTAGAGAAAAAATTGATCAGATCCTCACTGCAACCGGCATGGATGGTTTTGCATGCACAACAGCTTTAGATTTATTTGTAAGACCACATTTACACTTAAACCACTTCTTTCTCGTAGATCATGCCGAGTTAATTTCAATAATTAATTCATCTACAACATGTCTCTTATACCCGCATCTGCTCAAACATATTTTACCTTTCACTAGCACATCCATATTAGAGTCCTATACTTTTCTACTCCTAAATTCATACAAGATAAAGTTATTATGTTTGGTCCTAAAAACCTCAGAGTCATGATGTCTAATCATGTTCTTACCATAGATGATATAACAATGGCCTCAGGTAATACTGTGAGTTATCTTTGACCAGGATATCTCCTATACATCATACATAAAGGAAATCTAGAACTGCCTTCTTCTACCTGAGGAATATTGCTAAAATTAGGAGCATCCTCTCTCAAAGTGATGCTGAAAAACTAGTCCATGCATTTTTTACATCTAGACTGGACTATTGTAATTCACTATTAATAGGATGTCCCAGTAACTCCTTTAAATGTCTCCAGTTAATCCAAAATGCTGCAGCCAGAGTTTTGGCTGGAATTAGCGAGAGAGATCATATTTCTCTATATTAGCTTCTCTCCATTAGCTCCTTGTGAAATCCACAATAGAGTTTAAAACACTTCTTCTCACATGTAAAGCACCTAATAATGAAGCTCCAACATATCTTAAAGATGTTTTTAGCTCTTTCTTCAGCCTTTTACATTATAGTTTTTGTCCTTGGCTTAGATATTTGCTTGCTCTGTACCTCACTTATAAGTTGTGAAAAAAGCATCTGCCAAATAACTAATTGTAAATCTAAAATAACTAATTGTAAATGCTTTTGCTTTCTCTCTCTCTCTATCCGTCTTTCCTTTACATTAAATAGTCTCTAGTCCCAGATCAATGTACTTTACCTGAGCCATGTGCAATCTCCGGCACACATGCAATGAAGAGGAGACGGTTATAAATGACCTGCCAGCATTACAACCTGCACACACCAACAACTCTTCCTCTTCTTTGTGTCCTCCTCCCTTCCCCCCATCTACTACTGGCTCAGACAGATAGAAATTGCCATGCATGACAACAAACTCTGAATCCTTCTCTGTGTTAAAACCTAATATGAAAACAACTTCTGTTGCTACTCTCTCCAAACCGTTCCACAGTCCAACCCCGGCTTTCATCTCTGTCCATCACATTTCATCATGCTCCATTACACCTCAGCCAACCTCAGTTGTTAACCTCAAACACAACCCCTGACCTCACAGCTCAGGCTGCACTCTAATGGGTGTTGAAAGATAACCTAAACATCCTGCTTAAGAAATGCTATTTGCTAAGTTCCTTTGTGCACGGTAAGAGTACAGATGTCCAGCTCTATAGTTGCCATTTTTAGTAACCTAATGCATTAAAAGGTGTCCGACTGGCAGATATTCTGATTCAGTATGTCTGAGTATTGGATTATTAAGATAAGTATTCAGTTACAAAGCTGGTTTGCAGGAGTGCTAAGCAGAATTTTATGCAGGAAACAAACAAACTTGACACAGTTTTTTCAGACTAACAATGTTTTCTTATTGCATTACTTTACAATACATGACTGTCACAAAGAAATTTAAGATTCAAAAGATTTATTTGTCACATGCACTATATATAAATAGAGGTAAGGTCATTTTAAGTGTGATGTATCATCGAAAGAAAGTCCTGAGACTTTCACACTTCAGCATAAACAGAATCCAGTTGAAGCGCACTTAATAAACACTAAACACTAACTGTAGAAAAAAGAAAAATCCGGTTCTTCATAAATGCAGAAATGAAAGAAATTAGAAGACTTAAAAAGGCAGAAAAATCTTGACCATCTAATAATCCTTCATTATTGAAGACATAAGAGAGAATATCCCCCGAGCATTTGGCCCAGATGCTTGAACATCTGTATGCGTGTGTGTGTTGTGTGACAATGGCCTTGTTTCTGCTCAGGCAATCTCATGGACACCTGTGCCATTTGATTCAGGAATCAGCCCGGAGACAGTCACTGATTAAAGACCCCTCACACCTCAACACACACTGATGAATCTCAGAGGCAAACATATAATCTGTGTCTGCATGCATACAAACACACACACACACACACACACACTCACCAAACAGTGCACTCAACAGTCACTTAACTGAACATCAATATACCTTGTTATATAAAAACACACAAACACAAACATCCATCTTAACCACTTTTCCTATTAACGCTGTGACACGTTTTCAGTCTATCACAGTATAAAAATAGCCAACCATTTACACCTATTGGCAATGTAGAATCACCAGTTAATCTAATTGCATGTCTTTGGATTGTTGTAGGAAGCCGGAGCACCCAGAAGAAAATCACACAGGCACAGGGAGAACATGCAAACTCTACACAGAAAGGCACCAGGCACCTATTCAAATTGTACAAATGTATTCAACATTTAGTCATGAGTCATGATTTGCTCCAGTTACTCCAATGCAATGTAAAATAGGAGCAACATTTGTTGTTGAACAAGACCAAGGGTGTGTCTTTGCAGGAGGCGTTCATTGTCTCAAAGTTGTGAGGAAAATATAGGTTTCTATTTCAATCAATGCGGCTGTCTACACAGGCTGTGTTATATTCATATTTGAATCACAATATATCCTTTTAGCCGCAAGCCAATTCTAATTTTTGAGTATAGTTTTCAGTAAAAAAAACAAAACACAAGTAGCTCAAATACTATCAAACTGAAATGTTAACCTGATGATGGTGAAACAATAAATGTTAATGAATCAGTAGGAGGTAATAATTCATTGATATCTAATAGAAATTGACATATTTCATGAAATAATTTAAGTTTTGACCTTATAATGCCACTAAAGGAGATGTTGGGGGATCACCAGCATCATTCGAAGTCATTATCTAAAGATGAGGAATGTCTCTGTACAAAACTCCTCCAATTGTTGTTGAAATACGTTTACTACTTTTATTTTTATGAACAGAAGATGAAATTAAATAAAAATAAAAAGGAGAATACAGAAGAATGACACATAAACAAATGGAGACAGAAAGAGAGAAAAGACGTGACTCACAGGAGCAGAGGCAGCATCTGACAACCTGGCTATCAAGGACTGACAGGAGAACAGAGACGAGGAGACTGAGGACCGAAAGACGCCAAAAAGAGACAATGGTGATGATGAAGTAGGAAGTTCACAAAATATACAGTATAAAATAGGTGGCAAAAAAAGTAGAGGAGGCTGAGGAAGATGCAGACCAACACAAATGAATAAATTATGGCAGAAACAGCTGACAAGTCACCAGCTAATGGAAGGTAACTAATGACTAGTACGGACGTGGGAGGACACGGGAGGGTCTCTGGAGACTAAAGGTCATGGGTGCATTTACAGATGACTTTGAATGAGTGCATGTGTTTGTCTGTGCCTCTGTCTGTGAGCTGTAATATCTACAGCTGCTTCGACCTGGTCACTCCACATCACAAAGCACAATAATTAATAATTCAACATAATAATATCTTCTCCAGTCCACCTGCTTTACAGGGCTATTTCTCACAAACTCTCTCTGCTTCACTGTCTTAGTGTTTACACCTTATGACACTTCAAATTCAAAAAGCAAGAAGAAAAATAAGATTCTGCACCATATTTATTGATTAGAAAACATCAAATCTCCATTCTCACCACGTCCTATGATGGATGTGTAATAAGAGAGTGGATGTGGGAATGATTATAAGTGCTCATGTAAGTTAATCAGGCGAGAAGAGGAGGGACAATCCTGTCACTGTCCATCTTTAGTAGAGGGATAATTTAGTTTATTTAGTAATTGATGTTATACGGCCAAGTAGAGCCATGTTTCCAACTGATCGTGTCTGTAAGTGTAAACTTAACTTGCTGCTCACTTCTTTGGAAATAATATCATTCTACCTTGTTATTAAATATACTGACTTCATGTGTTTGCTGAAGGGACTATTTTCTAACGCTACTGTGATAAAGCTCTTTGATTCATCTTCATTAGTGCAGCCCGGCCCGTGTCAGGAACCTAAACTGTGTCAGTAATATTCCATTAAAGGTGATAACACAATCAGGACAGCAAGGCTTTCAGCAGATTATAGCAGCTGGAAGGAGAGCAACAACATGTGTCGGGGATGAGCATGAGCGGGTGTCACCTGTCCTATATGAGTCACATCTGTCAGTGAAAGAGATTGCAGTTGAAATCCAACTCTGAAGGTATGAAAACATCTAGGGACAAATGGAAACATGTCGAATAGTCAAAACTGACAGCATCATTTAATCCTCAGGGATGTAATTACCTTTAAATTTATGTGTTATATGATGACTCACTATCATTTGTGTCATCATAGTCAACATCCCTGCTCCTTTTCAGAAGCTTTCCAAACCAACAGAATGGCCTCTTCTTTATTTTGTTATGAAAAACTTTCACTAATTTCACCCACTGATCAAGTCAAAGCTCTCTCTCACACAGCTGCTGTAGCTACAGAAGTGCTAAAGGCTTTTTAGTGCACTGTGTCCCCTGTTTGGCTGCTTTACTATTATTCTGGAGTATGTGAAGCTTTAGACCGATAACCCTTTAACCTGTCCTGAATTCCAAAACAAACACATGGATGATTTATCCAAAGTAAACCAGATCAGAGTCTACTGCTGAATTACAAGCAGGGATAAAGGCAGCTGTTAATGTCATTTTGTGTGTACAGTATGTTTGTGTGTGTGTGTTTGTGCAAGCGTGTGTTGGTACGCTGCAAATCCTCTTTGAGAGGCCCGCTTTGAGCAGTCTGCTAATTATCACATTCTCTCTCATCTTGGATTAAACTACAGTAGCACACTCCCACCCCCACCTACACCCTGGCAACAAGGCTCCACGGCAACAGTGTGGAAACAGGGCACTATGGGAACCCACTCTTCTAGGCAGTGGTGGATTCTGGGATGTTTAGGTGGAAATGATTGTTGAGTCTGCAGTTTATTTGTTTTGCTGTAACATAAAATAATTTGGGATTATTATTTTCTATATATAATTTGTGTTGTTTCTAAATCTAAAGTTCTACAGACAGTGGATGTATCTAATGACTTGGTAATTGCAGCCCTGGCCATTAATTTAACTAGTAGTGAAATAATCATAATCATAATCATAATCATAATACCAATGTAAAAGTAATACTAATACTATGTTGCTGAAGCTACTAAAGGTGGAGCTACCTTTAACTAACCTAATCCATACAGTATTAGATGTAATAATACGATGGAAATCGTATTATTATACTGTGTTTTGTACTATTAATTAGATTCTGAAGAGAAAATAATAACTATAGTTTTCAAATAAATGTCATAGTGAGTGAGTATGAGTGAAGCAGCAGAAAATGGAAATACTCAAGTAAATTAACCAACACTAACTGATATCAATTGTAGGTCATGTCGCCCATCTCTATCACAGATAAGACAATCTTTTCAAGAGAAGTGTGGAATTCTGGGAGATGATGTTTCGTTCACACAATGTAAAATAGCTTTAATGCAACTTGACTGAAAAGCTCAGACACACCTACACATGCAGAACAAGAAGGGGAATGTGGCAAGAGGAGGGGATTTGAACGAGAGGAAAGACAGACCTGAAAAAACGCCTGAAGGAGGAGGAAGACTGGCAGAGCAGCACTCAAAGTGGTTGGTTGAGCGAGATGGAGAAGCACCAAGCTAGTGGCCGCGGGGAGAGAGAGAGCATCAGAGGGAAAGGAGAAGAAGAGAGAGAGAGAGAGAGAGAGGAGCCAAACTCATGCAGCTCCTGAGCAGAACAAATGTGTTTGGAGCTGCTGAATGTAGGTCACACATCTCCAGTGACTATTCCCTTCCCTCCACTGAACCAGCTTCCTGCAGTATGCACTTCATGCAAAATCCTGCATAATTTGGTCCACAATCAATAGAAATGGGCTCTGCTAAATTTACCCCTGAGGATTTTTTCATCAAAATGCATTAGACGAAAGAAAGTGGGGATTTTTTGTGCAATTACAATACACCTGATTTGTTCGAACTGCAAAAAAAAAAAAGAAAAAATCACAAATATGGAAGCTGCTTGAATATTTGTTGGTGTGTTTGCATGAATGTTTAACAGCTTATTTGGAAGCATCTGTATAGAACGCAGTTGCATGATTAATATTTTACTGCAGAGCCAGTTCTTTGCAGGAAAAATCAACTTTAGTGAGCTTCAGAATTATTTATTGCTCTATAATAATTCTTAGTATGGGAAGCAGTGGTCACTCAACAAATCGCTGAGTAGTAATTTATAGTCAGAGGGAAGAGCAAAGACAGGACAGAGGATGATAGGTATGATAGAGCAGCAGCAGGTTTGATATACACGTGTCACTGCATCTTCTTTCCACATTCACACCTGTCTGTCTCCTTTTTATCGAGTGAGATTGTTTTGTGACTAAAAACTAGTCCAAAAACACACCATCACAGACAGAAATCGACACCCAAGAGACCAAATAACATGTACCTTCCCAAGAAGTACACAACCGTACACACAAACATGTGATGAGAGGAGGGAACATTAATAGTTTGTGATGTAAATGCAGCTTCTGCTGTGGTAAATATATGAGATTTAAAAAGAAGTTAACCCTAATATAGGAAAAACACACAACAAAACAAGCAGTGTATGTTGGTACTGGAGTCATTTTAGTTCTTTAAGCAGTGGTTTTAGGCTAAGTAGAAGAAAAAGTAACACAAAAATAAATCTGGAAATGTATCATGCAGTTTTGTAATAGCTTTAATATCACTATAGATTCTCACTGTCACTGCTTATTTATCCCCAGGAGTAACTTTTCATATGCATGTTTTCAGCTACGATAAACAGAACATGATTTTTGTTTGCAATGTTACTACAAGGGGGATTATACAGTAGTCTAATGCCACCTGACATTTCATGCTTGGCTTGCTGGCCAGCTATCATGTTTTCTGCCTGGGTTGAGAGAGAGAGAGACAGAGAGAGAGAGAGGTCAGCTGTTCACTCATTTTGGTTTAAGGGATATACTGACAAATTGAGGAATGCGGCAGGGATATAAGATTGAGGGATGGAGAGATGAAGACAGCAGAGGAATGAAACTAAGTGGATGTTGGACGAACACCTGACAGGACTCCACTGCATGAAGTCATGCTTCTGGTTATCAGATATGCAGTTTATGCAGGACTGCAGGCCTGAACACCATAACTCAATTAGTCACTCCATTTTCATGTCTCACATAGGCTTTCAGAGTCAATGTGTGGGGCTGCAGGGCTGGTTATATGGTGGTCTCTGATCAATATATTATAGACAGACTAATGGGAAATGGAACAGGAGAGATGGTTGTTACACTTAACTGTTGCTGGATCAGCAACTGAGTATGTCATGCTATCAGTTACCTTTTTTATTAATATGGCTCATTCGGGCTAGGACTTAAAACTATGTTCCCCAGAAACATCTAGAACAGAAGGTGCTGGCATAGACACCATTGCTCACTGTGGCCCAGGTGTCCACCCATATACCACACATCCACTCACAGACGCCAATAAATGGAAATACATCACTGCTAAAGTGAGGGGCATTTAAACTCAAATCAGATTAACTTAAGAGGCAGGAGGATGAGAAGTTATTGGCATCGAAACCCACAAACAAGACGGCGTTTCATGAGATTGCGTGGATGAGTGTCAGCACATGTCTCTGAATGATGCGTGCTGAGGAAAACACAAATGAAATGAAAGGAAGGGAAGAGATAAGAGGCTTGCATCTTCAGAGGGGGGTGGGTGACAGTACAGTCTAAAATGAAGGAAGACGAAAGAAACCAAGAGACACCAGTTAATTACTTCATTGCTAAAATGTTCACCAATTTGGATTTTGATGGAGAAAACATCAGTTCTGGTTCTGTAACCAGGGCAATAGTTATATCTTATTAATCCAAGCAAGTGAGAGGTGAAATCTGAAGAGGCCTCTGAGGCGTTTCCCAGCAGCCAGTGGAAGAATGTGAAGTAGGCTGAGTTGATAACCATTGATTTACCTAATATTCAATTATGATTCCAGTGTTAACCACTGATCTTCTGTTTCATCAATCCACATACATGCAAATACCCCTCATCCTCCCCCTCCTCCTCTTTTCACTTTCCACATAGCCACCCTCCTCCTACTCCTCCTCTTGCATTCCCGCAGCCCCGTACCGGCCCATACCCAACCATGGATCCTTATTTCTTCCCATTCACAGGGCACCATAACCCTAAAGAAAAAAGGCATTATAACAGCAGCATGGTGTGGGAGGGCTGTTGCTTAAGGCCAACACGGTCTTCCCTCGGTTAACAGATTGGCTTTAATCCGAGAACCAGCCTTATGGATGCAAAACCCAGTGTCAGCTCTCGTTTGGCCAATTTATCTGCGGCTCTGCTCTGAATTTATTCACTAGTCAAGCCGGTAGCCAGGCTCTGATGCTCTGCAGTACTAATGAAATACATACGGTGTTTAGTTTATTTCCAATCGATATGTGCATAAACACGCAATGATACAGGCCTGTTTCTTTTCTAGGGAACGGCCAGGCTGGGTTCCAGTCGAGGAAAAGCAGTACCTGCCGTAACCAAACCCGACGTGCATCAAATAGCAAAAAAAAAAACAATCTTTTACCGTGGTTCATGCATTGGTGCAAACACAGGCAATGACACGGCATGAACGTTTCAATCTGTCGTTAATGCTTAGCTCAATATTACTGTCACTTGACACATTCTCCTTGGCTTACCTCTGCAAAAAACGCCTCCATCCTCCCTACTCCTCCCAGACGACGCGCGCCGGCCCAGCAGAGCGCAGACACCGGCTCCGGTTTCAGGTGCGCAAATCTCTCCAAATGAACGGTGAGCGTTTTTCTCGAGACAGGGGAAAGGCAGCGGTGCCTCTGTGTTGGTGTTTCCCATTCACCAAGCGTTTATCTTCATCTCCGAAATGGTTCAATGGCTCAAACACACCTCGGCTCTATGCGCAAAAAGCCACATGAGAAAAAATCCAAGGAGGCTGTGATGAAAAATAAAAAAAATGTCCACGCCGGGATCCGTGGGAGGAGTGCTACATGAAGCGCCCAGGTTTTCCAGGTCTGCCTCGTTTCACTGCTTGAGTGTGTGTGCATGTGTGTGTGTGTGTGTGGACGTGTGTGTGTGTGTGACGCTGTGAGTATTATGCGCTGGGCAGAGAGAGAGGACCAGTCGGGGCCACAATGAGCTTGACGCTGCCCGCCGTACACACCGACGGGGCGGTGCGAACAGAGCCTCCTCCAATACAAAACACACATCCAGCTCACACACAGGGAAGATGTAGGGCGTTGTATTGTAGGTTTGAAGCTTTACTGCCGTGGTTAACACTGGGTCAACATCTGGATTTTCCTCCAGTCAGAAATATCAGTTCTTGTGTTATCAGGTATTCCATCGTTGGGGATGTTAGTGACAACCAGAACAGATGAAAGAGCCTGTGTGTGTCCCACTTGGCCCAATTACAGGTGTTGATCCTGAAATGAACCAGATTGCAGCAAAAGAACTAGCATGTCAGCTTTCATGTAGCCATGATCCCTGGCAGAAAGGACTAAAAGAGGATTTATACAAAATAAGGAAAGTAGGAGCCCTCTTAGGTCTTAATACATAGGAGCGAAACAGCTGCTGTTGTCAGGAGGGATTCAACACGGTGCTCAAAGCTTTGTGATAAGTACTTTCTGATAAGTTGTAACCAATAGATTTATTATTTAGGACTGGATTCTTTAATGTTCTATAAAAGGACAGTAGAGGATCTGCACCAAAATCTATTTATTAGAAAAATATGAAGATTATTCACCTACATTACTGACCTGGATTATTGTGTTGTATTCTATAGCTGCAGGCTTAATCTTTGTTACCATTTATAAACCTAAAACAGGTGATCAGTTTATTCTACCTATGACTAGTAATATCTAGATGCAAAATATATACTGCAATCACATTTCACAGTTCCTAAAAATTAGTTCAGATCTGCATGCCTGACTGCATATAAATAAGTTACAACACAGTGAAAGAAATCCCTCAAACACTCAATGAAATGATGTCTAAATTAGCCATGAGGCAGGAACTGTCAGCAGTAGTCAGTCTAATGCTTCTCCAAAACCAGACTCACAAAGAGAAATAGTGAGGAGGGAGATTTAATATTTCTGTATGATCTTTTCTAAAAAACCTCCCCCTGGTTGCATAGGAGGAAAGAGCTTGGTTACAGGGTTAGTCAGAGGCCCTGTAGGGTGAAAAATGATATGTCACGACATACACACACATGTGTGTTGTGAGATATTACACACATATACACTGGAACAGAAAGAACAGCAGGGGTAAAACACCTCAAAATCAAGGATGATAACAGCAGAGTCCCCAAAGACACCAGTTTATATGAATGAGGTGGAAATGGATAGACAGCTGGTTTATGTGATTTAGACCATGCAGGATTTATTTTCTCCTCTTCAGAAGAGCCAGGGGCCAGGTGCAGCTATCAGCAGCCCAGCAGGCTGAGGCCTCTCTGGGGTGCAGTCTGTTCCTCCCGGAGCCCTGGAGGTACAGAGGGGGGCCTCCTGTATGCATGTGTGGAAGTATTATTTAGCTGTACTTCCATCTTCATCAGGGAGACAGTTCAAAAGGTAGATCCAACAATGGGGCCCCATCTTGTTAGAAGTGTCTGTGTCTGTAGGGGGTAGAGGCACACACACATATGCACATACACAAACATTCAGGAAATTAGAACTGATCTTCATAATCTTTAATATGTACAGGCCTTGAGGGGAAAAGGGAACTTGTGTGGTAAACCTGAGACTTGAAAGAAGAAAGATGGTCTGGACTTACACTGGAGTAGGAAACAAGGTGGGCATGTAGACACTTAATGGAACAACGCTCCATGTAGAAAGGCAATTAAAAAGTTAGCTAAGAATTCCACCATTTAATTAATTGTCTATGATAGCTAGCAGTTGCTGGATGACAATAATTATGAAGACAATAACAATGATGGCAATGGTTATGATGAGGGGGGCAAACAATAAAAAATGTTAATAATAACATGCCAGTGTGGTATTACAACACATTACACTTGGAAGATGAGGAGTTACTGTAAATACTGCTGCTTTTGCTGGTTTACTTTAATGACATAGGGTTAAAAAAATGGTAATGTTTATTTTGTGGAGATGCATTCAGGTGCTACAGCCTACTTGTTGACACAGAACTCTCTCACTTTGATTATCTGGCCAGCATCAGTCCTAACAAATCATAATGGACATAATAACCTCTGCTGTTTTCTCAGAGATGTTTCTTTTAAATTTTAATGATGCCCTGCTCTGGATGCAGGCATCATTTGCCATTTTGTGTGAAAGCTGGAGATTGATATTCTTGTTGTATTAGAAGATTTTGAACAGACATTGAAATGAGGTATGTTCCATTTATAGTATACCTTTGACACAACAAGACATTTGAAAACATGCCATTGTCCCTTGTGACATCTTTACTAGGCTATTTTCTGACATTTGATGCATTGACTAGTATTAATTAGAAATTCAAACGTTAATCTTCAAGTTGTAGCCATATAGTGTCAAGTAACACTGATTGATGATGACTGATGATTTAAAGGTCTTTCAGAAAAATGGATGATAGATTTGTCTTTACCAAACGCCTCCCAGCTGGCACTGTGGGGTGCATAAAACAAGTGCTCTGGCCATCTTTTTAACTACTGTAGTTCTGCATGGAAGTCAATAGACCAAATACAACAGAAAACATCCCTGAAGTGCAAATAAAAAGGGTGATGCTGCTATTTGTAATTACATGTCTCAAAGACATCTGACATTCACTTGTGTACAGGAAGACACACGTGCTTTGAAAAACACACACATTAGAAAGTCTGGGCTATTTAATTATCATAACTATGACAACACTGAGACTGAGTGACCCACAGCAGTAAATTGTGAGATTGATTTTGTTCCCAGCGAGTCACAAGCACAACCTTGCCTACTCATTTGACCACGGCTTTCTGTCTCAGTTTCTCCTTGATGCCCTCTTCTCCTCTTACTGTTACACTGTGTGTGTGTGTATGTGTGTGTGTGTATGTGTGTGTGTGTGTGGGTGGGTGGGGTAGGTGTTAATCAGAGAAAAGTGTGTCTTGAGGACAGATTCCCAATAGGTTCGCTGATTCTGTGGCTGAAATGCAGACAGTGTACTAAAGAACACAAATCTGAGGCCAGCCATGGATGGTGCTGAATCATATACTTGCAAGGACATCTCCTACCAAACAAGACCAACTTGAAGCAAACCACTGGCATTTCATTGTGTCGATGGTATGTCAACATGTGTGCAGACATTATGTGTTGCACATACTCAAAGGTTTCACTCACAGTCAATCCGCTTTACAACCCCAGCATCCATAAATCTCTCTCCATTCATGACCCTCTTTCTCTTTCAGTCATCTTCTGTGAGCCGCCTCTCTCACTCCAGACATGTGTGTTTATGGCTGTTTGAGAGGACACGCTAAATCAAAGAGATGCAGAGTGTGAAATGCTCTGATTGATCACCAACCATATTTTTTACTGGTTAACTGGTAAAATAGGACAATCCGAAACAACGCCTGGGGCCTCCCGTGGGCTTTTAAAAGGATCTCACAGACAAAGGTGCATTGATTAGTCCTGTCTGCTATAGTATAATGTTTGGTGTGAAATATAGAAACTTTCTAATATTGCAGTATTATAAATGAACCAGCTTAAAATTTCTTAAAAGAAAACTAAACTTAAACCTTATGTCTATCCCCTACTACATTATAGTATTTTAGCATGCCTGTCACCCTTGTGGCAGGTCACCACTTATAACTGCAGCAGCTGTATTAAAAGCCTGTTTTCATCCATCTAAATTATGTTTTATAGTGCTCATAATAACATACAAACACACACATGCAATATTGAGCAGATGAGGTTACTTAGTCTCTCTAATTTGATTCATTTTGAATTACCTCCCAACATTAAACCATTGTCAGAGGAAGGAGAACACTCAATGGCATGTTACTATCCACAGCAGCAACATTTCAACATTACTCACTCAGATTCTTGACAACACACAAACACATGCAAGGAAACCAGCTTTCGATTTTCGTTTGCTTTCATTTGACCATAATGGTCATAAGGGGGTGTAGCAAAGCTGTAACTACAGAAACTATGCAGACTGGTGTGGGAGTTCAATCCTTGGGGGGAAGCATACTGAACGATAGGACATTCATGTCCTCAGAGGGTGACATGACCTGATCTATATGACTAATGCAACCTACACAAGTCATGGCACACAATTTGGAAAATAAAAGAGGGCTGAAGAAGGTCGTCTTTGAAGAAACTTACTGACCAAGCTTCTTCTTAAATTGGCTTAAATGTAGGTCCAGCAGACCATGGAGAAAATTATTACTGCAATCTGGAGATAGGTGTAGACTACTTAAAATCATTTTTAAACACTGTCAGAACAACAGTGCTGTATCAGTAAATGAAAGTCTGACCTTCTCTCCTGCTCTACAATTTACAATTATTTAGACACCACACATTTGTTTGAATATAACACATATCTATCCTAACTAAAAAGAACATGTACACTCACCCACATATACAGCATCTCCTATTAATTATGAGATAATAATTCTTAAATCAATATTTAAGAATTATTTCTCGACTGGACCAGCAACAGATAAACACAGTAAAATATTATAAAACTGCCCCAGGTCATAGGAAAGAAGATGAGCAATGATTAAAAATTTAAAGAGATGTTTGGAGCTGTACATATAGATTGTGTGTTTATATTGTATATCATCTGTATTGGATTTCAGTGGGTGCATATACAGAAAGAGACATGATCTAATCAAATAGCTCTAGAGAGATGACTTCATCCTGATTCTCTTTTCCCAACCCCCACCCAAGTACCCCACCTGACACACTTCGCCCCCACCCCATATTAACCCAGAACCACCCATGGGTTGTATGGCAGCATGACAGCAAGTCTTTGGACCAAATTAGCTGTCAATGCACCCCCCTAATTCCCAACAGACAGTGGGGTAATTTAATCAGTCGGCTATAGCCTGCAGCAAAGCACACACACTTACATACGCACAATAGTACAGGATTATTATATATTTCAATAACAAAAAAGAATAGTTATTTAATTTTTATCTGGACTAAAGAGATCTTGTATTGTGTGTAATTGTGCAATAAATTAAATAATATGACATAAAACACTTGGTAGAGAAAGGGATATGAAATGTTTATTTGCAATATTTATTATATAAATATCAACATGTCATGATATTTTCACCAGAAATATTGGTTTAAATTACTTTTAAATTGTATATCACATCTACATTTCAGTAACTGTTTGGTATGTGTGAGATGCTTGGAATATACAGTACTTTTTCTTGCTGGATTAATCTGAATGAAGCTTAATCCTAATCAGAAGAGATTAAATTACCCAGATCACTATATTAACTGGATTACACAGGCACGCCCTGACTCGAGACACCCCTACCCTTTTTAAAATCTCTATCTAACCGGCATACACAAACAAATAGACGGTGTCAGAAATAGTTTTCTAAAACAACAGGTGAAAAGACAAACAGGATGCATGAAAATGTGATTTTAGAAGTGCAACAACATATAATATATGACAACACAATTGTTGAGTCTCTAAAGTGAGTAACACATATTGTGTATGTCCATCATACTGTATTTGTCTGTGTGGTCTAACTACTCATTCATTCCCTTCTGTCATGGGAGGCTGGTTAGTAAAATTGCAGTCGCACTCCATACCCTAAAAATACACACACACTCAAATAAACACACAGTGTTTGGAGTTAACACTGTAACAGTGACACAGTGAACAAAAGCCCAGCTGTCACTCCAGCGACTTAACAATCATATATGAATATTCATGGCAGCACCGAGCGACAGAAGGCAGACTTGGCTTTGCAAAGCATCAACACTGTAGAGCTCTGTTTAAGCCCAAGTAAATATTAATCCTTTATTATGCTATTACTGGAACCTATATTGCGTGCAGGTATCCATGTTTATAGTACAGCAAGTCTTTAGAAGTGATAGCCAAACACTGCTATAAAGGTGTATTCACATAATTCTGTTAAACAGACGAGAAGCAAGTTTTAGAACTGTTAGATGCTGTGACTGTGAAATCACCTGTCAATCCAGGCCTGTATGCAATAGTGACCTGTTTGTATAACTTTATTTTAACACATAGCAATAATATGGTCTGCAACAATTTATTTTTCACAAAAATAAATGCTAAATGACCACACATTTTGTCCTGTTGCATGGACATTTGGACATAAAGTCGACCAGGAGGGTGCAGGAAATTGTTATTTAACAAAATAACAAGGGAGGCCCGCCTCTGAAGGGAAGGAATCTGATTGGCCGCTGGTGAGCTCCTTTTCTGATTGGATAACGCCCCTGTCCATCAGGCGTGGCAGTCACTCACCACACTGCTGGATGTGTCGAAAATGAAACTGGCGTCGAGAGGGGAGCAAGAGAAAACGAAAATAAAACCATTATCACACCAAATCCCCCGGGATTCACGGTTATAACCGAACACAGAGGCGAAACGAGGACCTAACGGTTGGGACTCCGTACGGCAGGTGAGATTTCGTGTGAGGGAGGAAGGCCTCTGCTGTCAAACACGACAACAACAACAACAACACCTGAACCACCGCGATCGTGTTGGGCTCCTTCGTCCATCTTTACCACTTTCAAACTCACTCACCTAAAAAAAACAAAGTAGGATATTGCTGGTGTTTTGTGTGGGTTTAAGTGTGGGGTAAAGTGCATCTTTCCTACCGGAAGCAATCTGGCACAGAGCCCTGTGTTATGGTCGTGGATTAGACTGAAGAACACAGCTTTAAAGGAAACCTCTCGTCCTTTTTTCAGCTTGTCATGTGGAGTAAACACCAGAACTGGATAGGACACGACGCACTGATATGGAGGTAAGCATATTTCTTTAGCCATGTTCTTGTTTTGCTTTGGGTCTTTTATTATGAGTGTGTTTTCGCACCGACCTACAGTATATCTATGAAGAGCCCTTCCTTACTCTTCAGTTGTTACACAAAATGTATTTATTACGTTTAAGTACGCGAGAACACATGTGTAGAGTAAATAAGGTACCTCAATGGGGCTTATAGGACGTCTTTGTGAAGTATTTTTTGCTGTACTTGCTCCCATTAGGTGCCAGTTTTACATTATACTTTGTGTTATTGCTGCTCCACGCCAGTAGGGGGTGCTGTTATTAAGTCTGGATGTATGAAGACTTGTGAAATCTGTGTCTATGATCAAATTGGTTGGATTAAGTTGCTGTTAACTTGACCTGACCAGATGCCACATACAGTGGCTCTAACATGTGTCATGTTCCATACCATTTACAGTTATCACAGTCTCTGATTGCTCCCAGGTCCCATGTTAAACACGTTATGTTCTTTGGACAGGTTTTTTAAGCCCACGTTTGTTTACAGTATAACGTCCTATTTGAAGATAAAGTCATTTCTACAGGCTTTGTTGAATAAAGAGACTGCCCTTTAACTAAGGCATGCAGTTACAAATCTCCTTTGTCAGCAGGAATCCAGCTTCAGGCTTGCTGCTCTGTCAGGGATTCTGACCTCTGACCTCTCCTCAAAGATCAGGCAAACAGAATTTTCCTAAAGACATCAATACTAAAGAATGAATACATCATTAATGACTTACTGTACACTCTTATTATTTTGACGGTAAGGCTGAAGAGCTATGTTTCTTCCATATTTTAAGGTGTGACCCTAAAGTTGTCAACTATGCCAGTGAACATGTCATGTCATAAATACTGACCATTGTAATTTTTTTTACAGATTTGCTTATTATTTATCCTCTTTGTTCTCTTCCCATTATGTCTACTGCTCGTCTGGATATCCTTCCTCTCCTCTCCCTGTGCTTGCTCTCCGTGTTCCAGTCTGTAGCAGTGGGTTGATCTAATTGGTGACTGAATCTACTGTCACTATGGCGCACTTTGACACGGAGTATCAGCGCCTTGAGGCGTCCTATAGTGACTCTCCACCTGGAGAGGAGAACCTGCTCATGCATGTGCCGGAAGGAGTGAAATGTATGCTATGCATACACAAATCAAAAACACACACATACGCACACACTGTTCTCTTTTACAGTGACAGTGATGCTTAACAAGACCTTCATTACTAATTTGTAATAACTCTTTTGCAGCCCAGTGGCACCACATAGAAAACCTAGACCTGTTTTTCCAGAGGATATCCTTTTGTATGCTTTTGGCAAGGATGTCATATACTGAATTTGCTTGCTAATTAATGTGTGCTTCACTGAGCTGACAATACATTCCTTAACATCTTTCACGTCTATAATCTGCACCAGAAGAACGGATTCACCTGTATGCTGCTGGGAGAGATCTTTGAACTGGTGTATGTATCCTGTCCATTATAAACTATATTTTTTTAGAACATCTAGGATCTGATGAATATATTTTTGTTTTAATGTTCTCTTATATTTCTGCCTCTTTCTGTCACGCCCTTACTTTCCTTTTCTCTGAACCACAAACAGTCAGTTGCTGTTTGTGGTTTGCTTCACAGTGTTTCTAGCAAACTGTGTTGACTATGACATCCTCTTTGCCAACAAGTTTGTAAACCACACCGATTCATCAAAAGTCACCTTGCCTGATGCCTTCATTCCAATGGATGTCTGTAGTAGCCGGTGAGTGAGATGCAGTAATTGGTTAACTCATATAATACCTGTGCACACTAAATCTTTACATTGTCTTGTGTAGCTGGAAATGTTTCCGATTTTTTTCATTAATTTGTTATTTCTTTGTCATTTTATCATTTTATTATGTTGTTTCTTAATCTCATGGAATATCTTTTTATTCAAGAATGTAATTTTAAATTGTGATTTTGAAATGCAAAGTTTATAAAAAGCAAAAATATACATGCTGTCTTTGAATGCTGTAATAAACATTTTGATAATTTCTCCCTCAGTATCCGAGACAATGCATTCGTGATTTTTGTGCTGATGATCTCTGGGGTGTTTTGGCTGCATCGCCTAATCAAATTCATCTACAATGTCTGCTGTTACTGGGAGATCCGATCCTTCTATATCAACGCACTGAAGATGACCATGGTGACACAAATATATAATTTGTTTTTTTATTTGAATCATATATAATGTAGCAAGATCCCTTTTAATAACAAAGAATGAGTCATTGTACCCACTGTAGTCACACCCACTGTGCTTTCTGTTTTCAGTCAGAGCTTCCCTATGCTACATGGCAGGAGGTTCAGGCCAGGATAGTGGAAATCCAGAAGGAACACCAGATCTGCATCCATAAAAAAGAATTGACAGAGCTTGACATCTACCACCGCATTCTCCGCTTTAAAAACTACATGGTGTGTCTATTTGTAATACAATCTTACTTGCACTGTTTGGTGTATAAGCAGTATAGTGGCTCACTTAAGCATTCAGACCCTTGTTGCACCTTGTATAATGTTGTAGATTTAAGTTTTAAGTGGATACGAAAATCTATGATGGACAGAAAATCTACAACATTATAAAGTGTGATGCTTCTACTTGCAAGCACAATGACCATTATGTGATCTCAAAGCAAAGCTTTCTTCCTGTTTATTTGCAGGTTGCCATGGTGAATAAATCACTCCTTCCAGTGCGATTTCGCCTTCCTATACTTGGGGAGTGTGTGTTCTACACTCGGGGCCTCAAGTATAATTTTGAACTCATCTTCTTCTGGGGTCCAGGTACTATATGTCTGTGTTCACTGTAATTTATTATACTATGTACTGAACATGTCTTAGTTTCTATACTTTCACATACAGGTGAAACAAAGTGTCTCTTTAAATGCAAAAAAGATGTCTTCTTTGTACACCAGCTTTTTTTTAATCTTTGGTTTAGGATCTCTGTTTGAAAATGAGTGGAGCTTGAAACCAGAGTATAAGAGAGGAGGTAACAGGCTTGAGCTTGCAGACCGTCTAGCATCCCGAATTCTGTGGATTGGAATTGCCAATCTGCTGCTGTGTCCAGTCATTCTGGTCTGGCAGATTCTCTACGCTTTCTTTAGTTATACTGAGGTAATATGTTCAAAGGAGCATTAGAATACATTTTTTAAAAAATATTTTATGGTCATAACATTTGTGTGGTTGTTGTGTGTTTGTACTTAGGTAATTAAGCGAGAGCCTGGTTCTCTGGGAGCGAGATGCTGGTCTCTGTATGGTCGTTGTTACTTGCGGCATTTTAATGAGCTTGACCATGAACTCATGTCACGCCTCAGCAAAGGCTACAAGGTGAGTGAACTACCTCATCCCCTGCCTACTCGGGACTTTTCAGTCATTGACTGCAAAGTTAATAATATAGTCTCTTTCCTCTTTTTCTCTTCCTCTTCTGTCTCCTTTGTTCCTGTTTCATTCAGGCTGCATCCAAGTATATGAACTGTTTTCTTTCACCACTGCTCACGGTGGTTGCCAAAAATGTAGCATTTTTTGCTGGGTCTCTCCTGGCTGTCCTCATTGCCCTGACCATCTATGATGAGGATGTTCTTGCAGTGGAACATGTTCTCTCATCAATCACCCTCCTAGGAGTGTGTGTCACAGTCTGCAGGTAGGGATTAGTGTTACCCTGTGAAGCTACCTGCACTTGGCATATTTCTCAATACACATAAATGTTTTAACTATTTAACCAAAGGATAATATGAACATACAAATGAATCATTCAATAACTAGTAACTAGTCAGGATAACACGAAGGTTTTCACAAGCCTTTTATTTCTTTTTATTTCTTTTTTATAACCACCAGGAGTTGTAATTTAAGCCTTTTCTCTGACTTATTCTACTGAATAGTTGATAAGTACAAGGTTTTCTTCTTTAAGTTACTCCTGACTCCTGAAAAGTCTCAAAAACTGGGATTAATAGCTATGCAACATATTTCCAAAGGAGCTAAGTGTGTAAATGTGATTTTGGTGTCAGCACTTTTAACCTGTTGCACAACAAGTTATTACTTGACATTTCATCATTGAAGATCTTGAGTTTCCAAACTACGTATTTTCTGCCTCTTCTCTCTCTAAAGGTCATTTATTCCTGATAAGCACATGGTGTTTTGTCCTGAGCAACTGTTGCGAGTTATCCTGGCACATATCCACTACATGCCTGACCACTGGCAGGGCAATGCTCATAGATATGAGACCCGTGACCAGTTCTCCCAGCTCTTCCAGTACAAAGCAGTGAGTATAACTTGAATGACTTGAAGAAGACTTGATGTCTCCATTCTCAGATCTTCACAGCTGGTGGCAGCTTTAAATATTTGAACTTAAAGTCACATGTGTTTGTCTTTAGCATCATCATTCAAATGAATGTATGTTTTAAATTACATATTCCAGTTGTTTTGAATACCAAGATTAGCATACCTTTGATTCGCTCGCTGTACTCACTAGTGTATAGTGTTAACCTTTCCCCTCTGTTTGTGCCCAGGTGTTTATTCTAGAGGAGCTGCTAAGTCCAGTGGTGACTCCTATAATTCTGATCTTTTGTCTGAGGAGGAAGTCTTTGGAGATCATTGATTTCTTCAGACACTTCACTGTGGAAGTAGTCGGAGTGGGAGACACCTGCTCCTTTGCCCAGATGGATATTAGGCAACATGGACACCCTGCGGTGAGGGATGGCCACGTTAAGTGTAGCCACATAGGCATGCATAGATTAAAACAACTATTACACTGATTTGTTAAATATGCAAAAGTGAGTGAATGAGTACTTAAGAGTGTGTCCTTACTTTCTCTTCCTTCTGTAGTGGATGTCAGAAGGGAAGACAGAGGCATCTATTTACCAACAGGCAGAGGATGGGAAGACAGAGTTATCTCTGATGCACTTTGCAATTACGAACCCCCAGTGGCAGCCTCCTCAAGAGACCACACACTTCATCAGTCAGCTCAAAGAAAGAGTTCACAGAGAGGCCACAGGGGTTCCTTCAGACACACATCCACTCTCACTGTCAGAGTCTGAAGTATGGCAATAATCTTTCAGTCATGCTCAAATACAGTGATCACAAGTTACATTTCCTTACATCTTCAGAGGTAAAATTAGATGTACTGTCTTTTATCTTACCCTTTTCTCTCTTATAGCCGAGAAGCCTCATTGCAAACCTCTTGGGAGGACCCTCTACATTGGCCTCTGTCCATTTTGGCAGGGATGGCTCTTTAACCAATCATGCGGCAGCTGGCCTAAGCGATGGGGCATCTGCCTTGCGCTCCCTTTCACCAATCAGCAGCAGTCTGCACCTGAGAGGCAGTTTGAGTGCAACACACAGGGGGGCTGGCCACACTTCAGTTGTGAGCAAAGCGATGGCAGGCTCAGGGTTAGAAAATACTTCTTCTGGATTATGTCTCAGCTCCAGTTTCTTTTCATGCTGAATCTTTCTGTCCTACACTAAATATTTACTAAGCTGCTGGATGAAACATGACATATGAAAGCTGATATATTTAAACTCATACCTAACATACGATATTAGTTATTAATATGCTGTATTATAAAATATTAATATAATCTGTATTCTCCCGTCTTTGTCATTGTCTTATCCTTATCCTGTCCCCTCCTATTCATGACATAATTTGTCCACATTTTTGCTCTCTCCTCCTGCAGAACCGATGCCCGAACTGTAAGCTCAGGCAGCAGTGCATGGGAGGGTCAACTCACCAGTTTGGTCCTATCAGAGTATGCCTCCACTGAGATGAGCATCCATGCACTTTACATGCATGAGGTAAGTTCATATGAGCACAAATGTAAAAAGTGGTCTGTTGTTATGTATGAATATCTTCATTTTGGATTCAGTGCATTATACCTCCAGCAGTAACTTTTTTTTTTTTTGTCCTTGTAGCTTCATAAACAACAGTCCCGTGGCGAGCTGTCGCGTCACACATGGCACAGGCAAGAGAGTGATGAAAGTAGTGACAGCATCCCAGATGAAGTAAAAAGTGAACCCAAAACTCACTCTAGAAATTTCCCTCGCTCACACACTTTCCCTACCACTGTTCCCAGTCCTAGTACTATTCCCACTTCAGCTTCAGCCACTGGCAGTACCACCATTGGCCAGGAGGGGGGAACAACACACAGCAGTAGCCAGCGGCGATTTAGTGGACCTAGTACAGGTATGTAACTTTGAGTTATCCTTCTATGTTTCTCACAACATTTGAACAATGTGATCATGAGTTTGTAATCATAGGTATTCTTTTTAATTTTGTATAGAACACAAAAACATTGTCAGTCCTGGTGTAAAAGCGTGCACTTTCCTTAAATTTACCAAAGATGATTTATACCACAATAACTGTACAGATGTCATACAGATAATTGTTTATTGCTCACATTTTATAACTACAGCACTGTATCTTTAACATCTTTCTGTTTTCTAGATTCATTTGGTGCAGGAGGTAAGGTAGTGAGATCAGCCCGTGTGCCCATGGGAGGATGGGCAGAGGACGGCCAGGCAGCAACACGACACCACGAGCCACTTCCAGAGGAGAGCTCGGAAGATGAAATGCCTCCTCACATACACAAGGTGAACACTCTTTGTGTGTGTTGTTGATAATGAAGTTAATTTTTCTGTGTGCCCTGTACGTTGATGGACTTATTTGTTGTCTTTCTCTCTCTCTCTCTCTCTCTCACCATAGGTTACATAGCCAAGCCTGTGAATAGAGTGTCCTAGAGTGTCAGTGTCCTACGCTACATAAATACCCGAATACACATCCTCGTCCTTAACTGAATTGTTCTCCGCGACTGACCATCTGATCTGACATACATCATCTAATCTCTACAGATATTCAATTAATGAAACCCTCTGGACAAGTTTAGTGTGATATCGTCATTGTCCATTTAAAGACAAAGAACTTTTGATTTACTACATGATTGTAACATGCCTAAGCAGGCAGACATGAATCATCTCTGAATTTGTCAGAAGAGGACTTACACTAGCTAGTTATTCATAATAGCCATCAGCTACTGACATCAGATTACACTACTCTTTGTCTCAAAAGATTACATAATGGAAGTGCATGTGTTGCTGCGGTATAAAAATGTAGTGAATAATCCACGTCTGGAGAAAATGTTACCATGGTGTGATTAGTTTAGTTTAAATGGAAAAACATTATTAAAAACAATACTGGCAACACAAAGACTTTCATTGTGTACATCTGCTGTTGTAACAATATGAGGAGGCTGTGTATCCTACCCTGTGCTTTGTATTTCAGCTTGCATTCTGCCTCTGGTAAAAGGAAGGCCTCAAATAGTAAAAATTCATCTGACATTTTTCAGTAATAAATTTTACTTCTTAGGACATTTTAATTGTTTATAAATTATTTGCAATATATATTTAAAGTGTACTTTCTAAAATTGTTGTTGTTGGCTCAGTTTGCACAAACAGTTGCTTGTTTTAAAGAGAAACTGTACAAAGGAGCCCTGTATTCACACAAACAAACACATGCACTGTGTAAATAAATGCTATCAGGTGAAGTTACAGCAATCATACAGAATATCGTAAGGTCAGCATTGTGTTATGTGGTCATATGTGATCATCTTTTCAAACACATTCACACATTTTTGTTTGCAATTCTTTATCTTTCAACAGAACTACTAAGGAATGTGGGAAACAAGGCTCTTTTAAGCATGTAATATTGATGTGTGCCATAGAAAAAGTCTGCAATTGGACTGTAAGACCATCATTCACTCTTTTTTCTGCAGAGTTGTACATTATTGTCACTGTAGGTCACTCCACAGCTGTACTGTACCATGGCCATCCTCCACATCCTGCTAAATCACAGCATGACTTCTCTGTCCCCCTGCCATTAAGCTGCAGTTCTTTAAGAGAAGAATGATGCACTTTAATAATTTCTTACTGCAGAGGGCGTCACTTAACTTGGATTGTTTGTTTTCATATAGTTTATCAAAACTGATGTGCCATGATGAAATGAAGTAAATGAAGGTTGTGTTTTCTGTCGTGCATTCAGGTGGGGATAAAGTTATACTGGCACACTGCTGGACTCCTAATATAGTCAAGGAAGCAGTGATTCTGTGTGGTAAAGTTAAATTAAAAGTGATTTCTGATGGGTTTTTTGTTTGTTTTTGTTTCATAGATCTTGTAAAATACCATTTTGTACAGTTGTAAATTCATCTATTAAAGACAATTATACAGTGTGTAGACTGAAAAAAACAAATTAACAGAACAAAACGACAGCAGCAGTGACTGAGTGATGTGTGTGTGGCTCGTTGTAGTTGATTTACTGCGCATTTATTCTACAGTTTACGGTTAAGTAGTTAGTTTATGAAGACTTTACACAGCTCAGTGTTAGCTGTTAGCAAGTTTAGCATACGGTTGCATGCTACTTTGGGTACGTGCAGCGTTAGTACTTTAAATGTAAGGAGACTGAAAGAAATATGTTAGCTGCGAAATTTAGGTTAACTAGTTTATCTAAAGGCTGGAGAGGTTCTTATTGCACACAGCGATACAACATAGCAGAGCCCGGATAGCTCAGTCGGTAGAGCATCAGACTTTTAATCTGAGGGTCCAGGGTTCAAGTCCCTGTTCGGGCGTCAGTTTTTTTTTTTTTCTTGTTCAAGCTCCACATAAAAAAATGTTTATTTAGATGAATGAAATCGTAATTTTTATTGAAAAATGATTTTGAGTTGAACTGTTTTCCTTTGCTTGAAGTTTTAAAAAAGATAAAACATTACAATAGTTGTTTTCATACGCACACATGAACATACATGCTGTCAGTGAACTAAACATTGACTGGTGGGAGTGTGGTGGGTGCTGGGACATAGTGGAAGGATGGTGCTTGTCGCCCTGCTTGTCCTGTGTGGTAGCTGATAGGAGGCAGCTGTGGGGCTGCAGGGGTAGGACCATAATGATGATGATGATGGACCGCAGCACTTCCCCTTGGTTTAAAATCTGTCCTCACAAAAATAGGGTTCGCCTGATAACTGTCCTAGAAATACATATAGGAGATTTTTGAGAGTTTTGCAAACAGCCTGAGTCGTGACTTGGTGGTCGAACTATGTGTGTTTGTAAAAGAGGCGTTTACCTGCCCAAGATGTGCAGTGTGGGTGGCATAGTGACTGGGCCCCCCAGGTGGTGACAGGGCCATAGGAGGCATGGCTTTCAGCATCATATTGTGCATTATTATCTGATGCATCTGGGCATTTTGCATTAGCATCAATTCCACCATGTCTAATGCAAAATACACATACAAATATAAATATAGTGACATTCAGTTAAGATGTATTGCTTTTTGCCATTGCGTACCTTCTTTGATGCTGCCTGAGCGTGGTGCAGGGTATAGCTGAGGTGGGGGAATCTGAGCAATCAGAGGCTGCTGTTGTGGCAGCTGTTGTATGATGGTGGCAGGCTGCTGGGGTAGCTGAAGAGAGGAAGTGAGGAATACTTGCTTCTTTTGCACATTTATTTTGTACTATTTTTACAGTATTCTCTTTATCAGTCTCGGCAGCAATGTCAGCATGAATATTTAACAAGAATGTAAATAGGCAAAGGCCAAAAATAGATGAAAAGATAATGGGAATCAGGAAGAGGAAAAGAAGATTAAATACCGTTAACAGACCACATACATATTAATGTCAAATGTCTTACAGTTTGTTGGATGATGCGTGGAGGCTGAGGTGGGGCAGGTGGTGGAGGGGACAGGTAGGGCAGAACAGGGGCTGGGTGGTGAATGTGGGTGGGTTCCATGGTTGGGAGTCGTGGAGGCAGCCGAGGAACTGTAATGAAATGTGACTGGTACTGTCTTTGTGACCCTCCCCATGTGTGAGGTCTGTGGAGATTTTCTAACATATGTTCCTCCTACATGGAAGCAAAACATGGAAGTAAAACATAAAACAGTAATGCTGAAGTTAAAATATTCAGAATTTTTGGGAGCTTCCTCTGTAATATGTGAATGAATAAAAATGTATAATCTTGGAATACAGAGATTAAGATTTTGTACCAACCCTCAGTCTTTGCAGTAAGTCCTGCTTTCGTCTCAGTGCACTGTGAAATGCCTCCATCTGCCCATCATAACTCCCTAAACAGACACAAACATGTTGTCAGAAACTAATTCTTCAACTTTGCATTGTCAGCTACTGTATGTCTGCTACTTTAACAAGCTATACAGTGTGTATGAGTAAATAAAACTGCATGTTCCTTTTCCATCAGTTCTCAAGGGTCCTATCAATTTACCAGCAGTTCAATTTTCTCATTACGTGTATTTATAATCTTTCTTTATTCTTCATTTGACATCTTGGAAAATCATTCTTAATTTCAGGTAAATCCCCATAATGGAGTCAATTATAATAGTTATGGTATTATGGTTAATAAATAAAAAAATGTTTCTGTCAATACAGGGTAGGTTATTACTGTCCACAGTTTACATTTCTTCAACACTAAATTATTCTTTATTTTCTTACTTGTAGACAGGGCAGACTCTGGTCTGTCGTCCATATTGTGCTTCTTGTTTTCTAGATTCTGGGAATGTGAAAATGTACATGTTCATAAGCAAAAAAGCAGGAAAGAAGCCAACATGAACTGTCTATTTTCAATGTCTACCACTATAAATTGTAGAATAATCTTCCACCTACCTTCTCCAGCAGTTTGAGCTTGAGCCTTATCATCTGATCAACCACAGGACCTCCATCCTAAAAGATGACACAAAGAAAGGATATATATATGATACTACATATAGAAATACTAGACACAAACATACAGACATACATATAAAATATTTCAACATCTTATTTACCTGAAACATTGGCATTTGGAGTTACATAGACTTTGTGTCCACCTGTGTGTTTGAGTCACACAGTGGTTACCATGGGACACACCTGTTTACTGTTGGCATTAAACCATGGCTTGTATATCCTACCTGTCTGGTTCCTATGATTAGAGAGAGAGGGAGTGAGGCTTTCAGCATCAACCCATAAGAACTGAGACCCATTTCTATGGAAAGGAAAATTGTATGTGGGATATGAAACGAACCAAAAGATACATGTGGAACATATTTTTTTTATTTATATTAAGTGTTGGTGACACTCAATCTAAAGGAGTATTCTAAACCTTAATTAGACCTGGATAAAACACATAATCCACTTGAAAAAGCAAAACTGTCCAGCACAACAAATGCTGTATGTGAATATAACCTTACAAATAACTATGATATCTGTCTATATAGTTATTTTTACCATAACACAGTACCAACAGGTAGGTGTCTGATCAATCCCATATTCATGTCATCAAAAGATTTTCAGCAATGACAACGAATCAACAGATAATATACCCTCCACACAACCCTAATAAAGTTAAATGAGAAAGAAAAACTATTCATGGCATTAGTTTTAAAACTTTGATTTAGTAGTACTGTCTAAAACGTACACGCTATCCTGTGGATGGTTTCATTGCCACAATTGTGATCCGCCTCTGATTGGCAGCTAGACCCGTCAATCCAGAATTCGCCACTTTAGGCCGATATCTAATTGGTCAGTTGGAATCTTGTTTTGAATGACGTACAAGACAGGAGGTGGGTTCTTGTCAATGCGGGAATATATTTCAGCGAAGCAAAATTCCATTGGCTGAAGACGCATAAAGGAATGATTTGATTGGTCTGTTTGTTCAAGGAAACTTGATAAGGGCGGAGTTGGAATGTCTTGGCGGCCATATTGAATATTATCTGTTGACAGTTGTATCCAAAGGAGGCTCAACATTTTGTTTTAGCTAACTTATTCTAGAAGTGAGGGTCTGATTTGCTTTTCATGTGATTTTAGGACATCTGTCCTAAACCGTCCTTTTAATAGTTTAGTTTGAGACAAGAAATGGATGAAGATGAACGACAGAGGAAACTAGAAGCTGGGAGAGCTAAGGTTTGTTGCTAACTTGAACGCACGCTCGCTAATATTAATTGTTAGCAGTTAGCTAACTCTTTTGTCATAGACTTCTGTTTGTTCATTGATAACTACGCTCACTTATAAAATTATTGTATGTTTATTTCTATTTGCTTAAATTCAATTTGCTCTCTAAATTGCAATTCCATATAGCGTTATTTATTTGCCGCCCATATACCGCGGGTTGTAGCTGCGGTTGCACAGAGCTAAGGATAACAATAACATGGTTAATTAATCTGAATTACTTTCCAAACATCTGGAGTCCAGCAGAGAGAAAGATGAAATGAATATTTTGGATACGCTTAAGCTAAACTGTAAAATATTATCAAAACAAATTGTGCAGGTGCACCTGAAGGACATTTCGATACTTGATAGTAAAGTAACTTAAACGGAGAATGTGTAAAGTTGCATTTTATGAAAATAAGCGCATTTTTTCCTAATATTAGCAGTTACATTAACAATTCACTTGTGTGCTTGTTGTAGCTCCTCTCAGGTTCTTTCAGCTTCCCCCAGCTTTCCTAACATATGGTTTCAAGTTGTAAGTGACACAAGAGCTAAAGAACGTATAACCATAAGAGATGGTACAGCAGACAAATTATCCGACGTGTCATTTGTTTCATCAGTCTGTGGAAACCGCTATGATGAATCGGCCTGAACTTAAAAAAAAAAAAAAAAAAAACGCATATTATTTCAGTGGGAAACCATATTATTAATGCACTAATAATCAATAATGGCTTGACACAGGGTAAGATTGTCTAGCTAGTTTCAGGTCACCTGATCAGAGTAGCTAATTGATTACAATTGCACTGTAAGTAGTTCACCTCTATCTCCCAGAGGAGCTCATTCAAAAGAGATTTGTGTTACTTTAGTGTTTTTTAATTATACTAAAAGGTGGCTTAACTATACACTGGTATTCCTTATGACAGAAACCTTCAAACATGCCACGAAACCAGTCGGTAAGTATAGAAACTGGTGATGGTTGGACAGATTTAACTTGACACATGATTATTGGTTTGTTCACTGGTTTTGTTTTCTCTCCTCTTGATCTTTGTTTTTCTGGAGTGGGCTATCAGGTGTTTATTTTGCTTTTCTACTCTAAGATGGTAGCACACTCTTGTAGCTTGCTCTTGGAACAAGGATTGACAATGCACATCCTGAACCTGCATTGCAATGATCATTGTAGTTTTTAGGTGAACTGAGCACATTTCTCCTGCTGTTGTGCTGGTTGCAGGCCATCAGGTGGTGCAGTGAGCCCAAGAGATTTGGCAAGGGTGAATGTGTTGCACTTGCATCTCACATGAATGGTGTTGCTATGGTAATGCAGTGCTGTCAGTTGCTTTTATTGTATTTGGTGCATCAAAAAGATCTGATTTCACTGTCATGTTGAATGTGTGTTTTGGGATATATGTATATGTTGCATACAGATGAGCACAAATGTAAAATAAAATTAGATTAGACAAAGCAGCATGTCTCAAACCTGTATTGTAGTGATATTGTTGAAGACAACAGCAGTGTTCACCCCAGTAAAACCTGATTTGACCACAGTAGGCTTGAGCCAACTGGTTAGTCAGACTCTCAGTAGTGCAGAAACGGCCTCCAGCTAAACACAGCTCATCTGGCTGATGTCTTTCTGAGACATGATGTGTTTTGTCTCAGGCAAAGATGGAGAGTAGGGTGATCAAAGGACCTAAAGGGTGGGGTTTTAGGTAATGAGTAAGAAAGCTGATGAATGTGAGTTGAGAAAATGTATGAGTGTGTTGGGAGAATTATTATTATTATTATTATTATTATTATTATTATTATTATTATTATCATTTTTTTTTAAAGAAAAACTTTAACCTGGTTTTAATTAAGAAATCAAGATAATTGGGTAGTATGATGATGTATGCATTTCATGGTGCTATATGGAGAATTGAGCTAAACCTCTAGTATGGTGTTATGAACAGCAACATAACATGGTATCAGAATAATCACTGGCGCACGTGCATATATAATGTTTTCATGCTCATGTATGTGACTCATCACACAAGGCAACAAGTAGTTCTCCTGAGGACATGTGGTCTTAAATTGAATTGAGCATGCACACTCTGATGCTGCTCACCACATACAGAGCTCTGTCTCCTCCTCTCCATGTGAATGCATCTCCCAGTCTCCACCCTCTCTACTTAGTCTAGACACATGCCATCTCCTGCACAGAGTTTGTGGATCCCTCTGCACAGTATTTTAGCTCTGGCAGTGGTTTTTAGGATGAGGGATTGGGCCAAGTGCGCTGTTGCCTACAACATGCAGATTGCATGTGAACATCAGAGCAGCTGCCCTGATGAGGAAGAATTGCCAGGTCTGACCACCAGCAAGAAATGGAGTCGATGATTGTCAGTTGGTGATGGAGAGCTTTATGAGGGTCTCTGTTTAAATGTGAACGGCTGTAATCTGATTTTTAAGCTGCTTAAAGAAGAGAAGCAGGCTGAGAGAGAAACAACGGGAAAAAAGGGAAGGAGTGTGTTGCAGAGAGAGATGCCCTGAGGTGGATTTGTGTCAAATCGGTCTAAATATTGTGGCCTGATTGGTAGTGATATTTTTCACTGGGAATTGACTTCTCAAAAGCTCAGGTCAGCCAGTCTGCTTCTCTCTGATTTTTTTTTTACTTTCCTGCAAGCTGAAAAATGCAAAGTGACTGAGATGCTTGCTCTAAATCTGATCTCCTGAGAGGTTTTCTAATGAGTGTAGCTAAAATATCATATCTGCTGTCTGGAGATTTGGGATATTTAGCAGCATCACCTCATTTTGAACCTTTTAGGTTATTTTGAGTGCAAGTTTGGGGTTTCTTCTTTCTTCCCTGGGCTTTCTGTCTTTTTTGCTGCACAACTCCTGACTCATCAAAATAAGGACTTCTAAGTTTGGCATTTCTATACTGGGAATCAGAAACCCTTTTAAATACATATTGATGTGTTGCCTAATGATTCATTTTCCTTTTTCAACTGAGATCTGGACTCTAGTTCTCTCTCACCTCTGACCCCTGAGGTTCACCATGCTCATAGTGTGGTGGTGCTCAGCGGTCCTGACCTATGTGTCCATCTATGTCTCGGTGTCCTTCCTGCGCAGCTTGCTAGCTTCAGACAGAAGCGGGCGAAAAGCGACAGTGCGGGGGCGGCGAAAAAGACGCAGAAGAGGAAGGGCCAGGCTGTCACGAAGAATGACGGCTCGTCGCAAGACCACCACATAGACTTGGCACCTCCAGCAGCCAGTGACACAGAGCTGAAAAGCAAAACAAACCATGAGGTAGGTCATTGATTACATAGAGATGATCAGTTATGCTGCTTAAAGAAGTAATGATGTTAAAGAAGACACTGAAGAAATTAGATTTGTGTGGAACATAAGATTGTTTTAATTAAAACCTTCACTGATCACACAAATCTTTTAATATGCTCTGACTCAGGCTTATTCATGGGTCAGACTACCTGACCTCCACTGTATGTATAATTTTGTCTGTCTACTATATGTTTTAATAAGTGGTCTGTGCCCTCTGTGTGTTGACTGTACATTAGAGAAATGGGTCACTAATCATCATGTTGCCTGTAGGTCATGTTGTCATAGCAACCTGGCCAGGATTAACTGTGGCACTGTTTACTGCCTTTTTAAAGGGAAAGTTCACCCACCACAGGGTTAGCAAGCTGCATATTTGGGGCTTTAAATTGCAGTTAAAACCAGACTTAATTTTACAAAAATCTAATTCTTCAGGGGGCCCAAAAGTCAGAGAAATCACAGGATCAGCTGCCCACCCCGGAGCAAAGCCCATCCCCTGTAGAAGAGTTGAGAGATGAAGAGCTGCTTGCACTCACTGGAAAGGAACAGCTTAAGGTATACTGTCATGTCATATCTGACTTTTACATATGATATAAAATTCTTGCATTTCGTTCCTTTTCCCATTTGTTACACTTTTTTCAGCTGACTAAATATAGCTGGCATACGAGGAGATGGGTTTAATGTCATGAATGCAAGATTAACAGTCCTATGCTCTAAATTCACACAGTGGGAGTTAGACCCTGAAACTGCTTTATAAATCGGTGTTCGTCTTGACATACTATTTTGTAGTGTATTCGGATCTGTGCGGTTCTACAGTATGCATTGATTTGTCTGCATTTGCCCCATAGTGCTCTCTTATTTTTCTAGTGTGTATGGTTAATAGGGTTTGTGAATTTATGCATGTGTGTGTCATAACCATCCTGTGGGAAATGTAACTGTTTCCTCTTCTGCATGGCTGCCTGTGTGCACTGATCTGTAAATGCAGCATAGTTCAAGTTGTGGAAAATGTAGTGCTTCAACCCAGAAGTTATTTTTCTTTCTCTTTCTTAAATCTATTAGTAAATTATGTGTATTTTAGCAAGGTTTTTTTATTTTCTATTCTACTGAGCATAACAGTGATAATAATACCGGTAGTAGTGATGATGATGATGATGATGATGATGATGATGATGATGTTCTCATTTTGTGCTTAAGTAGTTACTTTTTTAGATTAGGACCTACTATCATGTAAATGTGCTTTATATGTTCACTTGCTTATACACTGTTTTATATTTGCAGCAGTTACAGCAGGCTGTGGAGAAGCGTAATGAAATAATTGCCAAGCTGAGCTCCAACCTGCAGGAGGCTCTCGCTAGTAGAGATAAAGTACAGCTGGAGGCACAGTCACTTGCTGGACAGATTCAGGCACTACAGAGACAGCTCCAGCAGGTAAGTGCCACACTAACCTACATCTGTGAAAGCACCATGCACTTCAGTATTTATATGCACAACAAGTGAACCTGCCTGTTCTCTGAATTGTTTTTCATACAGACCAGCATTGAGTTTCGGCGCATTAAAAGTCAATCAGGAGCTGAAGTCATAAACACTCATCGGCAGCATGGTCATTGCTCTCAAGAGGCAGAGCTCAATTATAAGGAGGCACCATTAGAGGATTCAGGGCGTGGAGGTCATGGCTCTCATTCAAGTGTTGAAGGCTCTGGCAGTGACACTGAAACAGACTCGGTTCTGCACAAACTACGGGCTGAGCTGGAAGAGGAAAGGATGAACAACCAACGCATTCGTGCCGAACTAGCAGAGGAGATGGAGAAACACCAACATGTGCTTTCTTTACTGGAGAAGGAGAAGAAAAGCATGGAAGAGGAGCGAAAAGAAAGGAAGGTACAGCTGCAAGATCTCCAAACCCAATTGAGCCAAGTCCAATCCCAGTGCCTTGAGATGCAGCAGTACAAGGATGAGAAGGAGAAATTAAACAAAGAAGTGTTGGACTCTGCCGTTCTTCTCCATAACTTTGAGAAGGAAAGGCGGAGCCAGGAGGACGAGATAAGGAGGCTCAAAGAGGAGCACAGAGAAGAGGTGGAGAGATTCAGGCAGTTGTTGGAGGAGAAGGAGAAAGAACTTAATTTTAGGGATGAAGGGGTCATTGGACTCAAAGCTTCTAAGAATCAGCAGAACCAAGCAAAAGCTGGTTTTAGCTGTGATGACAGTCATACAGATGAGGCCAATCTAGAAAGTGGACCCGATCAGGACAGTATAAATGGACCAATACCTGGAGACATGATGGAACGCTACTTGTCTTCAGCTCCCCTTGCACACTCGCAGTCTTCAGTGGTAACTGAAAGCTTTGAACACCGCAGTCAGCTGGACATTTCTGCAGACTACAGGTTAGAAAAATACATATTTTATTGTCTGTCTGTGTCTGTTATGTGCTAGTTACATCCCAGTTTGTTTCTGTGCCTTTTTACAGTTTTGAGCTCAACAGTGAAGTGTTGGGAGATGAGCCCCTGTTGTCGATTTCAAATCGGTTACGTGAAGAAAACACCTCTAGCCCACAGTGCTATATCCCTGTAGCTGACGACTCCAATCCTCAATCTCTCTCTGAGTGGCCTCACGACTCCATGTCTGGTGATTTGGAGATAAGTAAACTGTCTGAGCAGCAGTTTGAGAAGACAGACCTGGAAAAAGAGCTGTTGAATCAGCAGTGTGGGGAGCTCCGAGAGGAACTGGCTCTTAAGGACAGGGACTTGAATGTGTTAAGAGAGGAAATCAACAACAGTGCTGAAGAACTGGAGGAGGCCAGGAGCAGGTAAGGATTTTAATTTAATTTTGAGTTTGTAAGTTTTGAGTCATTTCTTACTAGTTCCACATTTTTATTTATTGTATTCATTAATTTATTTTTTATTATTTCCTCTGCACAGTAACACTGCTTTTCATACATATTTTGCAAACTATGTGCAGATATATTGTCAGAACCATATTTACTCTCCACCAAGTTACATTTTGCTTTGCATTAAGCTAATTCATATGCTCCTTATTAATTCCAGTAATGGTAAATATTTCTCATGCAAAGTAACCTTGTAACTAATTTCAGTAAATTACCATTACTATTACTATTAGAAATTTAAAATGGTTTGTGTGCTCAGGTGGGCCCAAGTAACAGAAGAGCTCAGGCAGGCTCTCTGGGAACTCGAAGAGGAGAAGGAGAAGAGGGGACGTGTTGAGGAGGAGATGAACTTAAAAGCTCAAGAACAAGACAACCTGAAGAACAAACTACGTGCCTTAATGGACGAAAGAGAAAAGGAGAATGCAGTAATGTTGGGAAAGGAAGCTGCTGAAACTCTTCTACTTGCCCCTGATACCTCTCCATCAGAACAGGAAGGTAAAGTGGTAGGGAGGCCTGGGAATGAGGCTGCACTCCTGTCTCATCAAAAACAGCAGGTGCTGCTAGTATCTTCTCTGCAGGAGATGAAGCAGAACGGAGACTGTGCCATACAGAGCCAAGATGTCAGAGATGACAGCCAGCTGCAAAAACTACAGGTATAGAAAAATAATGTGTGTTGAGTTAACAGAGTAATATGAATGTTAACATTACAGTCTCTACATGCAGTGGTTATTTTTTACTCAGCTTGATCTAGCCAAATGGAAATATTGTACAGTCGCACTGATGCATACTAAAAGGCTTTGAGAACAGATTAGGCAGTTCATTGATAAGAACATTTATTTTATTGTAAAGAAAGCTAAAATTATTTTCTTTTATTTCTCTCTCAAGGTCCATTGTGACCATCTGATGTCAGAGCTAGAGGAGACAAAAACAAAGCTTGAAACCACATCAGACCTACTAAGTCAAAAGACGGCAGAGCTGGAGGAGAGACTAAAAGAACTCAAAACAACTTGTGCACAAGTTCTTAATGTCCAAACAGAGATGGCGAGACTGCAGAAGGAGCTTGAGATGAGCCATGATAGTCTGCACATTGCTGAGAAAGAGAAGGAGGAACTTGAATCTCAGATTTTCTGCCTGAGACAAAACCTGGCCAACATGGAGGAGGCCCAGGCTCGGGCAGTGCAGGAGAGGGAAGAGAACAAGTTAAAGGAAGAAGAGATGGAGGACCGGATCAAAAAGATGGAACAAGTTTTGGAGGAGGAACTTGATCAGTTTGAGAACCTGCTAAAAGCCAAAGATGTTGAGGTGAGTTGATTTATTTAGCTGATTTTAATGCACATTTCTGTAAATGCTCTCTGTCTAAACATTAACATGATGTACAAAATAATTGTCAGTTGGCTGAAGAGAGGGAGAAATGGGAGAAAGAGAAGCAGGAGAAGGAGAAGGGGCTCCTTGACATGAGGCATCTTATGGAGGAGCAGAGGAGGGAAAGGCAAGATGAGATTAAGGCTCTACTGGAGAAACAAGTCCATGCTGTTGAGGAGGCTACACAGAAGCTCAAGACATCACATGAACAGGATATAAAAAACCTGATGGAGAAACATCAACAAGAGGTGGGATTTAAAAGTGTCTGATTTTTTTTTTCTTTTCTTTTCTTTTTTTTTTTTTTACCCACCTGGACATATTTGTCTATATTACATACACAGGAGTTTCACAAGATATTCAGACCCATTCATTTTATGCACACATTGTGTTGTAAAATGTAATTTTAAATAGAAGAAATTGCCATTTTGCTTATCAGTCTGCACTAAATATTTCATAAGAAATTTAATAAGGTGCTGGTTAAAATAATACAGTGCAGCTGTTGGGTAAATGAGTATCAGGTCAGCCTTGGTATTGGAAGATACCATATATTAAAGTATTTGGAACAGGCTGAAAAAAGTTGTTTTGGACATCCCTCTCTGTATAATTTGATTAAACACACTACACACTACACACTTAACACTAAATTGTTTTATAATTAAAAAGAATTGTACAGACTTCTGACCTTTTTAATGTAAGAAACCTGCTTGATGTGTTTATCTGCTTAGATTTCTGAATTGAATAACCACCACGAGACAGAGCTGCTGAAGCTGCAGGCCAGTATGGAGGAAGAACAGAAGAGACAGATCAGCCTAATCAAACAGGTATCAGATAATGTACTATGTTGTACTAGGGGTAAAATTATTTCCCATGAATATTCAGGTGTATTCAATATCATTTTCATTTGTAAAACTTAGCAGGTGTGTGTCAGTTTTACATCTTTTCATTTCTCCCTTTTCCTGTCTTCCCACTTCTGTAGGTGACTGAACGTGAGCATGAGAGGATGGTGTCAGAGCTAACTGTCAAACACAACGAAGAGCTTAGTCGACTGAGAACAGAGCTATCCTTAGAGCTGAGAGAGAGCATGGAGGCTGCTCACCAGGCTGAACTGCAGCAAGCACAAGTATGTACACACAAGGACAGAGGAATATATTCAGTTACAATATGCAACACAGTTTTACTTGTGTATCATCTTGTATAACTATGACCCTGAAATGTTTTGTAGAACTGGTCATTAATACCAGCACTCTAATTTTGGAGATTTAGAAAATGTATTCTTCTTCTACTTAGCACACTTATAAATATTGAACTCGACGAAAATAATGTTAGCTACAGACCAAAGATGTGAATGTCACTATTGGATTTAAGAATAGATCTGACACTAACCATTCCTTATGCTTTAATTTCCTTTAGGCTCAAAAGACCCTTGAGCTTGAAGCTTTGCGTCTTAGCTTGACTAGTGTCCACTTGTCGCAGTTGGAACACTCCCAGGATAACCTGCAGCGGGAACAGGAGTCTGCTCTCACCCAGGTTCAAGCCTCTTTGAGGGAAACATTTTCCCAGGAGAGTGCACTCTTGCAGGCCCAGCACCAGTCAGAACTGAGCCAGATCAGGCAGCTCAGCCAGGAGGACCAAGAGAGAATGCAAGAGCTACACCAGCGACACATGGGTGAGTTCAGACTAGAGTTTTCTGTTGTCTATTGTATTTGTTTTTATTTTTTGTTAAGCATATTTGCCCTTGGGTGCACTCAGCAAGTGCACCATTATGTATGTGGCTGAGTCATTAGAAGCTTGTGTAAAGGAGATTTAGCCTTCAAATTCTTTGAGGTGGGTGATTCATTTGTGTTGTATGTGTTCAGATGAGTTGAAGCAGCAGTGTGAAACTCGTATTGCTCAGGAAAGAGCTGTCATGGAGGAGAAGCAGGCCAAAGAAATACAGGTAAGCTTTACAAAAATTGTTGCATTTAATCTCTACAACTCTTTGACTTGAAAGACCAGTAAAACATAATTGTATATTTGGAGTATGTCATGCTCTCTTTTGCTTTGTTTGTTTCTCAGGCTCTAAGGTTGCAGTGGGAAGACGAGGCTAAGGGTGTCCAGTCAAACTTACAAACCTCTCTCTCAGAAACCCAGAGTAGCCTGGATAGTACCCAGGTTTCTCTCACCCAGACCAACAAAGTTCTGTCTGAAGCCCAGGCAGCTTTGTCACAGACAAAGTTGGAGCTTCAAGAAGCGCAAGCCCAGCTGGATGAGCTCCAGAGCTCCAGTAAGGAGCAGAACAAAAATCTAGAAGAGGAGTTGAAACAGTCCTGGGTTGATAGAGATGCTGCTGTCCGTGAGTTGCATCCTTCTGCAATCCTTCCAGCTTGTCCCTTCCTTCTCACCTAGAGTGCATGCTTCCATAAAGACTACAGTTTCTAAATTAATGTTTGCCACATGTGGAAATTGTTACTAATCTATCTACAGCAACAAATTGCATTACATTCTGTGTCCTAATTTCTAAAAATTAACACTTTCTTTCCTCTTTTGTAACTGATGATTAGGTGCTTTGGAGGAATTGGTTTCTACTCACAAGGCAGTGCTGCAGGAGAAAGAGTGGCAAGTACTCCACCTAGAGGAGGGGAAGCAGCAACTGCAACAAGAGGTTAGTTCACTCAAATACATGAACATGTATTTATGTTTTAATTTATTTCTTAGTAAGACACAGTTATACTATTAATTAATGCAACCGACCAACCAAATTAGTTTTCCATCTGTATAGATATTTTATTCCTCTTAACCAGGCTCTAAAACAAAAAGAGGCTTAAGTTCCCCATATCTCCAGGAGAGTATATTTTGTTTTAAATGCCTTTTCCTCTCTGTCAAACAGGTCTTGCGTCTGCAGGAGGAGAAGGACCTGCTGAAACAGAGCTCAGAACAGGAAGTAGGTCAGCTGTGGACCCAGCTGGAGAGCATGAGAAATAGTCGCCAAGAGTTGGGAGGTGATTTCCATAAAATCTGCTTGACAGTGCTTATTTTTCATTTATTTAATTATTTGCAGTTAAAATTAAGTATAAAACATGTTGCTTTACTGGAGGTCACAGTGATGGAGAACACAGACATTTACGTATGTCTATCATATCCCTCTTTGTCTGCCTTACTGTTTCACAGAGCTGAAGGAACAGCTGCTTGCTCGCTCATCTCGTGTTGATGACATTGAACGCCTAAAGACAGAGTTTAATGAACAAAAACGAGAAATCAAAGAGCAGAACGAGGCTGAACTGGAAAGCCTGAGGAGGTGAGCACAGTTTTGAAGTGTTTATTCTCATATGGGTATTAACCTGCATTAGCTAATGTCTCAAATGTGAATAGAAACAAATATTCAGACTGTGCATGTGGTTTGCAGAGGCTGCCTTGTATGAAATGATTATACAAAATCAGTTAATCAGTTTCTCTTTCTTTTCATTTCATTGACCCCATACAATTACATACTCTTCATCCTACTATAGATATTTTGAGCAGAGGCTGCAGGCAACAGAAGAGAGCTACAGAGAGGAAATTGCTCTGCTCCAGCTTCGTCTGGTAGAAGGTGCTTTAGAGGACTCTGTGCTTAAAACTGCAAGTGACAGGTATGTCATTAGGTCTGTATCTAAGATGGACACATATGCTTAATTTTGCATAACTTTAAAATTAATTAAATTTTGAATATCCATGTTTTTTTTGGCTCCGTTTCAGTTCCATATGTCAAGATCAAGCCGAAATTGATCATGACGTTAGCTCTGATATCAACAAACACAAGGTAAAACTGCAAATAGTAAGCAAAATATTATCATGTTGTATTTTCATTTTATCCACTTTTGCCAGATAAACCTCTGATGTAGAGAGGTTTGAAATTTACTGTTACTAAATTACAAGATTGTTTGTTTGTAACTTCAGTACCCTTAAATGTTTCACGAAATGGTGGAGGAAACCTTTCTGCACTTTTTTCTTCTGTGATCATCATGACAGGATATCTTAAGATGTTATGTCTGTTCCAGGATTTACTTGACAGTTTGGAGGAGAAGCATGCGATAGAGCTTGCCAACCTGCAGTCCTCTTTGGCTCTTTCCTTTAAGGAAGAGGTGACGCAGGTCCGACACAAACTCATTCCTTATTTGATTCCTCCATTTACCCAAAATCAGCTACACTGTTGTGACTGTTTGCATAATCTATAATTATTTGTGCTTTAGGTACGCTCAGACCTCACTGATCATTACTATGAAGAGCTGCAGGAGATGAAGACTTGTCATGCCCTGGAGCTAGAGCAACTCCGAGCCAAACTTTCTGAAAGTCACTTACAAGGTAGACGTTGTGACATTAAAACATATTATTAGTGAGATATGATAATGGAATTAAAAGCCTACAGTATGACCTTTCCAATATTTTTGTAGAGCTTACCCGAGTCCATTTGGAAGCAGCAAGGCAGGTTGAGGTGAGAAGAGATAATCAGATAATCTATACAAAGGTTAGTCATGGATTGTTATGCGTTGAATAATGCAGCATTTTTTGGTGATTTTTAATTAGGTGGAGTTTGAACACAGAGTGTGGTGCCACACTGAGGAGCTGCAGACAACAAATGCCATCATTCACGCTCTGGAGAACAAACTGGCTACCTTGAGTAAACAGCATTCTGCAGAAATGCAAAATAACACACAAAAGGTACACACTTGAGTATAAGCCATGTCGAGAAACAACAATGGAGGAATTTCAATCGATGTAACTGCATTTCTTTCAACTATTTCAGTTGAAACAGGAGTTTTCTGAGGAGCTTGTCCATCTCGAGGAAGCTCTGAAACAGGAGAGGGAGAGTGTGCAGGCAGCGATGCAGAGGCTGAGAGAAGAGCTCCAACAGAAACATGGTGCTGAGCTTGCTGCCATGAGGTCAGAGATTGAGAAAGAGACTGAGGCGAAAAAACTCTTGGAACAAGCACTTCATGAGGAGAAGGCGAAGTTAAAGTCTCTACAGGCTGCCCTGGACAATGATGAGAGTAAGATCACTTTTGAAAGAATCGTATGAATTGTCAGTGAGTTACAGCTTTCAGTCAAATCAAAACTCTACATGTATATCAGTTTTTAACTTGTTGTCTTGACTTGCAGGCCCACAGGTTCTAGTAGTGAAGCAGAGACTGGAGGCCCAGTATGACAACGAACTGCAAAAGGCAAAGAGCTGCATGGCAACGGAAATCAAGGAACTCACTGTTCTGCTGAAGGAGCAGGGTGAGGCGCAGTTACGCCAAGCTCAAGAGAGGTGAGTTCTGTAGAGGCTCAAGAACGTATAGTCTTAGATGTATTTAGAAAAAATGTGTATTGCTTTAATAAATATATTTTCTTTAGGTTTTGAACACAAACAGTTTGGTTATTATTATTCATTATTGATTTGATTATTATTGATACCACAAGCCACTGAGGACCAGCTGTGTTCTCTTTAAATTGTTTTTGACAATATTTTTATTTCAATTATTTTCTTTTACACTCTTGTCCATCTGTGTCTAGGTTCCAAGAGGAGAAAACTACATTGGACCAGCATTTGTGCCAGAAATATGAAATCATTCTTACAGAGATGAAGAATATGCATCAAACTGAGCTGGAACATGAAAGGGCAACACTGCTTAACAAACACTCCCAAGAGATGGACACACTCGATGCCACACACAAAGCACAGCTAGATTCACTCGGTGCCAGTCACAGAGATCTGCTTGCAGCCATGGCTGCTGAGCTGGAATCCAAACACAACGCTCAGCTTGTTGCCTTGGAAGCAGCCCTTGATTCTAAACGTAAGGCAGACCTTGAACACCTGGAGGCCATGTTACAGGAGACCAATCAGGCTCAGCTGGAGGCTTTAGAAGCTGAGTTAACTCGTAACCATCAGGAAGAGAGGGATGAACTGGAAAAGAGGATGCTGGGTAATATGGACACTCTGGAGGCCACATATCTGAAGGAAGTGCAAGTAAGGAGACATGGTTCATAGTAGTAATGTGAGCAAAGCTTAAAATGCCTTAAATAGGGAGTGTATTAGATTCAGTTTTGAAGAATTTAATTTGAAAACGTTAAATATTCTCTTCAGCCTTGTAAGTTATTTATTTTTTATTGTGTGTCTGGAGATGTTATACATCTACAGTGTAAACTAGGTGAAGTGTGTGAAATCCTTAAAACTTAAACTTAAATTAAAAATTATTATTATCAAAATGTTTTTTTTGTTTGTTTGTTTAATTCTCAGACACTACGTGATGAAATGGTGCAGCTTGAAGAGCAACACCGCCAAGACCTGAGTTGCCAAAAATCTGAATATAAGCAGATGATGGAGCTCAAAGCTGCAGAGCAACTGTCCATGAGGGAGGAACTAAGGAAAGAACTGGCTCAGGTGCACATGGAGAAATTTAGTGCCATGGCAGCAGAGTTGAGCCATGTTCACAAGGTGAGAAATGAAAATGAACAGGAAACCCCCAGCTGGCATTTGTTAATAAATTGCAGTTAATAATTTTAAATGTTGTTGTCAGCCTTTAGCTGAATAACGTTAATTTGTTCTTACAGACTGAACTAGCTGCTCAAAAAGAGGCCTTAGATACTGAACACTGCAAAGCGCTAGAGATCCTCAAGAATCAGGTATGTCCCAATTATTTCTAGATCACTTCGGGTTACTATTCAGGTATCTTATTGAAGTATCTTCTCGAGGACACGGGTAATGTGAGTGCGATTTGGGTGTATAGAATTGCACACAATAAAGTCTTTACCTTTCTGACAGCTGCTACAGAGTAGCTTCGGAAACACTAAATCTGCCTTTTCAGAGTCCAATCAGAGCCCACTAGATATCCTGTGGGATAACCTGAGCTGAAGCTGTGAATTTGAATAGTCCAGAATTACTCCTGAATGTTGTTCAGGTCTAATCCATAGGAACAGGAAGCACTTGCTTGGAGTTATTTCTGCATGCAGTCACTCTGTATGTTAAATGGTTATGTTCTCTAAAACATGAAAGATCATGATTGTGTGTGGTTTATCAGCTTAGAAATATATTTTGTTGATATTTATGACTTTAAAAATCAGTTCACATTTCATGACCAATTGATTCAGATAACAGTGTCAGTACTACTTCTTGCTACTATATATAGTTTCCACTCTGCAGAAGACCTTGTGAGGTTTAAATCCTTGTATGTCCACATTTCTTATTCTGCCTGAGAGTGCCTATAGGACCAAGATATGTCTTTATATCTTGTGTATTTTCTCAGGTCTTAGAGCTTGAGCAGCAGCATAGCACTGCCCTCCAGGAGCTCTCAGAAAGCTACACTGCTGAGAAAGTTCAGCTTCTGGAACAGCACCAGCTCCAGCTCCAGGTTTGTATAATAGTGTGTGTGTGTGTGTGTGTGTGTGTGTGTGAGAGAGAGAAATAAATCTGTGCTTTTACTGCGTGCGTGAATACCCCATGCTCTGCCTGGCACATCTAATGGTTGTCACTAGAGCCTTGCCCGTGTCACTCTTACAACCCATTACAGAGGGGATTAAAGAGTCATTGTTCATCCTTTATAATGGTGCAGTTGTGTATAGAGTATTTATTTGGATTTTTTTCAGAAGAACTCTGAATGGGTGTTTGACCAACTGCCTGCATGTTGTATTAAACAAATACATGTGTCCTTCTGTAGGAGTTAAGGGGCATCTCTGCGCGAGAATTGGAGGCATGCCGCAGGGAGCTTGAAGAGGAGTCAACAAGGCAACGTCAACACTTTCTAGAAGAGGTGGAGCTCCTCAAGGTCCAATCAGAGGGGACGCTGCAGGACAGGATTAATCAACTCAAGGTAAAAGAGGACATTCTTGGGATAGAAACATGAAAGTGGATAATTTTGAGGCATTGTTCAGATAAAGGTCTTAAACATCTTTGCCGTAGCCATGTTAGCAGCATAAAATCTATTTATTTGTGAAAATATAACTCTTAAGTTTCCCAAATCTTTTTTTTTTTTTTTTTTTTGTGACTCTGAATACATGTTTGAAATGATTATGTAATAGCTCAGGATTAAAAAGAGCTGTAGTGTGTGTGTGTGTGTATGTGGTGGCATTTCCCCCTTTAAGCTCCAGCTGCACCAGTTCAGGTCTATGTTAGTCCTTTCTCTTGGAATCTGTCCCACTGGAGCTTTAGTCAAACCCAGTTCTTGCATAATCCCACCATCATATATGTAGAACTGTTCTTGCCCGTCTGTTTCTCTGAATCAGCTGCTGGGTCGTGGATGTTTGTTCAGATGGCAGCAATATTCTGGCTAAATGGGATGGATCTAAGCTTTTTATCCTCTGATGCAGGAGGTTTTAAGGCTGAAGGCACTTTTTTTTCCCCCCCCAGACATTTAGCATCTGACCATCTGAAATGTGAATCCAGTAGTAAGCAATAAGCCAGTGACACATAACCCGAGATCTGTTGCTGAGGAACAAACAAAGACACAGTAGCTTTTTAAGGTGATCTCTTATATTGATGTTCCACAATCACTTCTTTGAAGACGGAGTTTGAAGAGCGGAAGCAGGTGGAGCTTGAGGACCTGAGGCGGAGCTTCACATCGGAACAAGAGGAGAAGGAGTGTAGCTACACAGCCAAAATGAGCCAGCTGACTGCCCAGCTGCAGCAACTTGATGCTGTGGTGGCACAGGTACACTCTCAAATACATTTGAAATGGCTGTGTCTGTGTGTCTTTATTTTCCTTGTGTGGACAGATCTTGTAAGGACATTTTGGTCTTGTTCAAAAAGCATTTTTGGGGCTAAGACTAGTCACTTACGGTTAGGCATTTGGTTGTGATGGTTAAGGGTCTAGTTACAGGCCTGAGGAAAAATGTTAAACATTGTTGTTGTATCATTGAATCACTATGCTGATTTGGTGTAGTAGACCTGACATTATTTGTTGATTAATTAACCAAAAATGCCATAAATTATAAAATAATCTAATGCCAGTTTCTCCAACTAAACCTTTGGAGCTAGAATATCTTTAGGTATTGGACTGCTTGTCAGACAAAGGAAGACACTTTGTGATGAGTATTGACTGAGATTTGACCATGACTATAAGTAGACTGATGCTATATCAGTCTTATAGTTCTTAGTTGTATAGTTCTGGCAAAGCAGCTTCACTTGACAGAAATTTCTGTAAATTCTTGTCCATATTCATTTTTATATTTTGATTTTATATTTTGATGCTTATTCAATGATGTGCATGTCTGCTTCTGTTAATTTTTATCTGGCCGTTTTGTCTGGCTGGTTGGGAGTCATTGGAGCAATGCCTCACAAATTTGGTTTGTTGTGGAGATGTGAACCTTAATGTAACTTTTTTTTTTTTTTTTCTTCTAGCTAGCTAGCTAAAGCCTGTGTTCATTTAAAATCCTGTAAATCCACAATTAATCTTTAAGCATAAATGTCCCTAATGTATGTATACTGTATTTGCACTGCACCTGCCCAGCTTCCCTCTTCGGGGTGAGATATTAACGCACTTATCCTCATGAGAGGCTTAAGAGAGGTTGGGAGGGTGCTGTTGTCAGGGCAACAGCATTGTTTTGTTGAAGCAAGTGGCTGCATGAGACATGAGACATGTTTAGGGGGTTAAGGAGAGGGAAAAAGAGAGGGAAGATATGGTGAAAGGACAGGGAAACAATGAACTGCTCCAGGAAGGAACGGTAAGAAGACTCTGCTGAGGCTTTACTAAGAGTCTTGCCTTATACCTTATATGCTTTGATTTGGAGCTTGAACTTAGTGCTAAGATAGTCGGTGCCTTTACTTTAGGTTGGTTTTAAATTATTGTTTTTGTCTGGGATATTAAATTGATGTTAAATTTATATTGTTCAATAGTACTGATTTCTTGGCTAACTACTTGTTGTCTATATTTACTTTTCTGTGGCAGCTAACATGTTTTTGTCATGTGTCCTTGTTACCTTTAAACGTTAGAATTGAGGTTATTTGATTAATTTGTGTTTAACTTTTTCACACGTGGTTTCGGTCCATTTCTGTTCAGTTTTAGAGCATGATTGTCCACATAGATGTGTGACTTTGTTAAAAACATAAGATAAGGTAAGATTCATAATCTAATCTTTTTTTTTTTTTTTTTTTTTTTTTGGCTTTTCTCTCCAGCTGCGAGCGGAAGTTGGTTGTCTGCAGGGAGAGTTAGAAGGCAAGCGTGCCGAGATGGAGACCCTCGATACCCTCCTCCAGCGACGAGAAAGAGAAAGCCAGGAGGGAGGCAACCTTCTGCAGATGCTCACTGATGATTTACAGACTGCCAAAGAGGAAAGGTAAGTGTTGTTCTATTTGGTTCTAATGCAAGTTGTGTGCATTGTTTTGGGCTTTCAGTGGTTGTTGCAAGATGTTTTGTACCTTCAAATGGGTCTTTCAGTTCATGCTGGTTAATTTAACTTGCTGATTTGTAGTTTTTTTTTTTTTTGTTTTTTTTTTTTTCAGCTTTCTGATGTTACCTGGCAACATAATGATATTTACAAAAGAAGCAAATCTCATTTCACAGCATGGTGATGTACTCTGTGTAGTTTGTCTGATCTCAAATTTTGTTTCCAGACGTAAACTGCACCAGGCTAATGCAACACTGAGTAAGGTGCTGATTGAGATGGTTCGTTGCACAATTGCAACAGAAGAACTGATTGGACAAAAGATCAGTGACAGAACCAAAATCCCTCAATCAGGAAGTAATCGGCGCAGCTCTACAGGAAATAAAGATGCACAAGAATCAGGTCCGTTAACCTTACATATATTCTGACACTACACAGGGCACTGTGGATCTTCTGATTGAATTAAGTTCTTTTAAAAAATTTTAAACCTTAACATTTTGACTTATTTTTTTGAAAGGTATTTCAGTTGCAGACTTCTCATCAGAAGACTTGGAGTTGACTCAGATGCTCTGTGAGAGCCTGCTGGTTTCAGATAATCAAATTAGTCCTGGAGGAGAAGAAGCTGCTCTGAATGCTTGCAGTCGACTCAGTCGTACAGTAGACACATTACTGGAGCTGCTCAACCAGGCCAACACACAGGTACATTTTTCTACACACACTATACTTTTTTATTTTTATTCATATAAATTTTAGCTCTTAATAGTTATGGATTTTTCTTTTTATTCAGCTGGAAAAGACTCATGATGTCCATCTTTCTCTGGAGGAAAAGTTTTCTCAGGGCAGAGAAGACTCAGCCCAACTCCTTGAGCAGCACAAGGTCTTATTGGAGCAGCTCGATCAGGAGTCAAAGCAGAAGAGTCAACTCCAATTAGAACTCCACAAGGCAGAGGGTAAGCACTGTTTCACAATCTCCCACCTTACTTGACTCCACTTACTGTGTGCTGTGTGATTATGTTAGTTAACATGGCTTTCTCATCTGCCTATCCTCCAGTTTCATCACTTGTAGTAAAGTGTAAGCTTAATTCAGCTATTTGTGATGTTAAATCTAACATTTTTATATTTTTTACATAAAAGATTTGTATTTACTTTGTATTCAGGGCTCCTAGAGGGCTATGTGGCTGACAAAGCAATCTTGGAGGAGTCTCTTCAGCAGAAGGAATGTCAGGAGGAGAAACTAGTTGAGGAACTAGAGGACCTGAAGGTGAAGCTACAGCAGATGCAGGGCCTTGCTGCAGAGGTGGAAAACCTCAGACTGAAGCATCAAGAGCTCAGTGAAGAGCACACAATTCTCCTGCGTCAGAAAGAGCATCTCTCTGCTGGACTTGGGGAGAGAGAGAAAGGTGAGCAATAGCACAAAACTAGGATATTTTGTGTCTTTGTCTGCATAATGTTATGTGGCCTCTTTAGTGAGTTTGACCGTACACTTATGTAATGTCTGTGCTCAGATGTGTCTTCTTTCCTTAGGCCAGTGGCTCAGTTTAGATCCAGATGCAGGTTTGTGGGTCAGTGTGGAGAGTGTCTATTTGATTGTGTGATGAGGGATGAATATGCCATATTTGCAGTGGTGTGTGACTTTGCTGTTTGTACACTAACTTTGGTGCTAGTAGCTTGTAATGAAACCTCTTGGAGTGTTGTGTAATTTGTTATTTTGCGTCTTAATTTTTTAGATCAGAGCTGTTAAAGGAAAAATTCATTTAGTGCTTTTTCAAGAAGAAAATGCACAATATAACTTTTGGTATTTAACTCTAAGAAAATATCTTGCCAGCTGTTGAAAAACTTGTATACCTTTACTTTGAAAATACTGTCCTTATATTCTTTTATTGGTATGTTTTTTTCTTTCTTTTTGAAGCTCTACTTGCAGAGACAGAGAGGTTAGCCCTGGATAGGCTGGACTTGCAGCGGCAGGCAGAGAAGGACCACAACTCTCTGTCTCAGCGCCTTACAGTCCTGGAGAGAGAACTGGAAGAGCAGGAAACAAAGGGCCTTGAGACAGAGCTGCAGCACAAGAGTCATACCGAAGACCTCAACCAACGTGTCCAAGCACTTGAGAAACAGCTGAAACACAACAGGCAGTTTATAGAGGTGATTTCTTTTCTGTCATGATTCTTTAAAATGTAATTTCTCATACATTTTGAACCTTTCTTTTACTGTTGAGTAAACATACCATTATAATGAAAATAAAGCCATGGGAGGCTCATGTTACTTTACGTAGTGGACATTATCACTATCTTTTCCATTAATCCCTACACATACAGGAGCAATCTGTGGAGCGTGAACACGAGAGAGACGAGTTCCAGCAGGAAATCCGAAGGCTAGAGGTCCAACTCAGACTGATGGCCAATGTGGATAATAAAGGACATAGGGTGAGGTCCATTGTTTAATAGCAAATATAAACAATAACATGCAATAGGATTCTATTTATCTGCAGGATGACAATATATTACATTCTTCCCATTTTAGAAGGAAAAAGTGCATAATGGTGTCTAACATTTTGCTGATGGGATTATAGATATAACGTGAACCCTGAATACTAATACTTACAAAAGTTGAAGTGATGAATGTATTGTTTATGAATGAGCCTGACATTTACCATGTGTTTATCCCTGTGCTGAACGGGATGCTGTAGTTTGAGGACTTGGTTCTGCAGGTATGACATCTAACTGTAGTGTACTTCTTTTAGCTCCTCTGATTCTTGTGCATGGTATCATTTCATAATTATTTCATTGCAATCATCCATAGTTGAATTCTAGTGCATTTATGTTCTTGCTATACACCTGCCTTCATTCCTGGTTCATTGTCTGTTTGCTAATATTAATTTGCTTCTGTTTTGCACTTCATTTGTCTTTCTCCATGTCACTGCTCTCTGGAATGGCTTAACTTAATTGTTTGGCACCAGTGGCTGCAGATCCAGAATGGCTTATTTAGTGACACTTTTTAACTTGCAAACCCTAATTTTTCCTAGTGGAAAACTATAGAAACTTGTTATGCAAATGTTGCTCCCTCCTGTCTCTACAGGTGGAGAGTCTGCAAGCTATCATCAAAGATAAAACAGAGGACCAGGCCTCGTTGCTTGCAGCCAATCAACAGGCCCAGCGTGATCTTGCAGAGCGTAACGACGAGATAGACAAGCTAGCTGCGCGAATCAGAGAGCTTGAGCAAGCTCTGCTCAACAGTGCTGAGAGTAATCGATCTATCAGTCAACTTGAACAAGAGCTTCACAAGGCAAGGTTGAGAGAACAGGAGCTCATACAAGTAAGATCAATGCAACTTTGTCCTGTACATTAAATGGAAAGTCAGCATGAATGTTGAGTGCAATGTTCCTTTTCTCATAAATGTTCTTACTTCTCTCAGGATAAGCAGGCCCTGGAGCAACAACAGCTGTCTAACAGGCTTCAGATCTCTGCTCTGCAGTCTAAGCTGGATGAGACACGACACTGTTACCATGACAGCACGCGTGACCCCACCCAGGAGCTTAGGGATGCCCTGGACACTGCTCAGCAAAGTCTGCGGAGCAAAGAGCAAGAGGTCTGTAAGATTATATATTTATATTGGACAAGATGGTTTTGGCTGTTTATTGGTGCTTGTTGGTTTTACATATTGTATTATAAAACTTAAACTATATACTTAAAATTATTTTTCGTCTGTTTCATATGCTAAATCTTTCAGGTTGAGGTCCTGCACGGGCAGCTAGAGACTGTGCAGAGAGACTTGAACATCAAAGAAGTCGAACTTAAACACCTCACATTACAGCTAGAGCTCCTGACTAATCAGAATGCTGCGCACGTTAACGAGCTCCAAGACCAAATTGCTGCCCTGAAGGTAAGAACTATTTTAAGTATAGAAGAATATATAGAATGTACAAAAAAAAAAGTTATGGCACTGTCTGGCAAATGTTGAATATAGTTTCAAGATATAATGCATTTTTTATTGAAGCACTATTTATTTAATTTATAAGTGTTTAAGGCAGGTGTGTATGGGCATAGCATATAAACAGGACAGAGGTGATGTTAATTATAGATTTGCATTGATTAATTGTTGAATAACATACGATGTAACTATCGTATCTATTTTGGTTAGTTACATCATAAATATATTATTTTCACATATGTGAAACTTGACTGAATTGACATGTCCAACTTTGCTTGTAGGAGAATGTGTCTGCCCTCACTATATTTAAGGAGGAGAAAGAGGATAAAAGTGAGGTGGAGGAAACTGAGGAAGAAAACCTCCCCTCAGCCTTACTCCAGGAGAAAAACCAGGAGATAGACCACCTAAACAGTGAGATCCAAAAGCTTGAACAGGAGCTGGAAAATGCCAAGGATTCAAAGGTCAGCATTATAATTGCACACCAAATACATTAGGCCAGTGTGGAATAAACATAGTTGATGTCAGTGAAGAAATCTAATTGCCTGTTTCCATTTTTTGTGATTATAAAAGGCTTTTGAGGTTGAGCTTGAGGATCTGCGCTCGCAGGTGGAACATCTCCAGTCTGAAGTCACAAGAGTGCGTCAGGACAAAGAGGAGGAAGAGGAGCGCCTTCATGAGGTCATCAGCACGTTGCAGGCTGAACTTGCCACACTGGGCCCCAACCTGCATGAAGTCAGCGACTCTCAGGATGGTGACAGTATCAACCCCTCACCAGCTCCCAGTCCAGAACCTCGTCACTATACCATTCAAGAACATGAGAAGAAGGGAGGGCCAAGCAGCCTGAAGCATGAGCTCAGTTTGACTCACTCTGCCTCCTCTCGCTCACTTCGGTCTCGTCTTAAAGCGCTTCAGACTCAGCTGGAGACTGCAGTGGCAGAGAAAGAGGGACTAGAGAGACTGCTGCTCACCCAGGAGGAAGAGTACAGAGGACATGGGGAGGAGTTTGGAAGGAGGCTAAAAACTGAGAGAGAAAAGGCAGATGAGCTTCAAGGTCTTCTCACCCTGAAAGAAGCTGAGCTGGAGGAGGTAAAAGCCCAAGTAGATGAGGAGAAGGAAAAGAGGAAGCTATCTGAGGAGGAGAGGGACAGATGCAGAACTAAAGCCCAAGAGGCAAGCACCCTGCATGACGAGAAAACCCACCTTCACTCTCTAGTTATTGAACTCCAACAGAAAGAGCAAGACAGGGTGAAAGAGATTGAGTCTCTAAAATTAAAGGAGAAAGAGATGACGATACAAATGGAGGTCCTCAGAGAAACTAGTCTCACTCTTGAGAGACAAGTCCAGGAGGTAAGAGCTGAAGTGGTAGACATGGAGGAGCTGGTGGCTGCTGAACGGGCAAAAATTAAAACCCTTGAGACGGTAAAGGAAGAGCTTTCTGCTGAACATGAGGCCCTGAGGAGGAGGGAGGCACAACTGCAGGAGGAAATTGAAAGGCTCAGGTTGGAAGTTGCTTCATTGAAAGACCTTATCCAGGACCTTACACTTCAGCACAATGAGAAGGAAACCAGCCAAGAGGAGGCTCAAAAGGAGGTGCTGGTGAGTGTCTGTACTACACCTACTATATGCAGACTAGATGTTCAATTTGTTTTTCCAGTTTATTTCTAAATGTCATTATGAACAAACCCAATTCCACATTGATAGAACATTATCACTAAATTTAATTTTTTTTAAAATTTAAGTTAGGAATGAATTACATTAAATTTTAAGGCAGATATTTACTTAATTTGCTTGCATGCACAGCAATTCAGAAGGCCTTAATTTTGTGCAATGTAAAGATCGATGTTCTTCCTGCCTATATAACCCAGTAAACCTACTTCTACATGAAATTGTATACTGCCACTTTTTTTTTTATTGCTAGTCTACAGCTGTAGTAGCAACTGCAGTCTAGACCACATCTTGTTGTAATTAGGAGCGTGATGACGTGTTACGGCGCAGAGACGGCAGAATCGTACTCACTCAGAGGAAGTTACATTAAAATGAGGAAGCAGAAGGAAGATCTTTGTTGGCTCTTTAAACGTCTGTCGTACTTTATTTTTCACTTTTAAAATTTTCTATCTCTGCAGGAAGTGGTAAGGAGATGTTTTTGAAAAACTGAGGGTTTCATGCATTTGCTAGTTTGCAGCATGTCTTTGCATTCATGCCAACTTTGTTATTACTAGTGTACCGCTGCTTTTGGCAATGTATCTCTCACGGTCTGAGTAAACAAGCGTATCTGTAATGGCTATACCTCTGATCCAGTCTTTTTAAAAGCTGGGAACACAGAATGCACTTCATATGTTTCTGATTAAAAAGCTCTTGCATTGGAAAGCAATTTAAAGTAGTTGTATATTTTAAAATGGTCTTTGGAAAAACCGAGGGATAAATATGACATTAACCAGTCCAAGAGAGTGACTGTTATACTTGCTAATATGGATCTTTTTTTCAGACACATGCTGAGGTGACTCTTGCTAAAGCAGACACTGCCTTGAGACAAACAGAGGCTGAGCTTGCTAAACTAAGAGAAGAGCATCAGGCCTTGAGCGTCGAACTGACTGCTGTAAAACGCGGTCTAAATACCAGCACAGAAAGGGCTGAAAAACTCCATGAGGAAGGGCAGGTAATGACCATGGGACCTCTGAGGACAGTGGGAGCTCATCTGACTTTCCTTTTACTCTCTGTACAGATCCACTATTTCATCCTAAAGCTTCACAGACATAAATTTTTATTTTTTAGTTTAAGTACTAGATTGAGTATCATAGCTGGGTTGTAACGTTGCTCCTGTCTTTCAGACCAAAGATCGTGCTCTTGTCGACCTTGAGACTGACAACCAGCGACTGAAAGTGGAGCTTCGTCGTCTACAGGAGGACCTGGCTGTGCAGGAGGAAGAACTAGCCTATCAGCAAAGAGAACTACAGCAACTGAGACAACACTGTCAACAGCAGGGGACACTTCATTCTGAACAAACATACCCACAGAAAGGTGAGTAGTGCCACATGACTACACATAATATGCAATTAGTAATATGATGTATTAAGTTTGAGTCTTCTGTCTCTTGTGTAATCACTGATTTCTTTAGAGTCATGATGTAGTGATGTTGGTTTAGCATTTTCAATACTTGATCAATTCACAAACTATTTTGATATTAGTGGTTTATCATATCTTTACTTGCTTTGTTTTGTAATTGTAAATGGAATATTTTGGGCTATCGATTTGACAAATTATTTAGAACTATTTTGCACTGTGAACAATAAATGGCTGCCTATCAATATTTTTCTAAATCTTATTGACTGATTAGATCTAACTTGATTATTAAATACTAGAATTATCACTGACCATTGTTAGTTAAAGCCTTTTTCTGTATAGCAAAGTGCATATTTACATTTAGCCATTTGACAGACACTTTTTTTCTAAAGCACATTATAAGTAAAATGCTAAATAAATAGCTAAGTCAAACAAGCAGTGCTTCAGTTTTGAGACATGGATGCCAGATAAAGAGAGAATTTATGGTGGCAGACTTAAATATATCTCACCTTTTAAAGGCATTAGCATTCTAACAGAAATATGTTCCTATAATGACAGTTCTTTATTTTCTTTTATCAGATATTTCTCACAACGCTTTTGTGGACAGTGTGAGCGTCTCCCATGACGAAGCCTCTCTGAGCTCTCCAGAGGTTTTAAGAAGACTTGAATGCTCCGAGGACCGACTCCCAGAACGGTTCCATGCCTCTGTTCTCTGCTCTCGTCTGTCTGAGCTCAGTACTATAAACAGCACAGGCCTGGATCTCCCTCAGGTTAAGGTCTCTCCCAGGGTTGTAATGGAACCTCCACACTCCCGGACCCTCACCCCAGAACCAGCTACACAGAGTACCCACTCCCCAGGTTCTGTGTCAATGTCTGACAACTTCTCCATGCTCGATTCTCTGGATGCTGACAAAGTATGTGGTCTGACGGTTTTATGTATGTCACTTTCCTAGATGTTCTGCAAGAAGCTTTTGAGTCTCAAGTGAAACTTGTTTTTGCAGGTGCATGAGTTGGATGGACTTGATCTAACAGCTCCTCCATCTCCACTTGGTTCCACTTCCTCCTTGTCAGCACCAGAATGGGCCAGTGATGGATATGGCAGCAGTAAGTACTGCTACATCATTATTCAGTCAGCCAGGTACAGGACAAGTACTGTCAAGGCAACTGGATAAAACTGAAGTTCTGAAATTCCAATTTTCATTACTTTAGTACTACTATAGATATCTTTATGATTTAAGTGTTTTGTACTCTATAGTGTAAAAGTTTGATCATTAAAGAATTTGTTTAACACAATATTTCTGGCATCACTTGCTCTGCAGCGATTCCTCCTAAAGATATTGATCTTTAAAAAACATCAATAAAAATTCATCTTAATTCTCCTCTTCTTCTTCAGACGTGAGCTCAGAGTTGGGTGCAAGGTTAAAAGTGGAGCTTGAACAGACTGAAAGGCTGGATGCTCAGTTTGTTGAGTACCTTCGCTGTCGAGGAATGAACCCCACAGTTAACACAGATAGTGCTGCAGGCAGTATGAGTTACAGTGATGACTTGTTGTCGCCTGAGCTTCAGGTATGTTCACACATACTTATTAGTCTATCTCCTGGTTTTACTTTATTTTATTTTTTAAATCGTTTTCATTTTTGCTCATTTTTTTCTGGGATCTTTTTTCCCTTTAGGGCCTATTAAAGAAAGTATATCAAGAAAGCTGCAGAATTCTCACTTTGTCCCAGCGTCGTCCCACCCCTTCAACTCAGACTCATATCTCACACTTAAAAGCCAGCTCACTGACTCAGACACAGTATCATTCTGAGGATGGTTCTGCACTACTGGACCACCAGGACAAATCATCCTCCAACCCTCCTATGAGCTGGCAGCAGGAGAAGAGAGCACTACAGGAGACTGTGATTGCTCTTAGAGAGCTGCTGTGTCGAATGGCACAGAGACACACACAAGTGAGTTTGTGTAGTTTTGTAAATGAGTGAAGTGAAGGTATGAAGTAGAATTTTTCAAAATATATATTCAATTCATTTTTAACTGTATTCAACTCACGTTATTTTCTTTTGTTCAGAATGTTTACAGAGGTGACGCTGACTGGCACAGGGACCAACTACAAACTGAGGGACAGTTTGAATCCCAACTAAGGGCAGAGTTGCAGCAGAGCCAGAAACAACTAAAATGTGCCCATGACACACATCAAGAGCAAAAGAGCAGAATAGAGTCACTCAGGTATATTCACATATTAAGTAACAACACAAAAGTAGCTGTCTGTGTTTCTGTTATGATCCCATAATCTGCAATATGATTTAGAATTGTGCTTTTCTTCGCAGACTTGCTGTAGAAGAAAATGAGGAAGCTTTGAGGAGAGAGCAGACCAAAGTTCAGGAGCTTCAACAACAACTGGAGCAGGAAAGAGCTCTGAGTCTCCGTAAGAACAGAGAGGAAGAGGAGAGAAGAGGGGTAAGACGGGCAATTGAAAACATGCATACTGGATTATATTGTAGATTTTGTGAACATGAACACAGAAGACAAAACATACTTCGTCTTCAGTGTTTCCACTGTGTTTCAAAGATGTGACAGAAGAAGGGTATAATTACACTGTTCTAGATCTTTCCCTGTAAAACTGAGTCATTACTACCATCTCTTTTTGTTCAGGCTGTACAAGTAATATCTGAACAGCAAAGGTCAGAGGTGATGGCTCTGAAGGGACAAGTGGAACAGGAGAGGGTGACCTGCAGCAACCTCAAACGCGAGCTTCAGATTGAACAGTCCCGCAGTCTGCTGCTGGAGAAGCGGCTAAACGACAGTCAGAAGGAACTAGAAGATGAACGCCAACGCTCTGCCCACCAACAAGACCTCAACATGCAGGAAACGACTCGACTTGAGCACCTTTTGACTGAAGCGGAATCTCGCCTTACAGAAATTCACTCTAAACTTGCAGATGCTCACAAGAAGCTGGATGAAGAGAGAGGCCGATGGTCAAGGCAGATGGATGAGCTCAGCCTTAGACATGAGGCTGATGCTGCCAGAGACAGGAACTTTGTCTCTGACATGCGCGCCCAGCTAGAGCAGGAACGAAGGCAGGGTGAAGAACTGGCAGCTGTGACGGACAGACTGAGAGCCGAGTTCTTCCAGAGCAGAAGAAAATGGGAAGAGGAGGACAGAACAAGGAGGGAGGAGCTGCAGAGAGAGCAGGAGGCTGCAACCCGAAATCGTATAGCTCTGGAGACCTTAAAGGAGCAGAAACAGGAAACCATCTGTGCTTTAGAGGTGGAGCGAGAACGGTACCGACGCCAAGGGCAGGAGCTTGCAGAGTTGAAGGAGAGACTCCGACTACTGAAGGACAAAGAGAGAGAGAGGGAGGAGCAGTGGGAAAGGGAGAAGAGGAAGGCGAGACAAGAGCAGATGGAAAAGGAGAGACGACAGGAGAGCACTAATAACAAACTGGTAAGATTTCATCAATCCAGTTCATATACTTCAGGTATAGTCACACGAATTAGGTTTATATTTTAGACGTGTTTGAGCTAATTTTGAATTCACACAAACATGACTCCTTGTGAACTTTTCCCACTTCAGTGTGAGTTGGAGATGTTGAGGAAACAGGACCAGCAGCGCATGCAGGAACTACAGCACACTTTGGAGGACCTGGAAAGAGAGGAGAGAGCAATGAGTGCTTGGAGACTTTCTGGACAGACAACACAACAGCAGAAAGCTGCTACATCTTCACAACCTCTCCAGACTAATGGTGCCCAGACAGGAAGCACACAACAAAACCAGCAGGTGCACAAGTGGTTTTTACTTTTGGTAAAGTGACTGCATGCACATGTTCTATTTAATGGTCATGGATGGCATCTGGCTATTGGCTAAATGTAAAGAACATATGCTTTTCTCACCACAGATTCTGTCCACGTCATTGCCGTCCACATCGTCGTCATCCAAACTTCTTGAAAAGTTGTTAAAGGAGAATTCAGACTTGATGGAACGCGTCACATCACTGAGTCAAGAAAGGGCCACCCTGAAACATAGGCTCACTTTGGTGGAGCAACAGCTTAGTCGCACAGAGAATGAGCTCGCTAAAGTCACCACAGAAACTGAAAACAGACCCATCACTGACGTGACCAGTAACAGCAAGGTAAGAAGAAAGCACTTACATTTATATAGAGATCCTTTTGTGGAAGAGCTTTTCAAGAATCTATTTGCCAAGATGAATCACTGCAGTGTTTACCTTCTATAGATCTCTGTGTATATATTGCTTTAATTCTTAAACTATATTTGCTTTTGTCATTTGTGCAAAGTAGGAAGATCAGCTTTAGTGAATCCAAAGCCTCATTTCTTTATTAGTGGCAGTACAATGCAGTGGTATCACTAGGAGATATCTGGTGTGATGGAGCAGTAACAATCTCTGTTTACTGGTCTGCAGGTGCAACGTCTGTATGAGCGCTACCTGCGTGCTGAGAGCTTCAGGAAAGCTCTGGTGTACCAGAAGCGCTACCTGCTGCTGCTGTTAGGTGGTTTCCAGGAGTGTGAGCAGGTCACCCTGAGTCTAATCGCCCGCATGGGGGCACGACCCTCACCCCCATGCTCCTCGCAGTCCAGACCCCTTGGACGATTTAGGGCTGCTGTGCGAGTAGTTATTGCAGTCTCAAGGTGGGAAGTGTTTGAGGATGTGAGGATTTGAAGCCATTCTTGTGTTTAAATTAAACTAACCCTGTGTTGTTTTTCAGAATGAGGTTCCTGACCAGAAAATGGCAAAGAGCTATCAGAAGGTTATCTATATCTGGGACTGGGCAAGCTCCAGGTCAGCTCAGTGAAGGATTTATGATGGCATGCAGCACTTGACTGTTGTGTGTAAAAGTGTGTGGGTTTTCATTCTTAATCTCTTACAGGGTCTAAAGTGGAGGTTTTAAGGCAGCAACAGCCAAGATCAAATTCAGTCTCGCCACCCAATAGACACCCAGCGTCTGCTCTGGTCCCACCCAGCAAATCACCCTTCAGGTTGCACAACAGGTTTGGCCGCTTTTGCAAAGACTGATTTTCCTTTCTTAGTTTGAAGGTATTTCATTTTTAATCAGGTTTCTTCTTTCTTTCTTCAGGTCGTACCCAAGCACCACTGTGGCCGCGGGGCATTCAGTTGGAACATCTCAGGATCCAGAGAGGTCCCTGACAGAATATATTCACCATCTAGAGAAAGTTCAACTGCGGTTGGTGGGAGCCAGGCAAGGTGAGAAGCATTAAATAGGGTGAAACATTTGGGACAAGAAATGGAGTTGAATGCACATAGGTGGAGGGAAAAGCAAGCACTAATGAGGTTCTAGAAATCTCAAGTCCTTTATTAAAAATTGTTTCTTCCCCAAAATTGGTAAACACAACTTTTAGGGTTTTGAGCACCTAATTAATATGTATTGTTATGTATGTGTGATCACACTGGGTGTATGGATTTATAGTCTGTTAGATGCATGCTTCTTTTCAGGGGTCACTTGTTTTCCAGGAAGAGTTCAATAGAGGACAAGCAACTCAAGGACTAATTCCAATTTTGTGTTGCGCAGAGCAACTCTTCCTGGAACTGTTAGCAAAACCGCATGTTACCAAATCCCACAACCTGTGTACTCTATCATCTCCCAACCTAGTAAGCGAGACTCATTTAGCTGTGCCCCCTAAAGAGGAAAGGAAGATACAGTCAGCCTGTTCCCCCGATATGATTGGTTATCGGCAGCGCTGGCTGCAGGAAAACAGGACGTGGCTGTACCTGAGCTGCTTGTCGCCGCTTTACCTGTATGGTCCAGGTGAGTGTGAGTGTAACATACTCACTCCACCAAACAAAGCAGCACAGCGCACCTCTCAGAATGGGTACTGACTTGTTAGCAGTCACTTGGTGCACTAGATTAGAAGTGATGACATTCTGGTCTCAAGGAGATGTACTTGCGACTCTCCACTAGTTCATGTCAACATGTCACTACCACTGCTAATTTATGATTGTTTTTGCAGGTTATACTTGCATAATGTTAATGCTGTCTACTGTACTGTATATTAAGAATTTGCTTGATTGTATAGGTGTAGCTACTAAAGTGGCCTGTGAATGTATTTAATCTTATAATTTATTGAATTTTGCAGCCTTTGTGATGTTTATTACATTGATGATTTTTCAGGCTTTAGGGAGCAGATAAGTATTGGCAGATTTTGAAAACTTCGATTCCTAATCAAAATTTCAGTTCTTTCATTAATGCAGTTTCAAATGTGCAATTTTCAATCGGTGCAAGTATTTTAGTCCATTTCATTTTATAGCAGACATATCTTTTCAATACAAACTGTTCACAAACTGTTTACATTATGTGTTTTCTTTTACAAAATGTATTTAGAACATTTGCATATGCAGATCTGTACTTGTCTTAAATGTTTTTGAATGAGCCATTACAGCAGCCAGTTGGATGGCTGACTTTGGGCAATTTTAGTTTACTCTGATTATTATTAACATAACTTTATCTTGGATTTGGATTTAATAATTAAGTTTGTAATGGAGAAAGATGCAATTCACACATTGTGATTTTTTTGTTTTTGTGTTCTTGCAGGTTCATCTGCTTTTCAGTCCGACCCAAAGTAATCCAGCCACTGAAAGAATGATTGTCCCCCTGTTCCAGGGGACGTGTGTAGAAAGAACATGTGATTGATGTAATTTTTTAAAGTACCTAAATTATTTTTTACACCTTTTTTATTGTAATTTTTCTATTCTCTGTACCTCAGTATTTTGAAGGTCACTCCTGATGTTGCAAGAACGTGGTTTTTCATCATTTTAAATGGTGCAGTTAATGTTTTATACATTTTTGTTGCAATGTAAACAGCACTGATTGTACTTATGTCCAGATTTGCTCTAGTTTTATACTGGAAATTCACAATCAACATAGCTAGTGAATATATTATTGCATAAAGTTAAACCATATGTCTTTGTATTTGTTTTACCATAACTTTAATAAATATTTTAAATGTGTGATTATGAACCAAACTGTTTCTTTGCTTTAATTCATTTTAGATAATACACAGAAAATGGTTATAACAAATGTTTGTCTATTGTACATACATTTTTGATAATCACTATTTAGATGTATATTTTATCCTTTACTGGAACAATTTATTCCATTGCCTCTATACAAGTTGTCCAACTTTGTTTTCTGTCCTAAATGCTTCCTGTCAGAAGACCGAAACTTATTGCTCAAAATAAATCTAATGTAATGTAATGGTTTGTTTGTTTGTTTTGAATCCCTCGTCCACTGAGTTACACAAAACAAATGTAACACCTACAATGAGGGTGGGGGAACTACTTATGAAAGGCTAAGTAAGCTTGAGCAGAAACACGCACATTAGTGGCCTACTGGAGGTCATTTTGTAGGGCTCCGACAGTGCTCCTCAGCAAACCTTCTTGCCACAGTGTGCATTGATGTGCCATCCAGGATGAGCTGCACCACCTGAGCACCTTCTGTGGGTTGCGGACACCGGCTCGTGCTACATCTAGTGGTGAGGGCAAAGTACAAAAGTGACCATAAATCAGCCAGATGAGGACAGGGAAACAGTCTGTGGCCACCATGTGCAGTACTATTCCTTTATAGGGGTTGTCTTGTTAATTTCCACCTGTTGTCTGTTCTATTTGCACAACAGCAGGTGGAACTGATTCACAGTTAGTGTTGCTTCCTAACTGGACAGGTTGATCCCAGAAGTTTGATGGACTTACACTGGAATAATTGTGTGTTCCCTTAATTTTTTTTGAGCAGTGTAGTTTTCTTCAGCTGGTATAAATGGACAGCCACTGAATTAGAATTAGGTTTATAATTGATTACATTAACTACATACATTTAAAAAGCTCCTTCCCCAGTGTTTATCTCTTGAGTCACCGACGTCGACTATTATGTAATCAAGCTTTAAAGCGGAGTCGCTCCGCGGCAGCCAATCACAGTCCGCCTTACGCCTGACGCGCTTTAGCGTCGTTTGTTTATTAACTCCGCAGGCGCCGTTTGTGGCCGCTGTTCTGTCTCATGCCTCCAAGTGAACTGGACTTTGGAGCTCCGCCCACGCGTTTTCCATTGATGCCCAAAACAATCGCACGTCGTGAAACATCAACACGCTGTGACGCATTTCCTTCGCGTTTCAGCACAGTGATGCTAACGCTAAGCTACAGCAAAGGCAGGCGGCGTGTGTCGTAGATTGCTCGCTTGACATCTGATCTTCGTCCTGGCCCGCGTAGAAGACTTCGGTTCACTCGTCTCGTATTTGTCTGGGATGTATGGATGGATAGCTGACGGCATCTCGTCGCTGTTTGAGCCCGTTACGGGGAAAACCTCCACCCAGCAGTGGCCCGAGAAACGTAACGCTAGCGCTGACATACCCACACGACCTGGCGCTAAAGCGGGAGCACAGCGACAGGAGAGCCACGGAAGGCCGGTTAAACGGAACTACCAAAGGTACCAGAGCCCGGTGTTCACTAGTGTCGAACCGTAGCTGGTTCGGCTACTGAGCATTTAGTGATACTAACTGTTAGCTACGAGTGCCCTAATGTTAACTAGCTAGCTAAAGTTAGCAAGCATTAACCAACAGTAACGTTAACTACCTGAAACACAGTGAGCAGCATCAACAGTAATTCTGTATTAGCTTGAAGTTATTGTAATATTGGCAACAGCTAGCTAGCTGAAAGCCTTTATTTCATACACTCAGCATTTAATTCGCATACATACACACAAAATAAAGCGTAAGTCCATGTAAACCATTCCTGTTTTACTCCTGCAATAAAGCCTCCCTTCATAGTTCTCAGGTATTTTAGTGGTAAGATGGGAGAGAGGGATGTTAATTCAAATCCATGGTCACTTGTGGAGTTAATGTTACGTCTGTATTGATTTTAGAGGTGTTTAGAGCATTACTGCTAACTTTTCATTTTCATTTAATCTGACCCCCTAACAGGGGAATTCACTTGTTACATCAAAACAGTGACAAACAAATAAGTGAACAGTAAAACAATAAGACACAATAGACAGTTTCATTTAATCATTTACTCTTTGAAATGCCAAAAGACTTTCAAGACATTGAAATATTTAGCGGTGTTATTATCACCCATCTGAAATCATGGCCTCATTTCCCTCCCCTTTGCAGTGTTGATGTTCCAGATGGTGTTTGCCAGAGTGACCCGGTAGAGGTGAAAAGACGCAGACGAGGTTTGTTTGTTAAAAAAATGTATCTGGGTATTTATAATACTTGAATAAATAAGGAAGGGTTAATTTGTGATGTTCTGTGTTTCAGATGTAGTAATCAGTTTTGTGAGGAAGACTGTGGCCGGGGTAGCAAGTCTATTCAGGCTGCGGAACCCACTGACAATCAAGAGTGAGAAACCAAGACATTATGAAGAAACGCAGGTTTGTGAACCTATTCCCTCCATCCGTGGGAAGTGGTTAATTGAGTTGTATTTGGGACAGATTCTGTGAACATGTAGACTAGTGTATTGTAAGTAGATAAAGACAAAATCTTGGATAATAGTGTTTAAATACCCTATATTTCCTTTGTAAAATTCAGCCTGTCACTCTGATGGGGATAGATGAGCTCCACACTTCATGGCTGAACAGTACTGAGTGGAGAATGGGTAAGTGACAGCAGCTGTTATTCCTTATTCTTGCTCATTTGTCTCCCTTCTCTCTTCTGTATATTTTGGGGTATTTATCATAATCCACATACTCATTTAAATAATATTCCTTCTCTACAGATAAGCCAGTTGGTGGAGTGAATGATCGGGGTGGGAAGAATCCCTTTCAGAACTCTTCACCTCCTTTATTGAGGAAATACAGGCAAGTGGGCTAATGTATAAGATGGCTTATATATATTAGTTTACTTAGACTATGTGTTGATCTGGCTGATCTATTACTATTTGTCATTTTTTTAAAATGCTCCTTTTGTTAAAGTACATAATTTTGTTAAATCCAGTGGGACAGCACTGCCTGCCGGGTTCCCAGACAGAGGGAAAGACAGAGAGAGGAGAGGCTCCCTCCAGCTGCTGCCTTCACGGTCTGCTCTGAGGGTGGGAATTGCTAACCCTGACCCAACTAGCAATGGCTTTGGACATACCCGCTGCTACAAGCCCAGTCTTACTGTGGAAGAGGTATCTCAATGGCTTAAGGCTTGAATTTATACAAAACTAGGCTGAAATCTTGCATTTTTAAAAACAATTTTATTTATTTGCTTAATGCAACAATAGACAAAATTTGAAGTAAAAACATGTTAATAAGGTTTAATCGTAAAATGTTGCTAAAACAGAATAAGGTGATCATCAATCCACTCATGTTTAGACTCTATCATTTCATCATGTGTTTGTTTTCTGCCTCTAGGCCATAAAGCAGAATAATAAGGAGCACTACAGGCGTTTGCTGGAGATGGTGACGGAAAAATACAGCAAAAGTCAACCACTACCTTTCAACCAAACAAAACCGCAAGAGTGAGTATCGGCTGTTATTTGTGTCGAGTATATTTTTGGAAATTATATCAGTTGATTACTTTTTTTTGTCTTTATGCCCCCAGTGAGTTGCTGTCTCAGATTGATCACAGAACTGCTGCTTCAGTGAAATCATTTGAATCAATTCCCAGGAAGATGGGATGCACAGGTAAGACATTTCTATAGACCTGATTCACTTCTAAGGAAAGTAGAATCTCTAATGTATTTGTTTATGGTGGCTAACATAAGTGATGCTTTTATTTCTAAATTGCAGGTCATAGTAAATTATAATTATGTGTGTATCTTTAAATAACAACTATTATCACTGTCAAAGCCCAAGATGATGCTTTCAAGTTATACAGAGAAAAGAAGCAAATGCTCACATTTGGCAACTGATTGATTTCACCTATATTTGTGTGTTTTGCACAGCTGTCCCAACTGTGTTCACATGGAGAAATGCACCTGCAGCCAAGGACAGGTTGGTGTAGTGTAGCTGCATATGTCGTTGTTGTTGTTGTTGTTGTTGTTGTTTTGGTTTCCTCTAACCTCTTGGTGTTTCATCTCCAGATGGGGTGGCTTGACTTTCAATAAGTCATTCAGTGGCAGCTGTGAGGACATGCAGCCTGTTAGAAGTGCAAAGGTAGCCATTTCTCTTGGTCTCTAGTAACATGTTAAAGCACATTATAATGTTATAAGTTAGATTTATTTTATTTCGTTTGTGTTTATCAGCAGAAACAGGCGCCAGAGTTGGACCTATCTACAGAAGTAGCTACTCGCCTCAATCTAGTGGACAGAGAGACTCTGGCTGTCAGCCTGCCTGACACACATTCTACACATACAAGGCACAGTGATGAGGACATTCCTAGGCTGAGCAAGGTGAGGTTAAATGTTTTAGTGGGAAATGTAGACTTGTTGTGTTGAAGAAAGCAGTTTTTCACTTCTGTTCATTCTTTATCCATGTCTAGGAAATGGCAATGGAGGTGAGTGGAGCTCTGGCTCACAGTGATCCCAACATTGTTCTAAGTGCTGCCTTTAAACTTCGCATTACACAGAGAGACCTGTCCACACTGCAGGAAGGTGGCTGGCTCAATGATGAGGTAAGGTTTAGTCAGACAGAATTTAGATAATATGAGGAAATACAAATGGGAATGCAGTTTAGACTTAATTTCCAAATTTGGTTGTTAATTTCTTCCTTCACGAAGGTGATAAACTTCTACCTGTCCCTTGTAATGGAGCGGAGTTCTGGTGAAGCAGCAGGATTAAAAGTTTACTCCTTCAGCACATTCTTCTTTCCTAAACTGAGAGGTGGAGGAGGTGGGCAGCCTGGTGGCCATGCTGCTGTGAAGCGCTGGACCAAAGCTGTTGACATCTTCCTCTACGACCTCATCCTGGTCCCTCTGCATTTGGGTGTCCACTGGGCAATGGCTGTAAGTCAAACCCACAATGACTGATGGAAATTACATTGTAAAATATGTACATGTTTTTAATCTCTCATTACTTGTCTCATGACTTTCAGGTGATAGATTTGAAATCAAAGACGGTGAGGTCATATGATTCAATGGGACAAAGACATGATGACATCTGTAGTCTTTTACTGTAAGTCTTGATTATAATCTCTCATTTACACTGCCCGTCAAAAAAAATCACACACTCTAATATTTCATTGGATCGCCTTTAGCTTTGATTACAGCACACATTCTTTGTGGCATTGTTTTGATAAGCTTCAGCAATGTCTCAACATTTATTCCTGTCCAGAGTTGCATTAATTTTTCACCAAGATCTTGTGTTGACGGAGAAGTCGCACTGCTTCAATCCAGGATGTGGCTTTTTTTTTTTTTTTTTTGGATCGGGCAGTGTATTTATCTCTTAATTTTGATGTTGTATTTGTCTTTATTTTTCATATTATATTATATTTATGCTAATTTTCCAGAGTCTACCTGAAAGAGGAGCACAGAGCAAAGAAAGGCAAAGAGCTTGATGCCATCAAGTGGACTGTTGGAAGCTTGAGGGCCACTGTAAGTCAAACTGAGATAAATGATATAACATTTCAACATCTTCTCCTTCACTGTGAGATTAATGAGCTGATATTGTGTATGTCTTGTAGGATATACCGCAGCAGAAAAATGGCAGTGACTGTGGAGTTTTTGCTTGTAAATACGCTGACTATATAGCAAAAGGAAGGTCTCTCACTTTCAAACAGGTATTTACTGTATAGTCAATAAATTTTGCAATGCTCTTTCCTAGTATGTTTTTTATAACCATTTCATATGACTGAATGTAACAAATACCTTTTTCTACTTACAGTGCCACATGCCTCTCTTCAGGAAGTTAATGATTTGGGAAATCCTCAATAAAAAGCTGCTATAGAGGATCAAAACAATCTCCTGTCCATTAACTGCCTAACAACAGATATTTTCCCATTAGGCGCAACAACTGTGTGCATTTAACTACATGGCAACGTAAACAAATGAATGGGCCAAAGAAGTGAACTGACTGAAATCTAATCTGGAGAAATCAAACACTATTCATTGTCCCTATTCCTGTCGGGGACGTTCCATTTTGTAATCTCTGAGTTGTAATTAGAGCCTTTATTGGGATGTAAGAAGTGTATTTGTTAAAGTATTGGCACTACTGACTGAGTGCCTTTTATTGTAATAGACTTTGGATTGTTAGTTTCATTGTTTGAAGTATTGCCTGAAGTGCCTTCAGTCGTTGGACACTGAGCTCAACTTAGAGTATGCTAGAGGATGTCTTTTTGGGAAAATGGGCACACACAACTCAGTCAGTATTGAGGTGAACTCAGAAATAATTAAGATTGAATTCACTGATATTTGATGTAATTTTGTGGCAAATAACTACAATTAAAAGTAGTTATAAAACTCAGTCTCTGTATGAAAAATAGACAATATAACTTAAAATACCTCCTTTTCAGACAATATGCATGGTTGAGTGCTTGTAACATGTCTGTTTTGCTATTATTTATGGCTTGACTGGATGAAAGATTGTTCTGGAGTGTGTATATATTTTTCCCTATGAGTGTTAATAGTAATTTGCCCATACTGTATGTAACATAAAGCGCTGTTAGATCTGTGAATCTTTTCCATGAGCATACTGCAAGTGGCTACTTAGGGCTATTACATTGACTAACAGTACTGCATAGCAAACTACTGTCCACATGCATGTTTGAGTTCATACTTAAAAAATGTGATTTTGTTTTTTCCCCCTTGTAATAAAGTATTTCATTTTTTAAATTTGGGTTTTTGAATATTATCATAATACACAAACTACACATCGAACAATTTATTAATACCATTTCTATTACGTTACTTTTTTAGTGTTGTAGAATAAAAACGTAATGTTTAGATTTAAGTGATTTAACCCGACACCTCACTGACATCTGGCCTAAGAGAACCTAAGATTTAGGTCTTATTAAAATAACGGGCAATAAAGCTGCAGTAAACACTGCTTATTTATTCCTCCTGTTACAATACAGACCTGTAATGTCTGTGGGAGTGTTAGATTGTGCAGTAGCAAAGCTTGATTACTATAGGTGGTAGCCAGCATTATTTTATATGTAAGTATGTTTTATTATTAATACATCAGAAATATTTATTTTGGTTGTTCAGTGTATAAAATGTCAGAAAGTAGTTATGCCTTATGTAAGAAAGCTAAAGCTGTTCAAAACACCATAAAACTAGAACTGTCAGGAATCAAAAAGGTATTTTAAAAACTGAATGCTAGAACAAAATGATAAATGTAAATGTCTTTAAAGTTTGAACGTGTCTGTATCTTGAAGTAACCAGAACTTGTTGTAACTCAAAGAGGAAGTTGAGGACTTCATTCATTTCCATCCTAAAAAATATGCTGAAAAAATAATTTATAATATAAAAACACAGTATTAGAAACAGAAACAGTATTAGAAAAACTTTGGATACCAACATAAATGTCCTTACAAATCTTAACGTGTGATAGCTGAAGGTTTTCTGTAGTTTAAAGCATCATGAAGTGGTGCAGTGAGTAGTGAATGATTAATTCTATAGATTAGACGATGCTTTTATTCTGAAAATCCCACCAGAACAGGGCAACAACGGTTTAAGGTGCTAGACGCTTCCATCGTTAGCTAGTTCAGATTAAAGCGGTTTGCTTTGCTGTAATACATTTCGGCAGTCGAATAAATTAAACCCGACGTTAAATCGAAGTGCTTGTGACACAACTGGTGTCTAATTTCATTAATATGAGCGACAACGAGAAAGAATTCCGGGAGAAGGTGAGTCTGAATTATGAGAAAAGGATACTAGCTAAGGGTTACAAAAAGAAGCTAGCTAAAGTTAACTAGCTAGCTTAGCTGTTAGCTGTATTTGCAGGTCTGGTAATGGAAACACATTTTGAGAGCGGACATCAGACCTGAAAGACGTGTGTGCAATGTTTAAGACCGAATACTGGTTTCTGTAAGTATTTAAAAGTGCATTTTACCTAAAAGCATCGGTATTTTAATTTTGAAAATAGTAGAGTATTGTTAGCTAAGCTAGCTAAAACACGGGGCCTACAAAGCAAAGCAGCGGTAAAATGTGGCCACCGCATTGCCATGCTACTTTCATTCTACGGCGTATTTGTGATTTGTGATTTTGCGTTTGCTACTTGTTGAAATATTCCCTTGTCAATATAAATATTAACGCTAGCTAACGTAAGCCGTACATAGTATTTTCTTCATGATCAGATGTATTATAGTAAATGGAAATGTTGGTTCAAGACCAATGAAGGCCCTTAGAGCTGCAGCTAACGACTCACGTAGATTTTACAATTTTTTTTAAATTGAAACATCGAAAGCATTTTAGTTAGTGAAATATTAGTATGGTTTGAAACATTTCTAGGGTATTTTTCCGTTTTCAGGTGTTTCATTTTGTTCGGAAATCCGACGATACTCGGTTTACTGTAATAGGAGTCTAATGAAATGAGAAAATTATTAATTATTAGGCATTAAAAGCCTAAACCTAGATATTAAATAACTAAAATATTGAATTATCATTGATTCGTTGATAATCCAAGTGTTCGCTGATTAGTTGACTAATCAATGAGTCGACTGTTGCAGCTCTAAAGACCATAGCAAGCCAACATAGCTATACATTCAGCTAGTCTGTTGTTTTCTTGGTTTTGCTGCTGTTTTCTTTGTACCTTTTTGGTTTTAACAGAAACCAACATGCCTTATCACCCTTGTTTGTTCTTTGTTAAGGTTGAGGTTGGAAGAAAGAAAATTGCGGAAGACGTTTCAGATGTGAAGTTGTTATTGTTTGAAGCTGATGGTGTTGATGCATGCTAATGTAATGGATGCTGAAAAGAAGCAATCAAGATCTGTCCCCACTACTAGTGTTGTAATGGCAGATGGTAAATGGGGGGAAGAGGAGGAAAAAAGAAGTCATAATGTCAAACAGAAGAAAGAAGAAATCATGGGTTGTTTTGAAGTAATGAAGTTGAAGAAGTTATGAAGTTAAGATCAGAAGTTTACCTGGGTATGAGTAATTTCCTAACAGCCTGCTATGTTATTATTCTATTTCATCTCGTTTCTTTCTTTTAAGCATGCACAGTTTATTTCCCTCTCTGTTATCAGAAACACTGGCCAAACCTTCCATTCCTTTTAGGTTAAATTTTGTGCAGTTTCAATATCAGCTAAATTACATAATTTCTATTGTATTTGTTGCAATGTGTGAACCTCTTGTAATCAAATTCCTAAAATGAGCTCTTCTGAAAGGGGCATGTGCAGGACAAGTGCAGTTGCCTCCTGTCCCTTTCTTCTATTTTCGTAAGCATTTGGCTTAAGTGTTTCTGACCTCAGTGTGTGGTTTGTCCAGGACTCGCAGCCCGGCTCAAGAAGCGCGTCCCCTCGGGGCTCTGCAAAGTCTGCCAGCCGTTCACCAGCATGCTCCAAAGATGGCTCCCGCCGTTCTAGGTCCAGATCTCGTTCTAGGTCCAGATCAAAGTCCAGGTAAGAGGATTTCCTGTTTCTAGTTGGTCTTGATGTGAACTCCAATTACATAACATTTCTGAAGCCGTTTGTGTGTATTATGCAAAGAAAGTGCAAACTAAGATTTATAGTTATGTCTGTCCCCAGGTCCCGTTCTCATCGAAGCTCGCGCAGGCACTACTCTCGCTCTCGTTCCCGCTCCCACCGGCGCCGTTCCAGGAGCCGATCTCGCAGCTGGGAATACCGTCGCCGTAGGAGCCATAGCCGTTCCCCCATGTCAAATCGACGCAGACACATTGGCAATAGGGTATATATTTAGTGCTTCTTCTACTTGATTTCTTCTCGCTGACCTATACGATTTGTCTTTGAACTGTTTAAAGTCTTGGTAGTTTCACCAATATTAGTGATGTTCAGCTTCTAGATTTAACTAATTCATGATGATTTTATCATTTGACAGATCGTAAGTAAAAGCTCATTTTTGGTGTTGGTTCTTAAGTCACCAAAACATTAAAAATTTTATTTGCTGATATATGTCCAGAAAAGCTGGATATAACAGCAGTTATGTGGTAGTTTATTTTCACATTTGTAACCTCTTTACCCCCACAGGCCAACCCAGACCCCAGCGCATGTCTGGGTGTGTTTGGACTGAGTCTGTACACCACTGAGAGGGATCTGAGAGAAGTGTTCTCTAAATATGGGCCTTTGGCTGATGTCAACATTGTGTATGACCAGCAGTCACGTCGCTCAAGAGGCTTTGCCTTTGTCTATTTTGAAAACTCTGCAGACTCCAAGGAGGTAAGGAGAATAATTATTAATTATGCTGACTCATTACTTCCCATTGTGTTGTTCTGTTATGGGAGCAATCTTTTTTTAAGAATTTTTAATGAGGCATTGATAGTTTGTTGAAGTGTATGGAACTACCATTAAGACCGGAGTCATATAGTGTGAATAGGTTCATTATGGGTGGGAGACTGGGGTTCAAATCCCAGCTATGGCTACCTCCAGTAGGGGTCCTTAGGCAAGACCTCCTCACGCTGCCCTGCCTACCCTTGTAACTTGTAATGACTTGTAAGTCGCTTTGGATAAAAGCGTCTGCTAAATGACTGTAATGTAATGTAATGTACTGTACCTGTTACATGTCTGTATATAGTGGTATTTTTATTTTGTTCATCTAGTCTAATTGTTTTTTGTTTTTGTTTTTTATAGGCCAAGGAGCGTGCTAATGGTATGGAGTTGGATGGGCGAAGGATTAGAGTGGATTTTTCCATTACCAAACGAGCTCATACCCCCACTCCTGGAATCTACATGGGACGCCCCACGTAGTAAGTGTTGTATCTATTTCTTAAATTTCACAACATGGATTTGTTTGTGAAGGTACTGGCTGTAGTATCGTCAAAGGTGTCTTCAAAATTGTATTCTGCATTTACAGCGGTGGAGGTGGTTCATCGCGACGCGTCTCAAGGGACTATGACAGGGGCTACGAAAGGGGCTATGACAGAGGTTATGAGCGTGACTGTGATCGCTATGACGATCAAGAGTACAGATCCTACAGGTGAGTTCTTTTTGGACTGCTGACAGTACTGCAGCTATTGATTTTTTTATTTTTATTTTTTTTTAAAGGAGTAGATGATTAGTGTTAACTATATATATATATATATATATATATATATATATATATATATATATATATATATATATATATATATATATATATATATATATATATAAGAATACTTGCTTTGTGAATATAAAAGTTGAATGTTATGTTTTACTTACGTTTTTTCTACTTATAGACGCAGGTCTCCTTCTCCTTACTACAGTAGAGGGTACCGCTCTCGATCCCGATCACGCTCCTACTCACCACGTAAGACTAAACTTTTTATCAGTAGTCATCATAGGGCTCATACTTTACTCCAGCAGTTTACAGTTCATACATTTTTGTTTACCATATACATTCGTGTTTGAGTTATATCAAATACAAATGTAGTGGCACAGCAAAATCAATCTCTTGTGCTGTTAACATTTTTGTTTTTCTTTCCCCAACAGGTCACTACTGAACAGTGAGAGAAACATCAGCGACAGATTTTAGAAAACACACTCATTGTTTGGATGTTTGTTTATTTTTTATGTCTTTTGACCAGATGATGTATGTGTTGGGAATTCTGGATTTGTATATGTATTAAAGGTTGGACAATATTGGCCAAAAAATGCAGTCTGAGTGACACAAGATTAGTGGTGAATCAGGGATTATCTGATTTGCAGGAAGAATCATGAAAACAAGTGTTATGCCAAAAATGTAATGTGGCAGAAAAAAGAGGAAAGCTGCTTCAAGGCTGCATCAAACAGAACAGTTACCACTTTATTAAAATCTGTGACGTGGTTTTTGGACTTTCCAACTTGCTTGTAACTAAGAATAGAAAACGGCCTGCTTGTGGAAATAAAATGTTTTTAATTGGTTCAACAGACCTGTTTTTTAATATAAGCAGGATTTTTCTGGGGGTGTTATATTTCTTATTTTAATGTTTGAATGTTGCAAACTTCTTAAATTGGCAAAATTATGTTTTTGTTTTTTTTTTGTTTTTGTTTTTTGGATATGTTTTAAACAATGTTTTTATTTTGCCTTTTTCTGGTGGAAAGTACTTTTCTGGTTGTGTATATATGCAATAAAACGTCACTTGGGTCATTTGCTCTGTTTAGTACGTTTCTCGACAGAAATAAACATATTGCTTTGACTACAAGTGTGCATCCTCATGTCTCAGCCTCATGTCAAAGTAATCATGTGTAATAAAGTCGTTTGTAAAAGCTGTTGAGCCAGGATTGAAAAGTGAGAGAATTGTCAATTGGTGGAAATCCTGCCTGAATGTTCCACTAGAACTATCACTTCATAGTTTGCCGTGGTTCTCCAAACTACTACCTGGTCTGTAGGGGACATATGAGAGGTTTGCAGAGGTGTGACTGTTTTATACTTCACGTTGTTTCACCTAACGAGCTCATTCAGGCCAAGGGGTGGAGTGAAACCAAACCTGGAGTACAAATGTGTGGCTCCAACCAACTATCTTCAGACCGAAGAAGCTACTTTGATGAGTAGCGAAACGTTTCAACCTAATAAGAAGGAAGTCCCCAAGGGGATCAATAAAGTATTCATTATTATTATTACTATGACTCAACATCCAGAGACCTGGTGTGTAGCCTCTTGAACGCATCTTGTAAAATGGCGACATCTAGCGTTAGATAGCGATAGGACACCAGTAATAAACGACATACGAGTTCATTTACAAATGTTATGTTAGAATCTAAAATACTAGAAATTATAATAAAATAAAACGGAATAAAAGAAAAACTGAAACCAACTCAGTTATTTAGTGACGCACTGACACTGACGCAACTCTTCCTCCGACCAATCACAGGCCTTTCACGTCAAAACACTTCCGCCATACTGTCCAACTTGCCTTTCCAGTGGTGCGGCCGGTGTGAGCAGATTTCAGAGTGAATACCACGAAGCCCATAGGCTAACGACAGACATAAAGGTACCCAACGAGGCCTTTGTCAAGCTAAACATTTGCTGTGTTGTTTTTAATGAGTGAAAATGTCAGACATGACTGTGTATGCAGCCAGATATTATTGTAAGTTGGTAGCTAGGAGTGGTTGCAGTTAGCAACTAGCTAACGTTAGCATAGTGTGTTTGAATGAGCATATGACTGGAGCTGTGTCTGCACGTTTTCACTGGAGCTAGCTCAGCAGGATACAGCTACAATACGATTAATAACTCTGTCAGGTGTTAAAATAATGTCTGGACAAAGTGGAATCTTTCGAAGTGGTTGTTATTGTATCGGTATTAAACTTACTGTTGTAACTCTTGCAGATGCCCCCCAAAAAGGGAGAAGCCCCGAAGCAGCCTCCATTGATTGGACGATTTGGAACATCTCTGAAAATTGGAATTGTGGGATTACCTAATGTTGGGTATGAGAACATAATAGATAATGTGCATATTTACAAACTTTGGTTGGTTTACAGGTGAATAAACAAACGCTGGGTTCACCATTAATCTTCTCATTGCAGGAAATCCACATTTTTCAACGTGCTGACCAAAAGCCAAGCGGCTGCAGAGAACTTCCCATTCTGCACTATTGACCCAAATGAGAGCAGGGTACCTGTACCTGATGAGCGATATGATTTTCTCTGCCAGTATCACAAACCAGCAAGGTACAGTTCCATTGTATTTATTTATATAGCATTTTATGCACAACAAATTTGAACCTCAGAACTTTACAGATCCTCTACAAGAAAACTCATCAAAAAATAAAATTGGCACACAAGTGACAGGAAAGACATATGGAGGCCTCATTATGTTCTAATTTGATTCATGAAACTGTGAGTAGAAGAGTGTCATATGGTGCGATGAAGAAAATGTCTGCTTGCATTGTTTTTTTTAGTAAGGTTCCCGCTTTCCTAAATGTTGTTGACATTGCTGGGCTGGTGAAAGGAGCTCACAAAGGACAAGGACTTGGAAATGCCTTCCTCTCCCACATCAGTGCCTGTGATGGCATCTTCCACATGACTCGTAAGTTGTCTTTACTGCATCTGCTGTATAGAGACAGCTGACTGGAGTGGGCAGGTGTTAGGACAAGTTAGAGCCATTACTACTCTTGGTAAAGGGGAACAGGGCCCATTTTAAGATGCCTGTGGCTTGAAGAGGTCAATTTGACAGTCTCCTGAGAATATGCAGTAATACTTTTATCATAATAACTACAGTATGTCACACTGTAACATTTATTGGGCTGACATTGGATGCCTGGTCAGATTTGAACGTTTCTTTATGTATATTGTTCAGTTAGTTCCTGATTTACATAAAGGAGTTTGTTTTTTTATTTAAGAAAATGTCATAAATGCCTAATTGCAAACATGATTGCAAACGGAATTAAACTAGAAACTGGGAGAGGTGCTAAAGAGATTTCTTTTTTTATTATTTCTAAAAGTTGGGGTGCACAACCTCATCCAAATATCTCCAAAGTCAACAAACGTATTGTCCCATTGATCATCAGATTTTACATCACAGTACTAACACTTTTACAGTTTATAGCTTTAAGAAAGACATACATGATCATTTTAATATGACATGATATCAGCCTTTACACCTGAATGTGTAAATGCGAGACTGTAACAGGCTAGCAATGCTTATCTGTCTTAGGTGCATTTGATGATGAAGATATTATCCATGTGGAGGGTAACGTCGACCCAGTGAGGGACATTGAGATTATCCATGAGGAACTGCGACTGAAAGACGAAGAAATGATTGCTCCAATCATAGACAAACTGGAGAAAACCGCAGTCAGAGGAGGTGACAAAAAACTCAAGCCTGAATATGTAAGTAAAGCGTGTTTGTTTCACTTCTTCACATTTTGTATCATTGCTGGAAGAAATGGGAAATTGTCATATGTATTTAAAGGAGCTGTTGTTTTGTGCCTTAGGATATCATCTTGAAGGTAAAGAACTGGGTGGTAGATGAGAAGAAACACATCAGATTTTACCATGAATGGAACGACAAAGAGGTATGATGTATGTGCTAGAATGTGTTCAACACACATGTCCAAAAATTGCTATAACCAGACTACTATAGGAATCAGTGGAATGCATGGTACATTCATTATGGTTATTACTACTGTCCTCAAAGATTTGACATTTCTGTGACTTTTTATTTCTCCACAGATTGAGGTATTGAACAAATACCTATTTCTGACGTCCAAGCCCATGATCTACCTGGTGAATCTTTCAGAGAAGGATTACATCAGAAAAAAGAACAAGTGGTGAGTTTAGTTTCACTGGGACATAACCCAGTATGTCTTGATGTCCAATATATTATATAGTCACATATTATTATATCTTTTAGCATTCAGAAAAGCTTATGTTGTCTGTGTGACTTCCACAGGTTGGCCAAAATCAAGGAGTGGATAGATGTTCATGATCCCGGCTCTATGGTCATTCCACTGAGTGGAGCTCTGGAGTCTAAACTCTTTGACATGGAGGATGAGGAGAGGAATAAGTACTGCGAAGAACTGAAGACACAGAGGTGAGAGATACAGTTGAAAGACCAACGGGGCTAGTTATAATATTTTGGCTCTTGTGCTAAGAATCAGGTTAAAATGAACAGTACACAAAGCGCCTTAGTAGCTAAATGGTTACACCACATGTTACTGCATGATCCCTGGTTTAAGTCCAACTGGAAACCTTTGCTGATCTCTTTTCCCATGTTTCCTCTCTGCATCTCTACTGCTACAAATCAAATAAAGTCAAAATATGCCCAAAAAAGAACAATACAGCTCCTACTAGTGATAATAACAGTCATTGATTAGTCTGCTAGTTATATTCACAATGTCTTTCAAGCTGATTTGCTCACATGTCACAGTTTGTGTAATGCGATTGTTACTTTGACAGGTAAATATTATGAGTCAGCTGAATACATCAATAAGGCTTTTGTACAGCAGGTGTTTTATAATCATCAAACATCAGGGCAGGCACAGCTGTATCTAATAACATTGATGGCTCTGAAGTTCAAAAGGCCTCTGAGTAAAGTGACACTGGATAAATAAAGCCTGAACCAGTAAATCCTGTGATAAAAAATTGAATACTCTTCTGTTCTTGTTGTATTGACTGAACTGTATATGTTCAGATAAATTACAGATTTGAAGCTTTAGTGACTGAAGTAAAATTTTAAAGATGTTGTACCTTGAACTGCTCCACAACTGTGTTTGCTCGTCTGTGTGTTTTTAGTGTTCTGACCAAAATAATAAAGACTGGCTATGCAGCACTACAACTAGAATACTTCTTCACAGCGGGACCAGATGAGGTGCGAGCATGGACCATCAGGGTGAGTGTTGTGACACGAACAACTTTTTTAAAATTATGTTGATCTACATTTGTGCATTTTGTGCATTCTGTGCATTAATGCACAATTTGTGATTTGAAAGAGCAGTCTTCTTGCTGTTAAAGTACTTGCAGCATATATCATGTATTTATTTGCTTTAGGAGCCAATGTTCAAAGCCTTCATTCATTATAGTTGACTCTGACAAACTGAACTATGTTGTTAATGATTCCTACTTTTCGATAAGCCATTTTGTATTTTTTACTTGAAATAAACAAGTGATAAAATACACTTTTTTTCATCCAACAGAAAGGTACCAAGGCTCCTCAAGCTGCAGGAAAAATCCACACTGACTTTGAGAAAGGTTTTATCATGGCTGAGGTGATGAAGTTCAATGACTTCAAAGAGGAGGGCAGTGAAAATGCAGTCAAGGTGTGTGTTTGTATAGAGTCATGTTAAAAGCTTCATTGTTGAAAACCTGTCAATAACTATTGCTCCTTTCTGAGAATCATTAGTGAATACACCTTAACTGTCCTGATTTAATTCCTTCTTTCTCAGGCTGCTGGCAAATACAGACAACAGGGAAGGAACTACATCGTGGAGGATGGGGACATTATCTTTTTCAAATTCAACACACCCAACGCACCCAAAAAGAAATAATGAGACCACACAGTCATCAGAAGGAAAACTCAGAATACAGTTTAGTCAGGACCCTAAGAGCTAACACCGTCAATGCTGGTTTTCATATTTGTTCTCTCTTAAGTTCAGAGGATCAACATGCAGCCTTGTTTGGACAAAGACATTTACTTAATTGACCTCCCAGGTCTGGACCAGAATCTTATAATTATGCTACATTTCTGTACACAGCACACATTCCTGTGCTGTTTGTTTTTTTAATCAGGGTTGCTTTTTTTTTACATAAGCTACACCGCTCAAAGATAACTAATAAAGGTTTTCTTTATGTTGATTCTGCCCACGGAACTGTAACACACGTTTCTCTTAGTAAGAACAGCTTGTCCATGCAGTTGTTAGTTGACAGTTACCTCAGTGATGGCTGCTGATTAACTGAAGCTCTCTGACCCTAATGAGCCTCCTAATTTGGGTTTTATTAAAGGCAGGTGTGCTGTAATGTTAACCAGCCGTTGGATCTTTGAAAACATGTTAACAGTGCTAGTATGAGGTATTAAAGTATGATCAGTTTACAAAAACAAGGCCATTCTGAAATGGTCTTTTCCATAAAATTACCAATATATGTACAGTTTCTTCTCGCCCTTCTCACAATATATTTACAAATGTATGGTTTCTATTGTATTTGACTGACAGTGGTTCTTAAGAGAGAATGAATACCATCATAGCGTGCTAACACTTGAGGCCAGTACTGTGCTGTACTCTGAACAGGAATTATGTTATTTAGAAAGGGCGAAGAAGGCATCCATGACCGTGCCTGAACAGACGTGAACAGAGAATGTTGCTATACATACTGCTTTTATTGATTTATGTTTGAGCTCATAACAGTCAGACAATGCTTCATTGTGAATCAGGAAATCTACAGCTTAGTTTTTTGTCATCTGGACTGTACTGCTTCAAAATGCATCTTGTTTCACCTCTCCTCACTGCCTCCACAGTGTGAAAGTCTTCACTTACCATCCACTCACCAAACATCTTGCCAAATTGTGGACCTAGAAACCCAGCACTATTTATGAGCATTAATGGGTTACTGAGGAATGGGGTTACACAGCAGAAACTTTAAAGGGAGCAAAGATCTACTAAATGTCACCCTCATTAATATGCATGTCTCAATAAAAGGATATCTCTGTCACCATTGTGTGTTTTTCTGATTTTTACTCATGTAAAATCACTCCGTCATGCAGGACAGGGACTAAGCCTCTAAAATGTTAGTGTTTTATTTTACAGTATGATTTACAATGATTTAATAAGGCTATAGATAAGACTGAAAAAAGCTTTTATGAACTTAATTTAGCATTTTCAATGTAGCAGTAATTTCAATGTTGACAAAATACAAGCTAAATGGGAAACTTTGAGTAGTATTCACAACGTGCAGTTTGTAAGAATAAGAAAAAGGTTCAAATGGAACATCTACTACAGCACCTTGTTCCTGCACTGATTAAAGGAACTCTTTCTTATTGCGTTTATGAAATGATAACCTGGCCTTATAGTGTTTTCAAAGTGACTTTTTAAATCATTAACTTGTAGACTTCCTCGTTTGGAAAAAGTTGGCTTGTTCAGCCCTTTCAACTGGATCTCACTTAAATCAACAAGGCAGTATGTTTTCTTAGTGTTTGTAGCTTCTGAGCAAACTTCATCTGATAATAGAAAACATGTAACAATAATGAAAAGGTCCAAAACAAGCAAATGGACCTAGAAACACTATTTGAAAGGTTTATTTGTAAATGTTATATATTTATTTGCTATTTTCGCATAGATTTAATATGGGATGTTACTGTTTCGCAACCTGATTGGGAAGAATAATCTTATTTTTGGCAACTATATAAACATTAAACTGGTTTGTTAGTATAATGTTATATCATCAGGAAGGATAACATTAGTGTTGATTATGTTAAATGCTGCGTTTATGGGGCTTGCTAGCAATTATTTGGTTAAATGTATGGGAGATAACTTTTTAAAATAGAATAATGGAGGATAATTAGATCATTTACAGCCAACATAAGCGCCCAAAACTTTTAAAACGGACTCTTGTCGCACGTCGAACTTTGAGCAATGACACACCGTGTGAAAACACCAAACATAACGCAGAAAAATACAACTTTATTTGTTCGTTAAAGGGTAAAATCGGAGCATGTAATTTCAACACAGACTGCGCTGTTCTCGAGTTATGTGCTCAAAATTCACCAACTACATTCTTTCTCGTATCGCTCAACAACAAACAGGAAACACACGTCCTACAAAAAAAATGATTGACAGTCCGGTTAAGCCACCCACGTCTCAGCGACACTTCCATTCAGCCAATCGCGTTAAACAAGAAGGGCGGGACGTCCTGTAATGTGATGCAAATTCGACGGTCAAGCTTGTTAGTCCCACCTTTTTGTGTTTCCCGCACCGTCAATCAAAATAGAAAAAATCGACCCGAATTCACCGATCAACACTAGCCCGCCTTTGATAAAATAATCATGTTCGGAGTTTAGTTGATCAGATAATCCTCTCGGTTACTACCATTCACGCTATGACTGGTACGTAAACATTTAGCGCATCGAAGCGTGCAACTAATCGGTGAGTTTGTGCAACCTACAGCGAAGCAAGCTGCGTCTTTTTATCTTTTGCTCTGCCGCTAACTAGCTAGATATGGCTAGCTAACGGAGCTAGCTCGCTAGCCACAGAGTTGACAAAGTAAACAGTCAGTCTGGGCCGAAATCGCCACAGAATCTCAGCAGCAAAGTTCAGTTTCGCAGTCAGCTCCGTTTGGACTGAAGAGTGGGGATGCTTTGCGGGATTTTCTGGGAGGCAGGAGTTGAAGATTAGAGTTTTGCTGAGTTTCCCCCTCTTCCCTTGCTAGCGCCAGAGCAGCCTCTGAAACAAGGAGAAATGGCGTCCGCGGACGTGGACAGCAGTCAAAGCGAGTTTCTGCAACCCGGCGGCGCAGCGGAAACACAGGTATCCGACATTTTCTAGCTCGTCTTTCTCGCTCGCTTTCGATTGCTGGTTGTGTTTTTGAGAGCATGAAGTTCACACGTTTTAAAATTTTGATGGCATGGGGTGAAAGCCGTACACTTCCTGTGTTCCCCTCAATAACGGCCACCCACTTTACCCCTGTAAAACCCGCCCATAGTGGGTAGGACACTGAAGTCAGTCACTTGGGTCGGCTCGCTGGAAGATAGCCGGTGTACCTTGGGCTTGGATGTTGCAGGGGTGTGATAATATATCAGGGATACCGTCCGTAATCAAAACAGTAGCGTTCAGTTGTGTTGTAATAGCCACCCATCCCCCACAGCCTGCTCTCGTCCATTTCACAGCCTGTTATCTTCACTCTGTGTGCTGGTGGTTTCATCTGGCTTGTGCCAGTTTTATTATCACCCATCCTACATGCTTCCCTACTGCATATGATTTACTTTGTCTTTGATAAATCAGCACAGTCTCTGAATGGATCACAGATTTTTCAGGCGTTTAGCCAGACTGGTTCCCTTTGCCTCTCAAAGAAATGACTGTTTTCATGTAAAAGTATGGCCTGTTTTTGTTCATAGAAAATGTCAATCTTACTCCTAGACAACAGACATGTCGGCCATTCAGCTGACGGGTTCAGATCGATGGGAGGTGTTAACTCCTGTCTCAACTGGGAAGGAAGACCAGGGAGTTGTTCACATTCCTAACTCGGGAACTGTCACGTCCAACGGGCAGTATGTGCTTCCTATTGGGACTCTGCCCAGCCAGCCCATTTATGTTACAGCATCTGGAAATGAGGCTGCAGCCAACGGAGTGTCAGGCATTCAGTATCAGGTAAAAAGAGACACAGAGATATTAGCGATATTATAGGTGCTCTGTCCATGTGGTAATCATGCTCAAAACTATTACCCTTTCTTCCAGGTCATCCCCCAAATCCAAAATGCAGATGGGACACTTGCAGGCTTCTCAACGCAAGGGTTGGATGATGGCACGGGGCAGATTCAGCTCCTCCAGGATGGTGGTCAGGGCAGCATTGGGATCAGCTGTGCCACCTCTGCGTCCACAGACCTCCTGGCGCAGGCGGGGCAAGTTCAGTCAATCCAAGGTGTCCCATTGGCTGGTGGGTCAGCATACACTGGTACCGTACCTGTAGGGCTGCCCAGCAACATAACATTTGTCCCCATAAACAGTGTGGATCTGGAGTCGCTAGGGCTCACTGCAGCGCAGACAGTTCCTATTGCAACAGGGGTAACAGCTGAAGGTCAGCTGATCATGAGCAGTCAACCCTTGGAGAGTCAGGGTCAAGACGTTGGCGGCAAACAACCGCTGGTGACAGTGAGCGATGGCAGCGCCAACCAAGAGCTCTACGTGCCAACCACCACCAATTCTTCGTCCAGTTCTTCCCATCTTCCCGAGACCATCGATGGCACTGGGGTTCTGACCCAAGCAACCGCCGTTTCTGCCGGCGTGTCTGACCCCTCCTCCTCAGAGAACTTCAATTCCCACAACCACCTGCAGCAAATCCAGGTCAGAGTGGCTGCCTTTGTCATGTATATTTCTGTCAGGCCTTATTGTGAGTGTAAGACAGAAAGAATCTCATTCTATTCAAAAATCATTTTTGCTGTTGTCTTTTGAACTAATTGACTTAAGAATGAAATGATTTGATAAAGAAAGCAGACTTAAAAGTTTGTGTTTAGACAAAACTTAACTTTTGCTTAATTTCTAATTGAAAACAAGGGTGTAATATTAAAAACAGAATGGTTTCCTTAGTTTTGTTATGTTGGTAATTTAATTCAGGTATTATAGCAGCAAACATGTTTAATGATACCCAGCTCTATGAATTGAATTCTTAAATAGATGTTTAGTTTTAAATAATCATAATGTAAATGAATGAAAACCACCTCCTCGATGTCCTCAATTGGAGGGCTCATTCATGGTATGTGTTTGTTATTGCACATTAAATTTTTCAGAATCAGTTTATGTGCTTTAAGTGCACATATACCATATACTTATACTCTTATTCTCCATCTAATAGTGCTTCAATCTGACTCCACCACCTTCTGTAACCTCAGTAGTAAACACATAGTAGATTTATCACCTTTCTGAAACTTCTATTCTAACCTTGTTAAAATAGAGTTTGTGGCAGAGCTGCTGAATTGAATGGTGTTAAATTGTACAGTTGTGCGTGCGTGTGTGTGTGTGTATAATATAGTACAGACTGGTAGAATGATGAAGTCATTCATCACTCTTTATTCATGCTATTTCTGTAACCAGCCGATGTGTTCAGAGCTCTCCATCCTGGTGATCAACAATGTTCTTGTCTGTAGGAATTCTACCCTCTCAGCTTTTATGTGTCAACTGTAATTTATTTTGCTGTTTACTCTGCAGGTGTCATCCTCCAGTGCCACCCCTATCTCGCAGCCCATCCTGCAGCTGTCTGGGGACAGTCAGGCGCAGGTAGCCCAAGTGGCTCAGGGTCAAGACCTGGCAGCAGCAGGCCAGACTCTACAGAGTGTGCAGCTAGTCAATCCGGGGACCTTCCTCATCCAGGCCCAAACTGTCACTGCTACTGGACAAATCCAGTGGCAGACCTTCCAGGTAAACTATGGCGTGTTTAAGGTTCTGTGGTCAAGAACGAAAATTGACTGCTGACAGTAGCATGATTTGTTTTTGTGCGGTGTACAACATATATCCAGTCTCACTCTCTTTCTCTCTTTCCAGGTTCAGGGTGTTCAGTCACTCCAGGGGCTCCAGTTGCCCCAGGGGCAGGGTCAGGCCCAGCAGTTGACCCTAGCCCCAGTTCAGACCCTCCCTCTGGGCCAGGCAGGCCAGGTTAGCCTACCTAACCTCCAGACAGTCACAGTCAGCTCTGTTACACAAAGTGGAGTCCAGTACACACAGGGAGAGGATGCAAACAGTCCAGCTGGTACGGGGCACTTGCATGTACTAATTTTCCATTTTCATGTGCCAATTCTAAATTTCTCATGTTAAATCGCTAAATCCTCCTGTTTCAGGCATCCAGATAAAGGAGGAACCAGACTCTGAGGATTGGCAACTGAGCGGAGACTCAACACTGAACCCGAGTGACTTGAACAACCTGCGTGTGCAAATTGGAGATGAGGACATGGACACGCAGGGTGGGGAGGGCAAGAGGCTCCGGAGAGTAGCCTGTACCTGCCCCAACTGCAAAGAGTCTGGAGGAAGGTGGGAAAGATAAAACGCAGACAAATACTAGTAACTGTTACATATAAAACAGGTTTTCAGTCCTGTTCATTTGTCATTAAACATTCAGATTCCCATGCAAATCCTTGTTTGTGTGGAAACACATCCATTCAAATGCAAAATGCAAATGTTTAGCCTTCTTTCATTTATCTTTTAAACCGCTGCTGTGTGGGATGAGTTCAGCCGTTGTTTTTACCTTTAAGTTAGAATTTTCTGCATTATCAACTTGGGTCATCTGTGGTATTTCTATGTTCTTCTCACTCCCTGTTATTTTTTTTCTTTGTCTCACAGAGGCTCAGGCATGGGGAAGAAGAAGCAGCATGTCTGCCACATTGCCGGCTGTGGGAAGGTTTACGGGAAGACGTCCCATCTCCGAGCTCACCTGCGCTGGCACAGCGGAGAGAGACCCTTCGTCTGCAACTGGATGTTCTGCGGGAAGAGGTTCACTAGGAGCGATGAGCTACAGAGACACAGGAGGACACACACAGGTGAGAGGATGCTCACACAAGTCTGCTCACCATTTGTATCACCTCTAAACACAGCTCTGCAGTCAAGCCTTATGGCTTTAAACACAGTGTGATTTAATTTCATTCATTGTGAGGCAGGTGTGGTAAAAAACAAAACAAACAAGCAATAAAAACGACTTTGTGCATGTTTATCATTCCAGGCGTCCTATAAATAGAAATGCTAACTGAAGCTGATTCTATAAGAAACAATGGCCAGAAAATCTTTCTGAACTCTGTGCAGGTCTGATTCACAAGACGAGTTTGAGATTATTGCTGCCAAAAGAGGTTCAACCAGTTATGAAACGCAAGAGTTCACTTAGTTTTTTCACCATCGCTGTTTAATGGGTGTGTTCAGTAAAGGCATAAGAGACTTGAATTGTTTGTGTGTTACTAAATTAGACACATTCTGTGTGGTTAGACTTATCTAGAGATATCAGATAACAGTTTATTACCAGTTTATGTAGAATATTTTTCTTTTCATCTCTTTATCCTACCACCTCATTTGCATGTCTCTTGCAAATGTGGTCGACGTCTTCAGCTGTTCATTGTTTTTGCTCACACAAAGTTTGGTGACGAGGTGTTAAGCATGATCTCAAAAGTGAGAAAATGAGAACTTGTAGCGGCGAAAAAAAATGAAATGCTTAGAAAATCTGAATGATAAACGGCTACAGCGAGCTAACAGGGATGTATTCACTTCAATTTGATTCAATTCAGTTTTTATTTACACGGCGCCACATCACAACAGAATCATCTCAAGGAACTTGAGAATATTTAGATCAAGACCTGAAGAGTTAGAAAGAGAGACACTCAACGAAAATCAACTCTGATTGTGTGTTTTTTGTTTTTTATTTGGGACTTCAGACTTAATAAAGTTTGAAATGTACCGTAGTCACCTGGGACCACCCAACATAGTGTTTGCTGATTTCCTGATTGATCAGTCTCCTCAAACATGGATGATTTTCATGTACCATGATAAAGGGTTCAATTTAGAAAAATCATTTTGTGTCTAGACCTGTAGCGTTGGATGTGTGCTGGCATGTTTAAACACTGACAAGAACTGGTTCACTCCACTTAAAAACAAAAGAACATCTTCTCACTTACAAATGTTATTATCTTGCTTCTTAAACGGTTTTCATATTTATTCGTTGGCAGTGTTGGCAAAAATGTTTACTACTCCAATTGTGCGACCTTGGTAGACACTTTGAATTATAAATTTTGCTCCTGCACGCTGTCTAACCTTTAGTTTACTCTGAACTCTCAGGAGAGAAGAAGTTTGTGTGCACAGAGTGCTCTAAGAGGTTCATGCGGAGCGACCACCTGGCCAAGCACATAAAGACTCACCAGAATAAGAAGGGCGGGGTTGCCGCCTCCACGTCTCCAACCACCACAGATGCCGTCATCACCGCCGATGGAACCACGCTCATCCTCCAGACCTCCACGACCCACGATCTTGTAGCCAATCAGGAGATCCCCTTGCAACTGGTCACCGTGGCACCCAGCGAGGTCATGGAATGAGGAGGGTCAACGGGGTGAGGTGGCTTTTTGAGAACTGGCCTGTCACAGGGACCTCCTGGGCTCTTCTCTTGCCCTCTTCCTTGTTTTTGTTTGTTTTTTTTACATATGAATATATACATAAATATATATGACAAATATATATATTTTAACTAAGAGTTATCATGACTTTATGTTTGTTTTTTGCAGTCTTTTTATAGGCGGGCAAAAAAAAAACATTAAAATGTGGTTGCTATGTACACACATAAACACACACACACAAACACACACAAACACACACATAGGAAAACATGCATTAACACTCAAAACAACATGAATACTCAACACAATGAAATGCCTTATTTTGTATCATACTCTTGTATAAAAATGCTGGAGGTGCATGTGTTATTTTAAGCTTTGCAGATGACGTAATTGTAACGGATATATATGTGTTTTTGTGAAACGGAGAGGATGGCGAGAAGGCGTTTTAGGAAGAGAGACAAGGAAGTAGTAAGCCTCGCGAAGATGATGAATTTTGATCTCCGGAGAGCTCTGATAAAATCAGAGTTAAGTAGTGCAACATTTGTGCCGAACTGCCATGAACTAATGCTTTTGTTTCTAAACGGACGGTTTGACATTTTGGGAAATTGGTGCATTTATGTTCTTGCTGACTTATTAGAAGATTAATACAACTCCCATGTCTGTGTGGAAAATCTGAATCCACCGACAGAAGACGCCTAACTTACATTTAACATACAACGCTGAGTGTCTTGTTTGTTTAATCGTGCAGAGAGCAAAGTGTAAAAGCAACTAGGAGTTTAATGGAGGGTTTTATTCCAGGCGGTTTAGCAAGTGAAGGAATTTATCATTCCTAGTCAAGAAATAGCCATAGCTCCCTGTAAAAATAGCCAAAACAGTTTTAACCCTTTTGTATTTCTACTAATTAAACAACGAATTTCCAATCTGCCAGCAAGAAGGTGAAGTGTTTTCTTTTTTCCCAAAATGTGGAACCTCTCCCACAGGATGGTGACACTGACGTCATGCTGTGCTGGGTTAAAGGGAGCGAGAGGTTCACCTGGTGGGGATGGGATAGTAGGATGACAATGTCACTGTTAAATGACGTTTTCCACCTCGAGGGGAAAAGAAATGGATGCAAGCCGCTTCGAAGGAGGGCAACTTCTTCCAGAATCTGGTCAATTTGAACAGAATGTCTCATCTGTCCTCACAAGTACACGACACGCTGTGCTTGTCCACATCAAAACACATCTTTATTTTTCTTTCCTATATTCTATATTTTTTAATGTAAATGCACATTGTGTTTCAATTTTCCATGTATCTTTGCTGAACTGAGTGTCGTCTAAAAACGGAGCCACATAACGATCGTAGATTTTTTTTGAAGTGTGGAGACGATACCTCTGAATTCCTGCAGAGCCGTTCGCATTCACGTCAGACGAACATGACCGCAGGAGGAAAACCTGCACCGATGTTGCCATGTGGAGGAAACCGAGAAACGGATCCAACAAATCAGTCGGCCCTCGGGGGCGTTTTTGTCATCGAACATTCCAGTTGGATACCAGATGATGTGGGATTAGTTTTGCAATAACTGCTCTGTTGGTAATTCTGGCCAGATGTCACTCAAGTCAAAAGGAAAACAATCATGCCATTTCTTTTGGATTTTATTTTTTATTATTATTTTAATTAATGTAATCTTTTCCTGAGTTTGTCCTTATGTTTGTAGCATTCATTTACATGTATATTATCTTATTTTCACCTTGTTTATAGAAGCCATTACTTAGTTAACTGAATTTGTTGTATCAAAACCTTATTTTAAGTGATTTTTTTTAAAGAATTGGTGTAAAAATTGAATGTTACCTTTTGTAAAACCTTTTTTCAAATGGATCACAATAAAAATCTAAAACCTTCCAGTAACAGGGTTTTGTGTGTGGAGGGCAGCATCAAGGTACCGAACATGTAGGAAAATAGATCCTCACTGGTTTCAGAAAGAGAGGAGAGGAGAGCAATGTCATGCATCGACATCCACGACCATAATCCAACTGCAGCTGTATTTTAGTTACAGGACACCGAGAGTTTCTTCAGTCTGAAAAAAACAAAATGACCAAAATCATTTTGGTGTTTTCTTACCCAAGTTGGAGATACAGTGATAGATCCGTTACATATTCAGTAGAGCAGTTTCTCAAGCTTTTGTTCTGGTGTTTGTCCCAAAAACTGTTTCAGATGAACTCCAGTTCCCCTTCACTGACAAAACCCAGCACTGGATGTTGTTTAAAACTGCAAAATGTGTGAACGTGAAAGTGTGTGACTTATTTCTCAGACAGTGAACTTTGTTTAGGATTTTTGCTACTATCACTTAGAGCAGTAGAGCCTGGACTCGATAATAATAATAAAATAATAATAATGATAGTTATAGCAGCTGGTTAGTGCAGTGGTAAGAACCTCACCTTCCATGTGGGAGACTGGGGATCAAATCCCAGCTGTGGCTTTCCTCTAGTAGGGCTCCTTACCCTGCCTAAGATGCTTTGGATAAAAGCATATGACTAAATGTAAAATAATAATGAACACTATTTTTCCCTTGGGGATATTGTGGCTGGACATGTACATGTTTTGGTGTCTTGTCCAAGGAGGAACCAGGAATTGAACCCGTCACCCTGGGATTCGTAGGCAACTGCTTTACCACCTGAGCTACTGCTGCCAACTCTTTATCATGTTACTTTGAGTTCATGTTTTCATCTGTTTATACAGTTCTGTCAGCTGGCTGAGCCCTATCCTACACATACGTAAGTTCACCTTTCCAATGTACTATTAGCAACAAGTACCCCTGAATCAGTACAGGACATTTACATATAAATGATCTAAAGATGAATTCTGTTTAGACCAAAAATAATAAAAAACTCAACTCCAATTATAAATTACACAAAATGACAATTCACTGTAGCACTTCTTTATTAGGGGAATTTTATTTAACGAAAATATCTGACAATCAAAAGAGGATAATTACAAATGCACGGATGTTACCAACAAACATTTTTCAGCTCAATTTTAACGTCATAGTAGTCATGTCATTTTCCCTGGGAGTTACAGTGACATTTTTTACTCCCAAGAGAAACAGGATTAAGTCGAGCCTGCTGATTATCTTCATGTCAAATACCTGGTGACTTAATTAACCTCATTTCTAAATTCTATACACATTCCCTTACAAGTAAGTGCTGTTAAATTTAGATTGGGCTCTAAACATCTGCTATAGGCTTCTGGTGATTCTTAAACATATGACTAGTTGAACAATCTCTGTGCAAAAATGACACTATACCTGTGAAGAGATTCATAACGCCTGGTAAACTGTACTTAAAAATGAGTCATTAAAGTTTTTTATTTAATGTTTGAAGCATTTCATCAGACGTAATCAGTAAGAAATGATCAGGTTTCAGCTCATTTTCACAGGCATTTTGAAAGAATCTGTCGTATTAAAAAAAACCTTTATTCACAAAACTGATTTCAAACATTAGCCCCAGGCCTCGTCTCACGGTCCAAAAACGAGTACATTATTAACAGCAGGTTTAAAATTCATGCTTTATCCCAGCGAATGAGCAGAAATCCTTCTCACAACCAGATGTTTGGTTTGTCAGAGATCAAAGCCCAAGTTAACCAGCAGTGAGTCCTCCTCCCTTTGTGCTTCAACCACAGCCAGAACAAGAATTTCAATCAGTGAAAACATACACAGACTGACATCTAATACAAGGGAACGAAAATGATTCTGAAAAATAAAACAGACCCTATGTCCACCTTACAAAATACATTCTCACCTCTCACATACACACAAATCAAAAACAATTCTTCAACCGGACCACTTTAACTCTCCTTGAAAAAACAAACAAACAACAAAAAACAAAAAGGGAAATGTTTCAACAACTTAGCAGTGGTTTGTGGTCAGGCTGTCAACAGTCCCCAAGGCATGAGAGGAGCCTCTTCATGAAACAGACTCTTTAAACAGAGTCCAGTTCACCGCCTCATCCCACTGATCACAACTCGCTGTGAACATCTGGCGGAGAGACACAGCAGCAGAGAAACATTAGTCGTCGTTATTAATGTTCAAGCTGTATCTGCAGATACGGGCTGCGCGTGCTCATTACCTGTGCCTTGCTGCTTTGTTCTGTGGTTTGCTCCCTCCTGGACTCTGGTTTGCAGACGTTTAATCTCTTGGTCATAATCTGTCCACTCAGACACGATCCTCACGGCCGCCTGCAGTTTGGGCTCCTTGGTCATAGGGTTGTTACACTGAAATCACAAAAGATGAGAATAAACATAAAAGAATCAACTATTATTCACTGGGAGGGAAAATAAATCTGAATCTACCACTCTGTGTTTAAAAAAATATCCTTTATACAAATAAAAGCATAGGGAGTTCATCTTTATCTATACTGCCCTCTAGTGGCTGTTAGGAAGCATGGCCCTTAATAGAAAAGCTGTCGTCTTTATGGGGAGTCAACATTTACACCTGATCAAAGTCACTACTCCCTACTGGAGGTCAGCCACAGCCAGGATTCGCAGTGACGTCACTGCTACACTATCCAGCACTATGAGTCTATGACTAGACACGTTTGTGCCGTTTGGTTCTGATCTCATCTTTACATAAACAGACTGTTGTTACCAGGTCTATCGTCTTAGCGCTCTTCTTGGAGAAGTCGTCACACCAGGTCTCACACCACAGCCACTCCTGAGGCAGAGACTTGATGGGCACTTGGTGGATCATGTTGTTGGGCAGATCCTAAAAAAAGAAAGAGAACAGACAGTGAGACTCATGAGAAAGTCATGAATCATCACAGGAGACGTCACGTCAAAGCTTTAGATTCATTATACTCGGAATTTACTATGAAATTCTTCAGAAAAGCATGAAAAGAAGCATCTGTTTAATCACTACTTCCCACTGTGCAGTGTCATAGTCTGTTTTTTTATTTTTTAAATATAAAATCTGAGTTAGACAAAACAATAAAATACTGTGAACCCTTCTCAATTTAATAGTAACTCTTGAATCTCAGATTCATTGAGCACAAAGATTTCACTGTCAGGGCTTCTTACAGTCCGAATCACTAAGAAGTATTCAACTAATTTGAAAACAAATGGTGATGATGTGAGTCGTATTCCATAAGGGTGAGTGAGAGACAGTTCCAGACCTGGTCCAGGTTGGAAAGACTGTTGGGGTCTTGGCTGAGCCCCTGGTACTGTCCTCTGAGCCGGTCTCCTGCAGCTATTTTCCTGAACTTCTTCAGGTCGACCACATACAGGGCACTGCAGAGGATAAATGACAGTAACACATGAAATATGCATGAAGGTAGGAAAAATGCTCCAGAAAAGAGCTTGTGAGCATATTTTACTTTTGACACAGCACTGATTTATGCGGCACATTGCAGCTGAACTATCAGTTCAGTACCTGATGTGATACTTGCGGCCTGCGAGGTGACTCGCCCAGTAGCCGGACTTCCAGAAACGGTAGCCGTCCATCTCCCTCCGACTCTCGCAGAACGGGGTGTAACCATACGGAGCTCCCTCCAAGTCAAAGTCGCGCAGCTCCTTCAGGTCTGTACGTACAATCTGAAGGAGAAGAGGACGAGGCGTGAACAGGATTAGCTTGAGGAAGCGTGTGATTATGTCTGATTGTGTGCACAAAATGATAGTGATTTCATTGTTTGCACAGCTACGTAGGAGCTCACCTGATCAGCATCCACAAAGAGGATCTTGTCAACAGCAAGAGGAAACAACACGTCCAGGAACAGGATCTTGTAGCCCCAGATGATCCTCTGCTTCTCTGTCTGTTGGTGTAACCAGCGAGGCCACTTATACTGCACCAGCTCATACTGGAAACCGTATTCTTTAGCCATGTGGGGAATGAACTCCTGCAAGGCGAAAACAGACCAATGAGTTTATGTATTGATCAGTAGGAAATTTTGGAACTGATACAGTGAAGTCAGCACTTAATAAATAATAATAATTAGAGAGTAATGTAATCCTTCCAAGCAGTAAATATAGGAAATCTGGTTAAGACAATTACTTTAACATGGAGTATGATAAGTAGATAATGGTGATATAATTAATATCTGTAATAATGTTTAGCTCACAGCAATAACACTTGTATCCTGGTTAGGACTGGGACTCCAGAATAGAGCATAAATTCTAATGGAGGAGAGTTCAAACAACCAGAAACTATAAAAACCACATGTGCATGAGATCAAAATCCAGAATATTAAGTGAGAGTAAGATTTAGAGTGTTAGTACAGATACATCTGTACAACAGGTTGGGCTTTGGAGATGTGACAGGTGCTAATGTTTTTTTTGTTTGTTTTTTTTTAAAAACCTCACATAAAACTCATAAATCTCCACAATTTCCAGGAGAAATCAAAATAAATTTGAAATAAATACTTCATTAAGCTGATGATATGTCTATGTCTAATTTGCATTTCTATTTTTGTTATGAGGATTAATTTATACTGCAGAACTTGAGTTACTACTGAGTAAACAGTGAATAAAATAAGACTCATAATGGATAGCGTCATAATCTGGGTTAAGGAAGCAAAATAACTCATGAATCTCTTTTACAAGGGAATAAAATTGTAATGCACAAGAAGTAAATGCAGCATGTAAAAACATGAATGGTAATGATGAGTGGAACTGAGAGGCAGGACACATTTATCAGGAGAATAAAAAAAAAAAAAATAAATAAAATCACATCCCTGCTCCATGTTTCCCCTTGATTTCCAGAGCTTCACAGAGGTTCACAGACAAAGCTGCAGCCATCAGAGGAAATCTCCACATCAATGGTGGGATGCCAGCTGACTTTTTAAAGTAGCACCAGTAAAAAAAAAAAAAGAAAAATCTTACCTTGAAAGTTGGCGACAGGTAGTTCTTGAGGAACCAGAACTTGACAGGAGTTTTGGTGTTCTTCAGAACTGACAGCATCATAATCCTGTGAGGGAAGAGGAATGAAATCAGAAGACAGGTGGCGACAGAGCTGGGAGAACAAAGTCACTTAAATCAATAAAGTCTTTGTACACATAATAAGAAGAGATGTTAGTTTTCAAGGATTTTGGTTCATAGGCCAATCCCCCTTTTCTTGGTCTGGTCACATATCTGAAACTCACCGGAGGAACCTCTCATACAGATGCCCCGAGGCCACGGAGAAGATGTTGATCACATCGTCTTTCGGCTGCTTTGGCTCCTCTATGTTCCCTCCACCTGTGAAGCCTCTGAACGACACAACAATACAACACATTTGGGAGATTATAACTGTAGCTGGTCTCCAAGAAAGAAGACGCTAAATTAAAAGATCTCAGCCTATATAGAGATGATACAGGGTTAAAGTTTGTAAGAGCATAGACAGAGATAATGCTCTAAATGATGTTACTCTTAAATATAAACAATATATATTCATTTTCTAAGATTCACTGAGTTTCTATGAGCCGTTTGTTTTTAATCACACAGATAATTTGTCACAGTTTATGACAGAACATTTTGGTTTTAGGCCAGATGCTCTACATTATGCAAAACCTCATATTAGAAATGGCTGCAGGGTCACAGGAAGAGCTGCACTCCTAGCAAATTGAGTCAATGCAGGATTTAATCAGTCACACAGGATCATGAAAAACAGGCATATATATATGTCAGTCTAACGTTTTTCTGGGAAAGACCAGCTTCCCTCTTGAAATACTGAACATTTTCCACTGATTACTTTTGCAGAGTTTCAGGCCCAAAAACTTTTCATGTTGATCTGCAGAAACTCATTTATTAGATGAGAAGTTAATAGAGCCAAGTGTGGAGCAGGGCTGTCAAGTAGCTTACAACAGAGTGCACAGTTGCGGCTGTGCTAGGACATCTTTGCTTTAACAGGCAAAACAGACCCTTGTGAATGTTTTGTATCCTTGAGTCGTACCTGGTCAGAGATTTCCAGAAGCCAGTGTCGTTCTCTTCAGTGCCATCACTCAGCAGCTCTTCGTTGAACTTTTCTGGTTTCTTCTGGACCTGTGTTTTTAGATTTTGTTCATCCAGTTATCTTGAGCATTCAATGTTTATTTCTACTATTTAAATGACCATCATTGTTACCTCGTCTAGCTCTTACGGAGGACAAAACATGACTTAGTTAGAAATAAGAATCTGAGATTTTGCATTGGGCTGGTTTATGTCAGTCATTACTTCAATTGTTAATTTCTTGATTATATTTGTGGCAAAACCAAAGCAACGCTATTCGGAAAGTCAGTTTCAAGCAGCACTTTTGTGAGATGTTAATTGTGACACACTGCATGCACAGAACATGTGCTGCTGTGGATGCTGTGATGTAGATTTATCAACATTTAATCTGCAACAGCTGGTGAGAGAGGTTTGTTAATGTGTAAGGACAACAAGACAAAGAAACATGACTCTGGCAGCTCCTAATGGAAGTAACAACAATAAACTGTGAGAGACAGCAATGGTAAATAAAACTGCACATATAGGGGCTTTAATTTATGACTTCATTAGCTTACAAATGAAAACAAATTGGGCCACAGTCAAAATTCTCCTCTTTTTTTTTTATTTTTCTCTTTATTCATTAATTCTGTTCTTGTTAATTTATTTACGTATTCATTTTGTTCTCTTCATGTTACTGGAGCCCACCTGTCCTATCAGATATGTTAAAAACATTAAAAAAGCAAAGCAGGTGACAGAATGTAGTTTTGTCTGTGGTTCAAAAGTGTGTCTTCATGTGGCCACATCCATGAATTTGTAAACGCATGTACATAGACTGGAGTCTCTTCTGCTTATTAAAATTCATGAGAAAGCAGAGAAATTGGAGACTGGAAGTGACTAGTCACTAACTCACCGTCCTGGATTTATATGAGGAGAAAAATTCAACTGTATTGAAGAGCATTTTCTGTACCTATCACTGATTCTGTGCTATAGTGCCAGACAGTCATCATGTTATCACGGGTAAACTAACCTTGACTTTAATGATTCTGCTCTTGAAGTTGTTCAGGACAACAATAATGTCGTCTGAGTCTGCTGGAGAATCTGTCCCGTCGTGGCTGAAATGTGAAGAAAGAAGAGGGAGAAGAAAAAGATCAGGCCGAAGGTAAAAAACTGATGTGATGGGATATAGTTAACTCTCCACATTCTCACCTGTAAATCTTGTAGATTTCATCAGAGCGTCCTTTCCTCATCTTCAGGATCCAGGCGCCAGGGTTGGCCTTCAGCTGGAAGTAACCCTACAGAGCAAAACAGAGCACAGAGTTTTGCAAAGTATTGCACTGAGAAGAAGTATTAACAAACTTTAAAAGCTATTTTTGGTTCTGCTTTAAGGTCTCGATATTGACTCGATAGCTTACCAGGTTTGCCATAACAATTGTGTCCACGATTACCGGCTCGGAGGCGGTTCCCAGGGTGAACTGGAGGCCACGAGGTGGCTGACCTGAGCTGACATCAAAACAATGGCCTTCCAGCAAAAGATGCTCCAATTCATACTCAGCTGCTACAATATTCTCCACCTGCAGACACCAGGAGTCAGAACAAGTAAAGTTTATTTTGTGTAGCTCAGTATTCAGGCGTTTTAAAGACACGCAACAACAGTGGATCGAGAATAAGCCCAAGGATGACAGCAAGGAAAGGAAGAGTGGAAGGTCTAAAAAATCCTCAGCACATAAGTAAATACAGAAGATTTAGAAATCCTCTGCATATGACAGAGTTCACTTTAACGAAGCATGATGCAAGTTGTCTTTCTGGTGTAGCTGTTTATTATATTGCTCTGAATTAAATTATACATTTAAGAGGAAAGAAATATAAAAAACCTTCACCTGCACTCTCAAAAATGCTTTCAGCCAAAACAAATATTATAATACCCTCCTCCATTTGGAGTCTAATGGTGACAAGCTAGAGAGAAGCTCACACCTTAACTGATACACACAATTAGACCAGCATTAAAACACTCATTCTGAGACCAGAGTGCAGTGGGTTGATACATTTAGGCTTTAGAGACTTAAATGTTGAAAATGGAAAAAAAAAGAAAACAACTTTTAAATATTTCACTACAACTGATCCTGAGATTGAATCCAGACACATTTTCTTTACCTCCTCCAGATAGATGTTGTCCAGGTCATAGCGGGTGTGCACAGACTCGACCATCCAGCTCTCGGGAGTGTTAAGGTTCAGAGTGAAGAGCGGAGACTGAGGCATGTCCAGGAACTTGGCCATGGGGCCAGGAGAGAAACTACCGTCAGCCTGAAATACCACCTCCGGTTCCAACACGTAACGGTAAAAACTGGAAGAAAGCACAGTGGAGCCACTTGATCAACTTCTAAAATCCCCCAATCTGTCAGCTAAGCAAAAGCAAAGACAATACTCAGGTGTTTGTAATAATTACTAATTAATAAATCAGTTTCACATGTTTGTTAGTAAGAAATATTGATAAAAAAACAATGAGCTCTAAGCATATGATAATGGTTCCTCTTACATTTACAGGATGTAAAAACCGCAAAGATCCAACGGCTTCACAATGATTCAGTGTCTCATTTAAGGTGAAAAAGAAAATGGAGCAAGCAGAAAGTCCAAGGTGTAGCTGGTCATAATGGTTTGAGCATTCACAAGGAAGAAAAACTTTGTGTCCTCACCTCTTCAGAGGGATTTCTGACAGTTTGGATTGGCAGTTCATGAAGACCCGTAAATTCACATTTATCAGCTGCTTCAGAACCTGCAGGTGAAAAGAGACCACATGAGGACGAGGGGACAGTGAAGACGGATTGGAAAAAAGATGTGGTCAAAGTGAGCGGAAGTTAATCAGCTCATCAGTAACACAGAAAAAGAGAGATGATGATTCAGTGCTAATAGGAACCACATTTAACCGACCAGTAGCAGAGGAGCTAGTTTCTGTGCATCCCTGGTCACTGGATCCACCACAGCAACAACATCAAAGTACATGTCTCCCTCTTTAGGACGGATCTTCACAGCACTGCCAAAGACCAAATAAATCATCAACAAAACACTTATTTTTACAGTTTATCTTGTATTTACCACCATTTCTAGAGTGAACATAGCATCTTAACTTATTTATCATTTTATGTAGAAGATAGAAAAAGATTGAATCACCCAGTATTTTTTAATATTCACTTTGTAAGGTCTCCTAAAGGAGTAAAGAAAACCTGCTTGTCTGCATTATGAAGTCTGAAGTGTGAACTTTACCTGTAGCGGTCATCGGCAAAGCCATATTCTACCCTGGCTTCTCCTTTGGGTTGAGATGAGAGCAGAGCGTCCACCTTCATCACAAGGTCGCTAGCTCTGAAAGAACCACACGGTTGTGTTATCTCACAAAACCCAACAAAAAGATTTCTCTATGAGGTTCCTGAAGGAGCAGCAGACTGTTTCACCTTGTAAAAACAAAATAAAATCCAAGACGCACCTGTCCTCCTCAATTCCAAACTGCTGCACTTTGCTTTTGATTCGCTCTCCAGACGTCTTCAGGATGATGCTCTCCAAAAGCAGGAAGTCATCCTGGTTAAACACCTCCTGCTCCTCCAGTGGACCTATGATCTGTAAATAAGAAGTATTAAGAAATATTCCTACAGTAACTGCAGGAAAATGTACACATCTATTAATAAATACAAACAATATCTGTCGATTTTTAACAATAAACAGGAATGTGACTCACTCTTCCGTTGCTGATAACCGCTCTCTGTCCTTTCTTCAATTTGAGCACATCTCGGCAGTAGGCAGCGTGGGAGAGCAGGAAGTCAAATTTGGGACTTTCATATGCACTCTTGAACAATGACACATCCATACCCTGAAGGAAAAATAGATAACTTGTAGGCAGTTGATAAGAGAAAATTAAAATTCTAAATGGGGAACGGATAAGTGTTATTTGAGTCATGGCAGAAGAAATGGGAACAAGCACTTTGAACGTTTAGAAACATGTTCATGATCCTGCATAGATGAGTGACGTTATCTCCTCTCACCCCAACAGCAAACTCTCCAATGTCGACTCCCTTCTCTAAGGCAACGGCAGCTTCTTCTTTAGACATTTTGGTGATGAAGTTCTTCGCATTGTTGGCAGTTTGTGTCTGCATGGCAGCCCAGATCGCTCTGGCCACACGGCTTGTCTCAGCAGATGGAGCAGCTGATGGGTTGTTGATCATCCCCAGACGGGCATTATTGCTGGTTTTCTGTTGTTTAGTTATGGAAGAATTTGTCATTAGTTTAATGGTAAAAGAGTTCATCTTTGAAAATCTGTTGATGGCAAAAAGAAAAATGGAAGAACTTGTGCTCCGGCTATCTACTCTTATTTCATATGTTATGGTCATGATAACAGAGAGGAAGGACCTGAGAGGAAGGACATTTTTGGAAACACTCTTATTTGTGTCTGTAAAAAAGTAAAGCTTCAATCAGCATTTAACTTAGATCAGCATAAACGGGTAACAGAATCCTCTAAACACCACTAAAGCCAACTGTGTAAAATACACAGGGTTTTCTGTTTTATTTATGACAACCGTAGTGCAAAAGTAAAGGATAACAATGTTTAAATATTCATATCAATACGATTCCAACAGCCCTACGACTATGTCATAATAAGAGTTTTTATACCATGTGTCTGATGGCATCGTAAAGGAGCTGACGTCCTGAGGGCTTGTCAAAGTCTCCAACCACCCAGAAGGTCACAGGACGGATGAAGCCATCATCTGACAACCACAGAAAAAGAAACACTAATGGCCAGAATAAAGTACTACAGTGAGGCCACACAGGTAAACTGGAGTTAAAACAGATGAGTCATACAGTCTTAGGTGAGTAACACACTGGGCTGTAATAAACAAGAATATATAAAATATAAAAAGTTATTATATTCATGCTGTTCAGTTTTCCAATCCTGCTTCTTTATCAGAACAGTCAAACTTTTGTCATGCTCAAAAAAAACAAATGAAACAGCATGTCATTCTTCATGCAGCTACAACAAGAAACACCCAGTGAACAACCAATGAAGTGTCATGCTTTCATTGTAAAGGATGTAATAACAACGTTAGGCAGTTATGTATAAAAACATTCATTAATAATCATACTTCAGAACCTAATACACAGTCATCACATGTGTGTAAATGAGTCGTTTGTGTCCTCTGAGAAATGCAACACAGATGGAGGAGTGATTGTGGATTCACAAACACGTCTAAGCTCTGCCAATGTTGTTCACAAAGAGCAGAAAAAAAGAGCAAGTGAGTAGGAGAGGGAAAATGTGGAAGAAAAGGGTGATTACCATGCCGGTTGGTGGTGGTCATCCCTGATTCAGGAACAGTTTTGAAACACATAAATAAGTGGAGGAAAAGGAGGAGAGGACAGAAGGAGAATACATGAAGATGACGAAGTCTCTTCCACAGAAACAGCCAAAAACTCCATAAACAGTCACATCCTTTCCGGGTTTGTTTATATATCACTAGCTGCCAGATACCATATGAATCTACACACTTTTACCTTTCTTAGTCATGTAGTTCATGCTGTTGGCCACAGCGGTGCTCTTCTGTGTGATGTCCAGAGTCGAGAAGCGAGCATAGTCGTCTACAAAGAAGTTATCTGAACAAAGGGAAAGAGGAGTGAACTGAAGCTTATGCGGCAAATGCCAAATATGATATAAAAATATATATGAAATATGGCTACTTTAAGGCAGATGTCTGAATGTCTACTAGGGATGCATCAGTTTCGGTCTTAAATTGTCTTTTACTGCCATTTATGTCACCTTTTATGCTATATAAGTTTAGCTGCCAATAAAAAAAAAAAACAAGGATTTAATTTGAACCTGCCTTCCAAAAACTTAATTAATAGCATTTACAATACTGTGCAAAAGTCTAAGGCTTTAGTGTTTTTACATTAAACGACTAGAAAACACAAAAAGTGGTTTCTTGGTTGTCATCCTCCTTTCACAAAAGAAATTCTTAGTTAATCTTCTTCAGACTGTGGACCCTTATGGTTTCTTAAAGAAGAAACACTGACAAACTTCTCATCAAACTTCTCATCAGTTCTTCCATCTGTGTTTTTGTCCCTGTCCTCTGCAGATTCCTCTGTACACTCTATATAATATTTGTTGCTTTAGCCTATAGAAGCAGTTTTTAAAAATATATTTTTGTGTTTTTTTTAATACTGTGTACATATTTCCTATGGCTCTAGTTGTATTATAATAAAGATACTAAGAAATGTATATGTATATGATTATAATAGCATTGCCAAACCAAAAAAAAAGACCTTTGCACAGTTCTGTAAATATAACGCAAAGCTGTAAAAGTGGGAAAGTACTTCACTATATATTATTTGCATTAATACCATTTGAGATTACTAATGCGTACTCACTTGTATCAGACAGATCCAGGTACGTCCTGCTGGTGGACAGCACTCTGGGATTGATGCGAGGAACAACGTTGGGTTGGTTCATGATGAAGTCCACAACATCGTGATCTGTTGCCAGCTCACCCTGTGATTCAGGATGGAAAAGGAGTCATTGTGAGAGGACATTCTTCACTGTTACTGCAGACTCGACAGTGATACAGGAGGTCCTTTTCTGCCTGCTTTTCATCCCAAGCTCCTCTCAAGTGTTAATAGCTTTTTCACTGCAGTTACTGATGCTTGTGTATCGACTGAAAAGTTTTCCTCCAACAAGTTCGGATTAAACATTAAAAAGGAGAAAACAAGAGTAATGACTAACACTCCAGTGCACTAAGACTGGTACAGCAAACAAATTAAACACTCCTAACTGTGCTCAAATGCCTTAGAAAACCTTTGAAAACACCATTTCAAAGATTTGGCTCGTCTGAGTGCTGGGACGACATTAAAACAGGAGAGTGTGACAGATGGCATGCTCACAAAGATCCTGTCGGAAAGAGATTTTATTTAATCACTACAATCCTTGACAGTGTGCTTGTAAAAATGAACGACTCTTTTCAATAGCTCAACTTAAAAGAAAGACGTGATCTAAAACTCTCTTGCTCATCTCTTTTAGTTTTTAGGTTTCTTTAAATTAAACTTCATTACATATACACTTTGTAGTAGATTGAGCTAATTTAAAAAACAAAACATAAATGAATGAATATCCCCAGTGGTGTTAATCAGAAATTAACTATTTGTAAATATGTAGCCTGCTCCGCTAACTTTTATTTGATGAGATTCAACTCAATTTTTGTTAAAGTGTTAGAGTCAACCATATTTTTCTGCTGCATATCAATACACAAAAGGATGATAGCTGCCTTTATTCAGTACATTTTATCTAAGTGTAATAAAATATAGTGTTAAATTATGAAGACACTGATCATATAAGGTGTGTGTGTGTATGTGTGTGTTCTAACTGACCAGGTAGACGGCTCTCTGATAGAAGGAGGTCGTTTCCAGGATCTTTTGCATAGTGACGGTCTCTAGTTCATCTGAGTCCAGCTGTTCACGCTGGTAAGGTATGCCGTTGTACATGACCACAGGCAATGGGCCCACTCCTGTCTGCTCATAGTATGCTCGTCCTTCCTGGAAGAGGAAACATCAGGAGGTACAATTATCAATAGCGCTCGTGTTTAAGCAGGACCTGGAAATGCTAATCCATGCTATCTGAACTTGAGTTAACTTCCAGATAACAAACCTGGATGACTAAGAATCTTCACTGCTAATCCATTCTGTTAAGTGGTTTGACTATTTTAACATTTTTTCAGGCAGGTTAACTAAAATCTATAAACCAAACAAATTGCATTTTCTCATGTGCTTTCACTGTATGAATTTTTAAACACACATATGATATGAAATGTGTTTGGCTCACAGGATCAGTACAAACACATCGGCATTCAGCTATGAGGCTGCACAAACCTGAAAGCCCAGATGACCTTTTGCATTGTTAAACACTGAACATGTTTGAATCTTAATCTTAAAGTGTTGCCTACTATTGAACTTTTGTCTCCATGTTTGTTCTATTGTCTGCTCTTGTTGCAATACTGCAGCACACTGCAGTCTTACTGCAGTCATAATTATACATTTTTCTCTAACCCTGACAGTATGAAGAAAAAGTTGGAAGCTTTGGGCTTGTCTCACCTTCCTGTTTCCGTCGTAGCTGGAGTCAGCTCCCAGGACGCTGCTGACCTCCACGTAGGGAAACCTCTTCTCCAAAACTTTAACTACATCCCCAACACTCAGCTGTCCACCGATAGGCACTCGGTTAAACATCTAAAGAGAAAGAGGGAAATGCGGAGGAAAAGATAAGATGGGTGGTCAACAACATTGACATTGAACAATGCTTCATCAGAGTGTTTGTAAAAGGTTGACTCACAGAAATGACAGCTTCAAAAGCACTCTGACTGTCCACTTCATCCCTGATGTAGTTGTAGGCTCGGACCAGCGCCACTCCCGTGTCCTGCATACCGTCTATATCATCATCATGTGAAACCACAAACACCAACCCAATCCTAAAATGCACACAGAGATTACAGAAGTTTCAAAACCAAACTCTCCCATGGACTTGGACAGTTAAAATGCAAAGCGTACGCTGACTGCTTCATCAGTATTCAAACAAACTTAATATCCCAAGACACCCCATGCAGTGAGGTATCAAAGGTCTACCAAACGTGCCTGACAAAACTCCTAAATTAAAATGGATTTTAACACTTCCCAGCTGACTGCATCTGCAATTTCTCTTTTGATTTTCCTTGTTTTTGCAGTTACCATGGAGCAATAAAAATACACTTCATTGCTTTGTTATTGGCATATTTATCAGAAAATACATTTAACGTCCATTACATAAAAAATTTATCATAACAGGAATAGTCCACCATATCCCTGGTGACACAAATACCAACCTGAGTGGGATGTTGTTAGCATAAAACATCTCTGCAACACTCAACAGCTCAGAAGCGTTCTCCTGGGTTGGGTCCAGAATAATCACCTGCAAAACAAACACACACATAGATATGTTTCACAAGAATTCAGACCCATTTTGATTTATACGGTGCTGATTCATCAGGTTTGGACGCACTAGATTGTGGAAGTTCTTCCGTATCTGTCTGATGACTCCAGGGAAGGTGGGCCTGAGCAGCTCCTGCACGTTGTAGGGCCACGAGCTGTACCTGTGGTCTGTCTCCAAATTATTAATCCACTAAAAAAGAAACGAGAAATGAAATGGCTTCAGCCCAACAGCAGACACATACCAACAGGAAATAGCTTAATTGCTGGCAGCTAGAAGCTGAGGCCACAAATAACAATTATTTTCAATGTCTATTAATAAAATGTTTGTTATAAAATAATGAATTCAAACAACATTCTAACGATATTCTCATTACTGGCATGAAAAAGCAATTAACCAATTATATACTGGTAAACACTACAGTACAATTTAGGCTGGGATTCATAATTCAAAATATGATCAACAATAGATCATATTGTGATCTTGCACAAAATACCCAACAGTGCAGAAATTAACAACTATTCCTATTATTACCAGCTGCAACAAGTGATGTGCACATAAATGCACATTATATTACAATAGTATCACTTTAGGTACTCTACATTTTTTTAATGCTTAACTTTATTTCTAGATTGTGATGTTTCTACTTTTACCTAAAAGAAAGGTCTGAGAAAAGGAAAAGTTTTCCATTACCACTAATTATTAAAATAATTGAAGATCTTCCTGTCAATGCACAATTAAAAACTGTGATTCAACAATTAAACTGTAATATGTTTCCAGAATAAGAACTTAATTAAAAGTGTGATTAGTTTGACAGGATTTTGGTTAAGTGATTTCTTACATTGATTGCAGAGTTGCGGATGTCGACGGCGTAGTCTGAGTCAGAAGGCTGGACGTTGAGCTTTAGGATGTCGTGAATGTAGGGCGACTCAATCAGCAGGGAGCGCAGACCCTCCATCACCCTTGCCTCACTGCGCAGGACCTCAAACACACTGCAGGTAACAAGTGACAAAAGTTAGTGTGGTTATCTACGGTAGGCTTTGGTGATTTTTCAGTTTATATTATATCAAATAGTAAAAACAGTCTCCAAACAATCCAAAACTAACATATTCAATTCACAACAATGTACAATGTCACTAATAATAAATGAATAAGGAATAAATTAATGCAATACATTTTTGTAATAGAAATAGAACTAAAGATATTTCACACAGATTATTAGTGTGTATACAGATGTGTGTGTGTACCTGAAGATGTCTTGTGTGTCCAGATCTATATGCAGCCCATTGATAAAGAGTGCTGAATCTCCAGGCTGTAGCCCCAGAGTTCCTTTGAAAAACTACAGAGAGAGAAACGTCAACATGACGTCCTGTTCACATCAAACCCTACAACTCCCCCTCAACTCCAGCTGAGGAGATCGCCACGAAGTGTAGAACGTATCATCAAAGCTGGTCATCAAGTACTCAATTATACTGTAAAACTAGAGGCAACAGTCAATACGAAGCCGTAACAAGACACGTCGACAGCTCCAAACAAGCACTGACAGCTCTGTTTAAAGTCCGTCTGTTTAGAGCGATCAAACCCCACACTAAACAAATCTAATTATTAGAGAAAGGGTGTGTGAATGTGTGTTTGTACACTGTGTGAGAAGTTGTGTGTATTTCTGTGTCTGCAAAAGGAAAGCTCAAAGTCGTTCTGGTGCAGTCAAATCTCATTATAGAAAGACAAAGACATCAGATTAATCATACTCTAGACACTGCAATTACAACAAGACATGATTAACACAAATATTGTTCATCCCACTGAAACAGCATGTGTGTGTTTGACTGTGTGTGTGTGTGTGTGTGTGGCAGAGACACGTTGGCGTTCAAGTGCATGTGTCCAAACTACTTCAATCAATAATCATTTCTCGCTGCAGGATTCACTGCTCCTGCCGAATGAATCACCGATTCAGTAATTACGACGTTTGCTGCTCAACCCCACCACACACCCAAACTCCTGTCTGCACACCAAGATAATATGAGGAAAGCCTGAGGAGGAGGAGGAAGGGGAGGTGAGGAGGCACACAGGCATGGGAGGAGGGGGGGCATTTGACAAGGAAAAAAGGGTGATTACCTATTCCATTAGCAGGGCAAAGCAAACACGCTGTCAGAAACTGAATGCTTTTCAAGTCAGATGTTGTTTACAATTTATCACATCATAAAAAGCGAGGGGAACAAAAAAAAACAAAAACAGGAAGGGCAGATCTAATTTTGAGATATTTCCCTAAAGACAAAGGAAAAGAGGCGGAGGGGTTGTGGTTGTGGCTGCTTGCAGTAATGCTATCTGCTTTTCTTTATTGTTCTCCTTTATTAGATTAGATTGGTAAACAACTAGACCTAAATTATCCCTGAGCATTCAACAACACAGTCAGCAGGAAGGTAAGAATACGGACATGTTGGATAACAACAACAACACAGGGCAAATAACAGGGGATAAAGATGTGAAGAAAATATAGTAGAGTTAAAATTTATACAGTCATGTCTTCAGTGTTTGAAATGGAAGATGGATCTGACTGCTTATACCATGAAGTTTCCTCATATTAGGCAAAATCATGCATCATAATTTTCTTTGAAAGAAAAGTATAACTGCTGTGTGATACTGAAATATGACATTTACAATAACAAAAGTGACAGCAGCGGGGTGTCTGATGATCTAGGGATTTGAGATGCTGACCATGTGTTTCATGTCACTCTCTCTGTCCCCCTTCCTTCCTGCTCTTACATGCGTATCAATTCATGGCGGAGTCCCAAACAAAAACACTTTTCTATTGTTTAAGCAACATTGGCTAAAAACTACACTATGCAGCTATTTAAGGACAGTAGTTAGTCCTTTTTAAAATTTAAACAATATATCAGTGACCCATTATTAAAAATGCATGCCTTCAGCTGGAACAGATGGGGCTGGGGCTGACAGACCGAAAAAGGAGGTTGGAAATAACAGAGACAGATTAACACACTGTTGGTTCTTGATGATGAAAAACATGAAGTAAGTCCAGCCTCATTCATTAATGTGTTAAAAATATCGAAATGGGGATGAAAAAGACTGATGGAATAGGAAATAAAGGGTGAATGGTTAAATAACAACATGTACCTTCTGATTTTCACCAATCTCGTTACGTATCTCCGAGCTGACCACTGTTTTAGTGATGGATCTGTGAAAACACACAACCTGAACTGTAAAAGTGCAGACTAATCAATATCTGTGTAAACCAAAACTTTTTTTTTTCTGCAGCTACTCTTTCTGTTGTTTTGTTTCTTTACCTGGCTTTAGTAGGGAAGTTCTGACTGAGGTCTTTCATAACGTTGAGGGCATCAACAGCAGGAGCAGCAAGTATACGAGCTGCTGTCTGGAAACTGAGATCTATAAAAGAAAATGTGGGTGGAAGGAGAAGCAGGCAACAAGGGAAAGAAAAAGATGAGAGAACATTTTAACAAAATAAAACCAGCATGATCATTTGTCAGCAGCTGTACTCTGTGTGCAAAGAATTAGTGCACAAAGTTTCTAAAGAATAAAGGTTAAAAAAATTACAGAACAAGACAAATGTTACTGCAGCTTTCATTTCACAGCACCAAGACTGAGGCTGCACTTGTGCTGTAAATGTTAACGTCAGAATGCTAACATGATCATACTGACAATGCTAACAAGCATTGTCATTGAGATAAGCGATCAAATGAATAATTAATGTTTGTTTGTCAAATTGCATAGCGATCAATCATGTACTGACCTCGAGCCATGTTGTTAGTGCAGCTACAAAATTACGTAAAAAATGATTTCAAGTAAGACTTAATTATTAAAATAATTTAAGACAAGAATTAAGAAAATAGACTGAAATAAAAACACATACAAGTGGTTCAAATATTTTTACGTGTAGGAATGACACTGTGTGTGCATAAAGACCTTTTGTTTTCAATGAAAGAGAAAGTGTTGTGAGGATTATTTCAATGCAGTGAGCATCTCTGTAATAGTGTTGTAGCCTATGTGATTATTAGCCCCTGGAGGGCTCCCTCTCTCTGTAAACAGGCTTAGCTAATGAGCCCCAGTGGAAAGCCCCAGCATAAAGACAGGTGCCAACATAACAGTCAAGCTGAACCGACTCATCTCTTCACATGCTTTATTCACCACAATCATGCTCACATCCTGACCACAGCGTCTGATACAAATAAGGAACTTTTTGCATGGTTAAAAAAAAATGCATGTGAACCAGTAAAGGGAGAAAAAAATGTCTCTATGTTTGTGTGAGCCAAGAGAAATGGACAAAATTTAAAAGCACTGACAATTAAGTCTAAGATTCAACAGATGATGTAATCCTAATCAATAATGCTTTAATACTGCAGAAGACAGTGTTCTCATATGTTCAAGATATTATGTCTCAAATGTATCAAGAGGACTGATCGACTGCAGTTATTGATTACAGAACTAGACGGATATATTATTAGTAGCAGAAGTTGAGTCACTGATGCCGTGATATCACTGTTAAAGCAACAGAAGTCAACATTAATGATCTTTTAGTTAGTTATGACCAATGTATATTGGAAATAAATCAAACTGATGAAATGCGTGGATGCCAATTCACCCACTGGAATTAGTTTCAAAGCTTTTAGTGAATCACAGGGCATCGTTACAATAAAATATTTTATTGTCCAATAAATCAAAGCTAATCGCATACTGTGAAGTGCTGCTGAAGGTGCGTTCACAACTTTATTTGTTTATTTGTTCAGCATCAGGAAAAAAATATATTGTTGCTGTAAACATGAAGTTGTGCTGGCTGACGGATTAAGCACTGATTCGACAGTTTTGGTGACTCACCCTCTCGCCTGGTGACTGATAGTGTGTCATAAAGTGTTTAAGTGTGTTTTGATTTCATGTCTGCTGGTTAAAAAGCTTGCATCAAGAAATAATTGATTCTGAAAATTAATAACAACTGCAACAGGAACTTAGAAATGGTGGCAAACAGGTTGATTCATGACAAAAAAAGGTGCCTTGTACTGTAAAATATACAACTTTTTATTGAGTAACTTTCCTCTGATATATTAGAAAAAATCCTGCAGCCATGTGTTGATGCTCATTTGAAAAACTGTAATTTAAACAGAAGTGAAGTTAAGCTACATTTGCATCTTTGGCTCAGGTTTCAATATTTAGTTTAGTGGTGAGATGAACAGATATCTGTAAAACTGCAAAACCACACTTGTGTGAAACTGTAACAAGAGAACGATCTGCCCTGAGTCAAGAAAGCAAGATGGGGTCCTAGAATTGTTGCCTTTAAATAATTATCTTCACTAAGTTTTGGCTTAACCTGCTAGACCAAAATAATGCCTAAAGCTGTTACCTGTAAGATGAAGAAGGGTTTGACTTTAGTGTTTGCTTTGCAGGCTTCAAATGAATTTTGTTAGCCTTTCATGATGTTGGTTTTGTCAGTTTTAGATATCTGTTTTACTCTTCTGTCAACGGTCGGTTAAGTACAATAATTTACAATATAGCTGATGCAATATCAAAGTGCACAAACCGCTACTTCCTGTGTGGCCTGTTTGCAAACACAAATCCAATTATTTTGCAGGAGGACACAGAAGAAGAACAGCAATTTTGCTGAGATGGGAAAACGGTGGAATTTGATTTGGAAGGAAACTCACCTTGCATTTGCCAGACTTTCAGAGGTGCCATTTCATTGGTGCTTTCTACTAAATGTTTCCTCAACTCTTTCAACTGCTCTTTTAACTCTGGGTAGAGAGTCCTAGAGAAAGAACAAAACAAAGAGTAACAGAGTGTAAATGCATGTGTTAAATGCTCAAATTATGGCAGGGTGGATAGACTCGTGGATTTGTTTATTTTTAGGTACGTTTCACTGAGATAAAAAGGTTATGATCAGTGCTTACGGGGGAGATCCGAATGAGAAGAAGAAGAAAACAACCAAAAGAAAAAAACTTGGAGTAAATCTTGGCTAGAGTGAGCGTGGTGCAGTTCTTGGAACAAATTCAAGCTTTTTATCATGGCCTGACACAGAACCACTCACTTGAGTTTGCCAAATAGAAATCCCTGGACCTCATCCACTGGATCATTCTCTCCGATCACTGTAGTGTTCACCTCCGCCCCTGAAAGCACAATCAATTAACTCGTTATTCACATTAGGACTCCTCTGGGATTACACCATCATGGGATGTCTTGGGTATGTTCTTGTGTATGTGCACCTTGGACTTGTGTGTCATCCTTTGCCTTGTACTCCTGGCTTTTGATTGCCAGCTCCACTCCATAACCAGAAAGATAAACTTTCTTTTCACTTGGATTCTACAGGAAAAGGAGAAAGCATGAAGAAATTTAATAGACAGCAACCGAGGTGTTTTACTCATTTTACTGCAGCTACAGTGTTTGCCCAATTGGCTTCTATTCTATTCTTTGTATTTAACCTCATCTTTGTTATATGTGCAGCAGAAAAACCTGCAAACACGCTACTTTGACAGCTTTCACATGCAGATAACCAGTTGTTGCTTGCTAAGGGCTGAAGAAACTAAACTGTCATTTGACTGGCCCTAAGCTTTGTTAAAAGTAGAAAAAGTAAAAAGAAATGGCACTAAGTGTTACAACGTCTCCAGTGTCTGGGAATTCATGCTAAGCAGACAGATGGTGGGAATAATTTAGCCTAATTACAGGGAAAAACGTATCAACTGTATTTGCATGTGAGAAAGGAAGCAATCTAACTTTGTGATGTGATAAATTGGAGAAGCACTTTTCAGCCCAGGTGTAAATGAGCAGTCCAATTAAACTAGTTTTTATATTAAATAATCATCTTGCTTCATATATAGAAATAATTCACATGCTGGCAACTAGAACACACATTTTCTAAACTATCTTTTAACTGTAGGTCATTCACAGACTTCTAGCGGAAAGGCACCTTCCCCTTGCATTGGCATTTTAAAAGCACAATGTCTGGTTGAAAATTTTTTACATCCAGATAAATTTACACTAAAAAAACGCACCAATGTAATAAAATGAAAGTAATTACTTACGTACTACTTTGCTTTTTATATTTGACAAAATGTGAGAAACACCCTCTGTATTAATAAGTTTACTATTAAATATTGCTCATTTTTAAAACTGTTGAAAGTTTCTAGAAGCTGTGACAAAAGCCAGTAAATATGGACAGTGTATATGTAGTACTGTCAGTAGTATTGTCAGTATCATAACATGTCAAGTTGATCTTTTTTTTTTTGAGTGTGAGGAGCACCTACAGCCACGTAATGACGAAGCACATAAGTAGCCTGGCCTTCATACACTTTGGGTGTTATGATTTGGTGAAGCCTCTGGAAGTCTGGTTTTCCAAACTCGCCATAGAGAATGACAACAGGAGCATCTGGATTTGATCCTGGGTATGTGTGATCACCTTTGAAAAGGTATGGCTTCGGCCTGAAAGACAGATAGTGATGTCAATTATAAAGGCCATCCCCTACGTTAATGATTTATAACTCTCATTTTTTCTTGTATAGATATAGCTTCAAATACCTTTCAGGTGCATTTTTCAACAAAGCTGCTAAACTTTCTGCATTGCACGTCTTCTCTCCATGGACACTAAAAAAAGCTGAGCAGCCAGATGGAGGAGGCTCGTTGGACGCTATCTAAAAATATGAAGAAACAGTAAGATCAGTCAACATATGCAAGCACATTCCCATTCAGTCTGCTTGATGTGTTAAGCCTTTGGAAGCTAAATGTAAGTCACCCTGCTGGTACCTGTTGGAAGGAGTGTACTGTAGCAGAGTAGGCTCTAAGTGACAGGGCGAACTTCAGCATGTTCATCTGGACGGAGCTGAGCAAGGCACTGGCTTTCTTCACGAGCAGGTCATAGTAGGCCTGATCTGTGTCTGCACATACAGAGGTCATTTGTAAACACTGTGCTGATGTTGTTATGGTTGTACATCTACTCAACTGCTTTTTACACCCCTGGCTCAGGAGTTATGATTTAATTGTTACACAAATGAACCAAAAAGAAATACAGTCTGCAGCTCTTTTCTATCATGTTATTGCTCGAGTAAGTGCTTGGCAAAAACACTGACGATGCATTTGCTGCCAAGAGTTTTGCATGCACATCATAAATTCAGATGCAGCACAACACAGAGACTAAAAGTGAAAACAGGTTTAGAGCGCCTAAAGCAGCTTTACATTACCATCATGCTGCCCTTCTATGTTTTGATTGGCCTCAACAAAGTCCCAGAACATCTCCTGACTCTCCTCTGCCAGGAACTCACTGGGGATGAAGATAAAGACAAAATGAGAGCATGAACATATATCCAACACACTTTATGTTTACTGTATGTAAATCTAGAGAAAGTTTTCATCCTGCAAAAGTTAGATTACTGGGTCAGTGCCAGCCAACAGTACAGCAACTGTATCCTTTAAATATTCAGTCTTGCCCAAGGACACATCAACGAGAAATAAGTTTAAACTGACTCAGAGGACAGTCCCAGTAATGGCCATATGAGCCCTCAGGACATTGATTTATCTATTATCTGCTTCCTAAATTTAATGTCAGCCAAATGGCTGCTACTGCAGTGTGGTACCTGGCCTCCAGCAGCAAAGGAGTATCAGCCCATTTGGTTGTGAGGGTGGTTGTGACGGCTTTGGAGTCTGCACCCCCAGACACTGCAGAGAGCAGAGACAGCACCAGGACCCCCTGTAACCACATCCTCAAGTGTATGCCTGGAAAAACAGTGAATGGAGACGTTGCTTGGGAAGTGGTGTCAAATGAGATGAGAAACCATTTAAATAAGAAAATAATAGGAAAAAGAATATTTGATACAGAAGCACAGGAGTCAAATTGCACAGGAGTCATATGATACTGAGTGAGAAACCTTCAAGTGCTTCAAACATCAGATTTTATAAATGCTTTTGGATACATTTCCCATACTGCGTGTGTGTGTGTGTGTGCGCAATTTTAGTGTGCTGCCAAACTTGACAAACACAGTAGGAAAGTGGTAATTTGCTAACACCTCCAACACTCTTCCTTTAGCCAAGGCGATGTGCCAAATCCTCTTCTCTAGGTGTATGTCTAAACATGCACATTTATGTATTTAGCAGCAGTAAGAGTTTGAAGTATGAAGTTCAATTTATTTCAGCTAGATTGGCAACTGGGCAAAGTGGATGTCAGTTGGTTTCTGGCACTTTGATTATTTGCAAAGTTAGTAAAGCATTACTTACAGCTCCACAGTTTCCAATTATTATTATTATTATTATTATTATTATTATTATTATTACTGATCAGATTGTTTCTTTAAATAGAGGGAAAATAATGAAACGAATCAAAACTTTTTGAGTTTGTTTAGAGGTATCAAGCAGTTTTTGATTTCTGGGAGCATCTCCTCCTAAAAACGTGATCATTGAATGTTAACCCAAGGTCATTTCTCCAAATGTCTTGTTTCATCCAACCAATGTAACAAAGTTTACAGTCACACAGAAATGCAGCAAATATTCTCAATAAAGAAATTAACGAACGTTCGAGGGAACAAACAGCATTTTCCTTTTTTTTAAAAAAACTAATCCAACATATAACTCACATGATGGTGTAAGTGAGATGTAAGGCTGAGGAAGAGTTAAAAAGAGCCTAATCTGTTGTTTGCAAATGGTTCAGCAACAAATCACAAGTGAATCAAATATTTGTGATTTGCAGGTTGTGTCAGAAACCAGAACCAACAAATTGTTTCACCAGCTCAAACACAAACACCACCAATATAAGGAGAAGATCATGGCACATGTTAGAACAGCAGCATAATAATGTCAGCGCATTTACCAGTGGCTCTCCCAACAATAAAATAAGTGAACACTGGAAAGAACTGATGGAGGGAGTGGCATTTTGTTTATTCAAAGACAACCCAATGAGGAGCCATTCAGAAGTGCTGCTGTAAAAATATAGAGAGCCTAGATACAGCAAGGGGTCAAGGAAATATTTCATTCATATACAAAGTTTTAACCCCTAAACTGAGTGAAATTATTGTTCATTTTACTTTTGTTTACTACTAGTAAAATATTGCCCACCCCTAGTCGTACATTATTCCATAGTGTTGTATCGCAGATTTTTCAAAAGGCCCTTAGGCCTCGTTTTAGGATCTAAACCATGTTTGTTTATATTATCCTCACATAGTGCATGTTTCCAAATTAAGATGTGTGATGTTTAATTAAATGAGCACAAACCATCTGATGCAGAGTGAATAAGGGCACGTTGGATACAACTAATCAGGCCCAGAGAAAGAGAATCATAGGGGAGAATCGTGATTATTGCAGATACTTTAAACCAGACTCAGGTGTTTTAGGAGCTCTAACAGAGGTAAACACAGAGTTCAATGGTCTTTGTCCAATAGGAAAGTTCAGCGTGTCTCCTCCGTCCAATCAATGCTCAGTGTGGACATCCGGACTGTTTCAATGACAATCCTCAGAGTTGTCACACTGGCTACAGAGAGGAGTAAACAGCTGACTTCACCATATATTAAAGTCTGAGTGGTGAACACAGCTTTACTTTAAGTAGTATTCGCCCCCAGGGCCCGTAAATAGTATTTAAACACACGGCTGCTAACGCTACCTGACATTTAACGTTAGCCGCAGCAGCTAGCTAACGCTACCTCCACCAAAGAGAAACTACATTATTATCCAAGGTCCCGTTTATTCACAGTCAGCTACCGTCTCCAAAACACAACAATCACCAGCCGCCGAACACAGTCATTCGCAGCTTCATCACCAGAAATGAATGATTTATTATCCTCACCGAAGCCGGCTCCGTAGCTTCCTGCATCCATGATCTGCGGGGAGCGGGTGGGTCCTGACAGCCGGGTCAGGTGGCTGAAGAGTTGCCTGTTCAAAATGACTGAACTCCTCCGGGCATCAAGCTGATTCTCTGCAGCGCGTCCTGAAAACAAATTTCACTGAGACACAATTAAAAAGTGGAAAGTAGGGAAACCGAATCTAATGTAGCAATTAACTTCTCTGCTTAGCCTCTGCCCCACAAACATAATTAAAGGTGTGTTTTTATTTTTACTAAATTAAAAGTTTAGATTAGCTCACAGTATTGTCTGCCATAAACACATTATATATATATTCCTGCTCACAAATTGTACAAATTTACATAAATGCAAGGAAAAAATAAATCTATGCCATCACCGTAATTCTAATTTTTGTTTAGCAGTGTTCAAGAAACAACAGAATTACATTTTCGCATCAATTTGAACTGTGAAATTAATATATTCTACTATTTGCAACAGTCGGCAGCAAGAAATTAGGAAGCACAACTTTGAGTTAGTTTGTTTGGTGCAGTATGACAGGATTAGCAAAGACATGTCTCTGCTATTGGTCTAAACAAGAGACTTGTTAAAATGCATTAATTATACTACTGTCATTACATCACATCAAAAATAACAAATTCAACACAAGGCATTATTTATGTAGTATTTTGTATGTTTGTAGGTGCACTAAATATCATTCATGATATAAACACAAAGGTCAGTCAAATACAACAGATAAAAATGTACATTAAAGCTGAGTTGTATCATATTGTGAATGTATACTAATAATATGAATGCAATTTTAAGATGATGTTGTCCTTTAAATGTGGGAAGGATATGGCTTTAGGCTCTTACTGTACATGTGTATGTATTACACGAGCATGTGATCCTTATATGTGTGGGACTTTATTATAGAAAACAGCACATCTATCTGCTAGTGTGAAAGCCAAGGGAAATATGTCTTATGTTAAGAATAAATCAAAGTTTTCTCTTTGGTTAACAGTATTGAAGGGCAATTGAAATCTCTCTCATTTAGCAGTGAGCCACCTGGGACTGTTGAGGTTCATTTTCAAACTATTTACCTTGAGTTTGTGTTGTAATTTTAATCTCTTGGATAGTCTTTCCCTTTGGGGCAGTTTGATCAAACATGCCAGGCGATCTGTCTACCTGTTGTGTGGTCTTGATAAAAGAAGTTGAAAGGTAAAGACACTCTGTCCCAGGGTGTGAAGACATGGGTCTTGCGTTTTCATTTACTCACTCTCCCGCCTAAATTAAATTGAACAGCTGATCCTCCAGAGGGAACAGTTCCAGGGTTTGATTTAACATCATATAAAAAGCAGCAACATTAATTATCCTGCTGGATTTGACCTTCACTTTTTTTAAGCGCGAGCGTGGACACCTCGCACGTGTAGGCTCATGAACACACACTCACACAAAATCATCTGTATCCCTTTGAGGACAGGCTAAAAAGTCCTCACTAGACAGTCCTCAGACATATAGCTAAATCGAGCCTCACACACTCTGACACACACTGCCCACAGGGCCTGTTCATCTGTCAAGAAGGTGACATCTTCAGATGAATTATGGGAGATGGTTGTCATCTTCTCTGAGGTCACATACGAAATGGCGATCTCGGGCTGTGGGCTCCCTCTCCTCGCACTATCACACGTCAGCCATTTTAGAGGTTGAAAGCCTCGACGGGGGACCAAAACGACCTCAATTAAACCTCCATTAATATTAATACATTTTGTCGTTTCACGTGAGTTGCCGCTAATTAAATGTGTCCCTGACTGTATAATGGGGGTCAGCCGGGGTCTCCCACATGAAGCTAATTCACCACATTACAGCCACAAAACATTGGGCCGGTCTGGGCTCCAATCTTAAATAGAGCCCAGATGGAGAAGAGGGCAGTCTTGGTTACCTTGGTGTTTATAAACACAATTATTCAGCAGAAGAACTTCTTAATTAGGATCATTCATTTTTTTTGTGCATATCAACATTTTCATTGTTATGCCCTCTTCTGTCACTTCATTTGAATGAAGAGAAAATATTACCCCTGCAAGAGTCTTTAGATTTGATGCTTGGCTGTGACCAAGGGTTTATTTCTCCAACATTAACACTTATCATTAATAAGTATGCACTGGATCAGCTCTTTATTAGCTGCTGGGTCACAGCTACACACACACACAAACATAATAAACACACATTATTGACAATAATGGGACTCCTCACATTGGGCTCCCACTGGTGCCCGTCTATTGCAGCAGAGTGCTCTCTGCCTGGGAGGCTGGAGTCCTCTGCTCAATCCTTTAATATCATAAAGTATGATTTGCTGTTGACCCAGGAGATTAGACAAACCTGGAGTGGACGGTCAGATAATAGCCCTGGATGTCCAATCTAACCATATTTATTTTATTGCTCAAAGAGAAATGTGCACTCTGACATGATGTTGCTCTCTCTCGGCTATCTGCGTTTACTTTTTGACAAAGCAGGTTATTGAAACTCTGCAAATTGTTGTGCATAGAGATTCATCCACTATTGTATGTTTGACGATGAAGGTCTAAGCCATGCCACTGCTGGAAATGACTCAACCGGAAAACAAAAGACCAAACCCCATCATGACCAGTGCCGGAGCCAACAGGGCAATACTCCAGAAATACAATAGCCTGGCTCTGATGTATGTAACGAAGCACTCAATATGAACTTATCAGCAGAATTCCACACTGGAAATAAGCAATAATAATGCCAGAGTTTCTTTGTTTGCATGAAAGCAGCATGGGGCGAGCAGTGACGAGCTGCAGCGAGTTTGACCTCCTAATAATGGACTGCAGCCAGAGCCCATACAATTACTCAGAGCCGGATTCCCATTCCCACTGCAGGAGTGAGCAAGCACTTTCTCTCAAACACTCACATGCACATGTTCGGCCAAACAAAAGCTGTCCAGCCCTCTGCAGTAGCTGAGCCATTATTGTTTGTTTTGTCCAGCTGCACTTGAAATGACAGCGACCCAGGGCTACGGGGAGGATTAAAGACTGCGTTCAGTCTAAAACACCATGTACCAGCTGCCAGAGAGGCTCCACAGCTTTTTCCTTTTTCTCCTGTTCCCCATCACTTCTCTCTCGTTCTCTGCTCATGTGTCAGGCACAAAAACATCCTCTCTTTCTTCCTGTCTTACATAAAAGCCCTCTCCGATTCCTCATCTTGCTGCTCTCGTTGGTGCTGTCGGGTGCTCTGATCTCCCTCCAGCCAATTGCCTCGACTCGTCTCTGTACAGGCAAATTATTTTTCTGCCGTGCCTTGGGGGGGGGGTCAAAGTTGAGGCCTCTCTTTTACCATATCAGTCAAAGACAGGGAATGATTTTCATACTAGAAGCAGAAGTATGTTTGTGTATGTGTGTTCGATGGGCCAAGAGTATCTGCAGATTCAATCAGGCTGTAGATCACCGACAACAGCGCTGAGGTTGTCATTAGGTGGAGACATGCTGCTTTATGGGGTCATGGTCCTGTGGTTAGTGTAGGCGAGCGTTAGAAATGATCTTTAGGTATAAATTGGTGTAGAAAGCTGGAGGGTAAAGCTGACACGCAAGTAGTCAAAAACACTGAGTGAGTTTTAATTGTTATATGTGGAAGCATTTCAGGTTCAGTACCTTGGATGTAATTTCCATCTAAATAAAATAAATGATTAAAAATTAAGGAGATGTATTTGCGGCCGTGTGCTTGAGAACCGAGTGACAGAGCAGGAAACATGATATGCAGTGACAACCACAGCACACTGAGGTCTGTAAAAATGAAATATTTTAATTGGTGGCTTGATGATTCATTTTTGCAATCATAAGAAACAAACCCAGAATGATGCATACAGAAGGAGCCAGAGAAAGACTGCAGACCAAATGCCCCCCCCCACAAAAGTCACACTCTCTTTAGAAAAAAAAAAAAAAAAAAAGACATGATGACGCCAACAACACCTGGGGTTGCTTCACTGTCACAAAAAAAATGCTGTTGAGACATCAGCTCTACATGGTGACATGGCATAAAATATTTGAATATAGCTTTACAGCATCTATTTCTGGAATCATCTCAGTGAAAGTTTCACTTTTACACACCGTTCACGTACAGGGAGTCGTTTTTGAGAAGCTTCAAGACACTTGAAACTGGAACACTGAAAATAAAACTCTCTACAGACAAACAATCAGTTCTGAATCCTGTGTTTAACCCCTAATGCAGAGCCAGATATTAGTTTTGAGCCCTAACATGATCTAATACTAGTCTGGCTCTGAAAAAGACGTTGTGGGCAAAATGCCTGGAGCTGCAATGTTTTCAAGTCTCCAGTTTCAAGAACACATTGAAGGGGAAGTTAACAGAAACAAAAAAAGGGAGATCTTTCTTTTCATTTCCATTCCCCCCCAGTGCCTATTGCGGTACTTTGAAGGCTACACAAAAAGCAGCATTTTGACTCTGGATGTGTCACAATACCTTTCATCGTGTCCCCTTGTTCTTCTCTCCTTCCTTCATAAATCATCCCGACTTAAAAAGAGTCGATCAAAAAGAGGGACATGGGAGGTTCCAGGGTAATTAGTTGAAATTTAGAAGGATAGTGGGCGGTTAAATTGTTTTCCCGTCACTCTGACTTAAAAAAATTTACTGTTAACAACAAGATGCAACATGTCTTAATAACAAGAAAGCACTGTACAGTAGCTAACCTGCATGTGTCCTCCCACTGCCCTGTAGATGACACTGAACCTGGGCTACATTCAGTTTGATTTAATCACTCTGCAACACATCTTCTTCTCTTTACATTCAACCTTCTCATTGTTGTATCTCATCTTATTGCTCAGTTTCTCTCCATGTAATTAGGGTTGGGTTTCAATAGCATTTTATCAAATTCAAATCCAGTATCAAATCTAAATAAACTCAAATTCATAGACCTTCAATCAACTTTAGTACTACTACAACCTGACAGTGACATGAACATTATTACATACATTCACTGGCCAATTTATTAATATCTAATCCACCCTAATTATGTAGGTAAGGTGGCAAAAACATAAGAAACACCTATAATGCACACCAGAATAACTAAAGCTGCTGTTTTGGACTGCATTCGATTGTACAGGTGTACCTAATGAAGTGGCCAGTGAGTGTATGAAACGTTAATTAAAAGGATGAGAGTGAAATTCCAGATATTTCTATTAAGTGGACACTCTGCAAATATAAATAATCTATGTCAAAAAGTTTAACTGAAATTCTCAAGAACTTAAATAGATACCACATAATCTGTAGTTACAGAGCAGCCAAAGTTGAATTTCCACTCTCAAAGAGTTAATATTAACTGGATAAAGCTTAGATCTGCTTTTGGTATACCAATATATGTGATCTCAGCATCCCACATGTTACTCTGTGATTTAGTTACATAGTGTTTCCAATGTAAACCTTGGGGAAAATGTCAAAATGTTTCTTTTATATCTTATCATTAGTTATTTTTATTATCCAGTACTGGATTGTGCATTCAAAGCCATGTCGGAGTAATAAACTGTTGGGCTATTCCAGAAGCTTTCTCTGTGCTGGAGCATATGAATCACTTGGGCCATGCCAGGCTGTCACAATTTATGGAAAGTTTCAATTGAAATGTTATATTTGCCGCTGGCAAACACGTTATCTTTCCAGACAGACAGTTTATGCCAGTGAAGTCACAAAAATACCTTTGAAAATACAACTTGGAGCTGGATTTTCCCCACGTTGCATTACGAACGCTATATTACTGGATGGTAATTTTACATACAGAGTTCTCAGGTCACAAATCGGCCATCACTTTAACCAGCAGGTTACATTGTTCTTGAGATAAACTTGAGATAAAAGGATAAATAAGCAATTTGCTAGAACCAGACCCTAATAAATCAGATGTCAAGCAAGGAGCCAAAAAAACAAAACAAAACTCCTCACCTGATCAGATCACAGAATTTAGTGCAACACAAGATAAAGACAGCTATTGCAGCCCAACCCTAGTTGTACATTTTGCTGTAAAGTGTAAAAAAATGTCACAAGGGCAGATTTGTTAAAAATATAAATTTGAGCTAATTACAGATAAAGTAAGCTATGGGGAGGATACAAGAAAAAATGGTTAATGGAGTACTTCTGGCTTGCATCACTGTGATAGTCACACTGCTATGACATGCTGTCGGAGCGACTTTGTTGCTCTGTCTTCCACCACCAAAAAATGGTAAGATAATTGGTCATGAAACCAGTCATTCACAAAACTCATCAGACATCCTCTCTCAGTCAGGCAAACTATTTACAAAGGCATACACATACGCCAATCAAAGGCATACTGTACATATTATTTACACATACACTCATCCACACAGACACATAAGTAGTCAGAGAAGTTACTTAAGTATAATGCAGACTTAATATCTGGCAATAATTATGTCGACTATGATCCCAATACATAGAGGCACTGCTACCTCGCCCCGTTCATTCTTCAAGGTGAAACCAAGTAAAACACCGGTCAAACTAATGAACTCCAGGTCACTGGCACTGTGTGCGCCCTTTTAGTAGGTGGGAGGGAGCATTGTTTGAGACCACCGCTTTTACAATGCAACAACAAAAAAAAAAAAAAAGAAACTAGAAATGCCAACCACCACATTAAGGGCTCACATTGCCATGGTGACCAGTAGTTCCACAACTCCCATCTTGAGCATTTGTCTTGAGTTTAGGTTTCCAAAGCGCTTGTTGCTCGCGCAGCACAGTTCCTGGCAACAACCTGGAGCAGGCTCCCTCCTCTCCCTGCCTTTGATTTCTTCACACCTATGTGAAATTCGGCTCTGTAATTGGCTGTCGTTCTCTGCAGGACCGTGGCACAGGAGAGAAATAATGAACTTGTTAAGCAACAGGAGCTTTGGGGACCTTTAACAGAGAAACAGGCCACACCCCCCCCCCCACAAGATACAAGGCTTTAGTAATGGCTATGGTCCATTGTACGTCAATCCAATCCATTAGCTTTGACTTAGAAAACAAAACAAAAAAAGGAATCATTTTTCTTTAGGCAGCAATATTGGTCTCAGTGTTATTACAATTCTGCTTTTAAAAAAGCATAAACACAAAAAAATACAAATGAAATCATCCTAAAATAAGAACGAGTCACTATTTCATGACCAAAGCGTGTCCATGGGTGAAATGGCAGGTTTTGTTTCTTTTTTTTTTTTTTTTTAAAGCAGAAAGCTTTTGTTATACAATTCAGCCCAACTTTCCTCTTTCTGCTTGTTTCTACGAGGCTCAGTCTCTCATGTACTCCTACCACTTTCTTTGTCCACTTCAGCCATTTGCATACTTTCATAGCTTTCCCAGTTCCTTTGAAATTGGAGCATCCACGAAGTAGACTGGTCCTCGGCAAGGATTAGTGGGAATTCACAGACTTAATTTTAATTTCCTCATGCTCTGTATCAGGCCAGGGAGAACGAGAAGAATACAGGAGGAGGAGGTGGGGAGGCAGGAAATTTGGATGAGATACTCTGCTGTCAGCAACTTTTAATATCTCTCCTTTGCTCTGCTTAGTCAGTAATGATGATGGGAGAGGCAGAGAAACTGAGGGGGGGTCCAAATACAAACGGGAGGAAATAACAACGGGACAAACCTAAATAATGTGAGCTGATGCCATTGACCAAGCCCAGGTCTCCATAGCAACCACTTGGACTCCCATTCCTGCAGCTCAACTCTCCTGTAAAGTCCTGTTTGGGTTATTTAGGTCTTTGATGCAGGAGCCACTTCCTGTGTATGTATGTGTGTGTTTGTGTGTGTTTATGTGCATGTATTTCACATTACATATGCATGTCTGTGTGTTTGCAATCATTCTGCTGCTACCAGCGGTTGATGATCTGGTTCATGTAGTCCTCAGTGGGTAGCCTACTGCCTGCCTCCTCCGTTCTGCCTCCCTCCTCACCCTCCTCCCGCTCCTCCCTCTCTATCTCCCCATCCTCCAGTGTCGACATCAAGCTCTGCCGGCTTCCAGAGGGCCACAGATTGACGCCCAGGCCCAGACCCTGATGACTCTGCATGTGATTCTTTATGCGCTGCTGCCGCCTCTCCTGCTGCCTGGTGTACTGGTAGCGCTGCTGGAACAGGTCCTTGGCGTAGTCGTACAACTCCATGTCCAGCTCGTTCAACTCCTCTATACGCTGGACCTAACGAGCAGGGCAGAGACAAAATGCTTTCATTAGAAGGTGGGTCCAGAGAATAGTGGTGAGAAGAGATTGGAGACAGCCAAACCAGAGAAAAAAATATGAACAGAGAGAAAGTAAAGACAGAAAGTGATATTTTTGTTGAAATTGTTTCAGGATGCACGGAACCAAATGAAATATTTGCCCTGTTTGCATGTTCCAGTGAGTTTTGACAAACCTGTAGATCAAGCAAATTAGACTGATGATGGATTCTTGTGTTGTTACTTATTTGTTTATTCGTTTGCTCCGTTTCCCATTTTATCTGTAATATCCAAGCTTGTCCCTTTATTGCGTCTAGAGGCATCCAGTGCTTCTGGATCAGCAAGGCTGAGTGTAGTGCTCTACTCGCGAAAGTGCTATGATGACTGAGCTGAGTTGGCTACTCTTAGAGCAGGTGCAACCAAATCATTTTCAACCAAAACGTTCCATTTGACACAAAAGAACCTAAATTGAGGAAACTAGGAACTTTACTAACTAGGAACTAAACTAATCATGGAGTTTATCAACTCAACAATCAAATTTCTACTATAGGATGATAATCATCAAATAATGCTTTTATTATGATGTTAGCTCGGCCTGACACTGTCTTGTAAAACTAGCCACGAAGCTGAACACACAATTTTGTTGCCAATGTAAATAAGCAACAAGAATTGTCACCTCCTCTTGTGTTGATACCAACAGTGGCATTAGATCATTATTTTATGAATTATGTGGTACATAAGTTGCACTTCCCAGGAAACCTTCAGAACTGTAAAATCGAATTGAGTAGCAGTATCACACTGAACTAAACTTAATTCCTGGTTCTTCAAGAGCTAAAGTTCCAGAGTTCCTCAAAAGGTTCTTCGTCCCACAGGCAAAATTCCTGAGGCGATAACACATTGTGAGAAAGTTTTAAAGCAGAGAGAGGGAAGTGAGAGATTATTGGCAACGTGCGAAGCGAGACAACAGAAACATGTTTGATGTTAGATTGTGCAATGCAGCTGGCTTTGTTGGCGTGTATCATCTGCTATGTGTGAACATATATGGGGAACTGTGTTTAATTAAGACAATCCCTTTGAAAACTGCGATGGGGTGTGGGATATCATTTGTGAACAATGTGTGTGACAACAAAGGGAAGCAACGCGTAGCATCGATATAAAAGGTTAGAAACGTTTGATTGGAAGGGCTGTGGTGGTGGTGGTGGACATCGGCACAACACCAAGAAGACAGCATTGAGCTCAAGTCGTCAACACAAAGACTTCATGTGTTAGGGAACAGTGAAAAATTCAGACACCAGTTTCAATCAGGGTATAGGTGGGATTTCAGCAGCTTTGCAGCAAAGTAGAAAGTAAATATTCTTCTGTCTGCTGATGTAATTATTTGACTAAAATAATTAAATAATGACAAAATTTCACACAGTGCCTTCAGAGGCATTTAATTTGAAAGCTAATTTTAAAAGCAAATTTTTACTCAAAATGCCACACGCAGACTCCCCCACTTGTCAGACTCCAAACTCTCACCACTTTATTTTGTCTTTTTTTTGTGATAATAGCCATCGGTCCACAGCATCTGTCAGCTGGGCATACTTTATTTTTTCTTCTCCTTTCTGGTTTTGATGTATAAATCACCAGTCTGCTGTGTACTGAAGGTTTTTCTTGCTGGGAATTGAGCCTAAGAACTCCCACATTGGACCAATCAAAGTGTGAAGAACATGTTTGAAGCTGCTGTTTTTTCAACGGTGACAGTCATCCCAACTCATTTCACAGCAATATAAAACCACAATGTTTACTCTTCGTGTCTCTGTTCTTCTGATTTTCTATTTTCTACCCATTTCCTCACATAATCTTTTACTTTTGGATTTGTTTTTTTATTTTCCTGTCTGTAAATGACTGCAATACAGCTGCCGTGTCTTTCTTTAAAGGAAGATTTGGGCATCACAAAACTAATCTTAGAGAATAAGTTATTTTCTACTGCTTACCTACCTTGAAAAGCAAGAAAACAAAAGAATACAAAAATAATAGAGTAACCGTATTAATGGCATATCCGTCATATAATGTACACCAAGTGCTGCTATAAATGCACTTAGAAGCTCTTGTTTTCTCCAGGATGTATTGCTCATGCAGAACTAAAGGTGACCGAGCAGCAGGACTAACCGTGGCATTGTCCAGGTCCACCCCTGCAGCCCGGGTGCTGTTGTACTGCATGAAGGGCCTGATGAAGCGCAACCTGAAGGTTCTTTCAAACAAGAACTGTGTTTTCCTCTGGTACTCTGTGAGGCCAAAGAAAGCCATGTCTCGAAGGTTCTTCTTGGCCGACTCCAGGAGAAGCTGGGCCCTCTTCTTCTCTGGAACCGTAGACATGTTGTAGCAGCCGACGAGGCTCAGGTCCGCTAGCATACGAACCTAGAGTCAGAGGAAAAGAAAATTCAATTCAAGTATTACAGTATACATATCAGTTCATCAATTTATTGTTTTCACTGCAAAATAATAAAACTTAATTTACTGTTAATATATATTACTGTTCATATAATGTAAAACATATATATGCTTTACATTAACAGTATTAACCAATAATGAAATCTCAGTGAAAATGAAACAATGAACGTGACAGTGACAATGAAATGAAAATGTATTTAACATATTAGTTTCAGTCCTGATCCTGTAGACCTGCATTTTGTGAATAATTTCCTAGACAATATAAAAACCTATCATTAACCACTTGGTAAACTAGAGTCGTTCATATTCCACTGAATTCGGTTGCAGAATTAAGTGATTACTACTGTGAGTGCACTCTCGAGCTGTTTTGTTACAGTGGAGGAACAGGACTGCATACTGATCTGAATTTACAAGAGTACCCTGCGCACCTCAGCCTGCAGGTCCTCTAGGATGCCTCAAGTGTATGTGTGTTACATTTATAAATCATGGGACCCGGAGTAATAACATCCCCAGGCTCAGATGAGATAAGCTGGCCAACACGTTTAGGTGGGAGACTGCGATAGCATGAGAAAAGAAGGTGTGAATTTGAGGTGTTTATGGCCAGGAGGCAAACTACAGACTATGCATGGGAGTGTGTGTGTGTATGGGGAGAGGTATATGCTCACAAGTGGAACTCATATATTCAACATCTTTTCAATGAGTCTGAATTTTAACAAATCAAATAAAAAGAAATCAAATTTTTCTTCTTTAACAACAATATTTATATTTGTAATATTTTAAGATTACAGTTACCTCAGTTAAGTTAATGGGAAACTGAACATGAACCCTACCCTCTCTTTCTGAAGGTCACAAGGTGGACAAGCTATTTCTCCTCACCTGTCTGTTGTTGGCCAGGTTGTACGGACAGTCCATGAACTGCTGAAGGGTGCACCCTGACCAGTCAGAGCCCTCATAGCAGGAGGGCAGCTCCTCAGGTGTCGGGGTCCGTCCATCGCACATATGCAAGGAAGTTTTCCACGTGGCTCCTCGCTGCACATGTCTCCACTCGCTGAGGTATCGAGACACTGGGTCCCTCAACAGAGTGATGTAGTAGAACTTCCTGTTTGGGGTAAAAAACGAAGGGGAAGGGGAAAGGGGAAAATAGAGGTGGAGAAGGGTGCGTTAACAGATGTATTTAGAGTATCAAAAGAGAGGTAGAAGAGAAAATTACATTAATAATTGCCCTAATTGCACAGAAAAGCATCTTAGATATAGGGTTGATCAATAACACTATGAATAGAAGGGAAATGAACACAAGAAACAACACAAAAAGAGAAAAAAAGAAGCTCACAAATTCCGTAGGGAATGAATAATTGCTTGATTGTTTAGATCAAGTGGAACAGTGCAGATGAGAGAAGCAGAAAGCACAGAAATAATGCTTTCTAAAGCTCTGCATCGTATGTAATTCTGCAGTCGTCCATGTGGCGGCACTGTTTACAACAGTTTACTGAAGTCATTCATTCTGCATCCTTGGTAATCAGGAGGAGGAAGTCTACAGACTGAGGTTGTCATACTTCAGACCATATTATTTGCATTTACGAGAAGCAGCCATGAGATGCACAAAAGGGATCTGGGCCGCAGTAAGGAAGTGAATTTACAAATGAGCAGGCTGAAGCGGAGGTGAGGCTAAGAGTTGATTTGTCAGGTCAGTGTTCAGGCCACTCTGTGCAGGAAAAGAAACTGCTGGCACAAGCACATCTCAGTCCACAACACACATCTCCATGCTGCAAACATCCTTATGTCTCTGACTCTGATACACACACACACACACACACACACAGCAAACATGCTTCCTCTCTTCTCACAACCACACAGAGTATTAGGTCTGCCTCGGAGAGATGACTCATCCCGCATCTGAGATTTGGATGGGACTGTTTCTGTGGTGTGTGTGACTAACGTAATGGTGCATAGCACAGTTCAATGTCTCTCCAGAGGGGACACTCCCACCAGAGCGGAGACCTTTCCAGGCCTTCACACTCCAGCTAATTACTGCAGTCAAATCAATCAACACATCCTCATTAACTACACACACACATGCAACCTGTGCATGTGTGGCTATGTGCCTGCAGTGTGTCTGGAAGCGATGGTATGGATTTGTCTGGGAAACAGACAAATGTTGCCAGTCAAAAGCACACAAACACACACACACACACACACACTGCCATCCTCTCCTAGGCTTGCATCACGTCAGAGGAATGTTTGCAGAGAAAAATTTTGTGTGCTGACAGGAGTCTATGAAATCACCCGATCCACACAAGCTGCCTCACATAAACACACACAGTCGTATCGAGACAGCAGCAATGGCTAGATATTAAAAAGAAGTATCCAAAGCCTGGAAATCTGGTGGCAGTGGGGAGATCCTGGACAACAAAAACAACTAAACCCTAAATCTAGCAACAGCTGAGAGATGGTGCATAACAAAACAGCCAAACCCTAAATCCAGCAGTGGTGAGGACAATAAAACAACTCCAAAACAAATTTCATCTGGGAGACCCTTCAAAACAAAACAACCACACCCTGAATTTAGCTGCAGCACAGAGAGATTCCTGCAAATGAATACAAATCTAGTAGCAGCAGGGGGATCATGGACAATGAAACGACTAAACCCTAAATCCAGTGGCAGCTGGGAGATCCCAGGCAACGAACCAAACAGACCCTGAATCCGGGGACAGCGGGGGGATCATGGCCATAGAAACAAGTATCTAAACTCTAAATCCCATCAACCTAAACCTAAATCTCATCCCCCAGTTTAATCAAAAGCAGAGGAAAAGGAGAGGCACAGTAAAACTGCAGCCTGCAGGAGAGCGGGGCACATTATCGAGATTCCTATGATGACATTATCAGGATTCCTAACACTCCCCAGAGTGCAGTGCGTTTTGTGTGTGTGTGTGTGTGTGTGTGTGTGTGAGCCTCCTGTATGTGTTTCTGAGTAAGACTACGCCTATTAAATCAGTGATGACATTTTCCCCTCTTGGCTTCTATTCCACAGAAAAAACATGGTACTGTTTGGCCCTCGCTACAGAGACGGGAAGACAGAACGAGGGAATGGGTGAAAAACACTGAAAGTGAAAGAAAGAGAAAAAGGAGAGAGAGAGAGAGGGAGAGAGGAGGGGGCGGAAGAGAATTTCAATTAGTTTTCTAATACTGTGAAAGCAGTGAGGGCCCCGAGCCCAAGTGATTTATCAAAGTTATGGCTCTGGCTATAATGAAGGCTCAGGCATATTACCAGGCAAAATAAATAAATAACATGCACACAAACACACCCAAAATGCAACCCACAACAACACACATACAGGCATACATGCAAAACCAAATAAATGATCTTAAACGGCATGCCTGCCTGTCGTGTCAGAGAGACTGCAAAACTGGTGCCGTGGAGACTTTCTCGCCTTAAAGCCTAATGATGTCTGGCCGTGTACTCAGATCCCTAGGTAATGATGTTTCAACCCACACAGAAACACACACACATTCACTCACTCACCAGCAAGTCCACTCTTTTTAACACACATGTATAGACTCTACTGCCTCTGAGGCAACAACACATTGCTGCTGATTTTTTTTTCCAGAGGTGATATTGCTTATAGTCGAAGCATACCTGCACTTGTCAAATTAACTTCAAAGCTAATAAGCAGCGCTCAGTCTTTTCACTGTCGAGATTTTAGCGCATCATCCTGCGGCTCAGTGCAGGAATTTGCAGTCTGGGAGCAGCAGCTTGAAATTTTTTTTTTTTGCAGACTACATTAATGTGCATACTTTTTCTCCTATGTGCAATAAATGCAAAAATACTCACAAAAACCCTCAAAACTGCATTTATCAAGTGTCCAACATGTTGTAATTAGCAAGCACTTTATCGCCTTATTGATTTATTCTATCTGATGGGTGTGGAGAGTAGGCTGATAAAAAAGCAAGTGTTTTGGCAGGGAGAAGTGTGATGAAGCTATTGTCTGGACCACTGTGGAATTCAGACTGAACAAGGACAGTTTTGTCTTTTCGCTCTCACTTTCTGTTTTTTTTTTTTCATCTTGATTACTATGAATGCAAACTGAGGATTTAAGTGTAAGATGAAGTGTAAGAGCAGCATGGAAAAATGCAGTCTGCCAATCATTCATTCTCCATTTATCTCTTTGGTTATTTTTCTGACATTTGCCCTCTCTTTCACATCATCTTTGCCATCTCCTGTGCGCAGCTGTGTGTTATCATAAGCTGCAAATAAGTGAGAATGAGATGCCTGTGAGTCTTATCCGCTGTGCCAAGAGTACAATTAACAGAGGAAACACTGAATTCCTGCAGTACGTCACCATTTTTGGCAAGGCAGTCGTCAAATGTAAAAGGTAATGGAACAAACATCAGCAGCTTCAACAAAAACAATTATCTTCCTTCACAAAGTTGTGGTAGTCAAAATATAATGTGTTACTAAGTCAACGCGAGTACATGTAAACTTGCAGAGCTTTATCTAGAGGAAACACATAGCGCCTGGGCCTGTTATGGTCTCTGAGTGCCCGGGGAAAATAAGCCCTTTGCCTGTTTCCCCTGAGTCACAAATCACCACTTGTACAACCTCCACCTTCTCTCTTTAACCTCTCTCCCCTTTGTGTTTAAATCTTTCCCTTACTCTCGCCTGTCTTCCTTCAGCCCATCTCTTTCTTGTCCCCCCCCCTCCGGGAGCTGTATGTGGTTAAAATGTTTTCTCCCCTCTAGAAGTTGGTTTTGTTAAAATCTCAAATCAGGACATATGAGTAATGTCCTAGAAGGTGTGTGGCAAATTGAAAGATGGTGGTTATTAAATTAATAATAATCTTTTGAACAAGTTTAGTTTAAGAAAAATGTTAGAAACAGGAAAATCATTAATTACTGTTAGGTTATGATAGTTGGTTTCCATTCTTGTTAGAGCTGCATAGCAATTAGAGTGTTTTTGGAGGCTTTCTTTATATGAAGCCATGAGAGCAACAACAGGAGCACAAGAAATACTGGAGGTGGTTTGTGGTTGCAATACACAAGAGATAAGAAGTGTTTCCCCACAAGAGACGGAGTTTAGAAAAAATAAGTTTAGAAGTCTTGTTTAAATATAAGGTTTTGGCTCCTAGTATGATTTACGCATGCACACGCACATATGTGCACCCAGACACACAAACACGTTGACGCCAACAGCATCCCACCAAGTGGAACCGCAATGATTTATTAATAGTTCACGGATGTTTGTTGATAACAGATCTCCTTAACAATGCAGAGCTTCCCCACTTCTTAAAATGAACCCCATTTCAAACAACTTAAAGGTGACAAAAAAATCTAAATAAAATATCATGCCACTGAAAAAGTAAAAAGGCCTGTTTTTCAACTGCCATGTGCTGCATTTGTGGCTGCCCATCAGAATGAGATGGGTAGATACAAAGACAAGCCAGAAGAACCACATTCGGCTTCTAACAAAGATAGAAAATAAGATTCAACGTTAGTGGCAGGATGCCAGTTTCTTGCCCTGGTTTAAAAAATAATGGCTGGATCCTGCTATGTGCAAACAATGCATAACCTGTAACACCTCACTAGATTGTACATTTCAGATGGGTGTGTGTTAGGACTGGGTATTAAGAGGTACTGAGTACTGAATTGGAAAAGATATTAAATGTCTTAAGAGACTAGCCTTACGTAGGGGATCAGGCGGACCGAGGGGAACGTGCATTGATTTGCATTTTCTTTTCCTAGCAATTGAACTATATGTTGAAACCTAAACTCGTAAAAAGATAATAACAAAACAGTAAAGAGAGGAATAAGCCATCCTTTAAATTTCTAATAAATTTCAAAGAGCTATACTTTAATATGGATGCATCAACCACACTGATGCCAACATATGAGTTAACTTATTTTTTAACACCACAGTATTCCATGGTACACAATATAGCTTTATTTTGCACCATATGCCAGAAAAAAGATTAGTGTTTAGTATCGCAAAGTGTATGGCTCATGCAGGTTTCTACACCCAGTTCTAGATAATGCTTGGAAAAAGAGTTCTCTTTAATTCAATAACAGTAAGTAACCAAAACTGAAAGAAAATAATTATTGAGAAATGAAACCAGACTAAATTAAATCCAACCCAAGACCTAACCCTACTCTGTTTGTGTGTGGGAATTCTCCTCTGTGTTGCTTCCTATTCAATGATGTGCCATACAAAATCTAGAGAACTAAACACAGCAAACAATGCTGCACACAGGTTTCACAGCACGGCATTGGCCATTGAAAAACCCGTATTTGTTGACCACTGAAATAAAGATAATTTGTGTAACGGTTGGAGGTACTAATGTACTAAAAACTCCAACTTTACATTAACATTAAGATGCACCGCGTGGTGTGACCAGGTACTGAAGCAAACAGTACCGTTTCGCCCAATTACATCCTGCGTCCTTGTCTATTGCACCGTTGGTTACAACAGAATGATTATAAATAACAAGTACTTGATAATCAAATTATTATTAACAACCAGACACTAGATTGCACATAAACAGGCACAGACACATTGATCACCAGGTTAGAGATGCATCTGCGTCATGCATCAGACAATAAACCATCATCTTTGGTTTGAATGGGCTTCAGGCTACTGGACCAGACTGACAAGGTCCCTCCCTTTATCTCTTTATCTTTTGTCTACAGCACCAAATCAACAGTGACCTCTCAATACGAAACTTAACCCTTCACTCTTCCTCCTAATCCTCCAAGCATCCGTCATCTCATCCCATGTGCCCTGGGTATCTTCTGTCTAATAATGACGCACTGAGACAGAAATAGACCCTCCAGTTCAGACAAGCTCTCGAGGCTTTTTCTCTGCCGGCCCTGGTTCACTCCTTCTCCTGGTACCTTTCACTGTCTCTTTCTTTCTCTCTGTTAGTCGATCAATAACAGCCTCAGGACTCAGTCAGTATGCCTCCGTAGTTTGAACTTTAAACACAGAAGATGTACGAGAGACGGCGAGAGAAAAACTAAAGAGTGGAAGAGATGGAGAGGTGCGATACTAGCAAAGGTGTTGGAGAGAGGAGAGGGAGGGAGGGGGTCTGGAGTGAAACAGACATCCATGAGAGTGTGGTTAATTATGAAGAAACTTGAGGAAATTCATTCTTTCTGAGCAAATAAAAGACCACATTGTTCCAAGAAGTTATGGTTTATGAATATTTTCCATTGAAACTGTCCAAATTTTCTGTATACGATATCATCCTGCCTGAGATTTGCAGACTTTTTGGATGCAATTTGATATTTTGTGTGCTGATGTGTGGCCAAGCAATGCAGCTGGGACAAGTGGGCCAAGTCTAGACCTCATAATGCAATATATATATCTATACAGCACAGTCACTAACAAATTATTAAAGCGAGCTCCTCTCTGCGTGCAAGGTATTCTTTACAAAAAAAAAAAAAAAAACTTAGCTTATGTCATGAGAGCAAAATAATGCATGGCTCACTGCATGCAAGTAGCAAAAAAGAGGATGTAAGCCTGCGATGGAAGTGTAGCCCACACTTGATTTGGACGTTCTCACACAAAAATGGACAAAAACAAAGAGGGGGCAGAGAGATGGAGACATGGGAGGGAATCCCCTGAGTGCAAAGCTATGTTCAGCAGGAATGTACTGCCGCCTGTTCTCTCATGTGACGTGACTGGCAACAGCCCAGAGAGCTGTCTGACAGATACACAGAGGAGGGGAGAGTGAGCGAGAGATATGTGGAAAAATGGTGAGAGCAAGGTGAGCGGAGGACAAGACGAGTTGCACAAGTAATCTCAGATCATTTTTCATGTTTATGCATTTTTAAGTTATGCGTTTTTGATAGGGTTGCGTGATATGACGCCATGAGATACATCACCAGGACATATAAATATTTTAACCCTCACAGATTTTGGAATAGCTTTCAAGCCAAGTATCTATCTGATTAACATTTCTGAATATTTGAGGGCTTTGTTGGAAAACTTGCAAATGTGAACAAACTGAACAAGACTCCAAACCCCAAATTAATCAATTATGAAAATAGTTTCACACCACATTCCTGTGATTGATTAATGAGTCAGTCAGTAGAATTTTTATGAGATACTTATTTGAGATGTTTGCACCAATGTGATAAAGAACTGGGACTGTCTGGTATTTCATTTACTGGATAAGGAAAATAATATAGATGAGAAGCATCTTGATATGTATCAGTCCTATTAGACAAAACTACATGTTCAATAACTCCTAACCTTTGAAATACAAAGGATTTAATGACCATCATGTTGCCAAAATAATACAGTTTGGGAAGCAGAGCAGATTAGTTCAGCTACAGCAGAAGAATTTTTGTCTTGCAAAAATCTTAGTTTATCTTTGGTTAAGTTTGCCTTTGGGTTGTACCTCTGCCCCAAAGTAATAAAAGAAATCATTATTAGCTGAAATTTGTACATTAGGACTGTAATACAAGAAAAACTCTTTGAGAAATACTGCTCTGAAACAAATAGAGTGAAAATGTATGCTAAGCTGCAAAAAAATCCAATAAAGCAATCTGCTGCAGTTTCCCGCAGACAAATAATTATGATTATAAGTGTTAAAATGAGGGAGAGGGAGGTAGAGCTTTAGGTTGCTCAAGGTAACCAAATCAACTTGATAACCCTGTGTACAAGTGTGTGTGTGTGTGTGTGTGTGTGTGTGTGTGTGTGTGTGTGCACATTCACCAATTCCCCCCTGACTGGCGTCATATTCCTTTGTCTCCTGATACCGAGGTCAAAACAATCCATTTGCTAATACGCTGACATATGTGGACTAACACAATCTCACCCAATCCCACCACGCACACACACACCTGCATGTTATGACACAATCCTTTCTGTATGCAGTGATGTCAGATTATTGATATGTCCCCATAGCTCACTTAACATGATGAAGAGAAACCACCGGGAGATAAGGAGGAGGAGACATGATGCAGAGTTTGGGGGCAATTAAAAGGCTGGGTAACGAGGCTAATGAGTAGACAGGTGGCCCCATTACACAAGCAGCCACACACACTCATTAACACACTCACACACACACACACACACACACACACGAAACCTCCCCTCTGGCTTGGATTACTGTGTGTGTGTGTGTGTGTGTGTGTGTGTGTGTGTGTGTGTGTGTGTGACAGAGAGGGAGAGAGAGACCCCCTGTTTCCCTGCTAATCAGTCGTCACATACAAGACTGGAGGCAACAGGGTGTTTCTGTGCATGTGCATTGTGTTTGTGTGACTGGAGGCGAGAGTGTGAAATTGGAGTGATAAGGCAGTTAACATTCAAACCTCCGCACCTGCCCTGTGTAACCTCACACCGAGACACACACAGATATAAACACTCTTCAACACTTGTTTCTTTCTCTCTCCACTCAAGTGCTACATCTATATGTGTGTGTGTGTAAAAAGGAATAGGCAGTTGTTTGTATGAATAAACAGGATAATGAGATATCGCTGAGCCAGTAGCAGTGGTGGATAGTAGCTATACGAATGTGTGTGTATGTGTGTGTGTGTGACAGAAGGCAGAAGCAGGATTTTTTTTTTTTTTGAAGAAAACACTTTCAAGGTTGTGTCAAGTTTTTGCCCAGGAAGTAAAAAACAGGCTGATGTGGCTGTAATTACACAGAAATAGGTATGGTGATACTTCACGTTTACCCAGAGAGCTCAGCAGATGCTCACACACTGCAAAAAACACAAAGCAGCATAGTCACATGAGGATAATCCAGTCTCTGGGTATCCTTAAAAAGAAAATATGAAGAAAAAAAGTGTCTTTAGCTTAAAAAATTCTTCAACAACCGAGACACAAAGAAGCACAAAGAGTCTAGTTGGGAAAGCACCAAGAGCCGAGGCGCGCGAGAGAGAGAAAAAAAAAGATGTTGTGGAGGGCGAGGTGGAGAGCAGAGGGAAAAGCGAGCGAGGAGATAGAGGAGCCAGCGGCGAGAACAACCCGGTGACATCTGGGGGATACGTCTGCATATCAATAGAGCTTGCATGGGTAGTGGTTGTTATTATCTTTTGACAGAGAAAGGAAAGTGAAGAGATGGTGGGCAGCGAGAGGTGGGGAGGGCAGCCAGAGGGGCCAGTCAGCCAGGCCTGAAGACAGGCTTGGGGCTGGATTTACATTCTCCGGCCCAAGAACTGCAGCCTTACCCTCAGGAGCAGAAAGGACAATTGGCTCTTTAAGAATGTAAGGAACAGTGTGAAGTGAGTGGTGAATATGAGTGCTGTGTGTGTGTGTGTGTGTGTGTGTGTGTGTGTGTAAGGGGTCCTCTAAGCCCAATTAAGCCTGACTGTATGTCAGGGGGCTGTGCCAAACATGCCCCACCTGTTTAGAGAGGACCAAGGGGCTAATGAGCACTGCCTGGAGGGATGGACTAGTATGTGAAACACACACAGGAAAACAGGAAACAAAATTCCTGGAATTTAAAGAATAAGTGTGACATCCCCTTGTTTTTGCCCACCCCCCCCAGCCCCTTCTGTCTTTATGCTGCCACAACTTGGAGACACAATGTCAGAGGGGGTTCACAGTTAAAATTAGCCTCTGTTATCATATGTAATCATACAGTACAGGCCTGATACAAGCAGCAATCAGTCAGACAGAAACATGCAGCCAAGAAAATTAAAACCAGAAAGCAGGGAGGAGAGGAAGGGGAGCAGGAAGAAGGCGGCATAATGAAATAATAAGAGCCAAATATTGTGCAACAGGAGCAACAACAGTTTGAGAATGAAGGCCTCTCTGTGTTGTGTATGTGTGTCTGTGCAAGTGTGGGTGAGTCTGGGTGAAAGAAGCCCATTGTCTGGCAGTGTAACTCAAGCTCACAGCCTCAGCTTTGCCTTGAACGAGCTGTGAGCCTGTAGAATCCTTCCTTCCTTATTTCATTGCTTTCTTTATTCTTTTTGTACTTGCTTACTCATTTCTTACTTCCAATTCACAGAATTCGACTCATCTTCTGCGTAAATGAACAGTTAGGGAATAGGGAAATAGACTTTCTTGTGAAGAGATAGACACAACTTGGACGCAGAATTAACAGCAAGCAGTCAGTTGGCGTTAGCTTAGCACAAGAGAAGTGGTAAAATGCTTGTCTAGCCTTGTACCATTTATTATTACTTCCCTCTTTTTTATGCAAGTTACAGCTTCTGGTGAAGAAATACTGTGTAAAATCACACTTGTTGCATTTACTTGTTGGTTTATGTATGGATAGAAAAAATTGCAAGATTTAGAGATGAACAAAATGCATTTTTTTCTGCACAAATTGTCAAGCTATGAATTTAATTATCCACTGAGCACTGGCTCTAAACAAACTAACATTTACACAATCAGGTGACCAGACCAGTGAGGTGAATATAATTGCTTATTTGAATTTTCACACAAGATCACACACAAATACACACACACACACACACACACACACACACACACAGAGAACCAACCGGCAGCTGCTAACCCCGAGATTAAGGCCAGTGTGACAGACGTGATTTCAGGCTACATCTGTGATAGAAAGAGAAAGAGAGCAGAACAAACAGAGGAACATGCAGCTAACATACACTGAGCAGCAAATTGTTACTGGCTATTGGAGAGGAAAAAAAAACAAGAGGTGAAAAAAACAAGAAAGGAAGAAAAGCAGCAGAGCCACGCACCATCTGCTGGGTGCATATTGACTGTACATTCAGAGATTCAAAAGACGGATCTGCACTAAATCCAACATAGAGGGTGGTGGAAAAGACCTAAAGATGCTTTTTATCAAATTAGAAAAAGAAGAGGAAGGGATGTTACACTGGGGATTGATGCAAAGTTTCTGCCCTTTTGATGTTGCCGTCTTTAGTTGAAAAGAAGAAAGGGATTAAAAAACAGATGCCATGTTTGCCTTTGATGCAAGCAGGCTTTTAGTAAAGGAACCTGGCCTTTGGTCATAGCTAAAATTGAATTAGATCTCCATTTAGCCCGCCACTAACAGCTCAGCTCCGCCAGCGCCCATGTCCTCCTCTACTTTCAGCTCTCTCTTGCCTTTCCTCTCATCTCCCTCTTCCTCTCTCCTTCTTAAACCATTACGAATGACACCGAAAATAATTGAAAAGCCTGCTCAGTCCGCCACAAAACTACAAACCTGCTTTTCAAGAAAGGCATGGCAAAAGGGAGGGAGAGGGATAGAAGAGAGTCTGAAAAAGAAAGTGAGGAGGAGAGGGGAGCTTTTTTTTTCTGGTGAGCTGCTCATTGATATGACAGTTTGATTTTATGGGCTCTGGAGTGAAGCAGCTTAGGAGGGCATCCCTCTATTATAAGGCCTGTGACATCTAGCCTCTCCAGCTCTTCAGCCCCCGACCCTGTACGTGTGTGTGTGTGTTTGTAAGCTGGTGCATGTGTGCCTCTAAGTACATGTGTTTTTTCCACTATGTGTCTCCGTCCATCCAAGGCAGACTCTCCCCTGAGTTTCAAATCCTGGATCACATGCCGGGGAATGTGGAGTCAGAGCAGCTGTCAGTCTGGCAACGATCTTTGCCAACCAAGCGGTTATAGAAACTTATCAAGCATCAACACCCCAACATTCAACACAGCAGAGGACAGGGTTTCACGTAGTGTGTGAGCTGTGTTAGAAAGGGAGTTTCAATAACCATTCATGTTGTCACTAACTATTAGGCATTCTGCTGACGACCCCACCCAGAATGATTTAGTCAGAATCCAAAAGCAGGATAAATGTAAATGATGGCATTTGAAACACTTTGCCATCAATAAATCAGCACTAAAATAATTTTGAGCCTGGCAGCATCTACGCCAGCATCTACAGTTCTATTCTTTTCACAATTTGTGCCACCTGGTTAGATTTGGCAGGAAATCTGCTCATTTGCCTTATACTGTAGAAATAAACTGGCATAAAGCTGCTGCTCTAGCACAAATTGGGCCCAAGCTTTTGGGTTTGCTTACAATGGATGGTGAATGAAATGGAAAATAACAAGTGGAATCTGATGGAAAAAAAATACATCACAGCTGACATGTTTATCCTGCCCAGTAAAACTAAAGGAAGCACGGGTCAAGGGTCAAAACCAGAGTACTCCTTCAAGAGAGACAAGAAATATCAAAATATGATTAATAAAATTCCCTCTAAAGGTCATGTATAATATGCTAGTCCTCAGTACAGAAATTAAAGTTGTTTAAAGACAGGAATAGGTGGCTTTAAAGGTTTAGAAAAAGGGTGTAGCATTGCCGTGGTAAAGTACAGTAGATAACTGAAGCCAACAGCAGAGATGTTGAAAGCGAAAGTTAGAATGAGTAAAACACAACCAGTCTTACAAGTTTGACAGAAACAAAGCATTTTCTGTAACATTTTCATTAATAGCAGAAAGAATTCTTACATTTTGATAAAAATATTAGACTAGATATTAAAACGCACTGTAGCAATAATAACACAGGAAAAGACATATTTGATAAGTAAGAATTAAGATGGGTGCATAAAATTGCATTAATCAAGATAACTACATTAATGAATAGATAACATGTGAAAGGATGTGTTATTTAGCCGAGTGGTGATTGCTGGTGATTGTGACCGCGTCATACACATGTTTGCTGTGCAGTAATTAATTACAGCAGCCTGTTGCAATGTCTGGGAAAAAACAGTCGCAAGTCGCTTACTTTCTCTTCTAACCAAATTCCTGGGGAAACCCAGCCGTGCCTGTCAGCCTATCACACCTATCACAATTAATGGTTGAACTGGTTTAAGTTTTACGCAACCAAAATGTCCCTAATTTTTTTTTACTTTTGGTTTTACTTTCACAGAAAGTAGTTAAAATAATTAGTTCTGATTTCTTGCCCTGCCAGAGTTTGTAGTGATGTCTCCATATCTCAGAAACAAATTAGAAAGTCTGGCATTTTCACTGACAGATCTACAAATAATTTTTCAAAGTTGAACTATTGTATTGTACATAGGATTGGGCATATGCTCACAACAGTTAGTCTTTGGTGCTTTGGAGTGGACGTTATCAATGAAATGTGTACATAACAGTAATAGTATCAGTGTGTGTGAATGTGTTGCCGCACATCCTACCCTCAACAAGTTTAACAATGCAAGATTTTGTCTCCTTGGAAGATATCAAAGGCTGTGTGGGTGGATGCTGATATGTAATTAAATTCTTGTGCCCAGCCAAAAGAAACACATACAGACAGCACATGTGCGCACGCAGACGCACAAACCCACTGAAAACGGGGAGAAACAGGGTGAATCCAAGACAATCCAAAACAAATCCTTGGATCAGATTCTGCGGTAGGGGGAGCAAGGAGGGAATAAAAGGGTAAATGTGTGTTGGGATGAGTTACTATGTGGTTAAAGGTCACAGTCTGAGTGTATATGTTCACGTGCTGGTCACTAGAGAGAGATTCACTATATTATGGCTGAAACTCACAAGAGACCATGTGCCAGGGGAACAATACAATATGCAAATGAATTTACTCCATATGGTGAGAATCCACTGAGCTCTTTCTCTCTCTCTCTCACACACACATACACACAGAGGGAGCCGAGGAACATGTCTACGTTGAAGAGCCAAGTACTCTCCCTCATTTTCATGCTAAATCTGCAAAGACTTGTAACAGCTATCTCTGTTCAGACCGCGACAGAAAAAAGGGAAAGAGATGAGAGGAAAACAGAATGAGAGCAGAGGACAAGAGACGGATAGCGAGGGAAAAGGCAGACGCTCAATAAGAGGAAATAAGAAAAACCAGCCAAAACTGTCTTCTGCTGCTACTGATTAGCATTCAGTAGAAACTGGAGGAAACAGTTAGCAGTCTGGCCCTTATCAGAGCCGGCATGCATACCTCCCACACTGGGTCACCACGCTGAAAGCCTAGAGTGTCTTTCTCCCATGTCTTCCCACTGCCTATTATCTGTTAATCCACCCACACCGGTTCATCCCAGTCTAACAGGAAACATTATTAACTGCCGAGAAAAGATCAACCTCAAGACACGTAAAGAAAGCAAATTGCCCAAAACCCTGCACGAAAGGTTTGCTGTGTTGTCTTGCCTCGACAGCTGGACAGATGCATACCCAGTGCTTTGGACAGCAACCCACGACATCACAATGTGGCCCCAGGGGAGTGGTGGCAGGATAGAGGGATAAGGGAGCAATAGGAGTCACTGGAGATGTAAAATATAGACTTCTGTAAAGGTCAACATGGTATGGCGCTGAGAACAAGTACCAAAGATTTGCAGCTGTAACAGAGGGATTTTACCAGCTCCCAACTTTATTTTGTAGTATTTAACCTCTAGTCTACTACCAGCAGCTGGCACGAGCTTCAAACTCACAAACTTAAATCCTTGTAAAAAGTAAATAAAACCATATGTGAAGGCTGGAGGTAACCACTGCTCTGCAGAGGCAAACTTTCCCTTAAACTATCCCCCGTTTATGGTTGTACAGAATGTTCCACTTGAATGTGTGTGTTAATCTGTGTATGGTGTGTGTGTCTAAAGGAAAAGGTAAACAGTAGTAGAATGATGACTTTGTGATTGTCCCACGGCCACATCTGCCCTCATTGAGCGCCACTTCTAAAAAGCCTTGTCTGGTATTTCCGGAGCATTCATCCCTAGCGCCAAGACCCCTCTGCAAAACTCCCTTGCACCCCTGCAGTATGTACCTCCCCTCCTTCACTAGAAATCTGTGAAGCTGGATCCAGCAATGTCCAGAATGTCTGCTGTGAGACTTACCAGAGCCAGAGCACGGTCCCTCCCTACAGCACTGGGGTCATTGTTCATGCCTCTCTGTTCATTCCTAAACCATCGCTCAGTTCATATCTTCTCTCTTTTCTCCACCTCTGCGGGGATTTGCGGCTCTCTAATAGAGGCATCTACCATGTCCCACTAACTGCTGTAACAGCTGGAGCTGGGATATGTGGGGAGCACTGCCTGTTTTGTGTGTGTGCATGTGTGCGGAGGGGTATGTGATCGGGCGTGCACAGGCGAACATCTGTGCTGAGAAGAGCGATGGGAAATGATGTTGGAAGAGCCTAGCTAGGAATATCTGTCACACTCTGACATATCAACGCATCCGTCTGCAGGCACACACAAGCACGCACGGCTGAGGATGCCGGTGTTCAGACACGTCAATACCCGCCAAACACAACAGCGCCTCTGTTTTTTTTAATCACACACCATAAATCACCCATCTTCTAATTGTCCCCGACTTCCCTGGTCGCTGACAATCTGCTCCTTGACAACCAGCCCATATAACTGACAAACAGTGCCCTCGACAACCGTCGTCTGGGTAACCGGCACGTTTATCAGGGGCCTTCGTCCCTTTTAGAGTGGTTTCTGCTTGGCAAACCCCTAAAAGTTTGATAAGATGAAGGTGGGCACGGAGCTCCATATTTAGCCACTGCTGTCACACTCTAATTTAGCACCGCAGGTAACTGCACATGGTGAAGTGTAGGGAGGGGTAGAATATGTTATGCTGAATAGCACTGCAGTGATATCCCCCTTTGCTGCTGAAACAATGCTTCGCCGCCAAACACTTTTCATTGAGACAGCAGCATCAAAGCAAGAATAATGGATCCTTGCAGAAACCTCAGCTCGATAGTTGGAGAAACAAAGCTCTCATTGTAATCTCAGGCGCTTTTCCTCCTCTTGTGCATTCATCCCAGTGTTAATCCTTTTCATATTACTCTACTGTAAGGGGAGAATTTGAATTCTACTGTAGATTTCTAATCTGTTCCATTCCATTCTACTCCCGTGTTCAATCAGCACTTGGCAGCAAAATAAAGAAAAGCAAGGAATCAATAAAGAAGTTAGACCGACAAGTCAGCTCCTTGCACAAGCAGTCACTGAAATCAAACACTAGCTGAGTCTGTGTTGCATCAAATTTCAGACCATTCCTTATCTTATTCTACAATAATATTATTTCCTGATGCAACAATACCTGCTGGACGATGCATAAAAACAAGCGATATAAATAATCATACTGAAGAAATTGTCAATGTCAATGCCTAACATGGTGTAAAGCTGAATGAAAGTGTTTTCTCAACAGGTGATGCCATTAACGTATTCTGACTGATAATTGTGCCAAATAAAACAAGTGTACACAGTGAGTTTAGGATGAGCTGTCGTGGCCAAGGACAAGCAACACCAAGGTAAAATATTTTCTAACTCAGCCTCCAAAGACAAAGTAAATATATTAAGGCTAAACAAGCTGTGCTGCAGGCTTTGGAATTCATCTCCAATTATTAGTCACATATGCAGCTCTGATGCACAATCTGTGACTTTCCCCCTTTAAAAAAAAACAAAAAAACAACAAAAAACAGTGATTGCAGTGATTCAATTTCTGACTCTCACATGTGATAACTGGAAATCTCTACTTTACCATGGAATGTCTGACCGCAGGGTTAAAAAGAAGTGACCACAGATACAAAACTACAGGAGGCTATTGACTACAGGTCCACAGATCCATAGCCACTGGACTGGAGCTGGCCTGTAGGGAGAAAAAGGTCTGGCTGGAAAAATAGATGGGGACTGAGATGTACACCATCTCCTAGGCGCCAGGGGGCTTCAGAGATGATGATGATGATGATGATAATGGGTTTTACAGCGCTTTCCACATTGACTATTTCGGCACAGAGCACAAGTCCCAATTTCAGCTTTAAGGCAGGGTTATGAATTTTGTATTTGTCTTGCAAAGTGTGTAAGCGCATCTGGTGTTTATGTGTTGTAAATAAATAACAAGATCAAAAGTTAGACATGGAGGTACGGCCAATAAGGATAGTGCCCTGATTTAAGAAGTTCAAACAATCCCCACTTAGGCTATAACACTATTCAGTACAGAATAGGCAAACAATTCTTTCTAATTTGAATAGTCCAAAATTAATTGAATTCTTATCTCATCTTAGAAAAAGTTAATGAACAACATTAAAGTAGAGACAGACTAGTAAGGGGAAATTAAGAAATAGATGTTTGAAGATGAATTTTGTCAGGATATTTTTGCTTCATTAGAGCACAGCTGAGAGCGTCAGCGAAAGATCCAGTTGGGTAATTTGATTCAACATGATTCAAATTTGACTCCGCTAACAACACATACAGGTGCAAAGCAGCTGGCAGTGTGTTGCATTTCATGAGCCTGAAGGTTTGTGTGGTGTTGTGTATATAATTAACAAATTTTGCTCCAATTGGACTGTTTTCTTATAATATATACCATACATTGTTTTTTCTGTTGTGGCTGGTTACATGGTCTAACATCTTTAAGGCACACTGTCAAGAACTAGGAAGTCAAGATGACAACGTAGTAGTGAAAAACTCTGTGAGTCTGTTTCTGCTGATTTTAAGATTGCTGCAATTGATAACGTGTATCAATTTCAGCAATCTGTCAGAGCATATTTGTATAAAGTTGTTTTTTCCTCTCTAGTATGACTTGGCACATTTTAGAATCTAGGTCTCATTCACAATGACCAGCAGCTGATCCGTTCCCCCCCCCAATCTGTATGTGTGAATTGCCCATTATTCTGAGAATTCAGGCTCATTTGTCTGTAGTGGATGACCACATTACCCATCACCCCTGCCGGACACTTTTCAAAAGCTCTAGGTAATCATGCAGCCCCAAGCTATTGAGCTGTTGGCATCCATTATGTGATTATGAGGGTTTTCACTGTGCTCTGGGGGCAGAGGAAGGTGCGTCTTTAAAACATGTATGGCCCAAGGAGCTCAGGGAAGGATCTGCATCAACATGGACACCTATATCTGGTGGATTCCTGTTTTCCTAGGGGAAATATGCACTGCACAATATGCAGGCATTGAAACTAAAGGCCTTTTCATTTAGTAACATTATGGGAATTTGTTGTTTTATTGGGGGGTTTTGTATTGGACAAGCCTGGATTTATTACCCCCCATTTATGTTGTAATTCAACTTTAGTGTAAAAACAGATTACTAGTGTTCAGCAGTAAAATCAATTTTCTTCCTAAGCTTTGCATGTTGTTGTTGTCTTTCCCTCATCAGTGACACTCAACTTGTGACTTCAAGTAAACAATTTATGTTCATCAAAAATTGTTCAAGGGCTACTTTTTCATCTTTGGTCTTTTAAAAGAGCTCACTCAAACTTAATGTTGGCCAAAGATTACAAACATTTGTAATATAGTATTTGTTAATAGAATATTATTCTATTCCTCACCGTTTTTAAGCACCCGTAGGAGCCACTCAATATGACCATGTCTTATGGCTGCATAAATAAGACCTTAGACAAATGGATTTATCTCTTCCGACCTGCAGGGTGCTCGGGCACTCATTCGAAGGATAATGCCTTGTTTTTTTACATTGAGCCAATCATCTATGCTCTGCTGCTCCCTTTATACTGTTCCTGCTAGTATCTGGACAGTGAGGATAAACAGAAAAATCTGCTTTCATTTCCCTACCTTAAGGGGAAACCATTAGCTGTCATTCACTTACATATAGTATAAAAACAGTTTCTACAGACTTGTCTTGGCTGGATGGCCTGAGAGAGTAAACATGAAGACTTAATTTGGTTTTGCGAGAGCTGTGTTATTGTTATTTCACTGTGCCTGGGCAGAGTTTTTTCAGATGACTGCTGCAATATGTTACCCTGCCTACTGTCAATCGGGTGACACTTGCAGGAAGATGGCAGACTCTGCTAGAAAAGATGCCTACAAAAAAAAAAAGAAAAAATGACAGCGCTTTACAAAGCATCAAATCCTTGTTTTTGGGATATATGTTAACCATAGCAGCAGTGGCTTCAAGCTCAATTTGAAGAATACATTTTTGATAAAGTACACTTCAGACTTAAATGACTTAAACAAGAATTTGCTCTTCTGTTTTTACTTTTTAAGCCCAGTGTTTATTTTCCTACAGATACATATATACCTGAACTGCTTAAAACCTACTGTGAATGTTTGGAGATGAAATAAGGTGTGGTGAGATTCATTGCACTTGCTGTCGGAAAATTCAAACCCCCCAAAAAGCCTCTTTGATACCTGTAGCTCTTTCCGGCTCCCAGACACACACAATCACAGAGTGAGTCGCGTCTGATCTGGTCTGATCCAGTCCCACGCCAGCCCACCGTGCAGCGGAGGTCAAGGACACCCCAGTGCACGCTCCACCTGTTAGTGCGGGTCGGCAGGGGAGGGATTATGGCATGGCGTGGGAGACAGATTAAAGGGAGACACAAACAGAGATCTGGAGTGCCAATCTGCCAGGCAGTGGGGGATCCCCCACTTTTAGAGCACTGGTGGAAGAAGTGATCGATGTCACACACAAGCTCACAGCAGACACATATACACAGACATGTACATGCTCAAACAAATACCTTCTGCTGCATGTTGGATTAGTAATTTAATTAACTCTTTTTTTCCCAGTAATGTCCAACCTTGTTACATTCTCCAAACAACCCTGAGTCATGACAAATAGAATGACTGCGTAATGCTGATACAAACTCTACTTAGCTTTAATGCACAGTAGTTTGAAGGCACTGCAGCACGTAATAAGCCTTGGAGCCTGGATGTGTTGTCTGTGCTCTGAGGCTTTTTGAACCCACTGTTTGAGGAGCTTAGGTTGGGGGAAAAATATTGCCACCTTTGGATTCACTTGTTAAATTGTACCTTCACAGGGAAGCTTTGACATCATTTCATTTTGGTTTGATTCTGGCTGTGTTAATGCATATTACTCTCTTGCAGTCAAGCTTTTAATTCATATCTAGGAGTTTTATCTCATTATACCAATAATCTTAATGGCTTTCCGCTCTCTGTTTTTTTAAAGCCCTCAACTTTGTTTTGAAAACTTCCATAAATGCCAAGTTTACTGTAATACAAATCTTGCTGCTCATGTAATTGTCTAAATTGAAACTCATGAATATAAGAGGAAACATTTTATTTCGCCTCCACCGCTACCTGACAGCTTAGCGCAGCAAAGAGTACAATCAGTGCCGGATAACATTGCATTAATGCTGGTTGTTACAGGGGAGAAATCTTTTCAGTATAAAAACTTATACTATAAAGTGATTCGGAATCCAAATGCTGACATCAGTGGAAAATGTGCACTACACACACTTACAATTTGCCACTTGGGGAATGTGAGGTTGTTGGTGTTGGAAACTCCATAAGTTAAACACACGCAGACACACACACACACACCAGAATAAGTGTGCATGATAGCGAGTGAGCAAATCCAGATGAGTTAATCATGCTCTCTGAAAAACGGCATGTGCATGAGTGAACATATGTACTTACACACAAATACTTGCAACCACACATACTCATGAGTACACGTGCAGAGCCACGTGAAGGCACAGTGTCTGTCGCAAACACAGATTTAAACATGTCTTGTGCCCTTATCGTTTAAGAAGTGCAGCTTTCAACAGGCCCTCATATTCTCCCTCCATCTCTGTCTCAGTTCCTTGTGCTTTCTCTCTGTTTCCCTCCCACTGTTTGCCACCATTCAGAAAAGCAAAATGTGAAAAACATGCTCGCCTCCAAACACTGATTTAATTAGCTGATTTAATTAACTGATTACCAAACTTCTATCTCAATGCTACAAACGGCAGCCAGCATTATTAATCTTTATAGCAATACTGCTGCACTTCCCACTCAGTGCATAAATGTTGCACTGAAGGAAACAGGACAGCTGCCCTACTTATGAGCCACATGTATACATAGTTGACATCAAACCACTGTAAAATTCAAATGCATCCTCTGTGTCAAACATGGGCACGCCTGCACACGCACACTACATTAGTAGTAGAATGGGGCAGATGCTGTGAAAAACACACTTTTGTTCAGAAACTGTCCCACTGGTGCCCATAAGTGTCACTTTTCTTCTTGTGCTGGAAACAAGTCTGTAAGGTGTGGGTGAGCCAGCCAGTCATTGTGTGTGTGCATCTAAGTCTCCATGGCCTGTCTTCCTCTAACAAAGGAAGGAGAGGGTCCCAGTTAAATTAGCAAGTTTCATTCCATCAATGTTCATCATTATTTCATAGACTCCTGAATATTTTATATACTGTGAGCGTGTATGTGTAAGCAAGTCTTCCTGGTCTTGTGTATGTATGTGCACATTTGTGTTTATGACTCTGCGTGTGTGTGTGTGTGTTTGTGCGTGTGTGTGCGCGTGCTGCGACATTAAGTATTAACTGAGCTGGGGGGCTCAGAGATGAACGTCCGGGTCCTCTACTATCCCAGCATGCTTCAGTGCTCTCCTGTCTCGCCTTTCCAGGATAGGAGCCCGGGGAGCTGTCAAGATGCACTGCACCGCTTTCTGTGTGTGTGTGTGTGTGTGTGTGTGTGTTAAAGTGTGTATGCGTGTTATCTGAGAATGGGAGGCGACTTAAGCAAAACCCAGATGAGTTAATAATGCTGTTTAAGAATCCCTCTTCAAACATGCACACATTCTCTGAAAGACAAGTGCATGTACATTCACAAATACCCCCTCACACACAGGAAAACACAAACAGGCACACATGGGATGATACCTTGCTCCCTTCCTGCATGATATGTTCTCGTCTGCCCCCTCCCTATATTCCCTCATCCTTTTTTTTCACAAGCACATAAAAAAAGAAGAAAACAGAATGAGGAAAGCAAGTAGACGTAGAGTAAGGAATGTGTCTTTTTCAATGGATCACTGACACAAAGCAGGTGTCGCCAGTAAATTTCTCGACTGCCATTCCCTCCCCCCCTCCATACAATCCCACTTTTTTGGCACTTTTTATTTTTGCGCGCCCTCCGTTTCTCCTCATTTATTTTTTCCTTATCTGGGTCATCCTTTCTTCTGTTTCTCTACGGGTTTACAGTAGGTACAAAACAAGGAGAGAGAAAAATAAATAAGAAAAGACGTGAGCTCCTGACAAAATATCTGTGGAAGAGAGTCATGCACCCCCCAAGTCTTCATGGCTTCCATCAGTGATGGTTCTTCTATCAACTCTACACTTCAAGAAAATTATATATCTGCTTGTATGAGTTTTGGTTGCCAGACTGATGAGCAGAACTCCTGGTGTACTGGTGAGATTGTGTTGGCCTTCTGCATAGTTAAAAAGACACTGAAGAAATAAAAAAAGAAGATGATAGAGGAAGAAGAAGAGGAGGAAGTGGGCTTGGTGCTTTCATGTCAACATCAGTGGACTGAACAAAAACACACCCCGGTGGGGTTTAATGCACCGGAGACCAAGGTAGAGATTCACACAAGCTGTATTCATGCAGATTAACATACACACACTTGGATGTGTAGAAGGAAGCAGGGCGCTGGGCTGGAAACACAGATTTTCAACAGATTGTAAAACTGAAGACCACTCAGGGGAGAGGAGAGGTAGAAAGAGGGAGAGACGCGACAAACAGAGAGACATACGGGGAAGAAGGGTGGGGGTTAAGAGGCATAAGAAAGTAAATGAAGGATAAAAAGATGAACTTGAGAAAACAGACGGTTGGGAAGTGAAACGCAGAGAAACACCTTTCCAAACTACGCCAGAATGCACTACACGTACCCCTCCCACACCTACACGCACACACAGGTTGGTATAGGCGTTTCTGGGTGCTCCACTGCAAACAAGAGATAAGGGACAGAAGGTAGAGGATGGCGGGGGGGAAAGAACAGAGGGAGGAGGGATGGAGAGAATACAGAATGATGGGAAATTAGAGAATAGGTGCTTCAGAGGCGAAAGGGTTCACAGGAGACAGCTCAGGGAAAATAACATCCTGCAGGTGATGACACACATTCTACACAATGTTCACAGTTATAAAGAAATCACACAAATACAAACGAGTCCCACAGGCTGCATGAATGGAAAGAAGGATAAGGCCAATCCCATCTGGGATAGCTGAAGTGTCCCGACAGAGATATGGTGCACATGCATGCCCCCCCGCCCCACACACACAGCAAAGGAAGAACAAACACAGACACAAAGACCTTCAGACTTTCAAAGTTGAGTTAACATTTAACAAGTTTAGTAAATCAACACCAGCACAGTAAATCAACCCATATGGAGAGTGAGTGAGTGAGTGTGTGTGTGTGTGTGTGAGAGACCTGAGATTGTGAAGTGCATGTGAGACTAACATATCACAGGAACAAGAGAAAGCGTTTGTGTGTGGAAAGCAGTGAGGACGATGCAAGTTATTTGATTAACAAACCTCCATGACCCAACTTCGACTCTTGTGACGACTGAACTTTACATACAACACACACACACACACACACACACACACACACACACACACACACACACACACACACACACACAGCAGGTCAGATAAAACAAGACAAAAAAACAGTCTTACCTGTTGCAGAAGAGACCACGTAGAGGTGTATGACAGGACGACCATGAAAAAGAGAGGAAAAAAACAAGGAAAGTAAATAATCAGTTGTAAGGACATGAGGACAGGCCAGCATGTACCAACCACAGAGTGACACTGTGCAAATATTATACAATGTTTACACAAATCCCTATGCAATCACATCACCTAAGATCGATGGCTCAAAATGATGCACCTTGGCTCATTTAAGGGAATGCAGAAGAATTAATTTGACAGACTGACAAGTGGGAAAAAATGAGCAGCGAGATGGGCAGACTGACAGTAAGGAAGGCCAGTCAGAAGGACAAATTGATAGGTGGATGACCTATTTATTTGACAAAAGCAGTGACAGACAGACCAGCAAACAGACAGGTAGACAGATGTATAAATTGGGAAGAGAGAGAGAGAGAGAGAGAGAGAGAGAAAGCGAGGGAGAGATGGACAAGCAAACATACGGACATGTTGGGTATGACAGACAGCATGCCAAAAGCAGTGAATTTGTGCAACCACGGGGACTGGATGGCCTGACACCTCATTATAAATGAATGAGAGATGTGTGCTCAAAGAGGTTGACGCTCAGGGGAGAAACACACAAACACACAGTGAGAAACCCCGTCCCTGGAGTAGGCAACCAGATGGACAGGTAGAAAGAGAAAGAAGAAATAGCAGAGGAGCGATTCCCAGATTTGCTTTTGTCCTCCTCCAGATCTTCCGCTGATGAGGGCCAAAGCATCCGAAATGAGTCCAAGGCGAACACACACACACATAAGCAGGTAGATGGAGTCAAACAGAAGGATGGAAGAATTACGACAGGAGGTGACGACAGGGATGAAGTGTAAAAAAAAGAAGGGAGAGGGAGGGGGTGTGTGTGCCAGTGTCTGAAATAAGCCTGATGGCAGCTCATGGCTTCTGTCTGATGGAAAAGAGAAGAAGAGCAGGAGAGAGAGGGAGGAGCAGAGATGACAGGGTGAGCACAGATGAGAAATGGAAAGACGGAAAAAGAGACAGTGAGAGGGGGACACACCGAGAGACATGAGAGGAGGCAGAGACAGGATCTCTTATTCCATGGGCATCACATCTCATTCTAGATATCCACAGCAGTCAAACAATATGTGAGTGTGTTCATGTGCAGCAGTAAGTGAGCATTCATCGGACTTGTTTCACTTTCACCTCAGAGTTACATTAATCAACAGAAGCGCCAACATACGCATGGTTATACATATAGATTAACACATCCAAATGCAACACTGACACAACACACACAAACCCCAGCACATACTGTAGACTGGAGAAATACCAGGGTGAGGAACGTACAACATGTTCTAACCTCAATTCAGTACCACCGGAATACACAAGGAGAAGACAGCGAAAGAGTTTGAAGCTGCTTAATAACTTATTCTGCTTCTTAAAAACCGGGACGTATTTGTGGTCATCATTTCTATTGGTTATAATAGCAGCTTACTCTTGGAGTTCGGGAACAAAGCAGCATATCTATAACCTAGGCCAGCAGGGGAAGACTCTTGTAAACACGTGTACAGTGTAATGATAAAACTGAAGCCAACAGACTAATCCTTTCTTTCCCAACATAAAGCTGCACCAGGAAATCTGCGATGAATGTCTATAACATAAAGGTGGTGGTCGCACGGAGGTGGAAAATGAAGCTGATATACTGTATTTACTCATTAATTTTCTCTACTCATTATTTTCTCAACTGATTAACTATAAAATGTAAGAAAATACTGAATACTTTCACAACATTTAAGCCTAACCTTACGTTATTATAGCCTATGTCTGGATGCTAACTTGTAAATTCTAGCAAACATAATGTCATCAGCATTGTTTTGATAAGATGCTGTAGAGTTTCCACTGTGTTTCAGTGCGGTGAAAACGAACAGAACAATGAAAAGTATGACTAAATATAGATCTGGTATTGTTTTGACAATGTAAACACATGTAAACAAAAGCTGAAATGTAGCAACAAGATACAACATATTTCTTAACAGGCTAAATTGCAAATGGATGTAGGGACTTTCCGTTAAGGGATTTAAACTATTTTGATGACCAACAGAGAAAGATTTGACCCCTTTGCTCCTTGTTCCTGTTTAATCATGTAGCTGGGAGGACTGCGCATCAGCATTGCAGATGTGGATCACTGCACAGACTACCACACTCCCTTTAGACAATGTGCTTGTTGTTGTCCAAGTGTACAACAAAGGATTATCCCACTGTTTATGAATTGAAATTCTGAATAATTAACTTATCCCTTTTTATTCCATTTCTTGGTTTCATTGTTTGTGCAGCTGCAATCCAAATGATTCTCACAGAGGTGCACTGAGACGCACTGAGCACATCCACTCAACAAGGCCCTGGTGTGATTGTTTTGGTCCCAAGTGAAATTACACAGTCCAATTTCTTATATGGCCCAATAAACTGAAATAAGGGGAAATCACATCTAGTTTGAAAAAGCTGCTTCAACTGGTTTAGCTGTGAAAACGACCTCAGCTAAGGAGACTCACTCAAACTGGCACTCTTCACATTGGACTACTGACCCAAGAAATACAGCAATCAGTGTGAAATGTGTAAAATAAGTTGGAGAGAGGCAGACCAAGGAAATCCAGTCTGCAAATCGCAGAACAAAATACATCTTTTATGCAGTAAAAACGTTTCCAGTGTTTAATTTCACCGCAGCACAATTTGTACCACAGTAGGAATATAAGAGTGTTTCATAATGCGTAAAAACTTTTCATATAAAAGCTTTAACTGACCCTCTATAGTGTGCCAGGAAGGCAGCTTTAGTAAAATCTACACCTGGAAGAAACTGTTTTGTTCAAGTGAGGGCAGATGAACATGTTGAAGTGAAGTGAAGCAAACGACTACAACTACAACAGTTTCTGACGACCTAGCAGTTTAATTCTACTATTCTCCACTAATTGCCGAGGACAACTTCTCTCTAGCTGATTGTTAACTTTGTCTGTCTGGCATCTAGTGCTGCATTTTTCACTGAAAACACCTGCCTGCATCTGGAACGCAGAGATCATGGGAACAGTGTCACACAACCAAAACAGTGAACTTGAGTGTTAGAAAACTGCAAGAAGATGCTAAAATCCAAAGAACTTGGTGAGTGAGTGATAATAATTATGGGTTTGTCACTAATGTTAATATGGAAACATTATTAAGCAGATTAAAGGAGATTTAAAAAAATGTTTGGTTTTTCTTGAACAATTAACTGACATGTTTAACACCGTATTAGACAGTCTTTGAAGATAACTTTGACTGGTTTATATTTTATGACTTCTCATAACTGCAACCTTTATGTCTCAAACCTGTCTCTGTACTGGGACTACGCAATGAATCATATAAAGAAAAGGCAATTCAATACTGACTGCTGCACCTCCAAACCACCTGGGGCTGTTTTTTTATTAAAAGCAAAAAATGTTTCAGACAGCTTCCTACACAACTTAATTTGGTGCTGTGAAGAATCTTCTGGCCAATAAACAAAGATACTTGTTGGAGAAAATCTCCTAGTTAATTTAAACCGGGCAACTCCTAAAGCACCGCTGTCATAAGACTACACTTTCATTTATGCATTGTGTATCATTTTTAAGCAGTAAAATTTAAATTAAAATTAAATTAAAGTGTGAAAGCAGATGCGTCAAAGTACAACGCAACTCATGCCAGATTGTACAAATCAGAGAAAAACTATCTATGTATTTGTCAATACTGCTGAAGACTTTTCTCTTACTGTAACAGTACAGATATTATTAATATCTACGGTACAATACATTTTAAATCAGCTGCCATGCATGACACATTTTGGTTCTTTGGCTGTTTTCTTATCTATAACCCTCTGTGTCTGTCTGCCAAAGCTAACAGAATTCCCCCCTGTGGGACGTGTGGAAGGAAAGACTGGTATGAATCCATGCTTTGAAATTGCTCATAGGCACTCTCTGACAGACAAAATTGAAAACTAGAAGATAATGACTTATGATGATTTTATGAAAAAAAAAACATAATCGATGCATATTTTCTCCCCCACAGCTGGATATCTGATGACTTAAAAATAAACTCTCCACACAGCACTTCATTGTCATGATAATATTGTCAAAACTGATGAATCTGTTTATCTGAATTTTGTGGCAGAGAGTGTTTGCGTTGTAAAGAAAGTTGTAAAGGGCTTTGTAATGGACCCCTGTGCACAGTTGCTTGAAGCACTTTAGACAAGGCTCCAAAAGGCCAGAACACCATGTCTGACCTTTTCACCCCACCACACACACAAACACACGCACACACACAAAGAAACGCCAAAAGGGCTGACCCCTTTATGCTGATTAACATTCCTTTGGGGGAGGAGGGGGAGATGGAGAGATACTTTCCCTCACCTCCTTGCTTTCTTTGTTTTTACTCTGCTATCTCGTCACTCTCCATCTATCCAACTCCTCTTCTTTCTCCCAGGCCTGCCTTTCGGTTTCTTAACTTGAACAAGGTTATCCCTCCCTTCCATTTTCCTCCTCCATAGTGCTTTTATTAAGCTCTTTCTCCATCTCCATTTTAAGATTAATGTGTCTCTGCATGTGTGTATGTGTGTGTGTGTGTTGTTCGGGCATGCCATGGCAGGCCTGTTACTCAGCTTGCTGGCTTATAAGAACTTGACTGACTCACCAGATTGGATCTAGTGTGTGCATGTAATTCACAGAGTGATTTATATTTATGAAAACATATATAAATATAAAAAAAACAAACTTATTTCTATGTAAGTACACTTAAACATAAGCAGATGCACACACTTCCTCATACTGGCAATCAGAATAACAAAAACAAAAAGGTGTTTCATTAACTATTCCACACCTCCTCTGCTTTATTAAGACCTGTGACTCATGTATGTCTCCACACCCGCTCTCTAAAGGCTTTTTGTGGTCGTTGGTGTGCAGCGGCACGTGGCAGTTTGTGTGTGTCCGTGAAGGTGAAGCTTTGCCCAGTAAAGATTGTGTGTCTGCATGTATGTGTGTGGAGGGGGGGCTGGGTGATATTTCAAATCTAAACACTGTGGTTTGTGGATTTGCCAATTCTATGACAATTTTAAGATGGATTCTCAGTGGGCGCAATTTCTCTTTTTCACTTTCATTCACTTACTCACCGGCCTTACTGAATTTAAAAATAAAATGTCCTTATTTTTTGGCTTTTTAGATGCATTCAGGCATTTAATTATGATGAATGAGCTTTAAAGAGTTCACACATAATGGTGAGCAAATATTAGCAATAGCTTTATATATAATGTAGTGTGATCCAACTCCACCATTAAATACAGCTCAAAGATAACTATGGTTTAATTAACACTTGTCGTTCACAGTGGGCTTCTACACTTAATTGAGTAAGATTGCACTGATATATCTAAAAAACCTGTAACTTTAACTTAGCATTAGTGTTAACTGCATTGTTGTTTCTTCACTCCGTTTGGTCATTTAATAAAAGGTACAGTCCATTCCAGGCTATAACATCTAGATAAAGTACATCTACTCCTACAGACTGACTGAGAATCCATCTCACCAAACAAAGTCGGTTAGAGGTAGCCAGCTGAGTTTTTGACCACAGGGTATTTTTGCTATAAAACAATGTTGTTTTTATGTTCGTGCACACAAGCATGGGGCGACTCACAGTGCTGCCAATGGTTTCACACCACTTAACTGAATAACAGGTGGTGGCAGGAAACACCACCACAATGACCCTGAAAAAGGTAGAACAGAAAAACTGAGAGCAAGTAAACACGTATGCAGAGTAAAGAAGGTGAAAGAATGGCTTTGAAAATAGGTGTTGGTGTAATGTGTTGACCTTAGAGAGAGACAAAACATACATTTTAGTATACAAGTACCTCTGGCTGTAAAATGAATTATGTTTACAAGAAAACTCCACAGGCAAGAAAATTTGATTTTATGTAATTTCAAGCTAGTTTCTGCCTGTTTTCCTTAGTATGTAATTGTAAATTTAAATTATTTGGTTTACAGATTGCTGGTTGGAAAAAATAACTAAAATGAATACTTTAGCCACCTAGGAGCAAAGTAAGTCCAAATTCACCAGTTTCAAACTTCTTGTCCTTGATCCATGTGAATAACGTCTGATGAACAAAAATATGTTTCTGACTCAACTAGGCAAAGGTCAAAATATATGTTTTTATGTAAAATCTGTACAAAGTACAAAACATCAAAACCTGCTTGTTGAACAGCAAAGTTTAACCTGGGTAAAAGGCTACATACATAGATTCCCACACACAAACAAGGTGAGTCATAAAAGAAACCTCCTCTGCTTCATACAGAAAGTGAACAACCACAAAAAAGGACTGAGGCGAATGACACAGAGCGTGACAGACTTTCAGTTATGACTTATTACTTGGGGGAGAAAAACAAATAAACAATGGAATAATGAAGAGACAAAAGAGGGATGAAAAGAAACCTGGTGCACCTAGCAAGTCAGCAACCGTATACAAGACCACACAACCACATGTCTGTATAAGCCGCTCACACAAAGAAAGCATGATGAACAGAACAAAAAAAAAAAAAAAAAAAAAAAAAAAGCATGCATATCTATGTGTGTGTTTGTGTGCATTTGAGTGTGAGCCAGACTCCAGCTGAGAGGGGAAGCAATAGCAATTTCCACTGACCTGAAAACTAGTTTGCCAGCCACCTCAATATAGAGAAATGGGAAAAAAGAGGGAGAATGTCAGTGGACACGAACAAGATGAAAATACATAGGGCGAGATTTAGAAATGCTGGAAAGTGGCTGCAGTGTGGGAAAGATGTGAGACAACACACAATTGTACACACATCCAGGTGCAATGAGGGATTACAGGAAGGAACAGGCCTCGACTCCTCTTTGTACTGTCAGTGAAAAAGAATGAGGGGAAAGACGAGATAGGAGAGACAGAAAAAGGAAGAAGGGATCACGTTTGCGGCATCTGCACGCATCCAAGCGGACCAAAACAAAAAGAGTGTGCATGTGAGAGTGCATTTAAGTGTTGACACCCATACAGAGTCAATACAGGCTGTAGTGACTGTGTGTAGATGTGTGGGAGTGTGTCCCTTTTTTGCTTTTGTGACTCCTGAGGTTCCCCACGGATCAAGAGCGAATCCTCTTTCTCTCTTGTGCCCTCTTTTCATACACTTGTTCCCCCTCTTTTTTATACACTCACTCCTCGTCCCCTCCTTCTCTTTTAGCGACGCACTGAATGGACCTCTCTCTCTGATGAGTGACTGATGAATGAAGTAGCTCTTTGAAGTCAAGAGTCACGGCAAGGCTGGTCAAGCGTGAAGAGATGCCGGACAAAAGACGGCCGAGAGAGAAGAGGCAAAGGAAGGAAGGGAGGAAGAGAAAAAGGGGACGGGAGGGGGGTACATTCAACAAGGGAAAACCTCAAACAGCGAGCATCCATAAAGTCAGTGAGAGGGACAGAGGCCGAATGTGTGTGGCAGAAAGTGTGAGAGAGAGAGCGTGCTCTGCATTTTTGCATGAGTACCCTGGAGTATTTGCATTGTGGTGCTCAACATGCAGAAGGCCAGAATCACGCAAGTGGGAAATAACCCAAGTCATGGCAGAGTGACATCTTTCTGGAACAAGCCGTGTGGACTACACAAGCTGCCTGGAGGTCTTAAGGTTTTTATGTGCCTCAAATGCCCCTACTCTCCTTCTTTTATTGCTATGGACCCACAGACACAACAGAATGCGGATGGGATAGATTTCTTGAAGCAATAAACTAACAGGGCTACACCACTTTAATTAGTTTCAGTGGCTTTCTTGATCTTGTAGAATTCAAAACGTTATTTTGGTTTTCTGTCGCCTTCTATAAATGATTAGCCTTTTAATCTTGTGTCCCTGGTATTTCTCTTTGTTTAAATGTATTAACTATTTTTTAGTTTAATCCCACTCTGTCACTGTCCTTTCAATAAAGAATGGGTCTCCTGCCTTTAGAAGGAGTTTAGTGTACTTAAGGATTTATTTTGAACTGACTTTCCTGGTTAAGGAAAGCCTAAAATAAACAAAAAATCTTACACAATTTACTAAGGGAATCTTGTCTGTGCACAACTTGCTTCACAACGACATATTCACTTCTGAAAGCTTATCAGTGCTTAAAGGCTCCTTCGTGGTAGGGTGACATTTGTTGGAAACTGATGAGCCATCACCAACAATTTTTTGGCTTTCTAAGAATAACACCATGTCTGTTTGCAGCGGAGAATATGAAATTTAGATGGCAGCAGCATGACAGATAGCCATTCAGAAGGCAGTCTGTAGTCATTGTTTTGGCTTGATTTGTCCAGTTTGTGTAACTGGAGAGGGAGATACTGCGCCAAGTCAAATTTTGACAACAAGTAAAAACCAAAAACTACATTTTAAAATATCTCAGACTGTTAGAAGTCAATGTGGTAGCTAATGCTTTGTAAATTATCCACCAAAGACACATTTTATGAGCATTTTGGGCACTTGGAAGGGGTCAGACTATGTTATGTTGTTGTATGATGAGCATCTGCGGATCTAACTGGGCATTTATTTTCTGTCTCTGCCACTATATTGCTACATAAAAAAACAAGCATGTTTCTATTCATAGTTTTTCCAGTTTACTTGTTCAAGTTATACTGGGAGGACACTGATCATCACAATCAGCTATTTAACCTCTTCAACTCTTATATTTCAAAACAGAAACATGAGCATGACTGGTTTTCTCCAGGTTGATGGCCTGATGCGTCACGGAACATTTGCATTAATTGGAAACTTTTTCCATTTCCAGTTTCATATCACTGCAAGGAAGGACGGCCCAGGCGAGGATGTTTATAGCCTTCTAGCACCGTGGCTGTAGGGAACGGTGATGTCAGTTGTTAGTTGGAGAGTCCACCACATCTAGAGTAATGTTTGTAATTTAATAATAATTTAGTCTCCAGAAGATGACTCTTACTGCCTTTCGTGAACACCTGATTTCTCTTGGAGCACCAGCAGCAGTTTGATGTGTGATTCAGAGTGAAATGTCTCAGGAGCACTTGGAGTATAATTCAAATGGCTTCTCTGACTTTCATCCAGAACCACCATCAGGACCAAATTTATACTCACTCAATGCTTGATCTATCTAATAGTGTGGATTTTTATAATACACACTACAGAGAAGTAGTATTAGTAGTAGTAGTAGGTTTGTCTTTTTTATAGCTCTAAATCTAAGATCTGACAGTGGACTGAGCATCCACTGATGAACTTATCTCGCCTCTATGACTAAATTTGGAATAAACTTCAAAATAAATGTTCACTAAATATGATAAAATATTTAGTTTGATATTGATGAATGTGTATTGGCCTTGCATTCCCATGTCTAAATACTATAACACTCAAAAGCCTTTTAAATTAAAGACACAGGCATGTCAGTGGAGTTGGGTTTTCCCTTCCGATTACACTCTAAACAGCCAATCTATGCGCTTCTTGGGAAAACCCAAGGCAGAATCTGAAAAATTAATATATTTTGTATCTTTCTCATGCACTAGTCTCCTGAATGTCACAACAGCATACTTTGTATGCACACCGGCTCCTCAAAGTGATCCAATAGATTTTCTACATTTTCTAACAACCTAACATAATGTGAAAAAAAAAGTAAGAGCAGGTAGAGGTTTAGATTCTTTCTCAGTTTGACAGACAATACAAGGCTGATGGTAGACACATTACATATCATAAGGGATCAAACTAGTGATTTATTCCAAGACTACTTCCTAAACTTCTCTTATTAGGTTTCACTGCAGATATTTTGAGGACTTGAGGCGCTGAACAGGTATGAAAGATCCACGTTCACGTATTCCCTTTATAATTTGGCAATCACCCCAAGACCACAAGACTTTTCTGGCTGTGCACACGAGGAAAAACAGTCGCAGCTAGAATAAAAAAAACATAACAAAGCAAAAACAAAAAAAACAGGGAGCTTCTCCATCATACAGTTCTTGAGAAAGAGAAAGTGAGGGGGAGAGAGAGCACTGCACTTGTGCATTTATCTCAATCTCACATCAGATCAGATCACTGCTGGATAAAAGCACTTCCTGACACATCACTTCCTCTCTCTAGAGGAAGCTGACACGCACTGAGAAACCAAAACGACAGGATGGTGGCAGGGAGGATGAAGTAAAAGTTTTTTTGACAGAGCGAAAGAGAAAAGCGCAGGGAGAAAAAGGGAGGGGGTTGGGGTGGGGGGGTGAAACTAGTAAGAGAGAAAAAGGTGAAACCTACATACTCCTGGCCCAGATCCACAGGGCCATGCCAGGTAAAGAGGAGGAGGAAGCAGAGAGAAGAGACACTAAGAATAGGATAACTGGATTAGCTCTGACACTGACTTTTATGCAGCAGGGTGACACTATTTCACTAAATTGTCCCTTCAGTATCATCACAACGGAGGCCTGTCCCACTTTTTACCTGTTAAGTTTGACTCCGCCATCGTCTGTGTTTAGCTTTCCATTTGAGGTGACCTTTTAACTCCTGTTTGACCAGCTCTGCTTACACAAGAG